>NW_020230425.1:722500-1455620 GCF_003227715.2 Harpegnathos saltator
AACAGATCGATTTAAAGATCGATTCGAATCACGGAGAAAAAAATCGATCTTTAAAAAATCAGTTTATAAAGAATCGATTTCAGAAAATCGATTTGAATCAATATGCATGCAGAGTGAACCACTCATTAAAGTATATTATCTGTCAAATTTCTACACTCTAAAGTAGACCTCGTGTAATTCATATAGTTTAATATGAATTAAAGAAATTAAATTTTAATATGAATTAAAGGAATTAAACATATGATATTCTTTTGGTTGTGTTCTGTGTGGCCACAATAGGACAAAATAGAAAAAGATCTTTAAATCTTTGTGCTAAGGATTTAATTAGTTTGATTGAACGTCAATCAAGGGTTTTTAAACGGGTTATTAAATAAGAAATCACGTTTGCTTCATTAGAATACACGTTAGAATACACGTTTATATGCATATACATGTGTATACAATGTATACTATTATATGGAGTGGCTGGTGACTGCGTTTCGTTCCGCTGAAAATTCTCGCCCCATGAGACATCGGTCTAAAGGCAACATAATATGCATTGTGCAGCCATTGAGTGAGTTCAAATATTACAACTAAAAGAAGTAAAAAGAAAACTGCATTACTGGTAGAAACTGAAAAAATCGTGTTGGCGATTTTCAAAATTTACAGATCGATCCTTGAATCGATTCAGTTCCAGAAAATCGATTTCAAATCGATCTTTTAGGCTCCGATTAATCGGTCTTCGATTAAATCGATTTAAAATCAGCATCCCTAACACAAACGCGGAATTAAATCCCCCCCGAAACAAAGAAGCGCGTCGCTTCTCGCCGCTGCACTCGCGATGTCTCGATGCAGACACGCGTCGCACGCTTCCTCTCGTTTTCTCGACTAATTGAGCGAGCTCCTTGCGTCGCGCCAGCCGGCCGCGACGCCGAAACGCGCCGAAACTTTCGGCAGATCTCGAGGAACGCGCGCGCGCGTCGGCCGCCATGCAAATTAATTCCGCTTTGCGCGAAGGCGAGCCGATGTGCCGAACGCGAAGTAACAGATGACTGGTAAATTTTCGCCTTATCGCGGCTTAAAAGTTCTCATCGTGCCCCACCAGAAAAAGCGCAATATGAAAGCCCTTCACACCCTGCGCTACTTATCGCGCATGAATTACGCGGCGTTGGCGTCGAAGCGCGCACGCGCCGCGCCTTTGAAGTTACCACGTACCAGCGGGGAATTTCGAAGAAGAAATAAACGAGGCCGAAGTCTCTCTCGAGCTGTGCGTTGAAACGTCAATCTTTTGTCCTCGAAAAACCGGACTTTCCCTCTCCTTCCTCTCTCCTTTGCACGCACGCACAGCATACATACACACACACACACACACACGCGCGCGTCAAACGTGATCGCAAAAGCGCGTGTCGATCGTCCAATTACTCCTTTCAACCGGGATTTCTCGGAGCTGAATTTTCTTCGTTTTCTTCACGGACAGCTTCTTTCTTGTGTATTCGTTGAACTTTCGACGTATCGGATTCAGGCGTACAATTATTTGAAACATTGACGAGCGGAGTGCAGACAGCGACTTTCGGGGTCATGAACCCGTGCAAATGCACAATTATAGTCACCGTAATACACTTGCTCGCAGAGTTGCGACTATAATGAGAAGTTCTTCCGATACTGCTGCGCAAATCGGAAAATCTATAAATGAGTTTTCGAATCTTATCTGCTTGTTCCTCCTCTCGTCCTTACCCGCCGGCCGGAGATTCTGCTTCTATTTCTGGGGCGCTGCGCAGCGGGCGAGTTTCATACACAACGGGAGGATCTCGAATTTCGATGGAGAAATTACAAGAGACATCTGATAAATGAAAGCGAAGAAAATTACGTTGTCGCCTGAGGACCAATTTGAGCGGTGGTAGTTAATTCCAAGTTTAACCGATTCACCGCTGCTTGTCCAGAATAAAACGGAAAAGGAGAGAGAGAGAGAGAGAGAGAGAGAGAGAGAGAGAGAGAGAGAGAGAGAGAGAAACAGAGGGAGAGAGAATAGACGCGATCGGCTAAAATTTAATAAAAACAAAACAACTTTCGCCGTGGGACCGGCTTTAAATTGATTCGGCCTGGTAAATCGCGTGTTTTGCGAACTAAGCAGCAAACATACTCGCATACAATTGCGTGTAAATTTTTACCATCTGAATCACTTTGATGTTATTTCGCGTAGCTGCAAGGTGAATTTCCTGTTCACCTCGAAATTGGGAATCTACAAAATTTAGTCAGCGCCATTACCGCGTTGATTGCCGGCAATAGAACGAGACGTGAGAGAGCGACGAAGACATTAATTATGCAAGCCTTGCGAATGGATTTCTGCGCTCTCGTATTGATTTCATACACCAATTAAAAGATAATATATACAAGGGTACCATCCACACCAAGTCCTCATTAGTGCTTTGGCTTTTTGCTTCTTTCCGTCGTCTCGACAGACGAAGGGTAAAAATAAAAGTATCATGGTAGACGAAATATTTTATTTACAAAAAAACTTGAACGAGACGACACGTGATTATTTTTACCGTGTCAATTACCTCGATATTATTTCGTGTACTTGTAAAGCATCTCTTGCTCGCCTAAAAATTGAGCATTCGCAGTTTATTAATCAATACTATTAGCACGCTGATTATTTATAGCAACGGTTATTGAACGATCATTGGGTTGTGACGCGCTGACTGGAGAATGAAGCAGGTATTCTTTGTTTCTCGATTGAATATTAAAATTCGTGCATTTTAAATCGACTTTAGCAGGTATTATCATAGATTTGAGCGGAATGGCAGTGGAACATAAAAACATTATACAGGATGTCCCATTTTAACTTTCGCATTAAAAAATCTCGAAAACTATGAAGGATATTAAAAAAAGCTAAAACACGTGTTCCATGATTTCAAAGGGGAAAGAGAATGGCATTATCAGTTTTTTATTTGGAGGGCACTTTCAAAGTCAGTTGAAGGTCAACTTAATTTTTTTAAATAGAAAACCCAATTTTTTATTATATCTTCTTTTTCTACCAATTAATTTTAACAACTTTTGTCTGGAATATTTTTTTATTTGCCTAATATTTTTTGAAATATTTAAGGAAAACTTGGTAATTTTTTTAGTATTTTACTTACAATATCTCGCTAACTATTCGTCGAAAGAAAAAATAGTATTAAACTTTTTTACTTTATTTACTATTAAGAATATATTACTATAATAGTACCCTAGCTTTTGTTAACTTATCAACCTTTAGAAATTTCAAAATTATTAAATTAACAAAAGTTAGGGCACTATTATAGTAATATATTCTTGATAATAAATAAAGTAAAAAAGTCTAATATTATTTTTCTTCCGACAAATAATTATCGAGATATCGTGAGCTAACGTGAGCTAACTATTGAAAAAGTTACCAAGTTTTTCTTAAATATTTCAAAAAATATTAGGCAAATAAGAAACTGTTTCAGACAAAAGTTGTTAAAATTAATTGGTAGAAAAAGAAGATATTATAAAAAATTGGGTTTTCTATTTAAAAAAATTAAGTTGACTTTCAACTGATCTTGAAAATGCCCTCCAAATAAAAAACTGATAATGCCATTCTCTTTTCCCTTCGAAATCATGGAAAATGTGTTTTAGCTTTTTTAATATCTTTCATAGTTTTCGAGATTTTTTAATGCGAAAGTTAAAATGGGACACTCTGTATATAGCGGTACTTCAATAAATCATCGACGCACTTATTAATAACCGTCATATTGGACTTGTTTCACTCTAATATCGAATCTGAATTTTGAATTGAATCTGTGAATTCTTCCAATGGAGTAATATGATATACATGACGTTATATTCATAATCGCGATTAAAGTGAGAAGCTTAAAACTTCAAACCCACATCTCACAGTAGACAAGCTTCAAGCAATGACTGCCCGAATAGAAATATTAATAGGGCCTTTAATAAAGACCTGATTATTTTTCCCTATCATTAATCGGGTCCTAGTAGGGATAGAAGGACAAGGGTCTCACAATTAAAATATGTGTAACAAATGGTTTAATGAGTTCTTATAAGGCAATATCATGAAAACCTTTATAAAGCAATATCAATAGGGCTTTATAAAGCAATATTAATAGAACCTTATAAGGATATATTTTTATTATTGCTTGAGTAGAAATATTCGTTCTTTTCACTCCAAGAAATTTAGGCTGTAATTTTTTTATTTCTTTATAACCTTGTTAGTACACAACAAGAAATTTTTATTTTAAAAATATAGCATATTTTACGAAATATAGCATTCTTTACACATAAAAATCCTGCTACTGTTTTCACTACATTTTGCTGTATTTCAAAACAAAGGCAATACTAGAAAGATCCTTGAAAGAGACTAATGAATATGGCAACTAATAAAAATTAATAAAATTTGTTTTTAATTGCGGTATAATTAAAAAATCTTTAAAAGTACCAGATAGAGCGTATCTACTAAAACAACACTAAACTATGACAATTTTATTACACGCTTCAGATTTTATTAATTTTCTATAACAAAATTTGATTTTGTATATCTAAAGCATCTTTAAAAGATCCTTCTAAGGTCCACATTAGTTTTCCATGTTAAAGCGTTATTTCGTAAATCCTTCTAAGGCCTTTCTCAGTTTTCTTTATCAAAGCCTTGTTTGTTAGATTTGAGGCATCCCTAAAAAATCCTTTTAAGGCCCTTTTCAGTTTTACCTATCAAAGCCTTATTTGTTAGATTTAAGGCATCCCTAAAAAATTCTTTTAAGGCTTTTATGAGTTTTCCCTCTATCAAAGCCTTATTATTCCTTATTTCGTAAATTCTAAGGTATCTCTGAAAGATCCATCTCGGGGCCTATGGTAATAATGAGACATCCTTTTTTAGAGCATTCTACTTTTAGCCCTTATCGGGGCTTTATGTTTCATGAGCATGGCCCTAACAATTTTTTGCTGGAATATTAATACGAGCTTAAAACAACTGGAAACAAATTTATGGATAAAAGTCCATAAACGCATTTTCTCTCTCTCTCTCTCTCTCTCTCTCTCTCTCTCTCTCTCTCTCTCTCGTCATCCCAATTCAATCCCTAAAGAGAGAAACGTTTTTCTCGCTCATCGTGTGCAGGAAAAATGGTCTGATACAGTGTATCGTTTTGTAGATCTCTCGCGGCAATCTATCGAACGACACGCCTTTCATTTCCGCATTCAAACCGGTTCTCGAGAGATAATTTCATCGGATGTGCGCGCTGCCGGCAGCTGAAGGGTGAAAGATGTGTCAAGGATTCCGCGAGCTCTCGGCAAATAGGGAAGTCATCGGCTCGCTCGTTGCTATGCTCTCGCCGCGTAGAGCGGAAAGAGAGAGAGAGAGAGAGAGAGAGAGAGAGAGAGAGAGAGAGAGAGAGAATTAAGAGTATCAGAGACGACGTTGTCTATCATCTAGCCGGGCGATCGATCGATCACTCGCGACGGACACGACGTTAAGTATCACTCATGGATCCCCGTGTTTTCTACGCGCGCCGATATAACGCACGCGGTCTCGCCGGGACGCGGGGTGACGGGAGCCCCGCGTGTATTACACGCGCGCGCGTATAATAATGATCGATAGCGATTAGAGCCGTCTATCAAACGGCCGGCCTGGGTGTCGTCAATGCGAGGGCGCGCGCTGGAACGGGGAGAGAGCTGTAGCTCGGCGCCGGCCATATCGAATGGGCTGACCCATGTATACTTATACGAACATCGCTCCGCCGCATGATTGATGACGAATCCCTCCGAGCCAGATCGACAGCGCCACGTAGCGATCCACTTGCCGTTATTATTGGCGGACATCTCGGCGCGAGCACGCGCCGATACAATCGACTTGGGAGCTTCAATCGCGCTCGCGCCTAATCGTGTTTTCGGGAGAGCGTTTCCTTTATCGATTTATTTCGATGAAGGTCCTCCTCTATGTCCTCCCCCCTTGTCCTTCTCACTGTCGTCCCGTCGCTCTCGCTCTCTCCCCTCGTCTCGTCGCTCTTGGAAAGACCCGCACAGTTTGGCGGCCTCGCATACCGAGGCCGATTCAACAATCCCGAAGTCAAACTCGGCGGCCGTATCATGGCGGATTGTCATATTGAAATAAACATCGATCGTCCTTCGCGCAAGTTAGTTGTCGGCAGCCGGTGTTTCAGTGGTACAACCGTAAAGTGGCAACAAAGCCGAATATCTCTCACACAACGGCGCGCAAGTACACCTCCGCCGAGAGATCTCGGCAAGGATCTTAAAGAGGGTGTTTGGCTGCCTCGCAAACTCTCCGGCGATAATCTCCGTCCCGTCAGCGTCGCTTCTTCTGGCAAGGCAAATACGCGAAACGCTTCCTAAGAGGATTGTCGCAGAAATAGAGACAAGTGATGCCTGGACGCGCCTGGCGGTTGCGCCGACACAATTGTACTTGTCGCAATATATTAACTGTAATGCGGCAAACGTCTCATTAGATTGCACCCGCTGTGTGTCGCCGCGCCATTTGGCGCGTGACGCGTTGAAAAGAGATCGGGAATAGCATCCCCGCATATCGGGCAGGAGACGAGAGGGCTACTAGAGATGCGCGAACTATTCGAATTCGAATCCGAATCTCTATGATTCGAATCCGAATAATTCGGAAGTTTCGAAGATGGCGAAGATTCGAATACGAATCAAATGCATTGGCGTTTGCGCGCATCAGCACTACAAAACGGGCCATCCGGACCTGTATGTTTGAACCCTTAACTTGTAATTAATTTAACTTATAATTAATAACTTAATTATAAATTACTTTAAATATTTAAATATATATTTTACTTTAAGATGATATTACAATATCAATATTCCCTTTCGTATTAAAATCTTCCATCATTATTTGCATGTTTAATAATTTAAGTTATGTTAAATTTTTTAATGATTCGATTCGATTTCATTCGATTCGATTCGAATTCGACTGAAATTTCATAGATTCGATTCGATTCGAATTCGAATTCGAATTTAAAAAATGAGATTCGATTCGACGTAAAAATTCTTGATTCACACATCTCTAAGGGCTACCAGATGTGTCCTCTTCTGGGAAGGATTATCCTTCTTCCAGATTTGCCAAAATTTTTATGTCCTGCCAAGGACATTTGTCCTTCCTTATCGTATCGAAAGAATTTTATTTTTTCTTTTGCTCGTTTGATATACCGCCGCAGTGGCTTATCATAGTCATCAGCTAGTAACATTTTCGTCAATGTACTTTTATCAATAATATACAGGGTATTAAAAAAGCGAGCTCAGGACTTTAAGGGCAGATAATATTTGCAAAAATTAAAGCAAGTGATTTGCTCACTTCTGGTGTGAACGGACGTACATGCACTGACAAGGGGAGGCTATGATGTGGGGATCACTGTTTTTAATAAAATTTTAGGAGGTGATTCTACATTGAGAAAGGTATACACGTGTCCAAGCGTTTTGTTCAATGTTCATCCGGGCCCGGGAAATAAAATATTTGGGTTTTGAAATATTGTTATTTATACTTTATTTTCTTATAGTAACTTTGCAATTTAAATATAATGAAAAATCATATAAATTTTTTTATTTTTTACGTGAAAGTCAACGTGAAAGAAAAACCTTTGAAAATCTATTAAAAGATGTCGATTAGTTGATAATTTGTTTGCACCGTGTTTTAAGGACATGATAATCTACTCGTAGTTTGCATCGAAGTTCATTTCAAGAAGAAATGTTTTCAGCAACCAAATATGTTTCCCAGATAATTTGGAAAAAGGGAAATGCGATTGTGGGAAGCCCCCCTTCATAAATTGTGCTTACTGTAATTCTTCACTGTACTTTGAATGTTTCCACATCATGCATTCTAATGCTGCAAGATGTAGAAGATGTAGAAATGATGTATTAGATTTAATTTTTGGGCACCTACCAGTCAGAATATGTTTTTCATTAGATTTCTCAAAAGTAAAAAAGGTTCTGACATAGAGATACCTACGCATTAGTCTTATATTCAGAAAGATACCAATTCAGCGTTATGAGGTGTTTTAAAATATGAATGGTTCCCCAATATAAACGACGACTGCCAGACAAAATGTTGATTCTTTTTGCTCCATTTTCAGAAAAAAACTCAAATCATGTAGAACATGATATGATATGATTTTTCATTATATTTAAATTGCAAAGTTATTATAAGAAAATAAAGTAAGTAACGCTATTTCAAAAACCAAATATTTTATTTCCCGGTTCAGGATGAGTATTGGACAAAACACTCGCACACATGTACACTTTTTTTCGATGTAGAATCACCTCTTAAAATTTTATTAAAAACGATGACTTTAAAACTTTTATACTTAACATTTTTGTCAAAAAACGTCATCAAATCCAGCAAGCAAACTCATCTTTCTGGTAGATGGTAGACCCTATATGAAATGTATAATGTATGCAGTTGAAAATACATCTCCGGAAAAATAATCAACGCATTTCACTCCCCGACTTTTATCGTTTTGCTCATCAAAATTTTCAGCCGTCTTTTTTCCCCTCAACTTACAAATTTGACAACTTTACGAGAGAGAGAAAAGACATTATTGAGAGAGAGGGGGGAGAGAGAGAGAGGGAAGGAGGGAAGGAGAGCGCGGGAGGGAGGAGGAGAGGGAGAGGGCGGGAGGGGGAGAGAGAGAGAGAGAGAACGAGTGCGCAAGCAAAGTATAATATGTGTTTCACACCGTCCCTGTTGCGGCCAAATTATTCTGCCCAAGAATGGATTTTCGCTCGTAGCGATATCGTTCGTGCAATTTGCTTACCTCAAAAGATCACGAAAGGGCGGCGCAATTTTCCCGATGGTCGAGTGCCTGGCGCGAAAAAATTACGAGACCTGCGAGGATTCCATCAGACTTCTTATGCGGTCCGCTACGTGTATGCAATATCACGTGTATGCAGCACACGGGATTCTAATAGCGTTATACCAGCGGGAGAGCTCGCAAATGTAGGTGGAGGAGAAATGGAGATGAAAGAGAATGGAGAGCGCGGCCGTGTGCGTTCGCTTGTTTGCTCGCTCGCTCGCTCGCTCACTCGTTCGCGCGTACGCTCGATCACAAAAACTTTAATCGGTTTACTGGACTAGCCGGGCGGACCGATGCGAGATAATTGAAATCCACGTGGAAAGCTAGAGGAGACCCTCCAGAGATTGCCATTAATTAGAGCTATAGATCACTCGGGCTGCTTTGTGACAACCGGCCGGCTCCTGAGCCCTCTATAGCAATCCGTTCTCTGATTCGTCTTGGTAGAACGCCGCTTGCGTCCTGTACCGGCAGCCACACTAACGGTTAACGTTACAGTTACGCGCTGCCGCGACACGTACCGATAACGGTATCTGCCATAATTATGTAATGGCTGTGCGATAACGCGTTCGAAACATATCTCCCTCGCCGCATAATGGCACTGTTGTGATAAATTCGTCGACCGGGGTATATCGTAGCTGCCGTCACTGTTCGCGAGCGGAAAAGTGAGAGCTCTCTTTGATTCTATCATCCCTTCGGTATTCGCGAAAACAAAGGAACTTTCCGGAGAGATGCTGAACATGAGGCGTGAGCTTCGGTTCGACTCGCGAGACCTCGCAAGGGTCACGCATGCGGCCGAATACGAATGTGTCCTGACAAATTAATTAAACGGTAATTACGTGGCCACGAGCGCAGCCTTAGTTTTTTCGGGCGTTCTCTTCAATTCGACCGTCCTCTTAGTGGCGGCGGATAAAGCTACCCGAGTAGAAAAATTAATAGGGCTGTGGTAAAGGCCTGATTATTTTTCCCTAACATTAATTGTGTTCTAATAAGGGTAGTAAGAAAAGAGCCCTACAAGATGTGTAACAAATAATTTAATGGGTCCTTATAAAGCAATAATAAGAGGGTCATATAAGACAAAATCAACAGGGCCTTCTAAGGCAATATTAATAAGGCCTTATAAGGAAATATTTTTATTATTGTTTGAGTAAAAATATTTCATTCTTTTTATTCCAAGAAATTTAGATTGTAAATTCTTCATTTCTTTATAACACCTTGTTAGTATTAGAAATGTGCGAACTATTCGAATTCAAATCGAATCGAATCGAATCTAATGTCATTCGATTCGATTTAAATCCGAATCCCTATGATTCGAATCCGAATAATACGAATAGGAATCAAATACATTATCGTTTGCGTGCATTAGCACTACAAAACGGGCCATCTGGGCCCGTATGTTTGAACCCTTAACTTGTAATTAATTTAACTTATAATTAATAACTTAATTATAAATTACTTTAAATATTTAAATATATATTTTACTTTAAGATGATATTACAATATCGATATTCCCTTTCGTATTAAAATCTTCCATCATTATATGCATGTTTAATAATTTAAGTTATATTAAATTTTTTAATGATTCGATTCGACTTCATACGATTCGATTCGAATTCGAATGAAATTTCATAGATTCGATTCGATTCGACATAAAAATTCTTGATTTACACGTCTCTAGTTAGTATACAACAAAAATTTTTTTATTTGGAAAATATAGCATATTTTACAATAAAATAGCATTCTTTACGTATAAAAATCTTGCTACTGTTTTTATTAAAGTTTACTGCATTCCAAACGAAGGCAGTACTAGAAAAATTCTTGGAAGAGACTAATGAATATGGCAACTGATAAAACTAAAAAAATTTATTTTTAATTGCGGTATGATTAAAAAAATCTTTAAAAGAAACACAGATAGAACGTACCTACTAATACAATATTAAACTATGACAATTTTATTACACGCTTCAGATCTTATTAATTTTCTATAAGAAAACTTAATTATATCTAAAGCATCCTTAAAAGACCTTTCTATGGTCCACATCAGTTTTCCATGTTAAAGCGTATTATTTTGTAAAATTTAAGGTACTTCTAATAAATCCCTCATCAGTTTTTCTTATCAAAGCCTTCTTATCAAAGCCTTCATATCAAAGCTTTCGTAAAAATCTAAGGTATCCCTAAAAGACCCATCTTGGGACCTGATTTGGTAATGATGAAGCATCCCTTTTTAGGACATCCTACTTTCAGTCTGATCGGAGCCTTATGCTTCATAACGATGGCCCTAACAATTTTTTGCTCGGGTCACCGCTTGGACGTCGTGTCGGCGATCCTTCGCTCGCGAAGGATAAGGCCGGGACGCCGGAGAACACGGAGGCCGACGTCGAGTCATATTCGTTATTACCGGCCGTTTTGCCGAAGGGTACAACGTCACGCGCGCCGTAAGAGCTCGATATCGTACATCTTCCTTCGGGCGAAACGAATCCGTCTGGCGCGTATTACCACCGCGAGCGACACAGCGCGGACAGGAAGCCAGCCAACGGCGGGCCGCAACCGCACAGAGACGTTTCCGCGGATATTCCTATTCACGAGCCACGTGGCTGAATCCTATCCCATTCACGCGCGCGTTTCCCGTGAGCTCGCTGGCAGAGTCTAATAACGCCGCTCTCGCATCCCGTTGCATCGACGAGTCGGCAGCGCGATATGGATCGCTCGAAATGAAGACCCCCCCCTCAATCGCTTCCGCCAAAGCTAAGATAACATCGATAATATCGCTCGCGCGTGTATGCACTCCATCGTACTCGCGAGCGTGACGTTTGTATCTAATTCGTGGTCGCACATGTGTGTGTGTGTGTGTGTGTTTGGTTCGTACTCACACTGCGCGTGCGCGCGATGTGATCCATCGGCAGAAATTTTCACGTAAATCGGCTCGAACGATCGCCCCGCGGGAATTGTAAGACGAAATTGCGAGCGCTCCGTTAACACGTTGACTGCCGCGTTGATTGCCACTGATTGTACACGGAGACAAGGGACGGGTTGAATTAACGTGGCGACCGACCAGCCGAGCGCGTTTCGGTCAGGGAAAACGAAACTGATGGATTTTAGAAGGGAACCTGGTTCCGGCATAAGAGCCGGAGATTCTGTCTCCTTCGGGCGAAACGCGCCGTTCGCTTCGCTCGTCGTCGCGTGAATCCGGCCGATCTTTTCTCTCCGTGCACAAAAGCCTAACTAATAAGAAATGAATTTGTAAAAATACGGTAAACAGATGTAGTTTGACACGCGTATATACTTTGCCTCATTTCACCCGCTCTCCTTTCCTCGTTCTCGCGACATAATCACAATCAATCTTCTCATACATAATTAATTAATTAATTTCTATACGTAAGTCGAAACAAGAAAAAAGGTAATGCTATGCAGAATGTTTAGAGAAAAAAGAGTTTGGGAATTTAAAGGCAGATAGTACTTACAAAATGGAAGGGAAAACATGGATCGAAAAATTAATATTGTCGGAGGTGTGAATAATTATTTATTTATGTTAATTAAAGCAAGTGGCTTACTCGGTCCTGGAGCACGGCCATACGTGAGAGAGAAATACATTTCTGCCATTTCTTGATTAGAATAAAACGATATCATTCTTATTGTACTGTGAAAACTTTATGCTAGCTCTTTGTAATTCTTCACCGTTCACGAGAATATTACTGAGTTAAAAAATTCCGAGAAATTCTTATTTGAATCGCCCGCGTCAACCGTATCGAAGAAACTTTTTTTTTTATTTGTAGGACTGTCACATGTGTCCGTCATGTGTCCAAAATTTCACATCATTACCATTGTTGGTTTACGAATAAATATTTGTTTTGTGATTGAGAAAAGTACTTCTGGCGATTCTTAATACGTTGAAATTTTTTGAGCAAAGAATTTGCATTAAATTTTGTTTCTGGAATGATTTTTCATGTTCCCAAACTGTGGAAATGATACGGAAATGTTTTGGTGATGAGTGCACGTCACAAGCAAGGATTTACGAAGGATTTACCAGATCTTCAAAAAAGGCGGAGAATACATTGAAGATGATCCATGCTCTGGAAGAACTTTCACTTCGACTGATGAGCAAGACGTCGAAGAAATCGAGAAATTAGAGCTCAGTGATCGATGATTAACAATTAGAGAAGTGGCTGAACGTATTGGAATATTGTATCTGCGTATGTCAATCGATCTTGAAAAGGAATTTGGGCCTGAGACGTGTCACATCTTATCTTGTTCCAGAAGAATTGAACTTTTTGCAAAACCAACATCATGTTGTGATCGCTGAAGAAATGCTTTCTCAAGACGAATCATTTTTGAAGCGCATCATGGAGATGAGACATGGGTCTGTGTGTACGACACCGAAACAACTCAATAATCAAGTGAGTGACGTGACGTGCAAGAGGCAAAGCAAGATCGAAAAGAGCTCGTCAGTCCAAAGTCAAGATCATCCCGGCTGTTTTCTTCGATTATCGAGGTGTGATGCATTATGAATTTCTTCCAACCGGTCAAACTGTTCACAGTGAGTATTATTTGAATGTGATGCGTGAAGCGATCAAAATAAAAAACGGCCGGCAAATTCTAGCATTCACAATTCATGGATTTTGCACCACGATAATGTTCCTGCTCACACTGTTGTTCCTATTCGTGATTTTTTGGCTAAACGTTCAACTAATACCGTTTCGCAAGCTCCGTATTCACCTGATATGGCACCTGTGACTTTCTTCTTTTCTCTCGGCTCAAGTTGCCGCTTCGTGGACACCGTTTTCAGTCGATACAGGAGATAGAAGAGAATTCGCTGCGGGTCCTACAGGTTATACTGGAAATGGACTATAATATGGTGGCTTTGAGGATTGGAAAAAAGGTTGGCATAAATATATCGCGGGAAGAGATTACTTTGAAGGGAATATAATAAATTTGGATTGATTCAATACATTCTTTGCGTTTTATTTAAAATTTCTCGGAATCTTATGAACACACACACAGTAGTATATGACTAACAATCCCGAGCAATTTACATTCCAAGCAAGAGCAAAGAGACTTTTTCTTTAGGGATTCCTTCAAAGGATGACGCTCTCTTCGCCGATAAATGACATAGACAAATTACATCACAAAATACAAGAGCACCGGAAGCGAATAGATCGCTTGCTTCAATTAAACTAAATAATTGTTCACAACTGTGACAATATTAATTTTTCAACCCATGTTCACCAGAACTTTTTCCCTCCATTTTGTGGCTACTATCTGCCCTTTTAAAGTCCTGAACTCTTTTCTTCAAACATCCTATACAATACGGACCGACCGTCAGCGCGGCATTCAAGGTATCAACAAAGTTTCACAGCTCCGGAGTCAAGTTCCCTTTTTTCCGCGCGAGTTGGCGGGAAATGAGATCATTAATTACATCGCATCGGACGCGATCCAGCGTGAGCGATCTAAATTTGCCGGTAACACGCGTCATTGTTTGCTGCGCGATAAAGCAAAGCAACATATCCGGAGACTGCAAAGTCGATTGAATAGCGAGGCACTCGGCCGAACGATCGTACGGGTTCGTAACCGAATTAGCGGCTCAAATAGTTCGGATTCGATAAAACCCAGTTCGGCCGGCAGGGAGGTGAGGGAAGCCGGCGGGGCACACCATCGTGTCCATCGCGTCACCCAGCTCGCGTCCTGCTTCAACATCCACGGCGCACAATTACCGGGTCGAGTCGTTGTTCTCGCGAGAGCAAGACAATGTTACATGCATTTTTATCAGTCGCCTCGACACGAGTCTCGTGTAGAGAGGCTTTCGCAGAGAGATAAAGGATTCTCAAACGGGTTCATAAAAAAGGCCCGCCGAGTCACCTCTGCCACGCTGTTTCATTATACAATATAACCTCTGATATAGTTGCGAGGGACGCGCTCGATCTACCGGGGGTGCCAAAGAAAAGGAAACGCGCGCTGGCCTGGCTATCTCGAGTGGCGTCGCGCGGGTGCGACATGGAAGTAGCGATTTCTCTCTCTTCCTTTTTCTCCATTAAAACGCACGGACGACGTTCTTTTCCGAAGATGCAAAAGACCGGCTCGGGAATCCTTTAGCCAGGACGATGGCGCGCGCGCTCGTCGTCGAAATTGCGCCGGGAGGACGCGATAGAAACGCAATGACGGCGGGAGTGAGACGAGCAAAGCGATCCGGACAGTTGCGCCGGCGGGCGGCACCGACGGCTGAATGTTGACCGAGCAACAGAGAGAGAGAGAGAGAGAGAGAGAGAGAGAGAGAGAGAGAGGAGAAAGAGGGGGGACGGCAGAGAGGGTGAGAGAAGAGAGCAGGAAGTTGCATCGACCCGATGCGAAATTCCGTGTTAATGTGATTCACGCCGGCTAGCGGCCGGGCCGGGGCACAAAAGAAGTCGCCCCCCTCCCCCTCCACCCAACTCCTCTTCGCCATCCTGCTGCCCCCGTCGTCGGCGACGCATTCGTTTCGAGAAAATTGTACGGTGTGCTCTCCGCTTTGTCCGGCTGTCCAGTCGCATGCGCTATTGCGCCTTCTGAATTGCGGGCGCGAAATAAAAGTTGGCGGCGGTTATTGCTTTTTACGAGAGATGCGTTCGCATGCGATACGTGTGTAACGGGCGGGCCGGCCATCGCCGTCGCAGCCGCCGTCGCAGCCGCCCTTAACACATCAATAGCGGCGCCCGTTGCGCTGCAGCAAAGCCAAACTTTTTTTCTTTCCGTGTGTGTGAATCGCGCGAATGAACGCCGCGCCAATTGCTCAATCGCTCGGTTTTTTGCCTGCCCTCCGACCCCTCCCCCTCCCCGCCAATCCGGCGCGGGCCGGCGTTGCCGATCGTGCTCCTTGAGCGGTGCTCTTGTGCGATCATTTCGATCGCGCGCGCGCGCGCGCGCGATGCGACGATGAAATTACGTTATTTACGATGTAGAGGAATAATTTCGATTATTCTCGAGCGAATTTCGCTGGCACCGATGGCGCAAGTGTGTCCCGGAGAAGCGATTTATTTTGCGGAGGAGAACCTCTTTTTTTCCCTCGCGAGGTCTGTCCGATAAAGTGTACAACGAAATAATTTCGAGAGCAACGACGACGATGGGGTCTGAAGAATGCGCAAGAAGGGGCGAACGACAAGAAGTCGTTGCTAATAATGCAAAAGTCCTCAGCGTGCTCGGAGCTGCACTGAGTTTTGCCCGTTCACCAGGAGCGTAACTCGTTGTTGTTTGCTCTCGCGAGGAAGCCACTCACGGCCGAGGCTCGTCATTAGCGAAGGGTTAATTATAGCTCGCGTCACCGTGCCGATCATAAAATTGATCATATCGGAAAAAGACCGCGCGCGATTCCGACGACCGCGTTGCGTAACGATATCGGTGTAAATATATGGCAGGTGAAATCTGGTCCCCGTCGTATTTCACGCGGCAGATCTTCACTTGACTTTCCATTTAGCATAGCGCTACTGCATAAATCTAAACTTACGACCGACCGGATCGGCGGCCATTCAGAGGAAACGTCGGCCGCGCGCACTGCTCCGTGACGGTGAAATAGCTGCCTCTTATATTCGCGAAATAACTAATGTCGACTAAATTGCGCATATATTCGGAGCAAAGTGTTATCGGCAATCCGATTTATAATAGGTCTGTATATGCCAACAAATGTCTAGATATTTCCAACGCAGACGCGCGTCTCACAGAGACGTCTCCCCCCCTGCGCGCAGAAGTAACGCGCGTTACTTGGGCTTCGCGCCGAATGTGGATACGGTGAAATGTTTACCATCATCACGTTTATCAGTCGATGAAGAAAGGCTGCACACCAGCGCACAAATGTTGAGCCGATTGGGCTTCTCGACCAGACGCTCTGTGAGAAGGCAAAGAGTGAAACCTCTTGAATCACCCTGAACGACCAACATTTTACACAATGCACAATGCTGCTTCCAAATATCTAAATCTAGAGTATTTGGTGGAATGCATCTAACATCAAATGAGGGTAATTTTTAATTTAGGCTGCGGTTTCATTAAGATCGGTGTTATATAATTAATTAGGTACTGAATTAAGGGGTTAATCACAGACTGTGAGAGTAATTTATCAGGTGCACGCAAAAGTTATAGTTTTCTTCAGCCCTCTAATGTAATTATTTTAAATTGAAATATTTTCCTGTCGTTTTCTGTTTTTGTGAGGTTGAACTTTTTAAAACGCAATTCACTATTATTCATTGGTGCGTATAACATTAAAAATGATAATTGATACAATGAGTGACGAAAAACTTTATATTCCACACCGCATTCAATATGAATTCCAGTGATAAATTTCTAGCAAGATTGGTATTGAACTTTCTAAAACATCATTCAACAGTGCACACCACCTCAAAAGATAACGGTTGGTGCAATGAACGGTGAAAAATTTTATATTCTACACTGCATTTGATATGAATTTCTGTAAGAAATTCCGTGCAAGATTGATATTGAATTTTCTAAAACGTCATTCATATATTAGGATTTATTAGTGCACGTAACTTCAAAAATAACAATTGCAATGAGCGACGAAAATTTTATATTTGATACTGCGCTCGATATGAATTCCAGCGAGAAATTTCCAGCAAGATTAGTATCGAACTTTCTAAAATGTCATTCATTAGTGCACATAATCTCAAAAATAGTTGATGCAATAAGCGACGAAAAATTTTATACTCGACACTACTTTCGATATGAATTCCAACGAGGAAGAAATATTGCTAAAGCATGAGAATCCACTTGCTCTGTTCTTGGGGAAGATATTGTACAATACGTGCAAATATTGGTTTCATCGCTTTAAAAATGGCGGTCGTTCGCGCTCTGAAACGTCACGAAAGCTTGAGGCCGACAATTTGGAAGCGTTGTTGCATAAAAACCCGTCCCAAACGCAAGTAGAACTTGCAGAACAGCTCGGAGTTGACCGAGCAACAGTTTCAAGGCGACTGGATGAAATGGGAAAAATTCAAACTCGGAAAATGGGAGCCGCATGGGAGAAGAGGATAAAACTAAAACTTTTGTTCGCACCTAATAGGTTAAAGACAAAATGTTGCCACGCCTAGGTACATTGTTCACATAAATAGAAAGAAAAGGAGATCATACGATAAAATGCAATATTGCAATGATATTGCAACAATATACACGCAATTGGTTAAATATACGTCCACAAATCATATGCTTCTGTTTGCATCATTAACGTAACAATAACATCGCGCGCGTCTCGTCGCGCTTTTTCACACAAGTCGGGCCGCGGATTGACCAAGCTCCGTCTTGTCTGAATAAATTCAACGAGAATGCGAATTTCAACGTAGCGACCTTTTTTCGGAGATGCCAGAATTAATCAAAATTAATTTAATTTACAATGTAGCGTCTAATCACACGAGCCGAAAACCGGCGTTATTTTCGAATGTAAACGAAGCACAAAGAGTCTCATTAAACGTTAAAACGGCGACGCTATTCTCCGGCCGCCTCGCGGGCGAGAGAAATAATTCCGCGGCCGGCTGCAATTTCTCCGCTAAAGCTCACGGCAGTCTGGATTTTTATGAAAAGTCCACGATTCTTACTATCAGTAATTATATCTGCCCTCTCGCGCCTTTCTATGTGGAGAAGAACCAACTTGCCGTAATTAAAGGTTTTCCGGATTAATTAACAGTGCCTACTATACCGGCCGCTATAACGGCGACGAGAGAAACGCGCCAATGACGAGCCGTCGACGACACGTCGAGAACGTAACGTAACGTAGCGCGAACGGCTGGCTACATCATTTCTAGCCGATAGGAACGAACGGCGCGCAGCCGTGTTGATATCACTTCGATTCGCGAGACAATTCCTCCGCGGGACGTCCGGAGGGTGCAGGGAGATGGCGATCGACGAGAGTGCTCGAGGGAGAAGCGCGCAGGCAGTAATCATCCCCTATCCTGTAAACGTTCTTGCATTCGACAGGCGTCTGCTAATCCACGGGCCCGGGATCAAATTGGAATTGGCCGTAGTTTAATTTAAAACTGTTTCTTCCCCCTCGTGCACCAACACATGCGCGCGCGTACGCGATCGCCGATGCAATCAGGGCCGTCGACGTCACCGCTCGTCGAACGAACGAAGGGTGACGCCCCAAATTTGGTGTTCGAATTTTTGCGTAAATTATCCTCGAGAGGACAACGTTGTTTCTCGTTTTATGCATGTATGTGTGTATGTGTGTATGTGTATGAAAACTCCGACATTCCTTTCACGATTAAGAGAATGCTATTACCCAAGTAGAAAAATTAATAGCGCTCTGGTAAGGGCCTGATTATTTTTCCCTAACATTAATCGGGCCCTAGCAGGCCCTAGTAGAAAGACAAGGACCCTACAAAATGTGTAACAAATGATTTAACGGGTCTTTATAAGGCAATATCAACAGGGCCTTATAAGGAAATATTTTTATTATTGCTCGAGTAAATATATTCGTTCTTTTCTTTCCAAGAAATTTAGATTTAGAAATTTCTTTATTTCTTTACTTTATTTCTAACCTTGTTATACGACAAGAATTTTTTATTTTAAAAATATAGTATACTTTATAATATAAATATAAAATATAGCTTTCTTTACACTTTACTAAAAATCCTGCTGCTGTTTTTATTAAAATTTGTGGTATTTCAAAACGAAAGCAATACTAGGAAAATCCTTGAAAGAGGCTAATGAATATGGCAACTTATAAAACTAATAAAATTCGTTTTTAATTGCGGTATAATTAAAAAATCTTTAAAAGGACCAGATAGAACCAGAACCTACTAAAACCTACTAAAACAATACTAAACTATGACAACTTTATTACGCTCCTCAGATCTTATTATTTTCCATCAATTTTTTATAACAAAACTTGATTTTGTATGTCTAAAGCATCCTTAAAATATCCTTCTTAGGCCTACATCAGTTTTCCATGTTAAAGCGTTATTTCGTAAAATCTAAGGCATCCTTAAAAGATCCTTCTAAGACCTTCCTCAGCCTTCCTTATCAAAGTCTTATTTATTAAATCTAAAGTATCCTTAAAAGATTCACCTCGGGGCCTGATGTGATAATAATAAGGCTTCCCTTTTCAGGGCATTTTACTTTCAGCCTTATCGGGGCCTTTATGCTTCATGAGGATGACCCTAATAACTTTTTGCTCCGTTAAATATATATAAAAGTTTGCCTTTTTTGAGCCCCCTAATGTAATATTATAAATTGAAATATTTTCCCACCGTTTTGTGTTCTTATGAGGTTGATATCGGACTTTCTAAAACGCCACTCGTTCATTAGTGCATATAACCTCAAAACGGTTGATACAATGATCGCCATAATAAATATGGCGTTTCAATGAATGTCGCTGTACTCTTGCGACTGAGGTTTAGAAGCTTCAGAGTTTGCAGAAACGTTTCTGTATAACACGCATACTTACGCATTTCCGTTAGATTCCGGTAAAACGGAGCAGCTCGCATTTATCTGGGACCTGCGATACGTAGAGAATGGATAAAAAGCGTGGGACATTGTCGCGTCGGGAAACACTTGCCTGATGCTCGAACAATCGCCTTCACGTTATCGACGCTTTCGCAGTTCGTCATTCGCTCTGGCATTTCCCGGGCGTTTCGATCAGCCGGCGAATTAATTGCGAATTCCAATGCGGAAGTCGATCGATAGACTCGATCAACATTTCATAAGACGGCGTGATTTGCGATAAATATTTGAACGGTCTCACGCCGGTGCGGTGCGTAAAGGTGTAATATAAGCGTGGCGCAGCAATTTTTAATCCCCCGTTTTCCTGAATTCTTCATGCAAACCGTACGAAATGGTGCAACTTGGGCAGGAGCGATATCCTAACTTTAGAAGGCGGCTTCCTCGGAGAAATAATTAATAAGGGCAATAAGCGCTGATCAATGAAGAGTACATGTCGCTTGCGCGGGTCGTCATTATCGACCTATATAACGATATATAACGATATCAATTTGGACATCGGCACGCGGACGTCATTAATCGATCTCTATTAATTATTCGCCCGTTCTCCGCGGTCATGGCGAGGTGCGAAATAGCGACGAGTCTGGGACGCGTGTATCAGCTCCGTGTATATACATGTATACGCGATACACACACGAGCGCTTTTTTCGGCTCGCAGCAGAGCATCAATGGTGGACGCTGAAGCTATCGTCGAGAAATTCAATCGTCCAGATGGAAATTCGCAGCTACAAACCCACACACATGGCCCTCTCTCTCTCTCTCGTTCTCTCTCGCAACACATGCATGCATACTCGCGTGTCTGCGCGTATTGCTTTCTACATAGATGACTTTGTCATTTTTTGAGAACGGCCGGCAGTATCGGGAATAGCGCCGCTCGTACGGCCGTTTGTAACGCCTTTCGCATCGCTCGTCGGGAAGGCCTCGGCACTACAGCGTTTCCAGAATCCATCAAAGGACCTCGCGCGAGTTTCGCGTGTTTCAAGTTCGGGACGTATCGAGTCCGACGAGTACAATCGGTGGTGGAACACTTTTACGGCGCTTTCCTCTCTCAACGGGTCTCGCAATGCGGTCCGTTATTCAATAGGAGGATTAGTTTTCCGCTAATTTTTAGAAGATCAATTTTCCCCCATCGGACACCGGATCTGCATCTGTTGAAGTCTATCGGGCTAAAAATGCTACGGTTTTTTTACAGCGAATTTCCGACTGTATCAGTTCCGAGGACCTCCACTCTCCCCGGACGAAGCATCGATGCGTCGGCAATTTTCCTTTCAAATGCGGTTTGGATTTACGAGATACGCAGTAATTGATTTTAGTAATGCGCGCAAAATGCAGAAAAATAATCTGTTGCGACAATTAGGAATTTTCTCTTACATGAGGTTCAGTTGTAGTAAACAGAAAATTCTGTTTCGCCAAGAGAAGAATCATTCACGTCAACAATTGCTCTCGATTGAAGGAACAGAAATTTTCGGTCACGAAAATATAGTGACCACAGCAGAGTATTCGGCTACTCTTACAGAAAGCGTGCAACTATATCGTATATGTAAAGAGAAACGAAATCTTTCAGTTACCGCGATCGAAAAGATTCTGTTTGAAAAAGTTGAATAACGTTACCAATGATGCGATTTTGAATTCGTATGTGCGTTTTCCTCTTCCATTTACGTACAGGGTGTAACAGCAACATGTAGGTCAGTATGACGGGTTGCTTGTCCCTATTCGGATAATAATCCGAAAAAGTCACTCGTTGACTTTATTGATAATGATATTTGCAGTGTTCCCAGTTATGACAAATGCAACTAACTTTGCATCGTGATCGTTGTGACAGTTTATCGACCGTCTACCGACAGGAGTCGAACCTCATTAAATTAAAAAAGATGTTTAAAAAATGAAACTGAGGAATAAATATTACGGAATAAAGCAGAATAAACAAGAGTAATATTTAAAGAGATAAATAATACAACATATTTCCTGGTTTCGCATAATTTCTTAATTGTTTTCTCACGTTGAAAAGTTCGATAGAAATTGAAGATTAGAAAGAACGATACAAAAATATTTAAAGGTCTTACATACTATATTTCATTCATGTTTCTATAAAAGATCGCTTTTGCAAAAGTATGAGTGGACTAGAAACGCAGTATAAATATTGATTGCAATTTAATCGACCGCAACTATCAAGCGACATATTTTCGGTACATTATAGTCTTGTATCTTGACATCGAAAATAGGGCCTTTTATAGTCTATAGGGCCATTATGGTCTTGTATCTTTTATCGAAAAGGGCCTGTTTTTCGAAATTTTTTACAGCTTGATAGTTGCAGTCGATTAAATTGCAACCAATATGTTTATTGCGTTTGTAGTCTATTCATACTTTTACAGAAGCGATTTTCTGTAGAAACATGGATGAAATACAGTACATAAGACTTTAATATTTCTGTATCGTTCTTCCTAATCTCCAATTTCTATCAAACTTTCCAACGTAAGAAAACGATTAAGAAATTATGCGAAACCAGGAAATATATTGTATTATTTATCTCTTTAAATATTATTTTTATTTATTCTGCTTTATTCCGTAATATTTATTTTTCAGTTTCATTTTTTAATAATCTTTTCTAATTCAATGAGGCTCGACTCCTGTCGGTAAACGGTCGATAAACTGTCATAACGAACACGGTATAAAGTTAGTTGCATCTGTCATAACTGGGAACACGGCAAATATAGTTATCAACAAAGTCAACGAGTGACTTTCTTCGGAACCTCTGCATTATCATTCGAATAAGAGCAAGCAACCCGTCATACTGATACGTTGCTGTACATAAAGACGCTTTGTTTTATCCATGTGAAGTCGTCATCAAGCGGATACAGCGAAAAAGGCAACACTATCTGCAAGCATGTACATTTATATAGGCCAATATTTTGAATTCTCTTTCATCACTGACTCTAAAAGTAACTCTAAAAGTAATTTACAGCCAATTAGAAGGCTTATAAGCCACTTTTACAGTTACTTTTTTTAACGATAAAAGAGAATTCAAAATATGATCTTATATTATCATCTGCATTATTGCTCCAAAAAAGATACATTAATTATAAACATATTTGCCTTAACTGAAAAAATTCGATACATTAGCAGATTTGTTAGTTCGCGAAACATTACATTAATTGCAGAGGCGACAGAGAACCTATTTTTAATGAACCTAAATACCCAACAACATGAACTGAACTACAGGTTGTGACGAATGAAATTTGTATTCTTGACAACTTAATGTTCAGCTGAGACGACCGAATATATTTTTAGGACAACAGAAACCTTCCAACGGAGCTTTTCTGTTGTCGCAACTGAATTTTCAGTTGATTCCTGAGGAACCGAAAGTTTCGGTTGCCGTAACTGAAATTCAGACATATCAACTGAATAGTTTTCCGCGTGTGCTTATACTATTAGTCTCGAAAAACATCGACAGAATATTTCCACACTTCCGGGGGCGTCGGTAGCGAAATATCGATTCGACGGTACTCTTCCGTAAAATTTACAATCGTACACGTTACTTTCTCGCAAAATATTCGCCTTGTACGCTTGTTCTGCTATGCTGATAAGGGGACGTTTCAATGCTGTCGCGGGGCCGGGCAGTTTTGTAATTTAAAATAAAAATTGACTCTCGCACGCGCGCCATCATCCCCTGCAGCGGTGGAATGTATATGTGTCCTCTTTTTTCGTAACTAGCTTCGAAGCTGCTATTTTCACACGATGTGCATGCATACATGCTGCGAAATATCAAGTAACGTACAATTTCTGCAATACGCGCATGAAAAATGGAAGCCGCGTATATCAGGTCGCTCGCGCATCGTAAACGCGTCGCGTTTCGTTAGACTCGCGGTTTAACCTGCGTTTGCGTAAATTTTTTGCTTACGTCCCGGCTACGTTCTACCGTGCAACGGAATTTTCGAATTTATCTCGGCGCGATAACGTCGCCAGTCCGCGCAAAACTAGCGCCTTCTCCGCGCTTGCACCAGTCTATCGCTGTAAGCTCACCCGTCGTGCGCTCTCTCTCTCTCTCTCTCTCTCTCTCTCTCTCTCTCTCTCTCTCTCTCCCCCTCGTTCCTCCTCCTCTCTGTCTATGAAATATTTATGCAACAAATTTGTCCTTTACATAGCGCGCAAATAGAGAGAAAGGCGGGGGGTGGAGGGAGACGGTAAGAAATTTCAATTTCAAACCGTAAGGAATCGCTAGATCCCGGATGATTAAAGTGACGGCATGCCGTAAAGTTGCATCCTCGAAAAACAATGTAATTCTCAGTGCGCTGATAATAAGCTATTTGCGACGGGGGACCTGTTTGACCCTTAAGCAGCTTGGAAACTTCAGCGAGAAGCGGGCCCGGGCTCGGGCGCGGGTATTTCGTTTTGGTATCATCAATCTTATTATCGACGTATTTTACTGCTATCCGCCCGCGCGACCTGCGTGCTTTAATTAAATTTTATTTGTCATCTTCCTTTTTCAATTGCGCACAAGGGAGAGAAGCCGGGCTTCGATGAAAATCCGCTTCCGTCGTGGCCACGAGCGGAAAAGACAGCGGCAACCGCGGAAAAATCAACACCCGACCCGAGGCTTGTTGCGAAATCAGTTTCGGAAACTCTGGTTTTAGTCATAAAGTTGGCAGGCCTTTAAAGTCACTTAGATGTGTTCCGTAATTGATCAGTTAATCAATTATTAAGATAATAAGTAATAAAAATTTATTCATTTCTCCATCTAATATTACAAAATTAATAGTTAAAACCAAGTTTGAAATCATACATGGCTTTGAACGTCCAAGCGTGATCAGTTACGGAACGTATTTAGATTAGTTTAAGGCCTACTAACCTTATAACTATTGTGTGTATGCAAAAGTTTGTGTTTTTTCAACCCTCTAATGTAATTATTTTAAATTGAAATATTTTTCGGCCGTCTGGTGGTTTTGTAAGGTTAGTATTGAATTCTCTAAAATGCCATTGTGATTCATTGGTGCTCATAACTTTAATATAAAATAAAAGTTGATACAATGAGCGGTGGAAAACTTTATATTCGACATTGCGTTTGGCTTTGCCACTGATGTGGGAGGCTGTCCGGAGTCCATCCACGAATGTGTGCAGAGGATTCTTATACACTGTAAAACTAGGCATCGGAACATGTGTGTTAAAATTGAGTGTGTTAAAATAGTGTGTTATTTTGACACATTAGCTGGCGTTAAGGCACTAAATGCGTCAAAATAATTCGTTTTCTGTGACAAAAGTGTGTTTTAATAATACACTTGCCTGTAACACACCATGTAACACACTACAGAAACGTGTTACTTTTCCTCAACAATCCCGTGATACACGTAGAGTGTGTTATTTAGACACAGAATGATAATCGAAATACACTGAGAACACACTTGGATGTTATATTGGATAACATACCAAGTCACGTAACACACTAGTAATGTATTCATGATAACACACTAATTTTGTTAACACACGTTAAATGAACACATATATGTGTATTAAAAAAAATACATGTGAGAAAAACACAAATCGACAAAATCGGCGATTACTCGCCTTCAAAAAAGTATTGTATCTGTTGAACAAATTAATGTAATAATAACTTGCTTTCATATTATTACAGACTAAATCATTAATTATATGTTATTTATTATTATACGTTTAAACATAATATGTTAAATAACGCGTGACTTAAAGTAGAAGAAATGTGTAAAAAAGATTCATTCATTTACACGCTTGTGCATTTCAAAATAACACACTTGGATTTGCAATGTTGCTCAATTCGTCTTCACAACACACTTGAGGTGTGTTATTTTGATATACCTTCATAAAATATTTGAGATATGTTATTTTAATATACTTTCATAACACATTGAAAGTGTGTTATTTTAATACACCTAACCATTAACACACATACAAACGATTATATTTAACAGATACATAAATATGTTCTTTTAACATGCATATATGTGTTAATTTAATTTGCTGATTTTGTGTGTCTAAAGTGGAGACTTACTTTAACACGCTTCAAGCATGTTATTGTAACACACTTCAGTTTACAGTGTACATAATCCACTTTTCATCTCCAGTAACAATTTCCGTCAAAAGATCTTTTTTACGCTATGTGGAAAGCAATGGAACGCACGTACTCAACCGACAGATAACGCTATTTTACGACAATTCATGCGGCATCCATTTTCCGAGCTTCTGAATTTTTCCCATTTCATGCAGTCGCCTTGAAACTGTTGCTGGTCAACTTCGAGCTGTACTGCAAGTTCTACTTGCGTTTGGGATGAGTTTTCATTCAACATCGCTTCCAAATTGTCGGCCTCAAGCTTTCGTGGCGTTCCAGAGCGCGGACGATCACTCACGTGAAAATCATTGTCTTTAAAGCGACGAAGGCAATATTTGCACGTATTGTGGGATAATATTTTCCCCAAGAACAGAGCAAATGAATTCGCACTCTTCGGCAGCATTTTTTTCTTGCTGGAATTCATATCGAGTGCAGTGCGGAATATGAACTTTTTTGTCGTTCATTGTATCAACTGTTATTTTTGAGGTTAAGTGCACCGATGAATGACGTTTTAGAAAATTCAAATTTCGCTGAAAATTGCTTACTGGGATTCATACTCGACTGCAGTATGGAATATAAAATTTTTCACCGCTCATTGCATATTAACTGTTATTTTTGAGGTTAAGTGCACCGACGAATGACGTTTTAGAAAGTTCAATACCAATCTCGCCGGAAATTTCTTGCTGTAATATCATATCGAGCGCAGTGTGGAATATAAAATTTTTCGTCGCTGTGTGTCAAGTGTTATTTTTAAAGTTATATGCACCAATGAATCGCGGTGAACAGCGTTTTAGAAGGTTCAACTTTATAAAGACACAGAACGGCAGGAAAATATTTCAATTTAAAATAATTACATTAGAAGGCTGAAAAAAGACTAGCTTCTTCACACATCTAATAAGACCAGAATTTCCGGAATCGATTTCGGAAGAAGCCTCCGAACGCTTCCAACGTTTCCGTTTATCTTCCCGCGTACGCCGATGACACGGTTAAACCATTAACACGAGGAGTTATCGTAACGCATCCGCGCGCGCGCACGTGCGGAACAGCGGTCGGGGCCGTTAGCTGAAGTATACATCGCGCATCGCTGCGTAACGTCGTAAACGTCGGGCCGTTTTAAAGCGTCGCGGTTTCTAATGCTCGCGGACAGTTTTACGGCAGTTCGCCGGTGTAGTTCGCTTTCGCCGCTATGAAAATTGTTCGCGTAAACGTGCGCATTAGGCGCCGGCGCGCCGTGCAACACGAGCGTGCACGCGCGCCTACGTGCAAGGGCGGCGTGTACATACATCAAAGACAATGGTAGATGCAGAGCTCACTGGAGCAACCACGTGGCAATGTATCAAGGTCAGTAATTTATGGCAGGACGGTTAAGCTCGCGGCCGTACGCGCCGCCCTCGCTCGCGGGAGAACATCTGAAAGTCAGATCTCTCTGCCCTCTCGCTGCCTCTCTCTCTCTCTCTCTCTCTCTCTCTCTCTCTCATCCACTGACTCTCTTAAGCACCCACTCTGCATTCTCCTCTAAGAAGCTTGCGACAGTACAAAAAGATCATCAAATGGCGCTGATCCTACGACGACGATCTCCGTGGTGTTTCGCAGCGCCGCAAAACGTTCAACCATTTTCATTTTCGGCCGCAGAGATGGGAAGGACGCCGCGCCGAAGCCAATTTGTCACAGCCGGGCCGATACAATCCCCTCTCCGCCCCCCTCTCCCCGCCGCCCCGATGCGGACGGACTGCAGAGCACGTCTCTTGGATTGTTATCAGCGGCGCGCGAGGAATCTTTTAATACGCAGCAATTATCGCGGCGCTCGGGGAAGTTATTGCTGCCGATTCACTTCGCTCGTCCGCTTCGAATTGCGCGACAATGCAACAACGCTACTTTACGTCGGGCTTTACGTCGCAATAAACTCGAGAGTTACGCAACGGAACGGCATCGAGATACCCGTCGTTAGGCATTCGGGGCTTCATCAACGGGAAAAAAACTCGCCGTTCCTCTAATTGTGGGCCGTAAAAAAAAGTTAACTAAAAAAAAAGGACACGCAAATGGACGGAACGAAACATGCACGCGGCGAAATTGATGCCCCGTCGAGTATTTACGGGTAGACTGCCTAGAATGGTAATTGGAGCCGTTAATAACTGGAATGTTCGCAGTAAGCACGGCACTAACTTTTACCCGTGGAAAATGCTAAGCGCTAAGACGAAGACGCGGCAGCACCGAATTTGACTTCCCGAGCGCGATCTCCCACGTCAAATAACGACACTTAATTGTACGTTGACGTTGAAAATACGCGCTCATTAAAACGCGACTCGTTATTAATTAAGCAGCCGTGTATTTCATGGCAGGCGCGTGCGCGCATTAACAACTATATACACCTTTAATTTATGCTTAATTATGTTAATCTTCATGCGTGCATATACAACGCGCGTATCTCGCGTTCATCTTCACGCAAAAAAAGTAGAAAATCGGTCGATATGACCGAATTTCGGTTAAAACAACCGAAACACTTTCTGTTCCCTAGGAACAAATTGAAAATTCGGTTGCAACACAAGAGAAATCCCGTTAGAAAGTTTCTGTTGTCCCAGAAATATATTCGCTCACCTGAACATTAATGTTGTCAAGGGTACAATTCCGTTCACACGAATGAACAAAGCGTGCTCGTGTGCGTAAGTGGAGGAGGAAAACGCTTGCGCGGCCAGGTTGAAAATCGCATCATTGGCAACGTCATTCAACTTCTTCAAACGAATCTTCTCGCTCGCCGTAACTGAGATTTCGCGTCTCTTTACATACAGGATGTCCGGGATCTTTTGGAAACGAAAAATTGTGAGGATTAATCAGATCAAAACTGAGAAGAAAAGTCAAGTACCATTTTGCAAAAATCGCAATAGTTATTAATGATTGAAAATAACCACATCTAGAGGCTCTTTTAATTTTAATAACTTGAAAATTTGCGTACTTATTTGCAAAACGGTAAGAGATTTTTTTGCTCAGAATGACTTAATTTACAAGATTCAAGATTCAGAGTTCAAAGGTCAATATACTCATCGTATCTATCGCTAGACACAATAAGCCGCTGTATAATTGTAGATTAGGTTATTCCGAACAAAAAAGTCCTTTATTATTTTGCAAGTAAGTAGACAAATTTTTTCAGTTATCAAAGGGCCTCTAAATGTGGTCATTTTCAATCATTAATAACTATTGCGATTTTTGCAAAATGGTACTTCCCGGACACTCTGTATACGATATATCACACGCCTTTTTCGCAAGCAGCCGAATACTCCGCCGCGGTAACAATATTTTCGAGACGGAAAATTTGACTTCCTTCAATCGAAAGGAATCGTTGATGAGGACGGTTCCTCGGTTTGCAGAAGAGAATTTTCTGTTACTGCAGCTAAACTTTATGTAACAGAAAATTTTTGGTTTTATCATTACAAAATATTTTTTCGCACGCCAATTGTTAAAGCGATTTACAGCGATGAACAAATTAACCAGATTAATCGTGCACGCACACGGAAGAAGCGTCGATGAATCAATACAGTGCGCGATCAAAGAACAAAAATATTGCAAGAAAATTGAATTAATCGTATTAATTGTGCGTTAAATTAATTCTGCTAACGCAGTGTTTTATTTATGTATATTACAGGGATAGAAAGCCCAATTTTCTGTTATATCCTCTTTTTCTACCAATTAATTTGAACAACTTTTGTCTGAAACATTTTTTATTTGCCTAATATTTTTTGAAATATTTAAGGAAAACTTGGTAACTTTTTCAACATTTAACTTACGATATCTCGCTAATTATTCGTCGAAAGAAAAACTAGTATTAGACTTTTTTACTTTATTTATTATTAAGAATATATTACTATAATAGTGCCCTAACTTTTGTTAACTTATCAACCTTTGGAAATTTCAAAATTATTAAATTAACAAAAGTTAGGGCATTATTATAGTAATATATTCTTGATAGTAAATAAAAAACCTTTGCGAGTGTCTCTCTCCGGCATATGTATGCCTTCACTTGAGTTACTTTGCCGAAACTATGATGTTCCGTCTGTTATCAAATATCGAAAACCAACAATTTTGTTAAATATATATATTTAAATAACCACATCATTGACAGCGTCATTCAACTTGTTCAAACGAATCTTCTCGCTCGCGATAGCTGAGATTTCGTTTCTCTTTACATATACGATACAATTCTACGCCTTCTGCGAGAGCAGCTGAATACTCTGTCGCGGTAACTATATTTTCGAGACGGAAAATTTGACTTCCTTCAATCGAAAGCAGTCGTTGATGCGGACGGTTCTTCAGTTTGCAAAAGAGAATTTTCTGCTATTGCAGTCAAACTTCATGTAACAGAAAATTTCTAGTTGTCACTGCGTATTTGCTATGTTTACTACAATTTATTATATTTTTCTGCGTGTTCTTATTCCTCTTTTGCGCGAGAAATTTCGCTATTTCAGCGATGAAACTTCTCAATAAACGTTATATTTTTCATCGTTCAGCGTGCGATTCCATTCATAGATATTGTAAATCACGTGTGACGCATTCCCGAAGTGATTCCATTCATAAATATTGTAAATCAAGTGTGACGCGTTCCCCCAATCATACGTATCGGTAAAATTCCGATATAAATTACATTTCGCGTAATAACTATTTCGCTCTGCAATGTTTCCGAAATATAATCAAAAGCGTCACGTCAATGCGAGTTGTGAATTCAAAGCTGAAAATTATCTCTAATTGGATACGTATCTGCGATGAAGAAAATTGAAAAAAGGGGTACGAGCTACATTGAACGCGCTTGGATATGTTAAATGTTGTCGCATTCCGCGCGTGAAACGACGAACGCATCTCCGCCATATTTTATTTAAACTGTCATATTTTTACTTTTGAATGGATGATTCAAAGCGTCATGCAACTCGAAATGTTTGGCTAATTCTAGGGTCAATCCCGAAATATATCTACACGACAAGCGCGCGGGCTTACAACGGTTAATTAATGATTATCAATTCAACGAAGCTCAACGAAAATAGAATTTGATCGATACGTGGCGGTAGATACGCTCCCATAAGCATTACAGTTTAATGAAGTATTGTCAAAATAACCCGAATTAAACTGGTACTACGTCGTACAACTTGCGTGAATTATATTTTACGAACGATTATGCGATAAATCGCGTGAAAAATCCACGAAAAGGCGAGAAGCCGGGACGAATTCTAATTTTATTCTTCTCAAGGGAGAGCTCAAGATAAACCAGTTTTATAACATCGTAACTTCATATCTTCATATAACTCCAAGTTATCATAATTTCATATTTTCATAATTTTATAATATCAACTCCCAAAATCGGAGGGGAAACTGTCCAGATTATTCTCGATACACGTTTGAATTATAAATTTGCTCACTTAATCGGTAGATTAGTGTTAGGTACTTCGACGTTGATTAACTGTTAATCTTAATTCATTCCGGGTACATTCTGCGCTCATGGCGTATTCATCACCGCAATTTGAGGAAACGAGGAGACATTCGATAAACTTTAATTATCGTTTACCAAATGAACGAGCCTTGTGTCGCTCTTACCTCCAATTTTCGCCGATATTGCGTTGCGCTTTGTTCTGGTGATCACATTAAACTAGGGAAGAAAGGACCACTCTCTATATAGAACACATCAAGCTTCAATAAGATCTGTATAGGGTGTTAAATTTCAAACATAACAGACAGGGTATCTCGAAGATTAAATGAAATATCAAGAGATTTGGTTTTTTCCTTGGTTATATCATTACGAAGGGGACATTTTTGGATAAAAGGAATTTGACTTCAAACGGAGATATCACGGTGAAATGAATCTAACCTCAAATTCATTTTTCTCAATCTCTAACTTTTTAAACACATACGTTTATAGCCCTCCTTACGACGGACTGAATGACCACACGTCCTACCAGATTAGAGTTGTCAGATTTGTAAATTGGTAGAGAAGGACGAAAATTTTGATGAGCAAAGAGAAAGGTTGTCGGATGGAACGCGTCTGTTCACCTTTCCGAACGTCAATTTTCAGCTACATATATTATATACAGGGTACTAAATTTCAAATGTAACAGGTAAACGACATCGAAAACTATGAAAGATATTAAAAAAAGCTAAAACACGTGTTCCATGATTTCGAAGGGGAAAGAGAATGGCATTATCAGTTTTTTATTTGGAGAGCATTTTCAAGGTCGGTTGAAGGTCAACTTAATTTTTTAAAATAGAAAGCCCAATTTTTTATCATATCTTCTTTTTCTACCAATTCATTTTAACAACTTTTGTCTGAAACATTTAACTTACGATATCTCGCTAACTATTCGTCGAAAGAAAAAATAGTATCTTTTTACTTTATTTACTATCAAGAATATATTACTATAATAATGCCCTAACTTTTGTTAATTTAATAATTTTGAAATTTCCAAAGGTTGATAAGTTAACAAAAGTTAGGGCACTATTATAGTAATATATTCTTAATAATAAATAAAGTAAAAAAGTCTAATACTAGTTTTTCTTTCGACGAATAATTAGCGAGATATCGTAAGTTAAATGTTGAAAAAGTTACCAAGTTTTCCTTAAATATTTCAAAAAATATTAGGCAAATAAAAAATGTTTCAGACAAAAGTTGTTCAAATTAATTGGTAGAAAAAGAGGATATAACAGAAAATTGGGCTTTCTATTTTAAAAAATTAAGTTGACCTTCAATAGACCTTGAAAATGTCCTCCAAATAAAAAACTGATAATGCCATTCTCTTTCCCCTTCGAAATCATGGAACACGTGTTTTAACTTTTTTTAATATCTTTCATAGTTTTCGAGATTTTTTACCTGTTGCGTTTGAAATTTAGCACCCTGTATACATTTCATGTATGTATTTTACATGTAAATATTACTGATGAACGTATATTGACAAAAATGTTACTAGATGGTGACTATGACAAGTCACTATGGCAGCACATCCGACAAGCAACAAAAGAAAATTTGTTCGATGCTCGGTAGGGAAGGATATAAATAGCGTCCTTGGCAGGACATAAAAATCTTTCGTAATCTTAAAACTTTTAATTTTTAATATTAGAATATTATTTATTAAATTTTGTATCGTCACCGGTTCTACCGGTAACCGGTAGAACGCAGCCTAAACGAAAGTTTATCGTCGGTCATCGTTCGCCTACACGCTTAACATGTTAATTAGATAATCAACAGTCGTAATATACGAGCTTGCCCAGAGACGATGTGAACGATTAGAGAGACTAATGGGTTTCGACCCGGCAAATGTCGATACTCCATTGAGGTTGAGGACACGTTTAACGATTAACGAATGAACGTTATTCACGCTCTTCAGACAACAGCGTCAAGCGCGAAGAGTTAACGACGCGGTTGGATTTTCCGCGCGCTCTCGCATCGCGGCACTTCATCTTGTTGCGCGAACAGATTGCGGCCCGGCGAAGGCCGCCTCGCGTCATTGCCTCGCGCGACTAAACAGCTCTCCGCGAGGGGAAGCTACACATTGCATGTACTTGCCATCGCTAAATCTCGCGACTGCATTCCGTAATCCGGGCTTCCCCGTGGCGGCGACGTCGCCTCGTAAAATTCTGCGGGCCAACAGGCGACGACAGCGAGCGGCTATGAACTTCCGACAGGCGCCCGAAAACTGGGATAATATAAAGATGAAGGCGTCCGCCATGACAAGCACCTTCACCGAACATGACACTCCCGTCGCGAGGCGCACGTCACGAAAAAGAGCATCTATTCGGGACGATAGTAAACCCGTCGTCCTTTGCTTCTCATATGTACCACGTTGGTGCACTCGTATATACAGGGTGTTTCAGAAATAGCCAAACTTTAAGAACATATTCTACTCATTTTAGAATAAAGACAAGATCGTCCAAACATGGATCGAGAAGCGCTTCTTCTCCAAGTTGAAAACACTTTTTACACTTGTAACAGACTTTGGTGAGAATATTTTATTAAAGAAATTGTTGGAAATTGCTTCCTTCCGCGTCAATGCATGCCGCGTCTCATGGATTGTCGAAGATATTCAGAAATTCTCGGAGTATCTCGTATTTTGTCACACGAAGCTATAATACGATTTCGGAGTGCTTCCACGGAGTGCTTACACAGCAACAGGAGTCTCATAAGCGAGAGTCTTAAGATGTCCTCGTAAATAAAAATCCGAGGGGTTCAAATCGGTAGATCGGTAGATCCTGCATATTGAGGAAAAAGGTTCCGTCGGGTTAACAAAACACCAGTAACCGCGACAAATGGTTTGTTAATGTGGAACAGCAAATGACTCCGTTGTGGTAACAAATGATTTATTACTCATGATTTGTTGCTCCGACTATCAATTTTATAATGGGAACAAATGATATCGTTATGTTAATCCAATAAATCAAAATCATTTTGATTTGTTGGCGATACAGAATATGAACAAAGGTTAGAAATTGTATATAAATCGGTTGTATTAACTCTTCTTCATCAACGTATAATATATAACAAAATACGTAAAATACTTGATAAAACCACTCGTGCAATGCTACACCAGCGCGTATCATAATTATCAGATAATTCGAATATAGCTTCATTACATCCAATTAAACATTGGTAGAGAAGGGTTAACAAAATAATAATTCCGTGTTTCGCAGGAATTCGGGGAAAGAAATAGAACAACGCACTATTATATTAATCTTTATTTTTAGCGCGACACATTATGTAAAATTAATAAACTATCAGATAAGATTAAGTAAAGTTAAGGAGGTTATACACAAAGGCTCGTACTTTTATTAATTAAACGTACCTTTATTAATAAAAAAATATATAAAAGTGGTTCGCAGCTACTTGGAAAGGTTTATAAATCACTTTAAGAGATGCTTTTATCTATATATAAAATTCAGAATATGAATCATGAAAGACTCACGTATATGTATATATTACGTTATTACGACGTTGTTATTCCTTTTATTGGAAGTTGTACATCTAACATGCATGATTTGCATCTCCAGCAATGTATATTTGTTAAAATTACAAATAACGAAAAACTATTTGTTGCGGTAGCTGTTTGATTTGTTTTCCGTACAATCAACAAACAACAAACGTCCATTTATTGTGACACAACAAAAGTCTTTTTCTCAGTGTAAGCCAAGCAATGGTTCCTCCTCCGCCAATCTATTTATCGATGTAATCATTATCCGGAAACTCAATAAGCAATACGACTGAAATGTGCTTGAGATGTGCATAACCATTTAATGAAAAATGTTTATGACTTGGAAAAGAAGCGTTTTTCTCAACGCATGTTTATATGACACCTTTTTTATCCTTACAGTGAGTAGAACATGCTCTTAAAATTTGGTCACCTATTTCTGAAACGCATGATAACACATGGTAAAACATGTATACATCGGGCGTCATACATATTTTAACATTGCAACCAATGTCATTCGTATGTTCAATCTTACATACAGTGTGCACACACGGAAGAACATATGCTGCTTTCAAATAGATGTTGGTTATTTCAAATATTTCTCAAATGTACATATGCTTCAATATATCAAGAATATTTAAAAATAAAAGAAAGATATTAAATATTAAAAAGCAAGAGTTTATATAAGGAGTCCGAGATCTACCGGAAGCAAAAAATTGTGAAGATTAATCAGATCAAACTGAGAAGAAAAGTCAAGTATCATTTTGCAAAAATCGCAATAATTACCAAGTTATTAATTGAAAATGATCATATTTAGAGGCTCTTTTAATTGATAACTTGAAAATTTGCGTACTTATTTACAAAATGGTAAAGGACTTTTTCACGTTCAGAATGACCTAATCTACAATTGTACGACGGCTATTGTGTCTAGCGATAGATGTGAGTATATTGAACTTTGAATTCTGAATCTTGAACCTGTCGCTGAGATGTCATCGATTAGGTTATTCTGAACAAAGCAGTTAAGTACCATTTTGCAAATAAGTACTCAAATTTTCAAGTTATCAATTAGAAAGCCTCTTTCTAGATGTGGTCACTTTCAATCATTAATATCATAATAACTATCGAGATTTTTGCAAAATGGTACTTGACTTTTTTCTCAGTTTAATCTGATTAATCTTCGCAATTTTTCGTTTCCAAAAAATCCCGGCATCCCGTATAAGGTATAAGTTTTATCATATTCTTAGAAAGAGAATAAGTTTTTTCATTTAAACTTATGAGCTTTTCTAAGATTTGTGTTGAACATACATTCAAGAAAATATTCTTGGTTGAAGATAACTTTTCTTAAAACATAACTATTCTTAAAAAGACGCAAGTAAATTGAACGATTGCTTTCCTTTCAGCGGCAGAATGACACATTTTTCTGTTGATAATATTAGACCAAAATGAATTTGTCATAAAATATGCACTTTTTAAATCGTCCTTTCTTGATCTGTGCTCGAAGAACTTTGACTCGGAGCGCTGTGAATTTCGTTGATAGTAATAATAAATATCAGATTCTATGTACGAAACGCTTAACGTATGTATTATTGATACAATCATCTTTGCGATTTTTCACAGCGCGAATATTCGTCAACCTAGGAGCTAAGTAGTAGGTATTAAGTAAAAAAAAACGAGTCGCTTAATCGTCGATGTCGGTTTACGAGAGATCGTTCTTACCAAGTAAATTTTTCAAGTATCTACCTTCAATTTATACGTTCGAGTCGTTCTTTATATATCGTTCGTTTTCACTCTTTTAGGATATTGGTTACTACTACCCGCTATCTCCATTTCTCAATTTCGTGCATTATCTCTCTACTTACTGAATAAAGTAACAATCGAACCTGAGAAGTAAAGTGAATAGACTCTGCGGAGCGTTTTATCATACCAGCTTGAAATTCTCCTCGTCTATCTATCTTCATTCTGAAAATGGTTATGGACGGCAGTAAAGAAAAAATATATTGATTTCGACGCGCGTCGTCTAAGGAGAAGGCGGCAGTCGTATAATTTCTCGCTTCTGACGTCATAATCCAATATAGCCGCGATAATGGATCGAGGAGCTTAACGATCGACAATCCTCCGGTATATACCTAATAAAATCGGAGGCGCATCGCCATTCGTCACAGATCCCGCCAACTGAGTGGGTTTACTCGGCGAGCGGTCCATCTTAAGCTCGTAAGTGACGGAGCTCTGAGCGCGCGGCCGGCGCCGGCGGCTGGATGTAAGCGGCAGTGAGTTAGGTCTCTCTTTGAAATGCCATCCACGAACTCGGTCTGACCACGAAGACGTCGGAAAATCAGATCCCGCTGGAAAGTACGAGGCTCGTTCGTCGCGCCTTGCCGCGCCGCGCCGCGCAGCGCCGCGCAGCGCGCCGTGCCGATTTTCGAAGCGGACACTTTTGCAGACGCGAGCGAAAACTTTGGTCCGTTGTAAACGAGTCGCCGGAAGTTAGCCGACGTAGACGCTGTATGGAAGCTCGTTTATCCCGTCGTAAAAAAATTGCACCGTCGTAAGAAAACATCCGCCCGTCATGCTTCCCGGGCGCTTTGTAAGAATTTGTCGCGAAGGCTGCCCTTTATCCTCCGCCCCGAACACTCTCGTTTCTTTCCCCTGCGCTTTATTAATTATATTTACTTCATCTCTCCCTCTCGCCCCCCCCCTCCCCCCGCCGCGCCTCGCCGCGCCCCTCCGGGCACTACATCCGGCGAGACGGAAAAACGGAGGACGTGGGGCGGCCGAGAGAGCGCGTGTTTGTCCGCGCGCGAGCTCAGGCTCGGCGAATCCTTTTCAATTTTATCATCTCCGCGTGCGATAATAGAAACGCGACGGACTTTCGTGCGGTCTCGATACGATCTCGGGAGGAACAAATTCGACCGGCTGGCTTATGATAATCGGTACGATTCGGAGGCACATGAGCACGTGCAGCCTCGCCGTAAAAGCGGCTCCCGAAAGCGCAAGAAGGAAATGAAAGCGGCTAATACCGCGGCTGGCCGCCGCCTCTCGGTAGCGCGCAGCGCTTTTTACTCTCTCAATAAACTCGGAGAGACTCCACTCCGCGCGCTCCGACGTTGGCGCTCGCAACCGCCATTAACGACAACCCGCTCAACCCGTAATTTAACCGCGGCGCGCACGGGCGACGCGATCTCACTCGTAATTTATTTCATCCGAGAGACGGAAAGAGAGGCGCAAGAGGCGGAAGGCGGAAGGGATACGTAAGAGATACGATTCGTCGCGATCCATTCTCTCGCGTCTTACGTACGAAATGACTGCGTCACGTGCTGCAACAAGCGCACCCGCGTTCTCGAGTATCCCAGCCGGCGGGAGGACGCGCGCGCGCGCGCGTTGTTACGTCGCGACGCTAATTAATAGAAAGCAGCTGACGTAACGCGGCGCGGCAGCCGAAAGCGCGAGTCTATGGAAGATCGTCGTACGACAGGAAATGCATATTTCATGGGCGGGATGCAAATTTAACAGTGCTCGAGTCGCGCGAGCGCGCGTACGTACATCGCGGCGCATTGTTCCGCGATGTAAGAAAGAAGAGACGGAAATGAAAATGGCGGCTCACAAGTACGACGGGGGGCAGAGGTGCAGCGGGTGACGGCAGGAGGAGGCGAAGGAGGAGGAGAGAAACGTCCCGTGGGGCGAAAAGAGAAAGAGAGAGAGGGAGAGAGAGAAAGAGAGAGAGCTTCCCTGGCGGACGAGCGGTGAAATTAGAGGGGGGTCGTGTCGAGGGGGTAGAGGGGTTAGGAGGGCCCAGAAGGGGACGCGGTTAGCGCAGATAGGCGGCAATTATACGCGGCCCTCGAGACTATACAACATCCGAGGGCTGCGCCGGGTGCTTAAGTCTTGCCGAAATTTCATCCCGGGTTTGGTCCCCTCATGCATATCCACGAGCCGGGCGGCAAAGAGCGGCTGCCGGGAATGCAGATGCGAGAGAGCGCGTGTACGCTGCAGATACGCGTACATATGTTATCGGCGCTGAGATTTCGCTCGTTCGGACCGCCGACGCAGCGCCCAGCACGCAGGAGCCCGCCGCGTCACGCGTTATATATATATATATATATATACGATCCGTCGCTAAACGCACGTTGAAGTTATTACGATGACGTGTACGCGCTAGGGTTGTTCGATTCCGAATCGATTTTTCAGGAAATCAATTTTCCCCTCAACGAAAATCGACTGTTCTCAAGCGATCGTTGCCAATTCGATTTTTACGTAAATCGGTTCTCTTAACAGGAAATCGATTCTCGATTTGTCACATATAAAAGCTGTGTGGCCGGTATTCATAGGCCGCGTTCCGAAACGGTGCTGACAGTATCGCTAGTCGTTCCAAAACCGTCAATAAATGGCCAGCAGTGCGGAAAACGGAACGCATTTGCAGTATCGTGCAGTGATTAGCAGGGTAGGTACATAGTATAACCTATTTGAATATAAAGGTTGAAAGTAAATTTGAAACAATGGCGATTTTACTTGGGGTGCGTGGAGTATCGTCGATTTTATTGAAGATAATTTTCGAAATTCATCATCAGACGATGAAGAAAATATTTCGTAAATTTTATTTTCACTTCCGCCAAATATCGTGCTTACTGACTTTACTGACGACATTTTTTACGCTTCTTATTTATATAGGGTGTCCGGGATCTTTTGAAAACGAAAAATTGTGAAGATTAATCAGACTGAAATCAAGAAAAGTCAAATATCATTTTACAAAAGGCGCAATAGTTATTAAGTTATTAATGCTTGAAAATCATAAGAGGCTCTTTTAATTTTTTTTTATAACTTGAAAATTTGAGTACTTATTTACAAAATGGTAAAGAACGACTTAATTGTCTAGAATGACCTAATCTACATGATCTACGTTTAAAGTTCAATATACTCATATCTATCGCTAGATACAACAGCCGTCATATAATTATAGATTAGGTTATTCTGAATAAAAAAATCTTTTACCACTTTACAAAAAAGCAAATTTTTTAATTATCAATTTAAAAAGCCTCCAGATGTGCAACATTGTTGCAACGTTGCAGCAACGTTGCTGCAACTTTCTGTGCTGTATGGGTAATAACTTAATAACTATTGCGATTTTTGCAAAATGGTACATGACTTTTCTTCTCAGTTCCATCTGATTAATCTTCATAATTTTTCGTTTCCAAAAGATCCCGGACACCTTATATAAGTCTGACATAAGTTAACAGCCAGACGCATTAGAGATGTGCATTACTAGACTTGCACTACTTCGGAAGAATGTGTGGAAGCCAGCGATTCCCAAAAATTTATTTTCGAAAGAAAGGTAGTAAGTTTTACTATCTTGTGGCATACTGAAAACTATATCGGGACGCGAGAACAATATTGTTGGTACTGTCAGCGCATTTCGGAACGTAGCCATGGATAGACGCGGATTTGAAGAGACATCCGACGATTTTTTTTATATCGATTTTCGCAGAATCAATCTCTTCAGTTCGTTATTTTTCGTGAATCAATCTCAGTTGGTTCAATAGAAAATCGATTCGCGAATCGATTTTCACAGTGACGATCAATCATCCCTAATATACACTCGGGGCTGACTCGAACATGTTTGATATTGGCGGTGGCATGGAGCATGCGACTACCTCATTTTAGCTTATAAATGGAACTCCTTGCAAGAAGGAGAACGTCTCTTGTAAAGTGTAACACTGCAAGAAGGGTGATCGCGAGTAGTTATGATTATAAACGGGGGTCTGTTACGTAAACAAGCTGTTTTGGTCTACCTCGAAAGTAGCAAATTGCCTTGTACAGTCATTTCTAGTCGTTTGCAGTCTGACGACGCTCTGGCTCCCCCGCCGAGTCACATTTAATATCCGAATGATAATCTCACTTAGCACTTTATTTGTGGGCGAAGAAATATTCCGCGTTTGCTTTTACAGAAAATTCTGTCTTTACTTCGTCTGTGCGTTTTTTTTTTCAAAACGCCTCCACACATCTTGGGGATTGTCAATTTTGGATGAAGAATCAATATTGCCAACCTGCGAAGCAGATTCATCATCGGAATCTGAATCGTAATTATAAAAGTAAACACAGAATCCCCAGCAAAAAATTGTTAAAGCCATTCTCATGAAGCATAAGACCCCGATAAGGCTGAAAGTAAGATGCCTTAAAAAGAGGAGATGCCTCATTATTACCACATCAGGCCCCGAGATGGATCTTTTAGAAATATACTTTAGAGGCTTTGATAAGTAAAACTGATGAGGGCCTTAGAAAGATTTATTAGGGCTGCCTTATATTTAATAAATAATAAGGCTTTGACAGGGAAAGCTAAAAAGGGCCTTAAAAAGATTTTTTAGGGATGCCTTAAATCTAATAAATAAAAGCTCGAGCTATTTGATAGAGGAAAAATTGATGAGAGACTTAGAAGAATTTTTTAGGGATGCCTCAGATTTTACGGAATAAACGTTTTAACATGGAAAATTAATGTGGGCCTTAAAAGGATCTTTTAAGGATGCTTTAGATATACAAAATCAAGTTTTGTTATAGAAAATTAATATTACGTTAACGTAAAACCCGATTATAACCCGATTAATGTTAGAGAAAAATAATCCGGTTCTTATCAGAGCTCTATTAATTTTTCTACTCAAAATATTTCGTCGCCCGCATAAAGTACGTGTGCCATCTGTTTTAACCATTAAATCAGCTTGAAGAAATCCTGAATAAAGCATCGGACTAAAAGTCGAATCGTTCCCATCTAATCTTTCAATTTGTCATTTCTGAATTTCATGTTACGTGAATATCACCGGGATAAGTTTTGCTTGCGGAAATGTGCGTTGCCATATCTTTTCATTCCGCTGCTATACAGCCATGCCGTGTAAAATTTATCGTCGTGCGTTTCGTTCGAGACTATTTTCCTAAATATCCTGCAATTCTCAGTAAAGCAATGTGTACCGCAAAATTACACAGTCGGCTGCGTGCGATAAATAGAGAGAGAGAGAGAGAGAGAGAGAGAGAGAGAGAGAGAGAGAGTTAGAGAGAGAGAGAGAGAGAGAGAGAGAGAGAGAGAGAGAGAAAGAAAAAGAAAGAGAGAGAGAAAGAGAGAAAGAGAAAGAGAGAGAGGGGGGGGGGGCGACAAGCGAGCCGAAAGAGCAGACAGTGCAGCGCTTAGGTACAAGTTCTCTTGTTTACCGCGTCCCTTTCTTATTGCCCGTATAGCAAGCCATAGTCTTATTATCCGCCTCTTTTTTTATATTCTGTATATGTAAGCCACTACATATACCACATATGTAAAGAGCCATTTCAAAACTCACGAATATATGTACACACACACGCACGCAGGATATCTCCGAATTATGAGCGTAAACTTCGGGTGGCCAATAAAACTTATGGCAAGCAATAAAAAAATCTTAACTTAATAAACTTGAATCCTCGGACCAATTGTTTTCGAGATATTCGTCTATTGATCTTGCAAGCATTTATTTCTTTTCTACGTCCTTTGTGCAACCGCACAACTCTCGAGCTCATTAACTGTTCGTTCCAAGTTTATTGCCGAACAATCGCAAATTCGTCCTTTCTTATCGCTTACGTGCAATTATACAAAGAACGTGGCTTGCGAAATAAAACATTGAATGCAAGCGTTTAGTTTGCGGGCGAGTGTTTGTTAACCCTTAGAAGCTGCCATGAGTGAAATTTCACCCCATGTGAATTTCTGATCTTATTAAAAAATCTAACCACATTGACAATACTAATTTTATAAATCTTTATTCACACTATCAGTAGCGACAACATTGTGATAAAACAGATCGATCTCGCATATACTTTGTTATGAACAATAACAAGAAAAGTTAACTTTGGATGATACTTGAGGGTTAAAATAATTTTATAATTCTCTGTACTTCACTTTGAAAGGAAATTCTACTTACTCATAAGTCCGTAAAAAGTGATACTAAGAAAAAGAATTATTTTGCCTTCCAATCGAGGATACGTAAAATTATTAAAGACTTTGAGGCGTAATTGCTAATAGATTGACAATCGTGATTATTAATAGGCTGCAAATTTACGTGTAAAGGGGCCCACTAATCAATGATATCGATTGCTAATGGCGTTGAGTATTAATGTGAGCTAACGAACGAGACAGAAATTCCGTTAGCAAGCTTAAACCAAAATATCGAATATCGATACTTGTTTCGAAAGAAATATATTAATCATACAATAGCAGTTAATATTAATAGGATACTCATTAATGTGTATAGAGCGTTATATACAGCTCGCGATTTACAATAACGTTTAATTGAGGAAGGTATAGCGTAGTGTTTAAATATTAACACGGGGCGAGTGTGCGAATAATGCCTTCGACGGCAAACATAAAAGATCAAGAAGCAATTTTCTTTTTTTTTTTTTTAATGGATGCTAAAATATGAGACTTGGATACGTAAGTGGACACGTTAATTGGAAATTTATCGCGCATTTGGTGGAAAACACGAGTACTCGGCCGACAGTCAACCTGCTCGTTAATTAGAAAGAAACGCCTTTGAGAAACTAATAAGGGAGTATTACGTACGTAATATAGTCGGATCGCGTCGCCTAATTATCGCGACATATTCGCGTACGTTTCGGCTTGATGGTTTACACGGCATATCGTGCTCGCGATTAGCATGCATATTACATTTCGTTTCGGGGAAGAGGGCTCGTTGACTTTAACCACCATTTCAAACAATAACATCAGCGAAATTTCCGCCCACAATCTCTAGGGTGATCTGACGTAAAAAAAGAATAAAAAAGAAGGACGAGAGAGAGAGAGAGAGAGAGAGAAAGAGAAAATACAATGTGAGAGCGAAAGGAGAAGAGAGAGGGATGGAGGGGCGGGGCGGAGAGACAAATTTAAATGCAGGGATTACATTTTTCGGCGCGCCGAGAGGGATATGTTGTTTGTTGCTTTTTACAATCGCGCACGGCGCAAAACGAAAATCGCGATTGACAACTTTATACGGCGGATTTCGATCATTCCCGCGATCGCGGGACAGGTGACAAATAGGCAGTCGAGTGGCGCGAGCACGTTCGAATGACGATGATAGTCGAAGCACAATTAATGGTAGTCCTTGCGGATGATATTTGCGCGCGTATACGCGCGGTCACGCTCGCGCGCGAACGTTGCGCATCGAAAATATATGATAGCGGAACACGAAACGTACGGTGCAGCAGCCTCGGAATCGTGACGTATGTGGACATGTGTGTGTGTGTGTATGTGTATGTAGGTAGGTGCGAGTACGCGTGCGCGCTTCGTATCGCCGAGCAGAAAAATATTGCCACCGCGTTTAGCTCGCGGATCTTTCCGACGCTTAATTTCCAACAACGTTGACGCGCCACTTTCACAATCCCACCTCTGTATATTAACGCTCATCTGTCAAATTCGAAACGAATATGATTTTATTTCGTTTATCGTTTCACTCAAGCGGCTCGCCGCCAGCTCCGCCGGCCGCGTCGTAAATCGCATTTCCGTATATACTCAACTTCGTTTCTCGCTTTATTAATGACGCGAATCGCGCGCAACGTGGCGTTTAATTGCGCCACGTCCGGATGGCGTATCGCCAGATCCTCCGCCGGATTATTTGCGCGAAATCGAAGAGGACAGCGCCAGCGGCGGCTGTATAAACATCGTTAAAAATCACTCGACTTGTCGCGCGCTTCGCCCCAATCACTTCTGCCCTCTCGCTCCTCTACCTCCCTCTCTCTCTCTCTCTCTCTCTCTTTCGCCCGCGCGTATCTTATTATTCACTCTAACGCGCTGGTTACTCGTCGATGTATGCGAGACGACGAAAATGTCGCTTTATGCGACCGCTGCTGCCTGCGTCTCGTCGCTGCCTACCGCTACACATTATTGCCGGATATGAAATAGAAACCGACTACAAGGACTACTCGTGTCGCACGAGGACACTGCTGCCGGGGAGCAGTCTACATTATTATGGAGGGAACGGGCAGGTGTGTGTCGTGCACTCGCGCTCAGGTACATGTGACGACTAGACGAGAGCACCTGACGCGAAGTAGATGCTCGACACACGTTTAAGAGGCGCCTGGGTCTGGCTGAAGCTGTACAGATCCACGTATATAGATAGACGTAGCAAAGAATGCTAACGATAGCAGCGCGCAGCGCGTCAACGTACTACCACGTACGTGGCACGTACGTCAAATAGGAGGACGAGGAAACGGTCGAGAAAAAGTTTTACGTGCCGCGGCGGAGAACTTCGTTTCGAGGTTCGACGGTGTCGTACGACGACGTCGTCTCGTTTCGGGATGCAATTCAGCTAACAGCTTCGCCGGTAAGCCCTCAGGAATCGCGGGTTAAAGAGTGGAAATTACATAGTTCGATCGCGTGAGCATCGCGCGGATGGCGAAAGAAAATGACGCTTTGTATACCAAGCGGCGGAGTTATCTCAACAAGCGCCCACGTCACCGGATTATTACGTTCTAATTCTAATTGTGTGCGCGTTGCTGCTTTGTTATTTTGGTGTTTAATCGAAGATTGCGGAAACGATGTGTCGTCACGCCGATCTCACACAGTTTCGGTATTGTTTCGGTATATGTAATTATAATTACAAGATGGAAGAATCGTAGCCAGAGAAGGAAGCCATTTTGGTACGCGCAGAAAATTATTCGGCCGAATTTTAGTTGCAACAACCGAAACTTTTCGTCCCCCAGGAATCGACTGAAAATTCGGCTGCAACACAAGAGAAATTCCGCTAGGAGGTTTCTGTTGCCCTAGAAATATATTCGCTCACCTGAACGTTGATATTGTCAAGGGTAAAAGTTTCGTTTTTCACACGAATAAACAAAGCATCTCCGTGTACGTAAATGGAGAGGGAAAACACTTGCGCGGCTGGGTTTAAAAATCGCACCATTGGTAGCGTCATTCAGCTTCTTCAAACGAATTTTTTTGCTCGCGATAACTGAGATTTCGCTTCCCTTTACACGATACATTTTCACGCCTTTTGCGTAAACAACCGAATATTCTGCCGCGGTAATTACACTGCTCAAAAGAATTATGACATAGATAATTTATTGCCGAGAATTGGCCAACTTTGACTGGCGATTACTTCGCGAAAAATTACTGTAGACTAATGACTTTTTTTTTTCAAAATGAAGCTTGAAGTCTCTACTTTAGGAATCTATCTCCATTTTTTGCATACGATGCACCCCTACCCCTGTAACCCCTGAGGGCATGTTTGGTATACTGAAAATTGCAAAGTTTGACGGAATGCACGGACGTGAACAATTTTTTTTCGGGCACGTCGTTTGCATCGTCATAAAGTTCAAATCTTCCCCTTCAATTTAAAATAAAAATGAAGTCGCTACAATTTTTTTTCACAAAGTTACAGCCCTTCAAAAATATAGGTTAAGGAATTTGGCAAGACAACCTGTCAATCTGAATGACCTGTCGCAGACGCTGGTTCAAATCTGGAGTGACATTTCGCAGGAAGAAATTAGAGCCTGCATTAACATGAAGGACCGGCTGCAAGAAGTGATCCGACAGCGTGGAGGAAACACGAGATATTGAAGACGCACCTACACGCATACACATACACACACACACACACACGCGCGCGCGCGCGCACCCACGTGCACAGAAGGGAGAGTTTGGAGTCAATAATTACTGTGGAAGTGACGAACCACGGGGTCCTTATCTCTTCTGTCACGGACACACACATACACATGCGTGCACACTTGGCTCGAAGGCCAAAAACAACGATATTTTTGAAGGGCTGTAACTTTGCGAGAAAAAATTGTAGCGACTCCATTTTTTTTTTTCAAATTGAAGGGGAAGATTTGAACTTTATGACGATGCAAACGGGGTCCCCGAAAAAAACTGTCCACGTCCGTGCATTCCGTCAAACTGTGCAATTTTCAATATACCAAACATGCCCTCAGACGTCACGGGTTACAGGGGTAGGGATGCATCGCATGTAAAAAATGGAATACATTCTTAAAGTAGAGACTTCAAGCTTCATTTTGGAAGAAAAGTCATTAGTCTACAATAATTTTTCGCGAAGTAATCGCCAGTCAAATTTGGCCAATTTTCGATAATAAATTATCTATGCCATAATTCTTTTAAGCAGTGTATATTTTCGAGACCGTAAATTTAAATTCCTTCAATCGAAAGCAGTTGTTGATATGGACGGTTTTACGGTTTGTGAAAAAGAATTTTCCGTTACCGCAACCAAATCTCATGTATCAGAAAATTTTTAGTTGTCTTTACAAAATATTTTCCTACGTGCCAATTGTTAAAGCGCGACTTACGGTGATGGACGATTTAACACTGCTAACGCAGTGTTTTATTTATGTATATTATACTTTTGCGAGTGTCTCTCTGCCGCGTATGTGCGCCTTCGCTTGAGTTATTTTTCCGAAACTATGGTGTTTCGTCTGTTATCAAATATCGAAAACCAACAACTTTGTTAAATGTATATATTTAAATAACCACATCATTGACAGCGTCATTCAACTTGTTCAAACGAATCTTCTCGCTCACGATAGCTGAGACTTCGTTTCTCTTTACACATACGATACAATTTCACGCTTTCTGCGAGAGTAGCCGAGTACTCTGCCGCGGTAACTATATTTTCGAGACGGAAAATTTGAGTTCCTTCAATCGAAGGCAATCGCTGATGCGGACGGTTCTTCCATTTGCGAAAGAGAATTTTCTGTCACCGCTACCGAATCTTATGTAACAGAAAATATTTACTTGTTACTGCAGAATATTTTTGTGCGTGTAATAAATACCACAGCAATATTGTGCTGATAACTTTATACATATTGTTGCTATTATTTTTTTTTACTAGAGCAACAGGGAGTTGTAATTGATGTCGAAAATGACTATAATTTTAATGACATGAATTATCTCTTTTCTATGAGTATAATCGCTTTACGTTGGTATCCAGAAATAAACATATACGAATGTATAAAATGTCAGGTTTGTAAATGTTTGTAAGTCACTTGTATATAAAGCAAGCTAATTACATAGCGTATCGAGGTTATCTTAAATAGTATTGCCTCGATTATGCGCCCTCAGGCGTTTCAAGTCACATTAACCCTCATCGTTAGTATCAATTTGAAATTTATTTGAATGGAACTTTTGTTTCCTGCAATCCAATTAATCTCGTCTTTTGGCTCCTAGCTCTATCAAGCTGTAAAACTATCATCATTTGTTTAAATTTTTGCAGGTAAATTTTGCACTTCAATTAGCATATCGATTTGCTTGCAATAATCAAATCGGCTCTAACATCGGATTTGAATTTTGAAATGAATATCTGATGAGGTTTAAATTAAGACATAATTAAATGATGTGCGAAGCGGAGACAATCACCGATCGTATCGGATAGCAATTTCATACACGTTTGTCGTGGGAAGTGTCTAAATATTTCTCTCGTTATAATTGTAACGCAAATTTGGCCTCGCGTAAGCGCTTGTAGCCGCGCGCGGGAGACGGAATAATTCCGTCCGGCTCAAGTCCCGGAGCTCTCAATAACTGGATTAAATTATCAAAAGGCGGAACATTTGTACGGAACTGCTTGATTCCTGTTGAAACCTCATTCAATGTCTCAGCAAGCACCGATCTGCACATCGCTGGAATTACCATAACGCCGTACTTCGGGCAAATGGCGGCGTGTCCGACAGAGAATTACGTGATTCACTGTGTTGCGATCCGTCCTCCGTCCTCCGTCCTCCCGCGCAAGACGAGATGTATGCGGAATATGCAAAATATATGCTCTTATCAAATATGCAGCGCGTGCGCTGCGCGGAGTTCGAAAAGCGTTGTGTCTCTGCGTAATCGCGTGGCCTGCTTGATCGCTTCGATATTGCAGAGCGCGGCGACGCGCCCCGCAGGGAGTTTCTCGCGTAACAAGGACGATTTTAAGTACAATGCGACTTGTAATGCTGTATATTTATAAGCGTGCTGTATTCATAACCTTTTAAAACTGCTCGCCGAGTACTTTGGAAACAGACTTCATTTGCGTATTTAAAGCCACTCTCCGTCCTGTGTTTGTTTAAACGTTTGCATATATCAACAGGCGCACATATGAAATTTCATAAATTTCGGCTTTGCTCAGGTCATACGTATCATTCGAGGAGTTTATTAATGTCCCTGATATATATGACTTTTGATTTATTTTCTTCTAATATAAATATACTATATTAGAGGTATGCAAAAGTTTTCATCGTTCACGTGTAGATGGCATTGTGAATTATTTACATGAAAGTTGTGACTCATTTCTGTTGGATTACGTCAGTATTGGTCACCCTGCATAGAAACTGATGCACAATAAATCATTATTATTTTTAATTCGCATGAAGATGAAAATTGATAGGACACATATTCGTCATTGTGTACTTTTTTATTTCTTCAGCGCAAAACAGCTGTCGAAGCAATCAGAATCATTTGCGAAATTTATGGCGAGGGAACGATAACTGAAAGTTCATGTCGTGAATGGTTTCGGCTTTAAAAGTGACAATTTTCACTTGAAAGGCAAAAACGGCCGCAAGAGGTGACTTCGAAGTATTATTGCAAGAAGATTCGACTCAATCGAGTATAGAATTTGCGAAAAGGTCACATGTTAATCAGAGCACTGTAATTCGTCGCTTGCATGAGATAGTGAAAATTCTGAAGGGAAGAAAATGGGTTCTCCATGAATTATTCGAGAACGTTATTGCCAGCCGCGTCACCATTTGCCTTTCGCTGCTCAATAGACACAAACACAAGACTGTTTTGTATCGAATTATGAGCGGAAACGCATTTGAATGCATTTGTTATGACAATTCCAACTGCAAAAGATTGCTGGTAAATCCCGAAGAACCCTCTACGTCACAGCTGAAACAAAATATCCATGATCATGAGACGCTCCTGTGTATCTGGTGAGACATGCAAGGAGTGCTGTATTATGAACTGTTAAAACCATCTCAGAGTATCACCGCGGAAGTATACAGTTGACAATTGAGTTGGCAATTGAATGAGCAATTGATCGAGAAACGTCCATATTTTGCGACAAAGCAAAACAAAGTGATTCTTCCACACGACAATGCCAGGCTCCATGTCGCATTGACGAGCCGGGAAACTTTAATGGAATTGCAATGGAAAGTCCTACCGCACCCGGCATATTCTCCAGATATTGCCTCATCGGATTGTCACTTATTTCGTTCTATGCAGCACAGTCTTTCTGATACACGATTTCGCAATATTGAAGAAGTGCAACAATTCATCGATAACTTCATTCATTCTAAGGGCAAAGACCTCTTTTACCGTGGTGTCCATCTTTCGCCTGAGAGATGGCAGAAAGTAGTAGATAATGCCGGAGAATATTTTGATTAAAGACACTATGGCATTTATAATAATATTAATAAAGAACATTGCCTTAAAAACGATGGAAACTTTTGCATATCCCTGATATGAGAGTCATTCAAATATAATCCGGATTTTTTACTTGCGGTCTCAGAAAGAACCGCAAGCGAGCCAAGGCGCTCCAGGCAGTTAGGTAGAGATGGGTGGAGGGGAGCGACCCTCCGCAACATTTCTCAGTTACTGTTCCCTCGACAATAGCACCATGACTGAACAAGAGGTACCTACGACTGTTGCGCAACGCATTATCATCCGATTTCTCGCTAATGAAGGCGTCAAACCAACTGAAATTTTATTTTAACTAGACTCCAAGCACAGTTTGGAGATGGTACCCTGTCAAGAACCCAATTGTTTGATTGGGCCAAAAAATTTCGCAGTGGTCGTAATGCTGTGGCAAACGAAAGTCGTCCGCGATCGAGTGTCACTGATGAGAACATTCGGGCCGTTCGCGAACTTGTGGAAGATAACCGACGCTTAACTGTTGTCGAAATCTCATCGGAGGTGGGCATAAGTATTAGGAGTGCTCACACAATTCTCTCAGAATACTTTTGGATACCATAAGGTGTCAGCGAGGTGGGTCCCACGTCTCCTCACTGCGACACAGAGAAATATCCGGAAAGACATTTGTCAGCGTCTTTTGAATCGTTTCGAGCAAAAAAGAGAAGCATTTTTAAAACGAATTGTCACCTATGACGAAACATGGGTTCATCACTATACTCCAGAGAACAAGAGGTTGAGCAGTACGTGCGCGATTGGCTGTTGGAGCGCCCTTCTTCTCTTTTTGATGAAGGAATTAAGAAGCTACCTATCCGGTAGAGAAAATACATTTCCATTGAAGGGAACTATGTAGAAAAATAATATATCGCTTTTGTGATTTTATTTGTTGCCAATAAATCTGTAAAAAAAAATCCGGTTTATATTTGAATGGCCCTCGTAAAGAACGTTGAAACCGACGGGAAGGACGATACTCAAAATGCAGTTCTTCGCATCGCGCGGTATAATTAAGATTCGCGAGCGCGAAAGGATATGGAAACGGTATCATGGAAATGGCCGATAGGATCTGCGTCTTGCTAAAGCGTGTCTTAGGGTGAAGTAATGTATCGCGCGAAATCGAACTGGGGCAGAACACGAACAGCCGTAACGTTCCAAAGCGTTCCGTGGCAGCTCGGTTAGTGAAAGGCGGAACGTTCCGGAATGAACAGAACTTGAGCACTTGGCAATGATTCGACGATGTAGTGAGGGATGCGATTTACAAGCTCAATCAACTACCAAAAGACTGTCGGTGGAGGGGGGGGGAGGGAGGGTGGGGCTAGTCGTAGCCGGCTACGATTGAGTTTGAAACTCGATTCGATCGACAACAAAAACGCGGTTAGTCACAATTGAGACGTGAGCCGTGTAAAAATATCGATCGAGCGGCTCGAGCGCCGGCGTAATCCCGGCGTTAACGAAATATTCACGCCGCGGACGAGCCGCGAACACATCCGCAGGTAGTTAATGCGAGACGGGGATATTCGTCGCGATTCGCGCTCTCACCGCGCTCGAGGATTTCAGTCGGGCGAGATAAATATGAAAGACACGTGTCACGAAAGAGACGCACTCGACGTTTATTCGCTGTACAAAATTTCGCGCCAACGGCGGAAGGCTTTGACTCTCGCCAAAGGCAAACTCCTTGAATAACACAGTCGTACTTTTCATATTGATTACTCTGAAAGTAATAAAAGCCTTAAGTCGCGCGCACAGCAGTTCAATCCCCGAATGATTTATTAATATGCTATTAAATTCTCGAGAGGAGCGCGCGCTCTCTTTAAGGCTGGCACGTAAGATTTTAATTTATTCGCTTCGAAACTGTGGAAAGTAATTTCTGAGTTCGGGAACTAACACGGGACCGTTTGCGTTTTATCGCTCGAGGATTGAGATTAGCGTAGATTTGATCCGGTTGCAGAGAAAAACAAAGGAGAGATGTGTTGGAAAGACTCACAGCATGGAGAAATTGAATTGCTGCGATTGAGTATGTTTCAGCGGATGTTTGCGCGCATGCGTAACTGACGAAAAAATTATACAAGAACAAAAATTACATTCGAGTTTCAATGTTTGCCCCCAAATTCAATTGTATAATCGTCGTATATCTCAACTGACTTTCATCATCATCAAGCCGATCAAATATCAAATCCATTAAATTGAAAAAAATAAAATCTCAGGAGCGTCTCGCTTCTCTGAAAATTCTGAAAGACAAATTTTCTATAAGTAAATTTTTATATACATCCCCCTAAAATTTATATATTTTGCATATCTTCTACAATGAAAAATCTCTCATATATAATCACAAAATCGTTATAAAATCACATGATAAAAGGAAAACATTTTTACACACATACTTTCATAATCATGCGATATGTCGAAATACGCAATAATAAGCGATGGAAGGACGGTTGTGTTAAAAGAAGGTATACTCCCTATACATGCCTTGTAACATGCTTTGTCTTTTAAATGTGCGAAAATTTGATACGATACGCAGATAAGATCGTTATCGAACTCAAATATTAATACTCATATCGTTGAGACGAGACGCGCCGTTCTCCCGTTCTATCGATACACGCGAATTACAGTTCTCTCGCGTCGTTTGACCAAATATACAGGGTGTAACATCAACATATAGGTCAGTATGACGGGTTGCCTGCCTCTATTCAGACGATCATGCAGAGGTTGCCGAAAAAATCGCTCGTCGACTTTATTGATAATGATATTTGCAATACTCCCAGTTATGACGAGTGTAATTAATAAAATATAGTGCATGAGACTTCTAAATATTTCTACACCGTTCTTTCTAATCTCCAATTCCTATCGAACGCGAGAAAGAAATTAAAAAATTACGTGGAACAAGAAAATATATTGTATTATTTATCTCTTTTAACGATTACTCTTATTTACTCTGCTTAAATCTGTAATGTTTATTTCTCAGTTTCACTTTCTCAAACATCCTTTTTAATTCAATAAGGCTCGACTTTTTCGGCAACCTCTACATTGTCGTCTAAATATATATAGGCAGGCAACCCGTCATACTAATTTGTATGTTGATGTTACACCCTGTACAATTTACCGGATAACGAATGTGTATTTCGCGACGTGGACGTATGATCGCAGGACACACCCTGCAATCATCATTTGATAAATAGCACACTCGATTGGCGGACGTAAGAGGTAAAAGAGCGAGCGCGTAAAATGACACGGCGCGGCGGACAGGCAGTAATCCCTCGTAATCGATACACCGTGTCGCGTTATACGCTCGAGCGACGACTCACGATTTCCGTTCGAGAAAAAATACCCCCGCGAGTTGAACATTCGGGGAGCGAGGAATTCCGAGACGATCGTGCGGACGGAGTTCTCTCCCAACGAAGCTTATCGCGGTAATGAAGGCACGGCTATCAAGGCACGCCGCTGTAACGAGGAGTTTGACTGACGCGAGATGGACAGCTAAATACCTTCGCTCAAGTTGAAAAATTAGCGCGGCCCCATAAACTGAGCAATATGCGAATGTGTATGCCGCGCCGGTGAGAAGCCGGAATTCGCTGCCTCAGCGTAATTTCCGTAAGCCGCGTGTATCTCGCATCTCCTGCGAACTTAATAAATTTGATATCGCAACTCCGTCGTCCCGCCCCCCTCCGCTCGTGTCGTCGCTCTCATTACACTCGTCCGTTAATATTCGCGCACGCGCACGCGCGAGCAAACCGTTTCCCGTTTCTCCGTCGATACATCGATACCGCGGTCGCGCGATGAATGAAGAAGATCCGGAAGAGCTCCACGGCCCAAGTCGTCGTCCGAGCGCCTCGATGATCCAACAGAGACGACGCGCGGTCGACGAGCCCCTTCAAAGGCTATGTACACTCGCGGGCTCATCGGGGAGCGCGTTCTTGAAGTTTCATGTAAATCTCGCGAGACAGCCGGCGCATATAATAAGAGCAAATTGCATCGGGCTCATAAACACTCGCCGGTGAGCGTCGCCAAGAAAGGTTACTTGACACTCAAGCAGCCAGCTTGCTTCGCTACCATCCCAGTCAGCCACCCCGCCGGGCAACCCCATTCAGCCAACCAGGCAGTAGGGAGAGTCAGGAACGAGCCAGACGAACGAGCAGGCGCCAGTCTACCGTGGGCGCACGTCGCGGCACCACGTGTGCTCCGGATTCGATCTCCTCGTCGTCGGCGAACGCGCACAATACAATCGTCGCGCGATACATCGTCGGCCCGACGCTTTTCACTGGGATTTTCGATCGCGCCAGCGGTTTCGTGTTTTTTGCCACCTTCCTCTCCCACCAGCCTCTCTGTCCGTCGTTCAGTGATTACTCAGCGGTGTGATCGGAGAAGCGCGGTGATAAACGGACGACTCGACTCTGCCTTTCTCGACGGTAACGGTTTACGGTAACCGTAGTGTGCGTGATGCGGTGAACATGGTGCTACGAGGGATCTAAGGGATCTATGGATGATCAGCGACCTAACGTAGGTACCACCCGTCGGCCATCCCGGGGGCGATCGACGGCGATGGCGACGAGGATGACGGTCCGGTGATTTCGATCGATCTCCATCCCCGCCCGACTCGACTCGCACGGCGCGGCGCTTCCGAAGACGGCGCGCGCGGCACAGTTTTCGCGAATTCCGCGTCTCGCTCCGCCGCGCCGGAGCGCGCGCGCTGTGTTACGTTAGCCGACGAAGCCCCGTGGTGATCGATGTTTCACGTTACCAGGCTGCAGCGCGCGACCGGACTAGGCGCGAGAGCCGAGCGTGTCGCGTGCGGCAGATATTATTTTTCACGATTCCGCGCGCGGATAAGTTGCGCCAGTTTTTTTTCTACCTGTGTACCCAGCCGCCTGTCTGGCCGGCCGACCGACCGATCGGCGCATGAAAAATGGAGAGAGTCATTAGACAACGCGAGTATCGTCGCGCGAGCGCGAGTTGGCAAGGTTAAACTCGATATCCCGCGATGATGGCGTTATGATGGCCGCTCGTCGATCGTATCTCCCGGGGTGTCGCGAACTCTCGAAAGCCGTAGAGCCTCTTTGGCACGAACCAAAGCCGCAGCTCGAGCTCGAGCTCGCTGCAACAAGGCGTAGCTGCGCTTTATCGTGCGTCACCCGTCACGTCGTCGCGTCGCCATGGATCGCCATGCCGAGTTATGACGCGCCGGGGAGAAAATGCGAAAGCGTCCCCGCGTCGTCCTCTTAAGCGGATCGTCGCGCTCTTTTCTGCGCGTGTGTACGAAAGCGAGAAATATAATATCCCTCGGCTAAACAAATTGCTCTTAGCGCCGGCGAAAATTGACACGCTCGCGGAAGCGGTTGCGCAGGGGAGGGGGGGGGAGAGCAATAAAAAATACATAATTCCATTTCTGCCTACGTCCAAGGTGGGTCGACGTTTCCATCCGTGGTGAAGATGAAGAGAATCTTCAAAGACGCGGTCTCGTCCGGTTCTCGAGATTAAATCTGACACTCGCGAGAGGATTAGCCCGTGATTGAATTAAATTAAAAATGCAGGCAAGAATATGTCGCGTAATTCCGCGGTTGCGGCGAATAGCATCGCGTCGGGTTGAGCGAGAAGACCGACGGAGAAGACGAAAGCTACGCGACGTTAAGTAATGAACGGACGACGAAAGTGACGAAAGACTCGCGCGGAATTATTCTATCGAAACGCAGCCACGGTGGAAATTCCAAATCCAAAACGCGCGATGTGTCGATGCTTTCGCATCGGCAGCAGGAGCTCTTGCATGAACACTGTTCTTCGCACAAGCAGGACTTTGTTGATGAAAAGCAGCGAGGTCTCGCGCGTTTACAATACAAGCGGAGAGGGAAAGCCGGGTGAATTTAGAATGCCGGGGATCATTATAACCGGCCGCGATAACTTCACGCCACAGATATCGGTTGTACCTGCTCGCGACGGCGCGTTCCATTTACGGAAATTGCATCGCATATTATATTACCGTAATTCATTCAAACGAGTCCCCTCCCTCTCCCCAAGGGCTGAGAAGCCCCGCTGAAAACATTTAGAGAAATTTTAGGAAAGCGATTTCTCGCACGGCGAGTACCTCCGGCGCGCGACATTGGAAGCAAATCAGTTTGTATCAGCTCGAATTAGAATGCATCAAACCCTCTCGATGTCCCCCCCCCCTCTTTGAATGAGAGGCTAGATTCGCCGCGTCTGGGACGCATTTTTCCGACAAATCTTTCGTGCGTGATACGCGACGAGCATTGCACAAGATTCAAATTAGTTGGAATTCCCGCGAGGCTACTTTTGTCGTTTCTGCTAACACCGGTCGAGGCAATTCCGGCCGCGGTATTCAAATACACCGCGCATTATACGACTTTCGATTCGGACATTCTGTATGCGTGGAGCACCGCTCGGCACACAATGCACCGCCTGTACTATTAATGGCGGTATTTGTCGCCGACGAGCGCGGCCGCCGAAGCGATATTATCGAGGAATATCTGCGAGCGCTACCGTTTAGTCAGTTACTCGTCAAACGAGAGCGTCCGGGAAATCGTCGCCGAGAGAACGATCCAACGGCCGATTCGTCTTCATTTTCGCAGCAGCCGGTGGCGGTTTCTCGGGCGAGAGGAAATTGCGTAACAAAGCGGGGCTCCGGCGCTCCGCCGCGCCGTGCCGCGCCGTCGGAATCGCGATTTTGCCGATGAAGGGACACGCGCGTCCGCCGAACGGAAGTCAAATTCCTTTGAATTCTATCAATTACGCCACCGCTGGCGAGCTCCGCTCGGAATACCCGACGACGACGACGACGACGACGACGACGGTGGCGGCGGCGGCGCCGTTGTTGTCGTGAAGACGAGGTCGAACGGAAACGCTGGCAGTCCCATGGTACACATTGAGCTGATCAAGCTTCATTAGCGCGGACTTGATTTAGTTTACCCGCGACTCGTCGTGACTCGCGGTAAATAATACCGAAGGCCGGTCGTGCGAGGGGGTGGGGGGTGGGGGGTGGGGGGAGGATTTTATCTAAAGAAGAGAGAAACGGTCGCACACGCGCCGCTTCTCCGTGTTTGATACGAAGGAAAAAAGGCGCGCGCAACGGCGAATCGGATCGCTCCTTCGTTGTATTGTAACAGCAACATACAGGTCAGTATGACGGGTTGCTTGTCTCTGTTCGGATGATAATACAGAGGTTGCCGAGAAAGTCACTCGTTGACTTTATTGATATTGATATTTGCAGTGTTCCCAGTCATGACAAATGCAACTAACTTTGCACTATGATCGTTGTGACAGTTTATCGACCGGAGTCGATAGCGACAGGAGTCAAGTCTCATTGAGTGAGAAAAGATGTTTAAAAAATGAAACTGAGAAATAAATATTACGGGATAAAGCAGATTAAACAGGAGTAATATTTAAAGAGATAAATAATACAACATATTTCCTAGTTTTGCATAATTAGTTTTGCATAATCTTAATTGTTTTCTCACGTTGGAAAGTTCGATAGAAATTGAAGATTAAAAAGAACGATACAAAAATATTTAAAGGTCTTACATACTGTATTTCATCCATGTTTCTACGAAAGATCGCTCAAAAATATGAATGGACTAGAAACGCAGTATAAATATTGGTTGCAATTTAATCGACCGCAACTATCAAGCGACATATTTTTGGTACATTATAGTCTTGTATCTTGGCATCGAAAATAGGGCCTTTTATAATATATAGGGCCATTATAGTCTTGTATCTTTTTTCGAAAATAGGGCCTGTTTTTCGAAATTTCTTACAGCTTGATAGTTGCGGTCGATTAAATTGCAACCAATATGTACATTGTGTTTGCAGTCTATTCATACTTTTGCAGAAGCGATTTTTTATAGAAACATGGATGAAACACAGTACATAAGACTTTTAAATATTTCTGTATCGTCCTTCCTAATCTCCAATTTCTATTGAACTTTCCAACGTGAGAAAACAATTAAGAAATTATACGAAACCAGGAAATATGTTGTATTATTTATCTCTTTAAATATTACTCTTATTTATTTTGCTTTATTCCGTAACATTTGTTCCTCAGTTTTATTTTTTAAATACTTTTTCTAATTCAATGAAGCTCGACTCCTGTCGGTAAACGGTCGATAAACTGTCATAACGAACACGGTGCAAAGTTAGTTGCATTTCTCATAACTGGGAATACAGCAAATATCATTATCAACAAAATCAACGAGTGACTTTTTTCGAAAATCTCTGCATTATCATCCAAATAGGGGCAAGCAACCCGTCATACTGACCGATATGTTGCTATTACACCCTGCATATATTCCTGCGCTTCTGTTGATTTTCACGTGAGGTGTCTTTTTTCAACGAGTTTTTTCCACAATCGAAGATACTTCGCCTAACAATACGCTGCGAACTAACACGGCGTAACATTGGAAAATAAATATGATGTGCGCGCGTTATTTGTACGCGACAAGGGTATTCGTTAACAAACGACGACGAGGGACGTGCGAGTCTTCCCGACGGTTCGTGAAGATTGAAAATTCCCGACGGGTGTGCCGATAAACATCGTCTTCCGCGTAAGTCTCTCGGAGAAAGGGCGGTCGCGGCTGTGTAATAGCCCGGCGTCTCGGTGCAATCAGATTCTACAGAGATATCCTGCCAGCAGGTATTCCAGAAAGCGGGGAACAAGCGCGAACTTATTGTTAGTTACCGGGCGGAATCGGGAGAGACGAGACATGTCGAACAATTTAGCTGCGACTACAAAGCCACGCTGCAGACGTCGGTGACTCTAGTCGAACTGCAGGTAAGCAGCGGCGGCAGCGCGGCGGTAGGAAAGAACATGTGCAACGGAGAAAGCGGAAGACAATAGACTCCAACTATCGAAAACGATTCGACTGATCGGCGGGATATCCTTCGCGCGCGTTTGCTTCGCCGTTAAACGCGCGCTTCTTCATTCTTTCGTCCCGAATGCTGCACATGAGGTAAACGTACCGAGTTACGCCACTGACCCGAATTATGCCACCTTAGCTCGTTCTATGTGTGTAATAAAACATAACTGAGTAAAAGTGTCTAAAAATTGCCGGAAAGAAGTCGTGTGATAGTGTGTCAAATGATCTCTCCGCTGAAATAACTACTAGGAAAATATAATATAATTTCCCGTGGAAATCAATCAAAAGTCTATATCAAAGATCTGTCATTTTTTACTATTTTCGACCGAATTTCCTTCTAAATGATTACTAACCTACGAAGTGACATTGTACCTTATAATATGATAAAATGAGATATTTTTGAGTAGTGATATAAAGTGTTCTAGTTTCGTACGATTGAAATATAATGAAAGATGATAAAAAGGTATAATACTATAAAGTTATATGGTTTTTATACAATATAATGTAATATAGAGTGGCGTCATTTGGTATATAATCAATGGCGTAAATTGAGACCTACAATTTCAGTGGGCGTAATTCGGGACATTCGCAATTCACACTTACTTCTTCTATATAAATCAATAATCTTGTTTATTTCTAATTTGTATGCGTGTTTTCGCTAATTTACAAAATAATAACTTTTAATAAGATTAATAGTCTTACCTCCCTCTCTCTCTCTCTCTCTCTCTCTCTCTCTCTAACATCACTTTAGTTTTTTAAAAATAAACTCTCAAAAATTAGTTTTTGCTTATCGTAATTCAGCGTAATTCAGTACGTTTACCTTAGATAAACAGAAAAATATTCTGCAGTAACTGGTAGAAATTTTCTATTACATGAAGTCCGGTTGCGGTAACAGAAAAGGGTCAAATTGACACTAACGACCGGTGAGGGTTAACACGACTTGAAGCGTTTGAAGGCGCATAATCCAAGACGCACTACTACTTAAGACAGTAGCCTCAACACGCTATATAATTAAATTGTTTTATATATAAGTGAGTCGCAAACATTTACAAACTTGACATTTTATACAATCGTACACATCTGTTTCTAGATAGCAACGTAAAGGGATTACACTGACGGAAAAGAGGTAGTTTATGTCACTGAAATTATAGTCATTTTCGACATCAATTACAACTCCCTGTTGCTCTAGTAAAAAAAAATAATAGCAACAATATGTATAAAGTTATCAGCACAATATTGCTGTGGTATTTATTATACTCACAAAAATATTCTGCAGTAACAAGTAAATATTTTCTGTTACATAAGATTCGGTAGCGGTGACAGAAAATTCTCTTTCGCAAATGGAAGAACCGTCCGCATCAGCGATTGCCTTCGATTGAAGGAACTCAAATTTTCCGTCTCGAAAATATAGTTACCGCGGCAGAGTACTCGGCTACTCTCGCAGAAAGCGTGGAATTGTATCGTATGTGTAAAGAGAAACGAAATCTCAGCTATCAAGAGCGATAAGATTCGCTTGAATAAGCTGAATGACGCTGTCAACGAAGTGATTATTTAAATATACACATTTAACAAAATTGTCGATTTCCGATACTTGATAACAGACGAAACACCATAGTTTCGGAAAAATAACTCAAGCGAAGGCGCACATATGCGGGAGAGAGACACTCGCAAAAGTACAATATACATAATTAAAACCCTGCGTTAGCAGAATTGATTTAACGCACAATTAATTCGATTTTTTCGCAATATTTCTTTTCCTTGACCGCGCACTTCACCGATGCTTCTTCCGTGTGCGTGACAATTAATCCGATTAATTCGTTCATCACCATAAGTCGCTTTAACAATTGGCACGCAGGAAAATATTTTGTAAAGACAACTAAAAATTTTCTGATACATGAGATTTGGTTGCGGTAACGGAAAATTTTTTTTCACAAACCGAGAAACCGTCCACATCAACAACTGCTTTCGATTGGAGGAATCGAAATTTTCGGTCTCGAAAATATAGTTACCGCGGCAGAATATTCGGTTATTTACGCAAAAGGCGCAGAAATGTATCGTGTAAAGGGAAGCGAAATCTCAGTTATCGCGAGCGAAAAAATTCGTTTGAAGAAGCTGAATGACGCTACCAAAAATGCGATTTTCAACCCAGCCGCGCAAATGTTTTCCCTCTCCACTTACGTACACGGAGATGCTTCGTTTATTGAACAACGAAACTTTTACTCTTGACAATATCAACGTTCGGTTCAGGTGAGGCGAATATATTTCTGTGACAACAGAAACGTGCCAACGGAATTTCTCTTGTGTTGCAACCGAATTTTCGGTTGATTCCTGGAGAACGGAAACTTCCAGTATTGTCGTAATTGAAATTCAGTTTTATCGGCCGAATAGTTTCCTGCATGTACCATAAATATTTGAAATTACCGGATGCACGTACCAGCCGGATTTTTGCCGGCCTACACATGTGTACCAACAGCTCCGTTGATGAACACATTTTTATTTCATCACTGAAATGAAAAGCAAAATTTTCGCTTAAACACGGTTGAGGAAAACCGTGTTTGAAAGACGTTTCTAAAGAAACTAAATTTATATTCTGCGACGAAACTGGTCAAGACACGCTTGACTTGGTGTTTCTGCACACAAGAAGACGTCGTCCGTATCCGCCGAGCGTATCTTTCAGCGAGCCATACCTATATCCGATCCATATCCGACCGTATCTATATCCGATCCCGACTTGAGATCCTTCCGTGAATAGATCCTCACTGCCGCTGACGTGCTTGTCGCGGACGTTCTGTACAGTAAACCCATCTACCAAGCTACCCAGCTAGCTACCTAGCCACCTACCTATCTACGAGCGACTGCTCATGAAAATGCATAATCCTAAAGGACACTCTCGTAACGTTCACGAACACGGATCACGAAGTTCCGACCTAAAAAGTTTCGCCGCAAGTTCGCCCGAACTATCGACGAGGCGCGGGCCGAGACGGGCGGGATTTTTCCACTTATTCCGAGGCGCGTTGACGAAAGGAGGACTTTTGACAAATTAAGCTGGAGATGTGTGTATACACATTTCACGTGTCCGTGTCGAAAGTTTGCCGTCGCCGTCGCGAGTGGAGTGAAAGCCTCCTCTTCGGGACAAGAGGAGGAAGGAGGAAAAAAGAGAAGAGGGATCGAGGATTAACGAAACGAACGCGAGACGATATGGCGCGACCACAATGAAGCTCGACGAAAGTCGCGAATAGGAATTAGCGCTGCGAGAGCGTGTGGCACACTCACACGCGGCTCACACATTCAATCTGTGTGGTCATTAGCGGCATATCGTGCTGGCCGAAAATAAAAGTGGCGAGGCATGCAACTGCTCCCGATAGCATTTCCATCCCTGTCCGACACGATGTCTGCACCGGGATCGATACATAGCTACGACGACGACGACGGCGAGGACGACGGCGAGGTGGGTGGGGGTGGAGGAGGAAGTGGAAGAAGGTCGTACGTTCTTTCAGGGTGAAGTTTTCCCCACCGACGCGGACAACTTTTGTGTACCATATACATGACCTCGAATTTCCGCGCGCCGCTGTGCGCTCTTATAGTTCAGCTCGATATCGAGCTGTAGTTTTTCTTCGATTCGCCAACTAAGGACGCGCCGCGCTCGATCGGAGCGTTTCAGAGAATCGCTGCGATATCGATTGTCGAGATATAATTATGCGCGACGTACAGAAGTACGTTTTTTCCTGCTGCTCTTGTCCTAAAGGGGGAAGGAGGTTGTGGACAAAAATTCGCGCAGGAAAAAATCATGACGCTGAGCTCCCTCGAAATTTCAGTCAAGGACACCCGTCATGACACGGTTACAGGGCGGATGAAGGACGTTTGTTGACTCACCTTGAGATGTTATGTCGCTGCCGAGATCAGGCTGAGGGTCAAGTTGATTTAGGGTTAGGGTTAACCCCGCTAGTTTAGCGCTCGGTCAGGTCGTAGGTCACGTTAAGTAGGTTGTAGGTTAGGTTTGTCAGAGATAGCCTGACACATTCTCTCTTGGGGGATTCCTTTTTCATTAGAAAAAAAAACACTCTTAATTTTTTTTTATATTGAATGTGAAATATGCATATGCCACATATTTCTATATATAATCTATATAATCCATAAAAATTCGTAGAAATTTTTCCAAAATCTATAGAAATTCCAAAATCCATAGAAATTTTTCATCTTTTTACAGAACGCAAAAAATTGGAAAATTCTTGCGGTGATAAATCATGCTTTTTTGTTTATCTTAAAAAATATATCGCCTTCGCATTTTGTCGACAAGTTCTATTTGACATTTAGTGACATGGTAGGCTGATGGTTTGGTTGAATTTTATGAAAATAATTCAGCGGAGTGGCCTTTTTCCAGGATGAATCACGCGGCACCTCAGTTGGATTCGTGTCGTTCGAATTGTCGCGATGTAAAACTGCGGTTTTGTCGATTTAACTGATGCGCTGATCGGTAGATAATTTATGTGCAAATGGCGCAGGACCGCGTTATCAAGGCGTTACCGCGAAACGTTCTCCAATAATTGCGAGTCGGCTAATCGAACAGTGTGACACCATAAAAGCGGTTTATCCCGCATCGTGTCGCGCTTCCGCTCTCTCGCTCTTTCGCCGTCGACGTTTAAAGTCGCGCGAGATTTATACTTCTCACCCCGAGAAGATACAACAGGGCGATAAATTTCAAGCGGCGCGATACCTAATCCGACGAGATGAAGAACTATTACCGGCCAGCCCCGGACATAAAAGCCGAAAGAAACGAGTACAAATAATGCCGGCCGAGAGTTACATGTATATGTATCGAACTCCAATTTAAATGATAATTTTCGAAAGCCAGGACTTTGTCTGCTTCACCTTGCCGCGGCTGTCCCGCGGCCGCCATTTCGATGATAATACCCTTAAACAAAGGGAAAAAGGACGTCGACTCTAGTCAATTTTCCGTCCGTCCGTGCTGCTTGATAATTGGAATTTCCTGGAATGAGCATTCCGTGGGAATCAACGAGGTGTCATTATTCAATAATTCGCGGAATCGCGCGCACGAGCGAACTTGCATTATTCGGTCATGCCGATCGGAGGGAGGAGAGAGAGAGAGAGAGAGAGAGAGAGAGAGAGAGAGAGAGAGAGAGAACCTCGCGTCTGAGGCGATCGTGCATAAACGTGCGATGCACGTGCGCGCAAACACGTGCGAAGTTGCATTACGTGGAGAAACCGTGGCGGAAAAATTCACTAAACTCCGCGGATACCGTTCGCTCCGTCTTACTCGGGAGAGGCCCGCTATAAAGGATATTTTTTCGCGGAACGACCTTGAGCTTTTGCGAGCGAAGGAATATCCAGATGGAATTTCATTTGCGGTGCCACGTAGAATAGCACAGGGAGCACAGCGCACCCTGTGTGTACGTTATACCGCGAAGGATAAGAGTTCAACCTTAAAGTGGCGGTTGCCTTCGAATGGCCCCGAGGATTCCGCGAGCGATAATAATACGCCGTTTTTCGCATTACGCAGCTCCTCCATCTCCTCCGGAGATTTTGCATTGTAACACAACGGGGCCAGTATTAAGAGCAAGGTACGCGCTCGCTCCTGCTCCACGGGCATTGTGCGAAAATGACGACGCGAGATTCATTCCCCGCGCAGGCAACCGTGTATTTTTCTCGCTGCCGAGTGCGCCTATACCGTATTCTGACGCGTGCATTCCCCTACGCTGCGCGTCGCACGAGCAATCTCCGCGAACGGTATCAACCCCTTTCAAAGGCGTCACTTGTCCCATGTGTCATTTTGGACTTTGACGTCTAAAACAAGTCTTACGGGAATATAGTTGTATGTTTCACGAATTGCGAGAGATATGTTACGTAATTTGTCTTCGCCTAACTATATCCGACACATCGGGTCCTATTTTACTTATGTGTTAAGGGGTGGATTGTGGGTTAAGCCGCCGGCATCATCATTACAGACGAAAGTTCTCCTGCTGCCTCGTTCGGTACGCACATAAAAAGAAGAAGAAGAAGAAGAAGAAGAAGAAGAAGAAGAAGAAGATACCCGAAGAAAAAGTCTTCGACGGATTTTTGGACTGGCGCGTATGCGATATGAGCCCGGTCACGCCAGTGAAGTGAGAAAATGATGAGGTCCTTCGGAGCCTGGCGCGCTTTTCAGGATTAATAACTAATGAGAAAAATCTCGGCGAGATTGCGGGGCAGCGGTGCGCTCTTTGCCAGTAATTCAAGCACGACCGCTCCGCAAACGTATTTCTCCGTAAGCTCCTCTTTAAGCTGCATCGCACTGTTTATGTGACCTCGCGCGCGCCGACGAAAAAGCTCGGCCAAGCTCAGTATCGTGTTCCAGGGTCTCACGAAACTTGCGAAACGGCTGGTACCGCCGCGAATGAGGGGCGCCTTTCGTGGCTACTCCCTGGACTTTAAAACTTGCCGGCCCGAAGTTTTTTCCGCGTAATTAATTACGTCATTAGAGCATTTTTTCCGTGCCGCGGCCGGCCGCGTGGCGAAATGAATTTTTACCCCGGTAGCCATTATCTTTTGACGATAATGTCAAGCGACGTGTCACCGTCCGAACAAAGAGCAACCGTTGATAACACTTAAGCGAAATCGATTATCAGAGATTTCTCATGAATTATTGACCCTTCGACTCCTTCCATTCTTCTTGGCGTGGAGAAAATAGGTTTACATTATACAGGGTGTCCGGGATCTTTTGGAGACGAAAAATTGTGAAGGTTAATCAGGTCAAGCTGAAAAGAAAAGTCATATACCATTTTGCAAAAATCGCAATAGTTGTTAAGTTATTAATGATTGAAAGTGACCACATCTAGAGGCTTTTCAAATTGATAACTTGAAAATTTGAGTACTTATTTGCAAAATAGTAAAGGACTTTTTTGTTCAGAATGACAATTATATGACGGCTATTTTGCCTACCGACAGATTCAAGATTCAGGATTCGAAGTTCAATATATTCATAGCTATCGCTAGACACAATAGCCGTCATATGATTGTAAATTAGGTAATTCTGAACAAAAAGTCCTTTACCATTTTGCGAACAAGTACGCAAATTTTCAAGTTAATTAAAAGAGCCTCTAGATGTGATCATTTTAAATCATGAATAACTTAATAACTTAGTAATTATTGCAATTTTTGCAAAATAGTACATGACTTTTCGTCTCAGTTTGATCTGATTAACCTTCACAATTTTTCGTTACCAAAAGATAATATATATCATGTGGTGGTATAAATATTTAACACACGCTTGCGCAGATTTTGAAATAATGATTAGAGAGGGAAATATATACGTATATATTATCTCTGACGTTATTAGAAATTAAAATAAACTCTTGTCGCAGAAGAAAAAGGTCCATGCTTTGATAAATATTAACTTACTTTGATAAATCTTTGGTAGATATTAATTGCTTTTAATCGGAGCAACGATCTTCATCTTGACATATGCTGTAAGGATTATTGTCTCTGAATAACATGAAGCAAGTTTTAATTATCGGATATTGTTCATTAAAAAAGTTATACGAAGATATTTGCTCGCTATGTATAGTGTCGTTTTACTATATTATAACTATTACTTCAAACAGTGAGTACATCCAGCTAAATTTTCATTCCATTTAATTAATTTTTATTAAACTCGAGGTTGCCATTATTATTTCGAATTGGATATATTTAGTTAAATTTTTCCATTTCACCGTTTGCTGCACGATATTTTAACAATGTCACGTTTATTTATATACACTACTAACAAACAGACTTCCAGTGCATATTGATATGTAAAAAAGTGGGAGAAGAATTTTATCTTTCACCGAGCCATCTCCAAAAAAACTAACCTAACCTAACCTAAACTAACTTAACCTTCGTTACTATAACATTAAGGTCTATTATCAAAAGATTTATATCTTGATAAGACGTGTTAATATCGTTGATGTAGTTTAAATTCGGTTAGGTTAGATCAAGGTTTTTGAGGGCGGATTGCGGAGGAGAAACAAAACCCCACCCCAACTTATGTATACTATTTTTACGTATACGTTGCTAATTATTACACTATACTATATTATAAATATATAAAATAAACTATCATGTTCTCCGAACTTCTTTTGTTAGTGATATTTTAACGAACAATGGACGATGGTGAATATTTTTGAATATTATTCAGGATGATAATCTTAACAACATATGGCAAAATGAAAGCTACGTTTCTCGTTGTCGTTAATCTCCGTTAAAAGCAACATTTTTTATCCAAAAAGTAACAGTATTTATCCTTTATACTTTTTATACATTTCTCTTATCGTCTTAAGCGCGAATGAAGATAATATTGTAGCTCAAAGTTAATAAAATGTTAAGCTTTTCTATTTTCAACATCGTAGTGAATCTCAATTCCATGCTGAAAGATGCATAGAACGTGAACATATGGAATCCTCTGATGTAGTTTTCCTGCAGAAAATGCAATATACTCTCATGATATATTCTCAAATGAAATACATATTATTACGTTTAATAATATAATAAACACGGCACATATCTGAACGAAGAATACTACGTGCCGACTGTCGGCGGAAATTTTTCAAGGAAATTGAGGTTCGTTAGAAAGACGATAATGATAAAAATATGTAAACTATAATGTTATCGGAACGTGCGTAAATCATGTTAAATTATAAATTATGCCGTCGATATCGATATCGTGCAATTATGAAAATATACTATGTAGCATGCATAAAACGATTCTCTACATTTGCCACTTTGTAACTAAATCGCGCGGCATTAGCAGTGTATTTTACTTTGATCTGCAGCGAACGATTTGTTGGGGGGGGGAGGGGGGTATAAACAAATTTTGATGATGTTTTACTGCTGTTATAATTAAATAATATACCACACACGAGATAGTTTCAGCTCGTTGCTTGCTTTATGCAAAATGCACTCGCATTTACAGCCCATTATACATATATGCATATATAGGCGGTTTAAAAAAGGAGTGACTAGGATTATTTTAAGGGCAGTGCTTACAAAATGGAGGAAGAAAGTCCTAATAAACATAGGTCATAAAATTAATATCGTTGGAGTTATAAACAATTGTTTATTTTAATTAAATATAATTCGTCTAACATTTAAATAGGTCCTTCGGTCAAAAATGGATTGGACCTAGTGGACTAGTTTTATGGTCTCTTCTCTCTCCTGATTTAAACCCCTTGGACCTTTTTTATGGGTATTTTTTAAGAGCATGGTGTACTCTTTACAAAGTAACATAAATAACATACGACGAGTTACATCAGAGAATACACAAAATGCCTGTCAAGTAGGTAGAACAAAGCCGGGAATTTTTTAAAGAGTTTGCAATTTCCTGGTACGAAGATATAGAAATAAGAAGAGGGAAGAAAATCATCCGTGAATTTTATAAGTAGCAAAATCGAGTAGATTGCTTTAATCATATAAAATAATAAATAATAAATAACTGTTGATAACATTGACAGTATTAATTTTACGACCCATTTTTATCAGGACTTTTCCTCCATTTTGTTAGTACTATCTCTTAAAATCCTGAACCCTTTTTCTTAAAGATCCTGCGCATACATGTATATCCGCACTTTGGTATCGACGATTTCGGGCGGTATCGACGTGTCTCTTTAAATCTTATCGCCTCGCCATCACCGCACATACAATTTTCATGCACATGGAAAAGGGAACACGCATGATGGGGACTTGAGTTTTTGAGGAAAGAAAAAGAAAGAAGCCTCCTCTTTATCGAGTCGCGCTGGACGTAACGGGGAGAATGTTGCTTTATTTACTTTTCGCACACTGATAAGCGCTGTTTGTGTGTCCCGTCGTTCGCTTTCGCGCACGCAAAGAATATGAAATTAACCCCTTTTATCTGGACATCAAGCCCGGCTTGTGACCATCGTGAACCAACGAGCAACCCCATTGGAGTTATATCACGCGTGCAACGTGCACTCTGCATGAATCATAAGGTACGAGTGTTCCAGTTTTATTAACGTGATAAAACGTACGCTAACACGAGCGCTAAATATTCTGTCTCGTGGAGAGAAACCGCTATAAAGAATTAATACATTCGATATTCTATGTGCAGTTGTTTAGCATTATTTCCGTCGTGTACTTCAAAATGGACCAACCTTAAATCTTTGTGAGCGAATTTTAGAGATGTCTTTTTCGAAACTGCTGCAATGTTGTGACCGAAATTATATTCCATGAAAACTCTACACTTCACAAGAAAGTGTTTCATAAACAAAATTTATAATGCTCGTAATGTTAGGAGTGTGATTTAGTTTTGAAGATTATTTTTTCTCAAAAATTGATTTACTTAAGGGGACTGGAGGGTCAGATTACTGAAAAATCGTGCTTGTTTTTAATAATATTTCATGACGAATTGAATAAATGTGCAAGAATGAAAATTTTAGATATAATTATATAACATATGAAGAATAGAAAAATTTTGTTTATTAACAAATACTCATATAAATATACATCCACTTAAATTTTAAACGCGTTTTTCTTGAAATTTTATTGTTCAACTTTTTGCAATGATTTCTTCGAAACTGAGCTTCATATCGATTTGAAATTTTAAAGCAATAATATTTGTTCATCTGGCTCTCAGAGCCTTTGATTCGAATCAAACGTAAAAGAAAGCCACTCCATAGATCTTTTGAGAGTAAAAGCGTTAGATACAATAGGAAAAAATGAATAGAGAATTGTCTATCTATCTATCTAATATTTAGAGCTAAAAAGGAATTCTAACCTGTTAACCCATTACTTCCCAAGCGGACATTTTATAGTCAATTGGTTTTTGGCTCAGAAAAGTGATAAAATTACATGAAAACTAATAACAAAATATGCTTTCCCACGTAAAAAAACCTGATCTTTCAGAGTCTGGAGTCATAATTTTGGAATTATCAACTGATAATTAAATATGGCGGCTCAAAGTTGATAAAAATTTTTTCATCGACTTCACGGTAAAAAGCTATGAGCTTTTTACCGTGAAGAACTTCGAAAAATTTTGTCCAGAGCTGTCAGGGACAAAAATTGAATTGACAGAGTTTGGCTACTCAAAGGATAAACAATGATTATTGATTCTATTTTTCAACTGATTCAAGATGGCGGATACAATATGGCATCTAAATACGCGAAAATCATACTTCATCGCGATTTATATGTGTAAGTAGTCATTTCTTATGTTTTTGAAGTCGCTGAACACGAATCTTAGATCTGTTTTCAATTTTGCAAAATGGCGGATGCAATATGGCGTCCGAGTGCTAGCAATTCTCCACAGATTTGTAAATCAGGAGGGGAGTGTAGAAAACGTACAAATATTTTTTGCAATATTTGCCAGAAAAGCATATACAACGAATGTTTTAAAAACTTCCACAACTCATTATAAGTTTTGAGATATATTTTGTCAAGAGTTCCAACATTCACCTGAATCATGGACTCGGCGACCTCAAAAACATATTAAATAAGTACTCATACACATAGTTCGCAATGAAGTATGATTCTCATGGTTTTCATGTGATTTTAACACTTTTCTGAACCAAAAACCAATCGATTATAAAATGTCCGCTTGGGAAGTAATGAATTAAGATTGATTCGACTTCATAATTCGAATTTAATATCCCCAAAAACATAAGTAGTCTATTGTCTACAGATTTCAGTCGCCAGTGTTCATTGTTCAGCTTCAAAAACGCTATTTTAGCGATTATGAGGTATTTTTTGAGGTTAGGGACGAAACCTGACGTGATGGGGTAAAACAGGTAACGGATTCGGATTCAGCGACCCCGAAAACATACAGGTATGGTGGTATAGTCTAGCGAACAAGCAACTTTCTTTCGGTGTACCTGTGTAATAATTCCATCTCCGAAGTTCTGCGAAAACGCCAAAACGCCGCGAAATCGATTCTCGAACCGCGTCCCGAGTCAGTCAAGGTAAAGCAACAAATAATAATAATAATAATAATAATAATAATAAAGCAAATCGCGTATCACTTCCGTCCGCTGCTGAAACTCGTATCTTCGCACACACTCACTCGATCCGCGCGACTCGAGCCCGTACGAAAAATATTACGACGCGCGCGATCGATCGTCGCGACTATTGCACTCGAGATGCATTTATTGCTTCCCTCTTATAACCGTGTTACGTCGAACGATACGCTTCTACCCTGCGCAAATGCGACGTTTTAATGCTTTCACAAATGTTTTTCATCGCATACTCAGCCGGGCGCTCAGCAAAGCCGTCGGGCGAAGAATCGCGCGTCGCGAAATTAGCTTTCGGCCAATATATCTCGCCGTCCCAATTAGCACGATTCGCCAGCAGGAGCAGCCGTGCGGCTGCACGGTAAAAATTTCATGTTATCGAGCTGAAATCGGTCCCGCGACCCACGTCACACCGCGCATCAGGGCCGCATGCATGATGAATGCATGGGTTCGCGCGCTCGGCCGGCCGCGAGCAGCGACTTAGACGACGTTTTCCGAACTGGCTATTCAATTGCGCACGAGTTGGCGAGATTAGTTCGGGACATAGTTGGCCGAGAGCCGTCAGCACTTTAGATTGACTTGCATATTTGACAACAGCCGACGTATGCAATTCCCCGGGCAGATCTCTGCCCGGAATGGCTGCAACGCCGGGACATTATAACGCGCTGAACACCTCTCTCGGCACGGCACATGGCACACGCACGTACGCGACAGCCTACGTACGTACGTTTGAGGAGGAGGCATCGATTACACGGGACGCTGCGGAGTCGCGCGTTGACCTACCTGCTTACTTAGCGGCCGGGCCTTTATGGCTCGCTTTCATACGGGCTTGCATTTTACGGCATGCATAATAAATTGTTGACACGCTGAAGCACGAAGAAGTGCGGGAGGTTTGCTTAATGCCTGAGATGATTGTGACTGCGCTCGAACGGGCTTATCGGCTCTTGATTATAACATGCGGCGGAAGATGAGCGAGGGAAGGGCGCTCACGCTCGGAGCGGAGAGCCGTGAGTTTGTCAGTTACACTAGTCGACACTGATTTTGTCACAAAACGAGTGACACATGATTTCGATAGGACTTTTCCCGTAGATTACGAATCCGAAAATCCAAAATGTTCCATCACGTCACGTTTTTGAGAAAATGGTGGTCAAAGTGTGAAGAAAACGCGTTTTTGGCACTTTTTTCCACCTCTGTCACAAGGAAACGAGACGTGAGATACAATACTGCACGTAGGCTCAAATTAAAGCTTGAACCTTAAATTTTAAATATATGACGCTAGATAACATGTGACAATACTGTGTAGTCATGTAGCACTGGTTTTTTGACTGGACACGCGTCAATTTCGATCTCGCGTTTAACAGTGGAATCTAGTTGTCCTGTAAAGTCCTGTAAAATAAAATAAGTTTATATAAACTAACTGAAAATAAAAAGGTTTAAAAAAGGTTACTATAAATTATAAAAAAATTAATGAAATATATAAAAAAATATATATAAGTATTAACGAAACTGTCCTTTTGAAGTCCGGTTTCCGGAATCGCTTATCTCGAATTTCGTAGCTACTAATCTGATTACCGACAATTTATGTTAACTTCCAATAGCTTTCTTAAATTGTCTTATTTTAAGCTATTTTATCTTACGTTTGCTCACTTGAGACTTTCCGTTGTAATCAGGTTTACTGTCAAACGCGGAGTCTAAATTGGCGCGCGCCTAGTTGAAAAATCAGTGCTACACGATTCCACAGTATTGTCATTTAAATATATGATGTTATCTAACATCATATATTTAAAGTTTAAGGTTCTAGCTTTAATTTGAGCCCACGTACAGTATTGTATCACGTCCCCGTTTCCTTGTGACAGAGATTCAAAAAGTGCCAAAAACGCGTTTTTTCCCACGTTTTGGCCGCCATTTTCTCAAAAACGTGACGTGATGGAACATTTTGGATTTCAGATTCGTAATCTACGGGAAAAATCCTGTCGAAATCATATGTCATTCCTTTTGTGACAAAAAAGAAGTCGCAAAAGACTAGTGTTATCAGCGGTGCGCGAAAACACCTTCTTCGCGAGAAGACTATTTTCGAAACTTTTATTTTTGTCAAATGTATCGGGACGTGCGCGCGCACGCGCGCGAACGGGAAGTATGATTGATTCGTGAGAGAGGGGAAGAGAGAGAGAGAGAGAGAGAGGGAGAGAGAGAGAGAGGGGGGAGTAGGGCACAGAGGGCGAGAAGCAAAAGAGGAAAAGGAGAGAGGAGACGGTAGAGCTCTGCAACTAAATAACCGTAACTCCAACAATCGGGGCTTCTATAATTGTTATTCCATACAATTGCGTTTTTATCTTCCGCGGCGTCCTATTGTTGCGCGTAAGCTCGCGGAACAGCTATTCATAATCCGCATGCGGCGTATTTTAGCCGGGGCCGAAGCCAAGTGCCGTTATACAATTGCAGCTACGCGTATCGACATTATCTCCTCGCGGGTATCGCCATTTTTCAATTTCACGCCCGCGTATCTGTTATTTATTATAATACGGGACCAAAGCGTTTCCCCCCTCTCCCCGCCTCCTTCACACACACCGTGTAAATCGCAACGTCGAATACGCGATATTTCGCGCATATCCATAATACATATGCGCCCAGCGCTGTCTCACTAATTATCACTTCGTTTTCCGACTCGCGCACTCAAAGTATCAATTGCTATTTTTAGTTAATAAACACGCGCGCCGCGGCGCACTCAGTGGCGCGGATTACCTTTACAGTGTAGCACTGAATATCGTTATTTTAATTAGCGTTACACATTTTCCGACGAGCGACGCGACGATAAGTGCCGGGGAAAATGACATTTCGCGCCTCGCGCTGACTCCCCGGCGATGGAGATTCTTGAAGAATATATTATGCGCCGGCGATGCGCAACGCCATGACGCTCGCGCTTCGCGAGAGAAACGGCAGATTGTTCTCTAGATTACAATTTTATTTTACACCTCGGGACATGACGCGAGAAATTTCTCAATATTTTCTTTTTATATGTATGCGTGCTTCTATGCGAGAAAAAGGGCTCAGAACTTGGAGGGCAAATAGTACTCACTAAATAGAAGAAGAAGGTTCTAACAAACGTTGATCGAAACATTAATATCGTCGCCATTGTGAACAATTATTTATTGTACTTTTTTTAATTTTTAATTTTGATTGTTATTTATTTCAATTAAAGCAAGTGACTTACTCGCTTTCGGTGCTTTTGTGTTCTTCCATGCAATTTGTCTACGTCGTTTATCGATGAAGAGAGTGCCATGCTTTAAAGGAAAGGAAAAAAAGTCTCTTCGCTCTTGCTTGGAACGTAAACAAACGTTTATTGTCTTTCCATTTACACACACGCTTCATCAAGCAATTGTTAGTCACATATCTTCGTGAGCAGTGAACAGTTGCAGAGAACTATCGCGAGGTCTTTTCACGGTACGATACTCGCAAGAATGACATCGTATTACTCTAATCAAGAAGTGGCAGAAACGCATTTCCTGCATGGCAGTGCACCGGAAGCGAGTGCTTTAATTAAAATCTCTAATTAAAATCAATAATTGTTCCTAATTCCGACGACATGAATTTTCCGGTGTGCGTTTATCAGGGCTTCTTCGCTCCGTTTTGTGAGCACTACCTTAAAGTTCTGATTCCTTTTTTTTAAACACCCTGTATATATGTGTGCGATTTTGCGTAAGAGAACAAGGATTTATGCGTGACGGGGAATTAATTCGAAGCGTAAAGCACAAAACCTTCCGGCGTGTTAATTACTGGCGAAGAAACGTCTCGCTGGCAAAATCCATTTTCATACCTCGTACGTGCTGCCACCAGCGGGCAGCTGATGGGGCGGAAGGTTTTTCATCACTTTCGAATTCTTACTGCGACTAATTTACTTTCATGCCCGCGCATATTTTCATCGTCACGCTGAACACACAAAGCGGTTTTCGCCGAGGCGTTTCTGCCGCGCCAAGCGTCTAACGTGTGAGCAACATGCGTCTCGAATCCCATTTTAATAAAATTTTGTTAAGCTTTTCTCTCTCTCTCTCTCTCTCTCTCTCTCTCTCTCTCTCTCTCTCTGTCCTTTTATTCCTCTCTGTGTGTAATATCGCGCTAGAATTTTATATCTTTCCCGGCTGATTTCCCGATATCGGAAACAGTCGGGGCATGACCAATCTCCAGCTCCGCGCGCAACACGCACGCGATACGCATTTATAAAATGGCCGTTCGGCCAAAAATGGGTAGATTTGGAGGAACACTAATACGACGGCGGGGCGTGTATCGCTTTTACGTCGAAATTGCGGCTTACTTTCCTGATTACAATTACGTGATAGCGACGGTGCTCGCATTCGTAACATGACGCTCCGGAACGATATGAACCGCGTGAGCTGCATTTAATAATTTTCTCTTTATACTTGAGCGATACGCACGTTGCAATTTATGCGATTTTATTACGCGCATTACGCGCACAATATTTATGTGATTGCGGTAAATAATGCCGTGCCGAGAGCCGCGCGCGACCCTGATTATACATACATATATCGGTGCCTTCGGCATTTTTCTTCTCTTTTATTTTTCCTTCCCGTACTCGACGCATGCATTTTCTTCTTTACGATATTCTCGGCGCGCGGACCTCTAAAGGAAAATATTAAAATTCTCCACGGCTCTTTTACCGGGCCACAATTTACCGATTACGGTACGCCATCTTAACTCACGAGTGTCAGAGCGTGTTTTAACGTCAACTGGAAAAAACATGACATGATCGAAGGAACGTCGCTCTATAAAAGCGACTATATTAAGTATTAATGTATATACGCGAGCGTTATCGGTCGTTCTCCTTTTATATATGTAGGTCATTGATTGATATACATTATTGACAATCAGATACTGCAGTTTTACCAGGATTATTATTCCGCAATCCTTAAAAGAACGATCGACATTTTAATGGAACGGGGCTGAGCTCCCGCGTAAGAGATAAAAAAGAGAAAGAAAGAGAGAGAGAGAGAGAGAGAGAGAGAGAGAGAGAGAGGGAGGGAGAGAAAGACAAAGAGCGCTTCGTCGTTTCGATATCCGGAGAATATCTATTCGATATAATGGAGTTCATCTTCCTGTTGATTTATTTCTGCTAAAACCATGTACGTATCGCGCGGGACGCATATCCCGCGCGAATTTCTGCCGGAAATTTTATCAAGCCGCAAACACACACGCGCGTTTATTTGCGAAACATTTTCATCGCGAAATTGTCCAGCATTTTATTATATGTTGTTGCATAATATATATCTCGATATACGAGCGCTTGCGGGAACGAAAATTGACGGCGCGCACGGCTACGAACCCATGACCATCGGCGACAGATTTTTTTCTCTCTTTTTTTCTTTCTGACGATTCTCTCATCAAACTGAATTAATCGACGTTATTTGAGGACACCTTATAGAGCGAGACTTTTTCGCGAGATCCTCGCCCGTGTACGCGCGACGTGAATGGCGTAAGAGCATGCCTACGGCTATCGCCGACACAAAATGTTTCAAACGAAACTAAAATTAACTGCGTGGCCAGAGGGGGAGAGAGAGAGAGAGAGAGAGAGAGAGAGAGAGAGAGAGAGAGAGAGAGAGAAAGAGGAAAGGGGAAAGAGAGACGCGAAGCCCATTTCGCCCGACGGCCAACAGCGCTCTCCTAATTTCGTCCTCCGTGTTTCCCAGCGCGCGCGATGAAACCCAGATCACGCCGAAAATTAGTTTTTCTATTGGATCAAGGAAGAAACATTTTCCGGACGCTCTTTCCGAAAGCCCGACCGAACGGGAGAAAAACGTACGAAGGAAATTCCCGCTCGCGATAATTCGGTGAGAGCTCGGTGGAGAGGCGATATCTTTCTGAAAATTTGTAAATTATTCGCAGCTCACGAGCCGCGAAGATTCGATGCGATTATTCTATTTCTTTTTCTTTTCTCACTATCAAACTCGACTGCGTAGCGCACCGCTGCGCCACGGCGGTGGCTTTTCACGCTAAGATAATAGTATTGCCATCTCACTTAGAGTTTGTTCAACTTTAAACCGCTTTATCATGTTGAACGTCGGTGATGACGTTGCAGTTTCGCGCATAGCACACAGCTACTCTCTTTTAAACACACTGCACGTCGAGGAAGCCACCGGAAATACGTTTAATATCGCTGAAAACGCGTCAGAGGTCCCGCCAACTCGGACGCGTCATATTCATAATACTCGAGAGCGATTTCGCAAAAGTAACCAACACTTTGCTCACTCATTTGGATTAAACGGTTTCTCCAAGTGTCGCATCTGCGAGTGCGGATTCGGCGGCCAGGTTGGAAAGGAAAGAAGGAAGGAAGGAAGGAAGGAAGGCAAGACGGAACGAAAGGACGGGAGAAAAGGACGAATGAAAGTCGAGGGCGCGCGCGCACCAAGCGCGAAATACAAGGACCCGAACTAAAGCCGAGTACGCCAGGTTGCCGCTAAGCGTTTCGCGTGCATTACGGTCTTATATTCCCTCTCAATCCATGGGCGATGGACGGAAGAGGCCATCGAGCGGTTGAAACGGCGTCGCCGCCATTGTAAGATCGCTCGGGATCGGCGGGAGGCGAAAAAGGAGAAAGAAACCGCGGGCGATAGACAGGTTCACCTTCGGCCGCAGCGGAGAATAGAGTCGAAAAGGTCTCAAGCTGTGAATGATAATAATAAAAGAAAAAAAAAATGATTCGAGGCGCGCGCAGGAGACAGAGGAGAAGGCTGGCGAAGGGGCCGGGAGGGCTGCCGGGGGCGCGGCGCAGAAAGAGAGTCGGGGACACCGACGACGAAATCGCAGATTTAATAAAGGCCGCTGAAGAACGCGCTAAGCGAAAACCGATTTCATTATAATGTCTCTCCCGTCGATTCCTTCGTGTGTGCTGCCCGCCGTCGAATGCTGACTACCGCGAGATATCGCGAGCGCGTCTCACTTTTATCACTCTGCTTTTCTCCTCCGCCGACTCATTTCTCGTGCGCTCGCCCCCCGTCTCCCGTCGTCGCCGCTTCCTCTGCAGCCCCTCCTCTTCATTCGCTCTCTCGCTCTCCTCCGTTTTTTTTTTATTTCGTGCCGCGAGAAGGCGACGCGTTCTTGTTCTACGATCGAGGGCGTGCAGGCGAATGTCAAGGAATATATCGTATGTGTACATTCGAGAGAGTAAATTATCGCTGTGGAGACGCCTTTTTTCCCATCGAACACGCATCTGGCGTTCAATAGGGAAATGAATCTCCCACTGGATTTCGAGCACGTTCCGAAGCTCGTCTGAAAAAAAAAAAAGTATCTCGGCCAGTTCGCTCCCTCGGGCGCGCGCAACGATAATAAATTCGTCGGTTGCGTCCGCGCGAGATGACGTTCTCGTAATCGTTGCGCTGCTTAATGCCAGGCCGGGTTGATGAAACGTTTGTCCAACGACCTGCGTGTATTACACGAGGATAGGAACTGTCATCCGGAAAAGCACAGTGAAGCGTTCGCTTACGCGAGGTTAGCTAACCCGGCTTTATTGTTGTAAGACGGGCCTAACGTGCGAACCGGCGCAGCTGACGGCGATTCTGCTGAGAATTTCCCAACGGCTCGTCTCGGCGCCAAGCGAATGAACGCACGCATACACATACGCACGGATGTGTGCGGGCAGGCCTCTACTTCGCTAGGAATAACGCGTAACGCTTGTCATCGGTAACTAAGAAAGTTTCACCGTAACTCTAGGCTACCGTTCGAGCATCAGCTTCGACCACGCAACGGCCGCTTCATGTCGACGCGAGTGAAATTTAAACGAAGCATCGTGAGAGTAACGTAATAATTTTCTTCTACACACACGCACACACCCTCGCGTACTGACGAGAGTGAGCGCGCGCGCGCGCGATTCACCCCAGCGGGCGAATATGTTAATAAATTTTTTTCTCACTAAACTCGTTACTACACGCAGAAAAATATTCTGCGTGTAATAGATTTTCTGTTACATGACGTTCGGTTGCGGTAACGGAAAATTCTCTTTCGCAAACCGAAGAACTGTTCGTATCGATAACTGCTTTCGATTGAAGGAACTGAAATGTTTCGTTTCGAAAATATATTAGATGTATGCAAAAAGTTTGATCTCTTTTTTCAGTTCTCAAATGTAAATATTTTAAATTGAAATATTTTCCCGCCGTTTTGCGTATTTGTAAGGTTTGGTATTGAATTTTCTAAAACGCCATTCATTATGAATATTATTTACTGGCGCACATAACTTTCTGCGTCCCACTAAATACATGAAAGAAGCTTTTCGCTATGAATATTTAATTTTGCCACTGATATAGAAGGCCGTCCGAACTTCATCCACGAATGTCGGCGCTTAAGATTATCATATATAATCCCCTTTTCATCGCCAGTAACGATTTTCGACAAAAAATCTTTTTTACGCTGTCTAGAAAGCAATGAAACGTACGTACTCAACCGACGAATAATGCTGTTTTACGACAATTCATGCGGCACCGTTTTCCGAACTTCTGAGTTTTTCCCATTTCATGCAGTCGTCTTGAAATTGTTGCTTGGTCAACTCCGAGCTGTACTGCAAGTTTTACTTGCATTTGGGATAAATTTTCATTCAACAACTCTTCCAAATTGTCGGTCTCAACTTCTTTCGTGGCGTTTCAGAGCGCCGATAATCGCTCACGTCAAAATCACTGTCCTTAAAACGACGAAACCGATATTTGCACATATTTTGGGACACAATATTTTCCCCAAAAATAGAGCAAATGGTATATTTTAGCAGCACTTTTCTTGCTGGAATTCATATCGAGTGCAGTGTCGAATATAAGTTTCTCGTCGCTCATTGCATCAACTGTTATTTTTGAGGTTAGGTGCACCAATGAATCGTAAATATGTACATATGACGTTTTATCAAGTTTAATATCAATCTTGCTGGAAATTTCTTGCTAAAATTCATATCGAATGCAGTGTCAGTTATTTTTAAGGTTTAAAGTGCACCAATGAATTATAATAATGTTTTAGAGAGTTCAATACCAATCTTATAAAGACACTAAAGGGCAGGAAAATATTTCAATCTAAAGTAATTACATTGAGGTGTGAAAAAAAGATCAAACTTTTTGCATACATTTAATAGTTATTGCGGCAGCGTTCGGTTACTTTCGCAAAAAATGTAAAACTATATCATAAATGTAAAGAGAAACGAAATCTTAGTTGCTGTGAGTGAAAAGATTCGTTTGAAGAAGTTGAATGACGCTGTCAATAATGATACGATTTTTAATCCGCCGCACAGACGCATTTTCCCCTTTCATTTTCATACATTTATATATGGAGATGCTCTGCTTATCCGTGTGAAGAATGAAACATGTAATCTTGACGACATTAATGTCCGGTTCAGGTACCAAATATACGAGTGAATTTCTTAATTCAGCATAAATTCACTGCATTTTCATCGAATAAATGAGCAATATAGCATCTTTGAAAGACGTTTGATAGTATATTTTTATATTTTTAACGGTTTGATGAATTAATTCAACTGAAATTAATAACAAGTAGAGAAGGAGGTGTGGTATTATGGTCCTTGTAGGTATTATGGTCACTCCCAAATTTCCGTTATTAGCATAGCGTTATTACCGTAGTGGATTCCAGTTATTAATTATAGAATCATTTGTTTAATAATCTGTCGTTAACGCAATAACGCTAATATACATATCAATATACAATAGCTACCACTTTTTATAACGCATTTTTATTTTCAAGCATTTCAGAATGTTTTTCAAGGTATATTTTAACATAGGATTAGGCATATTTCATTAATTAGTTTTACATAACATATATTTTTTGTATTTATAATCAGAGTACACTCTTTTAGTACATATCGCGATTGAAGTCCTAGATAATCAAAAATGTGTTTTAAAGTCTTTATTTGAATGTAGGCATTATTTTTTTTATAAATAATTATCAATTTTTACATTTTACAATGACAAGTTTTACACGTACATGTTTAATTAATAATAAATCTATATCACTATCATTGCATCGTTAAAGATAAATATCAAGAGAAAAATCAGAAAAAGATTCATCTTTACACATTTTTAAAAATTAAATTAACATTTTTAGATTAGGAAATTATCCCCACCATATTCGGTCAGAAATCTCATCAATTTGTCGATAAAATGAATTGATGGATCTGATGAACATGTGATGAGCTCAGTACTGTAGACACGAATGCAAGAATGTAATTCATCGATGAATAAAAGAACGCTTCGCTGTATTTGCGCTTCATGCGGTGGATCAATCGATGAATTAAAAAACTCATCCTATTTTTGAGACAACAGAAATGGGATTTTGGGAAATGGGATACCCAATGGGATTTTTCTCGTGTTGCAACCGAATTTTCTGTTGATCCCTGAGAAAAATGGAAAGTTTCGGTTGTCGTAATTGAAATTCAGTTATACCAACAAAATAATTTTCTACGTGTACTCTCTTCGGTCGTCCATGAAACTTTCATCGTACATAAACCCGGACGAAGCGGCTTATTAAAAGCGACACTCTATTCTGACCGACGTTTAGACGCACGGATGGTTTCCGGCCGGCGCGAGCTGTAAACGCCACGTTGAAAAGCTGTTAATTAAATAGAAAATCACGTTATTAATACATCTTTTGCGAAGGGGGGAAGGGAGGGGAGGGTACAGGCGGACGAATGATACGACCGCATTGCTGAACGCACATACCTCGTGTCCCGGCCGAAATTCCTGCCGTAAAACGAACCGAAAGTCCGAAAATATATTTCCGCAAGCCGTTGTTACGGGCTGATCGGATTATAGGAGAGCTTTCCGCTACACGCGCAGATTACGATACATAGCAGCGTAATATTGATATGCCATGTTATCGATGGTATCGCATTCGCGCAGGGCAACCGCACACTCGCTAAATCACCGAGTGAAACAATGCATTCGCGTTCTCCCTGTTAAAATCAATTAGAGCGGCACGTAAGCATCCCGGCCAATTCGTCGCGCCAGTTTGTGTGCGCTTATCTTACAATTAACTTGCTAATTAACCGCACGCCGTGGTTATTAACGCGGTACGTTTCGCCGCTAATTACACGGCGCGACTCGGGCGCGAGTTCTTCGACGGCGAAAAGTATGGATACGGAGGATCCGGGGTCCCCCGCACTCGCGGGCGAACCGGAAGTGGGTCCCGTACAAGTTTTTCGCAGATCAAGAGCGCATCCGAGAGTGCGAATTTCTCCTTTGACGTTGGCAGTCTGATATCCGTCGGAATCTCGGAATCGCGCGAGCCTATCGCTCGGACAAAGCGCCGAGCCGCCCGGAGACTCCGAGCGAGCGATGATTTTTTGACAAAGTTTGCTCGAAACTTCGTACCCGCTTCCGATAGGAACTTCCGGCGCTCCGCGTTTCCTTATCGAAATGTGCCCCGGCATCTCTGCGCAACGATATGTCGAGTATTCCGTGAACGCGCGTCATGGCAAGAATATGTGTGCGCGACGAGCATGAAACGCATATCGCGCGAGATACCGAGAAGATTGCCGTTTGTTTTGCACTCGTGCATCGGTTTTTCGCAGAGACAGCAACGTTTGTTTTCTCGCGCGCGTTCCCGAGTGACCAACCGGTGGGGCGCGCGCGTGGTACTACATTTAAGGGTACGATCACATAGAGTTCGAAACAGCGGAACAGAAGAGAAACGAAAAAGGCAAATGGTGAAGGTTAACCAATCAGAGCAATTTCGTTCCGTTGTTTCAGAGTGAAACGACGGAACGGAATTGCTCTGATTAGTTAACCCTCACTATTTGCTTTTTCCAGTTTTCTTCCATTCCGTTATTTTGAGCACTATGTGACCACGTACCCTGAAGCCCTAGATTAAGCCCTTCGAGACACATATTTTTCGAAAAATTCGAATCACATGAAAATTTATGTACGGGCGTTTCTGAGGTCGCTGATGACGAATCCGTTATCAGATTTTCAAAATTCAAGATGGCGGATCCAAGATAGCGACCACAAATATGAAAAATCGCGATAATTTCGGTGATTCGTAATCAGCGACCTTGAAAGCTAACCAAAGTACAATTTCAGCTAATTATATAAAAATTTTATCATCCGCCATCTTGCAAAATAAATTTTAGTATTTGGATCTCAGATTCGTAATCAGCGAGATCAAAAATTAACCAGAGTATAATTTTAGCTAATTTCATGTACATTCCATGATCCACCATTTAGAATCCGCCATCTTGGAAAATGAATTTTAGAATTTGGACCACAGATTCGTAATCAGCGACCCAAAAAACCCCAAATCTTGATTTTGAGCAAAAAATTCACTCATAGTTCGTGGAAAATGATTTTATTCTGTAAAAATGTATATTTTTCACACTTTGTTTATTTATAATAAATAGACGACTTATGTAAAACACTTTTCAATCTTTCATATATGTTCCCATATCATATAAGAAGCTAAAAAACGCAAAAAACCCGACAAGAATCCCTCAAATATGAAATATTTCATGAAAATGTGAGAATAAATAGGTGGTAAGTATACCACTATGCCTCAAAGGGTTAAGAAAGAAGCGCAAGCGAAGTCTCGCTTGCTGATTGGCTGATCGCCAATCAGCAAGGCCCGTATTGATCCCCTAATGAATCTTGTGTGAAACCAAACCTCGACTGGCATGGCATGTCGTAAGTGACAAAATAATATATTTGTAATGTTATTTCCTTATAAAAACATTTTAGACATCCATGAGACAAAGAAATCATATTATGATAATAATCCTACTTGCTTCAACGAAATGTTGACGTCAAAGTGATCCGCATTTCTCAACTCAATGTGGTATTTTATAATTTCAAGATTTCTTTTATTTAACGTTAATTACAATGTTGGAATGAAAATAAGAACGTTTCTGAATGTATTTCAATTGCACCTGATACGCAAGTTGCTTCGTTTACAAATGCGGTTTGTTCTTTTTAGCTGCACTACTAAACCGGTGCAATAAGAGAGAGTGAAACCATTATATTTTTTCTCACTCTAACTTATTGCACCAGTTCAGCGGTGCAGCTAAGACGAAAAGACCACTAGACAGCTGTGGGCCCAACATGGCGGCCATGGGAAGCATGGAGGGGATAACGCTTGCGCTTCTTTCTTAATCTAGAGCTTTATTTGTAGAGATGCACAAGCGTTACCATCTTCATGATTCCCATAGTCGACATGTTGGGCCTGCAACAGGCAGCTGATCGCTTGTAAACGAAGTAAACAAAGTAATCTCTGTATATCTGACGCAATTTGATCACTCAGAAATGTTTTTCTTTTAGTTCCAACATTACAGTCAACGTGAGATAAGAGATTTTTGAAGTTTCGGAATATTAATTGTGAAATGTCGACAAAATTGATACGTAACAACGATATCTTGCTAAAACAATAAAATAATATTATCATATGACATTTATTTCGTTCATTGTCTAAGAACCAGTTCATTTTGTTGATAATATTACAAGTATTAATCTTTCTTATTCGGAAGTATCAGTTACGGGCCCAACACTCTCAGTTTTTATTGGGGCCGCGACCAGCCAATTAGCAAGCGACACTCATTGACGGCGAGTTTCCGTCCTCATTGAGCGATTCGCTCATCGATTTCTCTGCGCAGGAAAATCGTAGCGATATCGAATAAATTATATTTGAAAACTAAGACCACTTTTAATGGTGAAACGCATGTGCAAACGTTTCTCTATATTATGAATTAATTTATTTAGTTTAACTTAGTCTTTAGTTAGTTAGTTAGTTTAGTTAATTGAACTAAGTCTTATTACTTCTTTTCGAGCTCAAAATGTTGGACTGCTTGCGAAAGCTTTGCCGTTCTTCAATTAATTTTTTTCAATTAATTTCAGTTAATTGTGTGTGACTCGACGAATATTACTAATTCAGGTGTTGGAAGAAATCTCCTGTTAAATGTTTGAAAAGATTTAATTTACTTCTAAGCGTTTTGCTTATTTTATTCGGGCAAATTATTGACACTTTAAAACTAAATAACTTCGCTTTCGTTTTTATTTAACAATCAAATCAATCAATTGTTCTGTGTCAGTTTAATAAATTGATCTACGATTGAAAACGCGATTTCTTTTTCGATTGGGACAAATTGGAAAAGTCAGAAACAAATCACATTGTAAACGGCACAATCTTGCAATTATTAAAGGTGTTAAATTCAATTGTTCATTTGACATATTTATCATCTTCTCCTCTACTTCCTCCCAGTTTGTTACCACCATTGTTATATGCTTCGACTGTATTATGAATATGTTTCACGTTTTCCATTCCAATTAATGCCAAATTCAAATTTCAGAATTTAGCAGTTGACGGACGTAACCGATAAAATTAAATGTCTAATTTCACGGGTCAGAAAAGCATAATGGGTAATCTCATGACCTCGACCATCTCTTCTCTACTTAATCTCCAATAAAACTCTCCTCGCTAGATACATCAAGAGTAATTTGCATCATCCCGCGCGCGCGAAACTCCTCGGAAAACAGGCGGGCTCGAGCCGGCGCGAGAAACGCTGCGCATTAATTACTTCGTTTCGCAACCCCCTTTGGCCGTCGCTCAAAGGGACGATGCGCGATATCTCGTGATGGCAAAGCAAGAAAATCTTAAGCATAGTTAACGGGTCTTTCGCTTATTTCACCCGGCGAAAGGCACGATTGCGGCGAATTCGGAGAGAACAGCGGCGAGTAACGACTTACGACGACGCAGGAGATTTCGAGGAGTGACGCACGATCCATCTCAAGATGTCAAAGTTCCGCGTACTAATTACGCCATGGTCCCGCATCGTCAACTTCCGCAACAGCTCGTCGTCCTGGAACGGGCTGCTGGTGGTGGTGTTGGTAGTGGCGACGAACGTGAGAAGAGAATATTTCTGTGTGACCACAGGAACATTCGTTATATGCAGGGCATCCATCGCAATGCGCGACAAAGCTTGTGTGCGGATAAAACAGATTAAAATGAATAAAGCAATCCTCTACTATTTTCTGATTAACCGAAATTTTCAAGCGAAAATTTCGAGTTGCTAGTGAAAGAGGATTAGCGAATCAGCAATGCGCCAGGGCGACGTGATCTCACGAAAAATAGCTGACCACGCGATTGTCTCTTAGCAGCGATCAGTATCGGCTGACAACGAAAAGCGGAGAGAAGATGCGAGCGCAGAATTGTTTGTCGCAGAATCCGAAACCAAATTATTTTTTAATTTCGACCGAAACCGAAAACGAATATTTGGTTAGGTGCTAATTTTGACCGAAACCGAAACCGAATACCAAAATTTTCACGGGGATCATAGTTATTCGATCGATAGAAAAGCCGTGTGTATGTGTACACGCTTGCGCATACATATGCGCTATATACTTTTTCTTCATACAAATATATTATTAATTTAATTATTATAATAAAAATTACATAATCTCCTAGTATCACACAAATTATATCCGCATTTCTTCTACAAAATAAATAATATTGTTTGCAACCGCGAAGCTTTTGTAGGGATTTTATTCTGTAATAAGTTACATCATTTAAACAATTCATGTTGCATAAACTACAAACATTAATAGAACAATATTGCTCTAAGAAAACAAACAAATGAAATAAATGCTTACAATTCTATTCGACTAGTTCTGAAGAGGTTATGTTCACATGATATATACTATAGGTACTAAACAAATGAAGAGATGAATAGAATTTTTACTCATTTCGATCCATTCTATCTGTTTTGTCGTGTATTATGACAGATAATATATAGGGTGTCTAAGATCTTTTAGAAAAGAAAAATTGTGAAGAATAATCAGGTCGAACTGAGAAGAAAAGTCATAGAAGAAAAGTATTTTGCAAAAATCGCGATAGTTATTAAGTTATTAATGATTGAAAATGATCACATCTAGGGACTCTTTTAATTGATAACTTGAAAATTTGAATACTTATTTGCAGAATAGTAAAGGACTTTTCTTCTCAGTTTGATTTGATTAATCTTCACAATTTCTCTTTTCCAAAAGACTCGAGACACCCTGTACATATAGAATGTCTGACGATACCTATAAATCTCTTGTGTGTGTACGTGTGAATTAGATTAAACTGAACAAAGCACTTCTCAATCATTTTGCGAACAATCATGTAAAATTTGGAATTATTGATTAATGAAGATTGACGAATGATTATGAGCGATATGGCGGATGAAGTGTGATAGAGATTCCTGCGATCGTATGCTTACAGGTTAGTACAAAAAATGCCCTGTAACATTTTGCAAATAACCACGTAAATTTTTAGTTACTAATTAAAGGACATTAGTGCATCATTGCATGTGATGACCCGCCAATCTTTTATAATTAATAACTCAAAATATCACGTTCGGAGAGAAGTAGAGATATTTTTTCTCCAACTTAAGCTAATCAATACGTACATGAGAAATTGATATGTATTGTCAGACACTTCATATATATAGTGAATCAGTTAAATTGTTACAAACTCATATAACACAAAATACTTTGTTACAGTGTGATATAGTATGTACTTATTTTGAAAATGTTTCAAAGTAAACTATAAAAATATGCAGTAAAAATAAGGATTTCCATTTAAAAAATTTAAGTTACCTTTATTAATAATCTATTATATAATAATATATTATTAATAATCTTCAAATGATTATCCAAGATCGAATCAATGGCACAATCATGTTCTCCTGATGTTATAAAATTTTGTCAGAAACATTTTCCTCTAAAATACTTCGTTTCCAAGATATAAGTTTATAACACTTTAATTGATTCACCGTGCATGTAGGGTTACTAAATCGATCGATCGTGATTGATTCTAAGGAGATTAATTAATAACCGACTGAAATCATTGGAATAGTAATATCTTCATTCAGACATAATCCTTCTCAAAATTTTATTGTCAATAGTGTGCTAATGTATGGTAATTTATATGGAACATTAAAGCAGCTTGTTAAATTAATAGGTTAAATGTACTTTCACTGTGTGTATGTGTGTGTGTGTGTGCTCTGACAGCTGAAAACATCATATGGGATGCAGTTGTGATTCTATTTGTTTCCCGCTTATAATTTCGAGCCATGTTCAAAAACTCTTAAACTAATATAAACTAATATAATAACAAAGCATAAAAACAACTCAAAAGATCACAGACCCATATAAATATAACTTTTTATTTTAACCGGAATGCGTATATTTCTATGCGCATGCGTAATATTCATCATAGTTATGTAGAGGTCGCGCAATGTGAGACAACCAATCCCATTTTACTTCAATCAATTTACCTCAAATATTCATTAATAAAAGAAATAATATATTTCCAATATATGTTACAATAAAATAAATTAAATGCAGGAAAAATTAGATGGAACATTTCTTACGGCTAAAAAGAAATTGACCTCAAAATCGAAACCTTTGGAACCTCAAAATCGTAACGAAATGAAAAAAATATAAACGACAGAAAATTTATTCAGGCAACCAATTTTTAAAATAGTATTTGGAAATATTATATACGACGCTTTTGCTATGAGACATTTCGTATATTCTTTTAACATGATACAAATAAGCTATATTATAAAAAAGAATACTTTTCTCTATCTGTTACGTAAAATATAAGCTTTGACAACAGGTACGTATAACTTTCAGCTTTTCATTTACTCACTTTTGTATCAAAACTATTACATACATTTTATCCATCAGCTTCGAAAGGGGAGTTACGTTATTATATGTTCGTATGGCCTCTCATGTTTCCATGTATCGTGCATCAATCGTAATAAAAAAGTCGACGCTATTTAACAAAAACCGCACTTAAAATTTTTTGTCTGCTACTCGGGGAAATATATTTGTCAATATATGTGCAGATTAATTAGTGATCGGCAAAAAGAGTCTCCATGCAAATAATTATAAATTCTATTTGCGCGGGGAAACATATACCTGAGCTCTTTTGAATGAAGATAAAGGAAGTAGTTGCATTGAATTTTTCATCAATCACCAAAGTAATTGCTTCTTGGAAAACGCATAAGCAAAACATCCTTTTCTACATAAGTTCTACACTTCCACTTCTTGAACACGCAGCCTAGATATGCTAATGTTTAGTCTTAATATTCGATTAATCGCCGAAGCCATTAAGGCCCATCTACAATGTCTGCAAGAAAAGGTTGTAAACGTAAACAGTAAGAAATGGACCAACCACAGTCGATTATTATAAGAATAATCGATTTTGGTTGGTCCATTTCTTACATTCTTACTGCTTACGCTTACAACCTTCTTCTTGCAGCCATTGTAGATGAGCCTTTACACTTTCTGCTAATTCTACTCTTAGAGACTTAGATCGCACTTCGTAAGAAGAGAAATTGTTCTTAGTTTAGCTCAGCGAAATACCTGTGCGAGGTGTATTTCTCGTGCAACGTCGATGTGAATACAAAAAAGTTTAGCGACATCCTCGACCAGCGAAGATGTCGATCGCGACTGCCTTAACCGGCCGCTATTTATAACCATGTTGACCAAATATCTCTCGAATAAAGGCCGAGCTTCATGCGTGCCCTTGCGTCGAACGACGGAACTAACCCAAAGTTTAATATCGAACGAAGAAAAGCGGAACTGAAATATGGCGGAAGCTCGGAACTTCCGAAACTTACTATCAAAAATCTAACTAGCGAGTAATTAATTATACATTAGTGCGCGTGAGCAAGTGAACAAAACCTTTTCAAACAGATTAAGCTAAATCAAAGCGCACGCGCGCTATTCTCTTTATATAGATATTATAGATTAGATGAAGCTATAACTGTAACGTTGCTCAAACTTTTTCGATAATTGTTCAATTAACCTTTCAACTGTTACGAACTTATACATACGACCAGCTGTTATGTCCATCGACATGTAGACCGCAGGTCTGTGATTAAAGCATTTATATTCTTTCCATTAATATATTTAGTTAAATATTTGGAGGTTTTTATTCAAAGATGTCACAGCCTTATCTCTTAATGTACCTATAAGTGAACGCTTTATATGGAACGCACGAATTATTCGAGCACCTAGCTTTGATTTTCGTGACAAGCGAATATCGCGTCATACATATATTGCGGACGATTCTCAATTGAAATTGCCGTAGCTAAAAGATTAAATTCCGTGCGCCGCGGTATCAATAACAACCGACGTAAAATTAGTTTCTGATTTCATTAGAGTGTTCGACAGGGAAGAGGATAAGGGGCGGCGAAAGGAAGGAGGAGGGACCCGGATTTCGCATCGAATGCGGGCCAGATATGCACCCGCTGCAGGAACAAAAGCGCGCGCAGTCTCGCGTATCAGCGCGGATTTCGAGTTGCATTCGGCGAACTTCCTGCAATATATTTGCGGTGCACGTGGCTGGTGTTAAGTCACACTGTGTATGAAAATAACGCGAACATCACGCACGTTTAATGCGAAGCATTACGGTGCCGCGATACGGTGCATCGTGTTTCGCCGCGGTCTCAACGCGCGAGAAAGACAGAGATATCGAGTGACGCAACCAACAAGAGGGAGAGGGACTAGAAGTGATGGGAAAAGGAGGGGGGAAACATGGTCCAGACATGCAAAAAGCTCCGCTGTGTTCTTGAACCTCACGAGCGTAATATTGGAAGTGAACATTATAATGTATTTTACGAGATCGATTCTGTTATAATTTTACGTTATCTCGCTTTTCCACCTTTTAGGAAAATCATAAATTTCAGCTCGCGTACGTTATCCTTTTTAATTTTCCGAGAGGTTGCCGGGTTATTTCTTTCTTTTTTGTTTTTAATTCAGTCTACTTTCGTAATCTAGTTTCGTCGATAACTAAATGTGATTACACGTTAAATTTGTTCACGCTCTACGCGAGTCACAGTTAATATCAATTAATTTTACTCGACCAAGAAAAGAATTTGACACGCTGCGTAAAAATCTCAAATGAAGCAATTTTCCACATCTCCTCATAAGTGTTATTCTCATCAGAGCTCTCCGTCCCGTCTTATTCTCTCGAGAATATACGAATCAGGAATTAAAGGATATTCGAAATTCCAAAATTGAAAAATTATCTCGCTACAGCTATCGTGGCGATGTTCGGTGACCAAGGGGGTGAAGGGGGAAACACAGAAGCCCGGTTCGATAAACATTTAGTCCTTCGACTCTGTTTGTCTATTTAACTTATCGACACATCGCACGCGCGCGGGCGCGGGAGCGGGTGCACGCGAATATACGCGCCGACATAATTTTAGCCCGCATCCTCGCAAACGGAACGCGATTGCGACGAAACGGGGGGATAACCGGGTGTGTGCGACATTTATCTGCATATTGCGATTAATAACAGCGCGCGATCGAGGAGGTCGAATTTTCGCGCGGAACGTCGATATCCGGATTGGAATTATTTACAAACAGCCGACATCTCTGGCGTTTCAGGCAAGTTGGGCGTTTCGCTGTCGCGATCACGACAACGCGACGAGGAGGAGCGAGCAGCAGGGAGAGAAAGAGGGTGAGAGGGAGCGAGAGGAAATTGTAACTCCAACGGCGAATTAATTACGCGCGACATTATCTCGTTTCCAGCTTCGGGTATACGGGGTGTGTAGACAGTTTGGCGCAAGAGCTTCGACGAGAGGTTTCTACCCCTCCCCGCTCGTCCCTCCCCCGCCGGCCGGGCTGGCTCCGCCCGGCCTGCGTCTCGTGCGCGCTCCGCTACATATTTGATTTATCTGGAAAGTTGTTGCCCCGGGGAGAGGGCATGTACGCGAAAATTGCTTCAAAAATACGCGCCAACCTTTTCCCCGTCGTCCGCGTTTTGTTCTTACACGCGCTTAGCGGCGCTCGTCCCGGCTGCTGCTGGCTGTATCGAACATCCTCGGGAGCCCGCGATGCGATGCCGCGCTCATTAATCATCGTCGGCTGGGTGTCATGACGTCTTCAGCGAGATTTATTCTTGCGCCACCGCGAGAGAACCTCCATCGCGAGATCCGCGCGGATCCGCGTTTATTCCCGCGAAGGCATGAACGAGAGACACTCGTTCCGCTCGTTAAATGCCGGTGTAAACAAACTCCGCTTCCGCGTATCATTGTGGTTCGATCGATTTGAAAATGCGCTTCGACGCAACTTTGAAAACCGCTTTTGCTCTACACGCGAGAACTTTGCGATAAAGCGCCTTCGCTGTCGAGTTACATATCACTTAGCGATTATACGAGTCTCACTTGACGACGCGCCTTGTACAACGCGCTTGAATTCTAAAACCGCGCGACATGCGTCACACGCATCGCACGGGCGTTGTGACAGATCTTCATTATTACAGAAATATCCGACGTAGCAGCACAATGTGTCACTGTCCAGATCCTAGATTACCGCGCAAGATAGCAAAACCTACGAGGGCAGCGCGGGCGCCGCAAACGCACACGTAAACCGCACGCCACGATCAGCGAGAACAAACTAATTTCGTATCTGTGTTCGGTCCACGCACAAGTAGTTATCTACGCGCAGTGATCTTATCGTCCCCCGCTTGTATTAGGATTTGCGACACGCTATAGTCCCACGTGGTATATCGTGACACCTTTGGAAAAGTTCAAGCAACTCACATTTATTCGGAACGAGACGCGCGTGCGAGACGGGGCAAGAGAAAGCGACGATATACAGAGTGCTACATTTCAAACGTAACAGGTTGAATATCTCAAAATATAAATGATACTGAGGACTGTTTTTTGTTTTCAGGATGCATTGTTTCGAAGGCGACATATTTTGATAAAAAGTAATTCGATTTTGAGTGGAGGCGTTAATCATAAATCAAGAACATGTCATGATGTTCCTCACTGATCAAATGATGCGTCGAACGCAAATGAGGGTAAAACAAGAAATATAAACATAACTTATTCTAATGATTGCACCAATCATACTCATGTTTATCGCATTCATGTTTAATATTAATAATTGACTTGGTTTAAAAAAAAAATTTCTTCCCATTACGTGTAAACAATCAGAAACGGTTGATTCACCAACATTTAATGCTTCAGTTAATTCTTGAAGCGTTTGAGCTGAATGTTCATTTAAAAATGCCTCCAATTGTTGCACTCACCAGGCACAACAATTTGACATTTTCGAACGTTTTTGCTTGACCTGAACGTTCTTTGTCTTTCAAATCGAAATCGTCACTTTTGAATCGTTAAAACCAGTACTCACATGTTTTAACTGATGGAACAGACTCAGAATAAGATCATGAGATGAAACGGTGAGTTTTGGCAGCTATTTTCTTCGAATCAAAGCAGTAGAGTAATAAATGCCGAAAATGCTCTTTATCTCGTTTCACTTTCAATCGGACTAAAAAGTGTGATTATGTTTACGAATGTACATAACATGTGTTTTTAGACATTATTTGTAGAAATGCCCAAGCTTTGGAATGACGCATCACCTTTCAAAATATCTCCAGTAAATTTTAAGCTGCAGCCGTCTATAGTGAACTCTCAAAACTACTAATCGGAATACATTAATTAATATATTCTTTTCAAGGCAAACAAAACAGTTCCTATGAACAAAATGTGCCTGAAATATTTGATTAAAAAGTTAATAGCGAGTTGAGATTAAAAGAATTAATTTCTTTGTTTACGTAATATGTACGTAATATTTATTGAAATTATTAAATTCACCTGACTCTTTTGTCTGTAGGAAACAATTGTTTACTCATTACCGTTTTATAACGCACAACTTTTACAAAGAACAGAAAATGGATGTCAAACAGTGTGCAATATGTAACACTTCAAAATTGTTTAAACACATAAGACGATGCGTCTATGAATGCGTCTAGAATTGCATCATTTTATGCGATAGACATTTTGAGTATTTCTTTCAATTTTTGCTTTTATTTAACTTTTGAAATTCGGTTAAATAAATATTGATGTGTCGCATATATTATGTTAACATTTATTAATTCTTTTAATTTTGACTAGCCATTAATTTTTTAACTAATTACATATTTTAGTTAAATGTTTAATTATTAAGTTAAGTATTTTAGGCGTATTTTGCTTCTAGAAACTGTTTTGCTTGCCTTGATGAGAAAAATATATCTATATGGAGAATCAGTCACCCTTTTTAAAACACTTTGTGTATGTGTGTGTATGTGTAGAAATATTTTATATATTTTATAGTTACGTAATGTGCGAAACACATTGTCCACGCGTGCCAATTCCCGAGATCGACATGTTAACAATAAATAATCGAGCTTAGCGTTACATATCCTGTATCGCGCGGAACGAAAAAACATTAAATGTAATTGTCAGCGAGAATAAAATGTATACGATATCTCTAATTGAGATATTGATGTTTCGGAATATTGAAAATGCATCTACGTGAGATACAATAGGGAATATCGAACGTTTAATTAGTTAGCGCATGAAACAGCCATTTAATATTTTTTAATGGCGGTATACACGTGAGACGCAAGTTGAAATTTAATGCTTTATATCGCATCGTTTCACGCGTAGCTCGCGACCGATACGTTATGCACAAATATTCGCGATCTTCACTTTGAGTTTAAAACTTTCTTGTGATTGGACAGAACTTTTCGTTTGAGTTTTATCACATAAATCGATCGAAATCATGAGAAAGGCAGGGAAAGAAAGAGAAAGAATGAGAGGGAGAGAGGAGTGACATCGCGAACTACATTTTCTCCCTACTTAGTCTCTCCGATTTCCTTTTTTTTAGTTCATGAAACTCTCATTCGGTATCAAAGCCAAATGTCAAGTAACGATCGTGAAATGTCTTTCTTTTAGTCCCGGGAGTGCGCCTGAAACTCCGGCACGCTATTTTCGCTGTCCGAAAAAGTCGCGAGTAATAAACTTAAAGGCCATCCTAATGAATCTCGCTCACTTTCCGATCGGGAATTTATCCGACTGACATTACCAAGGGAGAAAGTCACGTTTACATTCGTTCTTTCTAAGTTACGCCTCTAGTTAACGACGGCAACTGACTCACCCTCGGGCACCGAAAGTTTCAGAGTGAGAGACTTTAAAACGCGGAGCGAATTAATTTGTCACACATTAGAATGCGAAAACACACACATAGAGTTGCACCGTACATTCAATTTCTTAAATTTAATCCCCAGATTTATCAATCATTTAATGCGATTACCGCCGCGCGAAATGTCATTATCTCATTATTCTTGGAGATATTCAGGATCGAGTAAACAAAGCTTTCAAGAATTCTGCTAATTTCCGCACACACGCACACAGTATATATGTACACGTATACAATGATGATTCTATTCTATTAATTATTTCGATTTATTAATTATTAATATTCTATTATATTAATTCGTTATATATTATGTATTGTATCATATTAATTGATTATATCCTATTCTATTAATATGTTCTTATCCATTGTTACTATGTATTTTTTTTTATTACTTAAACAAGATTGTACAGAAATCCTCTGAATAATACTCACTATCCGACTAAAGTAATCATGTCTTTATGTAGAAACATGTGGGTTAACAAGATTTATCGGAAACCGATAGCGGTCGTTCATTTGTAATTCAACTCCCGAATACATCCTCGTTAGGCTCTCCATTCGCACGCCATTATTACGAGATAGAATCGACACCCGCGATTTGAGTACGAAAGTGAAAAGTTGGAAACCCGAGAATGGTGTGTGCACTAAAGGAAAAAGTCGCGTTTACATTCGTTCTTTCCGAGTTACGCATCTAATTAACGACGACAACACCCGCCTCACTCGACATCGAAAGTTTCAAAGTAACCCTTTCTTTTTCCCAATAATAAGTTTATTCCGGGAAAGTAACGCTCGATCGCGATGTCTGGAAAAACTTTTCGCGCAACTTCGAAACTGGATTATCAGAAGAAACACGTTTTCAAGTTGCAAAATGCAATATTGAAAAATTTAATTGGAAGTGAAAGACGGTCAGTCCGATGGTGCACTTCAGTTTGAAAACCTATGTAACCAATACTGTATATAAAACAATGTTGTACATCTACAAAACCCTTTTCCGCTGTCGGCCATAGCTTTACACAACTTAATATCTGCCTTGCGCAACTACGCAAAAAAATTCGCTGTGAAATTCGCGTTCCCCAAAAAAATGCTCCATTGTGAAAAAAAGAAGGATAAAGTGAATGTCGAAAAATATTGCGCATAGCGCTCGCATAACCCGTGTTATTTCGTTATAACGAAACGCTCGACGCTGCCCCGCAAGTGGGAAAGTTCGCTCGTTCCTTTGCCGCATAAGACGCGAAAACATTTCCGATATGAACTATTTCGCTTTATATTTATAGCATCGCATGTACAGTCGAGATGACAACGCCGGCCGCATGTGTCAGTCTCGCGAGGAAAAATAGACAAAGCCCGTAACTCGTAAGTTTTCCAAAACACGTGTCACCGCGTGTCTGGCTGGCTAAGCGGCTCCTGGCCGGCATCTGTCGCGAACTTCTCTCCCCCGTAACGAAGCCGCTTCGGACTTCGGAGTCGCACGTCGCCCCCTCCCCCCTGTGTGTACAGGGGGGGGGGGGATGGAGCCATATGTCATCATTGGCGCGCGTATGTCCCAAGTATATTAGTCTCATTTCACCGATGGACATTTCCTCCCGGCCCACGAGGTCCATCCGGCAAAAGTGGCCGTGTCCGTCCACGGCGTGGCATGATCGCTCGTGAAATACGACGCAAGTCGGCTTCCGCGCTATGCGCCGCACTAAATCACCCCGATGCGCTGTCCGAACGCGCGCGACGGTTCTCCTTGTGTATCTCTTTATACACGTACCGCCGGCATACTATTAAAACTACCCCGATAACTATACTGCCGCGCGGTCGCGGATAATGCCGCGCGAAGCGCGCGCGTCGTGCGTAAAAATACAGTCTGACTTTATTATGCAAAGCAGCGCGCGAACTCGAGTTTTAATGCTTCCTCGGGTAACCCCGAGGCGCGTAAAAACCGTCACCGCTCGGGTCCGCCGTTAATCGAGGAGCGAAATCGCGAGGACAGTCTCGGTCGAGGGTAGCCGAGGGTAACCACGTCCCGCAGCACTTCCGAACTATCGAGTATGCCATCTTTGCTTCGTAAACCAGTCTACATTGCGTTATGATAATAGCAGTATGAATAATATACGCGCCATAGGCTTAGTAAGAGCATATTTGTCATCCCGCGTGTGTACCCAGCAATGGCGCTCCGCTACGTACGTCGGATATTGGTTATCAAGGACCGCTATAATCGCATGGAGGTCTCGTCGACACTGCTATTTCAGCATGTCCCGGTGTGCTTTTCTTTGTTTGCTCGAATACGGTAGCGCGTTAGGGTAAACTCGGCCAAGAAGCGACCGTGATGTAATATTCGTAATATTGTAAGAGAACTGCTCGGTAAGAGTCACTTAACCCTTTGTAGCGCAGGCGGACATCCAGGGACTCACTTATATTCCGTCGGTTTTTTATATTTTATAAGCAGTTTTTATCATTGATTTCTTAGCAATTATATTTTCTAGCTTCTTAAGACCCTAACTAGTGTAAAATAATTGTGATTATTTATAAAATCTTTAAATTTATTATTGCTAATAGTAAATAAGCAAACACAATAAAATATTTTTAAGAATAAATGTATGGCAAGGCGATTGGAAGAATTAACTATTTTTATCTGGGAATTGATACGCGGAGACGTTTTTCGGGCGCTGATTACGATTCGCTGTCAGATTTTCAAAATTCAAAATGGCAGATCCAAAATATGGCAAACATAAAGTTAAAAATTCAACCAATTCCCGTGAAACTAAGTATCCATTTTCTTGGGTCGTGGATTACAAATCCATCATCAGATTTTCAAAATTCAAGATGACCAGTCCAATATGTCGGATAGAAAATTTTAAAAAAACTTTAATTTATAGAAAAATTGAGAGGTTTTTGAGTCGCTAATTATGAATCCATCATCAGATTTTCACGAAAATTCACGATGACTCATTCAATACAGCGAAGCGAGAATTTTAAGAAACCCAAATTTCTATGCCATTTTGAATTTCGAAAATCTGACAATGATTTGTAATAAGCGACATTAAAAACCCCTAGATACCTAGTTTCACGGAAATTGGTTGAATTTTGAATTTTACGTCCGCCATATTGGAATTTTGAATTTCGAAAATCTGACAACGGATTCGTAATCAGCCACCCGGAAAACTCATGAATACAAAGTTTTATAGAAATTGGTTAAAAGGAAAAATTTGTGGCTCAAAGGGTTAAAAGACAACATCGTTTAATGATAAATCCAGTCCCTTTTCCCTTCCTTCGATTCAATCTCCCTCTCTTTCCCTCCCATCTATCTTCTCTCTCTCTCTCTCTCTCTCTCTCTCTCTCTCTCTCTCTCTCTCTCTCTCATCATCCTCTCTGTCCCTTTCTCTTTCTTTCTCTTCTTATAACTCAATCGCACAAAACTCATAAAAATGCGTTACATAACCTAACCTAACCTCTTTTAATCTAACCTAGATATTCTTGTAAGAGGATTGTTCGGTAAGCGTAAGAGTTATTTAAAGGACCATACCTTTTAAAGATAAAAATCCAGTTCTTCCTTCCTTTCTTCCTTCAATCAGTCACACTTCAGCTCAATCTCTTCCCCTCCCTTCTCTCTCTCTCTCTCTCTCTCTCTCTCTCTCTCTCTCTCTCTCTCTCTCTCTCTCTCTCTATCTCTCTCTCTTCTCACACACTAACTCAACTACGCGAAACTCATAAATGTGTTACATAACTTAACCCAACCTCGTTTAACCTAACCTAGATATTCTTGTAAGAGAAACGCTCGGTAAGCGTAAGAGTTACCTAAAGGACCATACCTTTCAAAGATAAAAATCTAGAGTTCTTTCTTCCTTCCTCCGATCAATCACAGCTCAAGTCAACTTCTCTTCTTTTCTTCTCTCACACATTAACTCAACCGCGCGAAACTCAGAAATAATACCTTATAATATTGTTATTTCAAATAATATGCACATAAACTACTGCAAATATATATTAATTATCTTTGAGAATGACTAAAAAAAAATTGTTTAAAAATTATTGAAGAAATTACAGCCTACGGCTATCTTTTCCTTATGACCATCTTATCTGAATTTATACATCGCGCATATGAATTTCATGTCCATCGATCTTACAATATTATATACAATATTATTAACAATATTATGTACAATATTATATAAGAATATTTTATCCATATATTGCATTTTATTATGTATTACATAGTTTTAATGCGTATCTAATTACAACTAAACTATGTATCTAATTACAGTGTCTAGATATTTCTCTTCGCTTTTATTTCAATAATTACAATTATAACTAGTTCCATCTTTCTCGCGTCAGTATTTAAAATCTCATTTCAGATAAAAATGCAATTTAGTGACAATATCATGTGAAATTTCTCTCATTGGTTCAAACAGATCAGCATCCTTGAAGTTTTAAAACGTAAATTTTTAGTTTCATACATAATTGCATAAAACTATCATTGTTGAGTATTTTAAATTTGCTTGCACTTGAAATTCCAAATATTATCTGAATGATAATACAAAAATACGAAAATAAGAAAATTACACAGAGTCACGCGCTTACCATGTCTGAACCAGATAAATGTATTCCATCGAGGACTTTGTGATGGTAAATTAAAGTTATAGAATTTCAATCCTTAATTCTGTTTTTAAAAACATTTATCAGAATGTGAAATTTAAAATATGTGATTAGAAAATAACATTATATACTTTATTGCTCCTATGTAATTCGGGAGTTAGAGAATTTTTTAAAAATTTTCATTATTTATACAAAATGGAGCGAAATGTGTAACAAAATTTTTTTTAAATTTATCGACTTCATTCAACATATACTACTTGAAAAATATCCAAGGTGTATTTAAATACACTCATATAATATCTATATTTGCATATTCAGTTATTTATCTGAAATTTATATCCGTATCTAAATCTAATTACATTTCTTTCTTAATATCGGTAACTGCATTTATTCTTTTCTGTATTTATCCTTCTCTGTTTATTTAAAAAAATGTGCCTGTTACAATACTGGTACTGTCATACTCCTTGCAGAAACATTCTCGATGCAACAGAAATTTTTATGTCTGTGATGTTCACATTGTGCTATTTGTGCCTACACGATCGTATTCAGTCGGAGGACTTCTTTGTAGGTAACAAGGAGCTTCCTTTCGTTACTTTTCTCTTTTCTGTCTCTCCCCCGAATGGAAATTAAAAGAGTCTCCAGACTAGGAGATTACATTCGATCTCCGGCGTTGCGCAAATAAAAGGCATGTTGCGCAAAATTACGTAACGCGAAACACGCCGGCGAAATATTCCACGGACGAAAAGTAAAATCGATCCTTTGAGATCGGGATATCTCGGCTTCGTCGCGCTTCGTCGCGGGATATCTAAATGTCAGTCGATAGATCCGAGGGAGTTTCGCCTTCGAAGATATGAGGCTAGGAATGAAATATCCGCAGGAAAGCAAGACAAAGCTTATGCCGCAACAGTCGATGTAGAGCACAGATGTCGATGACGTACGACCATGCCGATTGCCGCACTTCACCAGCGACTGCGGCAGCGCGGAAGGCTGAGAAGGGCTTTCGTTGCAACTATCGATACACAGTGTGCCATATAAATGCTCTAACGATCTCTCGGCTCCCGAACACGAGGTAACGAAAGAGAGCTTCTAGGGGCTGTCCGGACGAGAAAACGCAAGTAACAAATCGACTTTTGCACAGCACGAGAGATGTTTCATCAACTTGCCGTGTAATTAAAATCAAGTACATCGCGTTGAGATCTGATATCTATTTATATCTATGCTACTGTGTTCGCAAAAAGACGCTTCGAATGCACGTTTTTAAACGTCTGGCTTTTGTGACTGTTGTCGCGTCGCGCAACAGTGTTTCTTTTATGTCATGGAGTTTGTCCGTTTTAAGGATTCAGAGGTTTCAACCAATTTACCTCAGGACGGATAAGTGTTTGCTAAATGTTTGTAAATGTAAATTAATATCGAAGGGGAAGAAGAAAATGAAGAAATGGAAATGAGATAATTTAAATTTTCTTGAGAAACCTTTTCATATTAATCAATGAATTAAATAACTGTTTATATGTACCGGTTACAACTCAGAATTAAAATTAGAATTCACTAAACAGTTTATATTTAACTTTTAATCTTATTATGATTAGTGATATTAATATATGGGTACTGAGTAATTGGAGATGTAGGATTTATGTTTTGAGTTATTTTTAAGCATTCGACTACTTTAAATACGACTTTGAACTGACTTGAGCATTTTGAAGTAATCTAAGCTAACAGAGGTATAATTAGAAATTGCCTTTTGTTTTGGTTCGCTATCTGCTTTTATAGCCAAGCGGTGAGAAATCCTAGCGCGAGTTATCACCATCTCTTTAGGAAGAGGAAAGAGATAGATGACATAAGATAGTAATCAATATCTATTATTTGAATCCAACTCGAGTTCCATTTGGTTATCGGATGTAAGAAATATAAGAGTTAATCAATAATGAACACTGAGAGTGCGAAAGTATGAATAAATTATTATTACTTTTTATTTTGATCTATATGTTTCTATTATTAGATTGAAAAGTTACGTAACACTGCAACGTTTTTCTTATCTCAGTTGAACAAAAATCTCGAGGTTTTCCCCGAAATGTTCGTATCATAAGCTAATTAAAATATGAGCTAACTTTTACAAAATGCGATATAATCTAAAAAACTAATGCTTTTATAAGATATGAATAAAAGTATAAAATAATTTGCGAGCTAATTTTGAAATAAGTTTGACGGCAACTTTTACTTTCTTAAAATAAGAAGCACGCGATGTGTTCAGAGGTTAGATGACAATGTAAAGAGCCAGGGAACTAAATATACGCGTCGTCGCAAATTACGCGTCAGGTTGCCAATTAAACGGTGACTTCGTTACATCGCGCAAGAGATAGTGTATCTGCTCACGCTGATATTAACAGGGCTCCCCTAATAATCCAGAAATTAGCCGTCACAGCCACGCCCGTTTCCCGTCACGTGCAATGTGGCGACAATTATTATCCGATAACTGGAGGAACTATGCCGTACGACAATCAGCGCCATATATAGTGAAATGCATTTGTAAAACAAAGTAATCGGATGCGAAGGAAATTTCACCGTAACCGCGTCTCGCCCGATTAACATATTTAATAACTTTAATGGGGGGCTTAAACTTTCGACGGGGCGCGCACTCAATCAACCATACATCGCACTGTGGGCCAGCAGGCCCGGAAAACTGGCCAAAAGTCAGTTTCAGATTTTCACCTAATGAAGTATACTGGTATCAAGTATATAAGTTAAAGTATTGTTTGTGAAAATTTCAAGTCGATTTATCCATTAGTCTTCCATTGGTAAGTCTTTAAAATTGAGAAAATGCGTTTGAGAACGACTAATAATTGTCCTGCAACTTTTTGAAAATTTCAATGTATATTGAAGATATATTAAATTATACATCGATAATTTCTTCATCTCGTTGTGTATATCTATCATAAAAATAGCACAGAAAGCTCAAAAATTCATAAAATGCATACCTGCAAGCGATTTTACATGCGTTACTTTCTGTTTTCCAATTCTGCTCACTCAGCCGAAACGTCTTACCGCGACTTACCGCATTTAAATTATAAAAATGAGGAATCACTGTATTCTTCTCAGTGTAAACTTGAAATTGAATCTGCGCTTTTTTGTGCTTTTTTGGCTAATTCACAGAAAACTGTAAATATATCACAAAACGCGCACGCGGAGAATTGGCCCCATTCACCATTCTTTACGCGCGGCACGTTGAAGCATTTATTTATGTTGGCTCAAAATTTACATGCTTCTGATAGCATTATTTATTTAATTGATTCAACTAATATGTTTAATAAGAATATATTAATTAATATATTAGTAGTTATTCATGCTTAAACAATGGAAAATATATCAAATTCGATAATTTTTCTAACTGAAAAACCATCAACTTTATGAAACGATTGTAACAGCAAAAAAATTTTTGTTTTACTATATTTATCCTACACGGAGAAAAATTCCGTTAGTGTAACTGAATGTTTAATTGTTTGGAAACCTCGACGGAAACTCGATTGTTTGAACAAAGGAGGTTGTAAGAAAGACTCTTGTACAAGGTTTAATTGTTAGTTCTTTAGTTACCGCAACTGAGCTTTAATGTCACTGAATGTTCAGACGAATATTTTCGGTCGTGATAATAGAAATAAGGGATCTTATATCGGTAGATAGTCCTGGAAACTACAATTTTCGTAGGCTAATTGCAGTCGTTCTAACCCAAAACTCCATAAATTTTTTATTCCCTAGTTACTATTTCGGATCCATTATTTTATATTTTGTAATTCTAAATTCGAATTTTCTCGAATCCGAAATCAAACTTCAATACCGAACTTCAGCATAATCGGAGCACCTTTAGCATTTTCGTTCGCCACACTATACTGAATCAATCATTTGTAATTTCTAAATTCTTAGTATACAGATTTGAAATCAACGACCCCGAAAACCTTTTATACCAAATTGCAGCACAATCGGAGCATCTTTAGCATTTTTCGTCCACCATATTGGATCCGCCATTAGATTGCTAAATTTTCAGTACAGATTCGAAATCAGCGGCTCTGAAAACTTACTAATACCAAATTTCAGCACAATCGAATCACTTTTAGCATTTTCATCCGTCATATTGAAACCGCCATTTTAAATTTCTAAATTTTCACATCAGAAATGGAATCAGCGATGTCGAAAACCTTATATAAACATGTCATTGCTAGATATTTACGCGTGTTTAACGAGATATGAATTTTGGCCAGTTTCACCGTTTTCCTGGTCCACTGTACATCGGCGGGAATTCAACGGAAAATTGCAACATGTGCGCGTCAAGTCATTGTTATTAATTCTACCCGCACCGATGATGGTAAGCTACTTGTGTGGGAATGCAAAATCATCGGCGGAATTGGTAGGAGCCATAAACAAATCAACCTCGAGCCTACCGCCCGCGCGAGTGTATCATGTTAATTAATAATGAGCACGACCGTACCATCGCTCTTTATCCTTACCGGCGCGCGCACTACGCAAATGAACGCACCTGTAGCAATCATTGAAGCGTGAATTTGATCCGTATTTCCGTAGCCGTGCCACGTCACATACTTGGTTATATGTACAGAGCGCACACGGCTTAGAACTGGAGAGTCACGGCAGAATTTCCAGCTCGAGCGACACCCCCGTTTTCCGGGCGAACAAAAATGGCTCTCTCCTCGGCGGACTTCGTAAAAAGGAGAAGCGACCGCGTGGATGTAAATCCCGCTGTAGGACACGAATAAATCACCAAAAAAAACTTTTTCAGTAGTTCATTCAGCCACCATCCTCCGTCCGACGTTTAGCGAAGATAAAAGCATCCCCCAACTTGCGCGAGGATGCGCGAAGAGAGAAAGAGAGTGAACTCTCCTGTCTTATGTTCTCGCTTGAAATTTGTTGAACGCGTTAGAGATCCTTCGTCCTTCTCCGTCACCGCGAATTCGATATTATTAAGGGTGTGATTTAGTTTTGAGGGTCTTGGAAAAGATGACATTAATATCAGTTTTGTCGAAAACATTCCAATCACAGCTATTGTTTCTTAATGCTTTAATGTCAATCCATGATATTTAGTCATTTACTAACAATAGACGTAGTAAAAAATCATGTTAATACCATCTTAAAAATGGAGCTTCCTAAAGAGCATTTTCGACATGCGTTGCTTTTGTTTTTTAATCAGAAGAAAACACCGATTGAAGGTCACAGAATTCTGATAAAAACTTATAGTGATGTTGTTCCATTAATTAAAACATGATTATTGATTTAAACGATTAAAAAGTAGTGATTTCAATGTTAACGACAAAGATCGCTTGGGACAATTAAAAAAGGCAACTAGAAAATGTAAATTTGCAAGCATTATTGGACGGAAATGCAGCACAGTCCACTTCAGAACTTGTCAGAGCATTAAATGTTAATCGTACAATAGTTATTAAACAGTTATTAAATAATTATTAAATGTTAATCTGATATAGGAAAGATTCACAAAGAAGGAAAATGGATCCCACATCAATGATCGGAAAACGCCATTGCAAACCGGTTGAACATTTGCATTTCACATTTGACAAAAAATGAAGAGTTTCTTGTATCGAACTATTATTGAGGATAAAAAATGGATCTATTTCGATAATTCCAAACGGAAAAAATCATTGGTTAATCCAGACCAACCAGCAACATCCACTTCAAGGCGTAATATTCGGTTCACAGGTATTGCTATGTATTTGATGGGATCAAGAAAGTGTTGCGTGTACTACAAACTGTTAAATCCGAATGAAACTGACACCGCTGGTCATTATCGACAACAATTATACAAACTGAAACGAGCATTGGACCAAATACGATCATTAATTGCGAGTAAACAATATAAAGTGATCCTTTTTCACGACAATGCTCGATCTCATGTTGCATTATCAGTGAAGTAAATGCTATTAAAGCTCGAGTGGGAACTCCTACCGCACTCCGCGTATTCGCCAGACATTGCTCCATCCGATCATCAGTTTTTCCGATTGATGCAACATACTCTAGAGCAAGGATTCCCAACCGGGGGTGCGAAAAAACATTCTTGGAGGTGCGAGGAAAAGTGATTGTAATTAATAATGATGAAGATGAATTCTAGAATAATCCGACATTTTTATCATTAAATTAAAAAAAATTTTATTAAAATTATATATTTTTATGTAGCTGTACGAATATATATTCATTACGTATCATTATGCGAAGCTTGATACCATGAATAATAATTTTATAATATTAAAATGATAGTTAATTCTATAAAACAATACTATGTAATAATAAATTATTATAAATTACTTCTTACCTTAAAATCCTAACAATTAATTTTTACCATAAAACATACGAATAATTTTTTTCTGTAGGGGGTGCGAAGGTTTATTAATAAATTTTTAGGGGTGTGAAATACGAAAAAGGTTGGGCAACCTTGCTCTAGAGGATACATACTTTCAAAACTTCAAAAAAATTTGAAAATTTGTTGAAAATTCGGTCAACTTCAAAGAAAAATTTTTTTATCGTCACGGAATCCATCTCTTTCCAGGAAGATGAGAAAAGTTTGTAGAAAACGAAAGACAATATTTTTGATTGAGGTATTCGTTCATTATCTTGTTTATACAAATCAATTTTTGAGAAAAAGTCCCCAAAACTAAATCATGCCCCTAATAAATAAGCAAATCGCTGTATCATCGCGCATTTTCATATTGTCTCCTTTTCCCCCTTTGTGTTTCCTTCTCTTTCTCGGTTCTCTTTTCTCATATTTTATCTCGAGTGTAAATCTCGCATCACTATCAATCCTTTCATAGACTTTACGGCGCGCATTCGAGGCGGAAAGTTTGCCGCCGGTTCTGATTGGCAGCGCGTTGGAAAGAACCGTCAGCGAGTAAGGACCTGTCGTCGCTTTTTCTTCTCTCTCGCCGCTCTTCTTACGGATGTCCGAATGAACTCTCGCCGCCGCCACGGGTGCGATTACCATTTTATCGAGTCTGATTTGCGAGCACTTTACACGAACCTTGTTACTGCGTGGGCATTGTGAGCAAAGGGACTGCATTCGCCAGCACGTTGCCGTCGTTCCTTTCAAAATCTGGTCGGATTCTTTGTGCGCGGAATGTATATATCGCGAAAATCGAAACATATATGCGCGATGTTTCGTAACATGTGGAGCGTAACCTCAGAATTTGACACGTAGACACAAAATGTAAAATAATCGTGCAAATAGTCAATCGCTCAAAAGAATCCGTTGTCTGGTTTCCATTTTATTCTCCATAATAGCAGATTCTCTCAAAATCTTTCGAGTCAAAGTCGACTTCTTCTTGATGAAAAAGATCAAGGTACAACACTGTTTGTCGCGATTATCCAGGTTTCAACATTTCCCAAGCTTTCCAAGTCCCAAATTAAATTTTTTGGTCGAAACCAATTCCGCCCGAAATTAACTAAAGGCGTACTTTACTCATCTAGTTAGTTCGTAGAGCTTAGTTTGCGAAAAGCCCTGCTTCCTCAGTCGTTACTAATCCGAAAGAACAACCATTGCCTGGACATTTTCGTTAAGAGAAAGTCGACTGTGGCTTTACCGAAGATTCGGTTATTCGAAAATAAAGCGTCGGGGAAGTGGGATGCGTGTGATACGTATGAAGCTCCAATATCCGGAGCCTTTATTAGCATCGGGTGCACGGCAGCGATTAGTCGTGATCCGGCCGGGAAAAGTGCAGTAAGAAGCTGGAGGAGGGTGCGGCAAAATAAGCAAATCTTCCGCGATTGATTATGGATGCGACGGAATACAATGGATAAACAAGCATACGCCGTTGAATTTCAATTTCGTGAGTCGATCAATGTTTACTGGCGTCTCACCGTTCCAGTATCATGAATTCGCCGGCTGTTTGCCCGTAACGCGTGTGCTCACGGTAATGCCTAAATGAATCGATTTCAATCATAAACGGCAATCGAATCACATTGAAGAAAACTTTCGGCAAACAATAATTTCATTATCATCGGTGATTAATACAAACACATGCGGCATCCGCGTCGTTTACAAAGCAATCCCAGGCTCGCAGTTATTCCAGTTGCAATTTCAAAACGCGCGTGAGCAAACAGGATATAGTGGAATTACTGCGCTCCCTATAATTTCTCTTTGGTGAATTCAAAAAAAAGGGAGGGAGGGGGAAAAAAGAGAGGAAGAGAGAGACGCGCGCGCGCGCACGCTTTCCATGCGCAGCAAATCATCACAAACTTCAAATCTCCAATCTTTGATATACAGAGTATTTAAAAAAAAGATATAAAATTTTAATGGCAGATAGTACTCGTAAAATGGTAGAGAAGAGTCTTGATAAAAAAATAGGTCAAATTTAAATTAATATTGTAATTAATATTGTAAAAAAATTAATATTGTAGGAGTTATGAACAATTACTTATATTTTAATTTAATTAAAGCAAGTGACTTTAGTCTCATTTCTCATCGCAATGGTATCCTGAACTCGGCAAGTTTGTGACCGAAAAAAGAGACTCGCAGGATAGCGTTTATTTTAGATTTGTCCCGACCACGAAGAGAGATAGTTGCAAGAAATTTTCCACTCTTACGGACATAAATATATTCTCTCATTTCCTCTTACGTCTTCCGTGTTTCAACGCGTCTACAGAACATCGTGCGCCAAGCTAATCACCACACGCTTATTCTTACGCGAAGCGCGAGGGAGAAAAATAGCGCGAGAGATCGTTAGCCGTTATTTTCATTCAATCTCTCTGTTAAATTATTCCGTCGAAATACAAGGTGTTTAGGAATAGGATTCAGGACTTTAAGTGCAAATAGTGCTCACAAAGTAGAGGAAAAAAGTCCTAATAAACATATTCAAAAAATTAATATCGTCGGAACTATGAACAATTGTTTATTTTAATTAAAGCAAGTGATTTACTCGCTTCTGATGCTTTTGCATTCTCCGATATAATATGTCTATGTCATTTATCAGCGAAGAGGGTTTAAAGAAATCCCTAAAAAAAGGTCTTTTCGCTTTTCCTTAGAATCTCGATCTTGGATCTCCAGATCAATTTAGTTTGTCGAACTAACTCCTTAACTTTCCAAATTTTCTTTCCCTAAAGCTTAATCTTCATCTTAGATCAAACTTTTTCAATAAGATTTGCATCCGATGTCTGTGACAACCAATCTAACGATAATTCAACGTTATTTTCTTGTTTGCATGCAAGGATGACTTCGACGTCATTGTAGTTTTGTAGTACCAATTTTTCAGTTTTCTTTGTACAAGACATCTCAAAGTGATGCGTCACTTAAAACTCTACAACTTTCATACTTAATATTTTTTTCTATCTTGTATATTTTCTATGTTATTTAGGTGGCCTGTTTTAAATGTATAAATCTCACCCTGTCCACTCTTGGGTAGATGGTAAGGCTTCTCGTAAATTTTGATGACTTTGGCAACGTATAAAGATATGTAAAGTGCCAAATCCTTACTTTGAGAAACAGCTCCAAACGTGCATTGGATGTTTAACGATACACTGGACGAATTTATTGGTGAGGGTACACCAGGTTCGAATGATAGAAGTATTTGTCCAATAAGAAGCTTTGTCGAAAAAAATTACATTGCCCCAATCGCGGTCCATATTTTTTGTGTCCAAACAATTCTTTTCTCAATGTGTTTTTCGGACTAGAGATTTCTTCACTATGCTTCGATATTTCACATTATGAACACATAGACGTTTTCTTATGGTATCACGTGATATGTTTAACCCTTTGAGGCACGTATTTTTCAGAAAATCCGAATCACATGAAAATTTGTATATGGGGGTTTCTGGAGTCACTGATGACGAATCCGTTATCAGATTTTCGAAATTTAAGTTGGCGGATCTAAGATGACGGACGCAAAAATAAAAAATCGCGATAATTTCGGTGACAATGGGTATTGTGGGATTTTTGGAGTCGCTGATTACGAATCCAATACAATACAATACAATACAAATAATATAATATATTTTCTTGTTTCACATAATTTCCTAATTCTTTTCTTTCGATTCGAGACTCAATGTTTCCTTCAAAATTCAATTGTATAATTGTATATATCTCAATTGACTTTACCATTAAGCCGATAAAATATCATATCCATTAAATTGAAAAGAATAAAATCTCAGGAGCGCCTCACTTCAAAAATTCTAAAAGACAAATTTTCTATGAGTAAATTTTTATATATATTTCTCAAAAATCTATATATTTTGCATATCCTCTACAATAAAAAATCTCTCATATATACCAGAAGCGAGTAAATTACTTGCTTTAATTAAAATGAATAATTGTTCACAACTGTGAGGATATTAATTTGTCGACCCATATTTATTAATATCTTTTTCCTCCATTTTGTGAGTATTATCTGCCCTTAAAATCCTGAATCCTTTTTTTTAAACACCCTGTACAGCTTGAAATAAAATGTTAGTTCCGCATAGAAAAGAATTCGAGAAAGTAAAACGTTCTTTGCGCGTGTTCGTTTAATTCGCATGCGATCAAATCGAGATAATGTCCCCGTATTTCTCTTCTATGGCGCAAATTTATGTATCTGCGCGTGCGCACAATTACGGCAGGTCTCCTTTATCATAGGACTCAGAGTACGTTTGTCATCCGAATACGGTAAGTGGACCGCGGCGAAGTATCTGCCGCATATAATTGTGCCGCGCGGTTAATAACAAGTTTCATCGTCGTCAAAACGGAGAAGATATGGCAGTGATACAGCAGCATCCTATCGCGTCGCATTGTAAACTGCAAATTCGCTGGCGAACTTCGTCGCGGCTCGTTCAAAGACGAGGGACACTAACGAGTAGGATGGAAATGAGCGCGAAGTTTAGTCCGAGGAATTTCTCCCTCCTTCAGCGTCACGTCCGCTTTATAACAGTAATAAAGATACGGGGGTGTGCTTTAGCGTTTCTTCGCCGTCACGATGGTGTCTGGCAGGAGCTCTGCAGACGAAGAGAGAGAGAGAGAGAGAGAGGAAGGGAGAGAGGGAAAGAGGGCAGGGTATTCTTTACTCAAAAAACCGCGGACCCAGAATTCGCCGGCAGTAATCAAGCGTAATTGCATGCGGAAATGCAAAACATAATCACCGGCGAAACCCTATTTTTCTGACCTTCCGCGCGGGTGAGGTCGAGCAGCCGAGCATGCAAGATTCGTAATTACGCCACGTAATTACCAGATAACAGATAGGTAGGCAGGCGACTATCCTCGTTTTTCTTCCGCCACATGTCTGGAAAACGTGCCGCGTCATTGGGTGCAAAGCACCATGCCGCTCCTTTAAATCTTCCGGCGCTGCGAAAAAAGGTGCAGTCCGCTAAGCGAATTTTAAAACGGCCCAAGGCACATCAGCGGGAGGGAATTTCAGGCGGTTGGGTAGCGTAACTTTACGGTCATTTTAATCGATCAGACGTTGATAAAAGCGCCTCTGCTCGGAAGAAAAAGGGGACAGAAGGAGGAGAAGTATCCGTAACTCTCATATGCATGCAAAAAAAAGTAATTTCAGAATAAGCGGAATCATCTAAATTTTAGATTTTATTCTTATATATGGCCTCAAGAGGATTCCTCTAAGATTAAGAGGAAAATATTATAAACATATTGTCCTTAAAGTTAGAGGGATTATATGTTATATGTGTAATGCAAATCTTATTGATTTTAATATAAATTTCTTTTTATACACAGTTTATTTAATCTTTTTTTAATAAGATTATTATTTACTCTTACTGGTTATACTAATTAATTTGAAACAATTATTACAATATAGCGGAAAGTAATATATATATATATATATACATACTTCTACAGATATACTTCTGGCTCTAATCGGTTCTACAGTAAGTAGGCACAAATGAAATAAGATCATCATAACAAATAAATTTCCAGTCAGTTTTGTTATGGATTTTATAGCTATAAAGATGTTCATCATAATCAATTGTATGAAACACAGTTAAAAAAAATAATATATTATTCACTTTCTTGCAATGGATTATAAACTGTATTTGACCAAATATGGGTAAATTATCTTCGTTATATGATACGTTACAGCGATACACATACCTTTTTTAAAAAACTTTCCAAATATTCTGACCCATGAGCATATAGTTATTTTTCGCTCATGTCTGGAGGTAGAGCATGATTGAACAAAAAGAGCCGACATTCAAATCAACATATTCTTCTTCATATAAGAGGAAAATTAATTCATATAAGAGGAAATCCTCTTGAAATAAGAGGAAAATAGTTAGAATAACATCTAATAAATTTTAGATGAATGGTTCACTTTAATTGCTTTGTCAAAAGATGAATCCTTTTTCTGCAAAAGACTTCGCTTAGAATATGAGACTATGAGAAAAATCATTTTACAAATAGAATACTTTTTTTGGGTATGTTTATAAAAGTGTGAATTTTTCTAGCCGGCGTTAATACGCGGCATAGACTCATTGATATTAATATTACTTATTCTTATTAATATTAATTATTCTTTAATATCATACACGGCTATGATCGAACTAAATATTATCATCGTTAATTATTGCGCAGGTAGAGTTCCTCCAAATGCCCAATCGAACCAAATCGGCCCGCCGAACTTTCCTCCCAAAGTTCCAAAAATATTCCATTTAAATTAAAATTATAATCTCCCTCTCTCCGTCGAAGCGGCCGAATGTCCTTGGTTGATCCGTTCGTTTCTCGTCGACTACGCAAACGACTTGTACGCAAACTTTTCCAGTGGCTTACGAGATGGCGCGATACTTATCGATTCGCGCGAGCTCGCCGATGATTAGCGACGCCCGGTCGTGTTCGGCGTGAAAATCCGATTAGATGGTTTAAAATCGATGGTGTGACCGACACGTATGGGGTCCTTCCGCGACGGATACGAGAGCTCCGTGCAGAGCGGCGCCGGCGGTGTACTCCAACGCTGCGGAGGGGGCGTGTTTGAAATCGGTCAAAGGGGTGGATAGTGTGCGTAGGCGCAGGAGGAGGCTGGCGGGAGAGAAGAGGAGAGACGGACGTGCGAGCCGGCGGCTTGCAATTACCATTCATTACTTTGTTGGGGCCAATTGACATAACTGATTGGTATTCGGCACCCATACCACCCTCAAAGGACCCTACCGAGCGTCACGAAGGGAGCTAATGTAGTTACCTACGTCTGCGCCGCGGGCTACACACGCCTCTGATGCATGGCCACGGCGTAACTTGAGCGCACGCGCGCACTCACGACGTCGAACGCGCGGAGTTAAATCACGAGTAAAGCACTCTTTCGAGAATTAATACGATTTCAGCGGCGAGCCTGGCGGGGCGGATACTGCGGATCACGCGCCGGAACTTGATCCTCGCGCGCATTCGCATTCGAGAATATCTGCAGTATCTCGTTCGCGAAAGAAGAGAGAGGGGGAAGAGAGAGAGAGAGAGAGAGAGAGAGAGAGAGAGAGAGAGAGATGTATCCTCGTTTTTCTCCTCCGTTCGATTGCATAGTATCTCTTTCTCCCCTTTTTTGCTATTTTTCGGCGAGCGTAACCGACTACTTCGGCTAATTTCAAAACGTGTTCAAAACGTTCGGATCCTTCACGATCTACGTATTTGCGCTCGGAAAACCGGAACCCGGCCATCGTATCCGTTAGCGTGAATAAACGGCGCGCGAAATTTCATCGGCACTGAAAGATGCACGACCGGCGGTTTTATATACGGGCGCGCGACGTTGAAGCTCATAAGCTCCATCAAATATTAATAATTTCCGCACCGCTGGGTTTTGCGCGGACGCTTATTCGCCGATCAGGCATTTGTCGCGGAGGTTGAGATTATTCATACGATCTTAGTATAATTCATGTTATTCGTGTGTAGCAACTCCTCTGTGCGGGAAGGATCGCCCTTCTTTCTAGCCAAAATTTTCATGTCCTGCCAAGGATGCTATCTATCCCTCCCTACCGCATCGAACATTTTCTCTTTTCGCTTGTCGGATGTGCTGCCATTATGAGCCATAGTGACTCTTGTTATGGTCACTATCTAGTAACATTTTTATCAATATACATTTATTATTAATATATACATGTGAAATATATGATATTAGGTGTACAGGGTGTAACAGCAATGTACAGGTCAATATGACGGGTTGCTTGCCTCTATTCGAACGATAATGCAGAGGTTGCAGAAAAAGTCACTCGTTGACTTTGTTGATAATGATATTTGCAACGCTCCCAGTTATGATAAATGCGATTAATTTTGCACCATGATTGTTATGACAATTTATCGATCGTTTATCGACAGGAGTCGAGCCTTATTGAAATAAAAAAAATGTCTAAAAAATGAAACTGAGAGATAAATATTACGCAGATTAAGCAGAATTAAGCAGATTAAATAAGAGTAATACTTAAGAAGATAGATAATACAACATATTTCCTGGTTTTGCATAATTTCTTAATTGCCTTTTTACGTTGGAAAGTTTGATAGAAATTGGAAATTAAAAAGAACAATACAGAAATATATAAAAGTCTTATGTGCTGTATTTCATCCACGTTTCAATAAAAGATCGCTTCTGTAAAAGTATGAATGGACTAGAAACGCAGTATAACTATTGGTTGCAACTTAATCGACCGCAACTATCAAGCTGCAAAAAATTTTGAAAAATAGACCCTATTTTCGATAACCAATACTTTTTCGGTAACCGCATTATCTCTGCATTATCGTCCAAATAGAGGCAAGCAACCCGTCATACTGATCTATATGTTGCCGTTACAAATGAATAAGCCAAATTTTTCGACTAAATTCGAGGTTTATTTTAAAAGAAAGTAAAACAAATTTGTCAATCAAAGTATTCGTCGTTGTTTTCTATAACTTTTTTAAACTAATTATTTTTAAAAAATAAGGTTCGGATACTTTTTGATCATAGTAATATGTATATAATAACATATAATTTTTTTATCAACAATGGCTCAGGTTTAAGGGGTGAAACTGTCTCTCAAAGTTCTTTCATGCCCTTTATATTATCTCGATAATTATTGCAGATAGGAAAAAACTTTTTAAACAAAAATTGTACGGCATAAAAGTTCGTCAAACCTGGATTGCCGATAAAAAAGATATGGGTCTCTTATTTTTGGCTACTCTACAAATATGCCAAGTTTCGTCAAAATCGGAGATATACACTTCACGGATGTTTCTTTTTAGACTGAAATCGCCTCTAAACTGAAACCGTCTAAACTAAAATGCACACACATCGTATGATACATCTTCGCCGAGAATGGAACAAATTAATTCGCATGCTTTTGCAGTATTTTTTCCTTGTTGGAATTCGTAAAGAATGCAGTGCCAGGTATGAATCTTATCTGTTGCCATTTTTTACTGAACTGAATAATTATTGAGGTTATACTGAGCCTTCCCTCATACTAAATGTAATTTTTAATAGCTATATGTCAACACTACATAACCGTAAAAGAGCGGGAAAATTTGATTATTTGAAACTTAATTTCTTAGGCGCTAAAATAAAGTTTGGATTATTAATTTGTACACTTATTAAATTCTGTCTAACACTGCACTAATATTGCTTCCTTTTTTTCGTTACAGGATTTCTGCGCAGAAAAATTGCGTTGCAACACGGGTATCCTGCGTAACACGCATCGGCGACTATCGACGTAAAGGTACACAAAGCGAGGTAGTAAACACGAACGTAAACAACCACGTCGTAATTGCTTGAAAAGTAATATCTACTCCTCGGTTATTATGCATGAAGTGCGTGTCCTGCATGTAACCAAAACAAATTATGCACCCGCTGTGTACATTCGAGATACTCTTTCGCGTGAATCGCACGTTAAATTATACGTTACGCAGGTTTTAGTTTTGCTTTCCATTCATTTACCAAACAAAAACAGAATGATCCGTGATTACTCATAAATTAAGTACGCGAATGGAAGCTTAATTCTCCGGCGGAACGAATATTTTAGAGATACGAGTATCCAAAATAAAGGATCTTAAAAAACGTTTGGTAAAAATGAAGTTCAGGGGATCCACCTTCAATAATCTTGTGTGTTACATATACCATCAAGCACACTCTTCTAAGAACATTCGAAAAGGTTTAGCCGTCACTAATTGTTTATTAAGAAGTTATTAAGTTATTAACGAAAAAAGTTAGGAAATTTGCCCTTTCTCCCTGAAAAGAATCTAACTTAATCTAACTTAACTCAACTTATACTTTGCATATGGTTGAGCATTGTTGATAAAATCTCCTTAAAATATTTTATTAAAGAGCTATGTACAAAAATATGTAGGATGATTCAGGTTAGGTTTTTTTCGAAGAGATATTGTTTATCTTTTGATACACACACATGTACACTGAGGAAAAAATATACTTCAATTATGAAAATTCTTTCGTTGATAACTTCTCAATAAACAATGAGCGACAATTAAAACCTCTTGAATGTTACTCAGGAGAGTGTCCTTGACAATATAAGGTCTAGTACTTAATTCTTTCCGATCCTCGACAATTTTCAATCTTTATTTAAGAATCAATAGAACAAGATTAATCGATGAAATATTCATGAAAATATTCATATATCACCATAGAAACTTGGTGGCCTTGAGGTTATAAAGTCATCGATGAAATTTCGTATGTCGTCAACTGTCGAAAAATGCGCATCAGACAGTGCGTGTTGCATCGACCGAAACAAGTGAAAATCTGATGGAGCCAAGTCCGGAGAATACGCTGCATGAGAGAACTTTCCAGCCCAAGAGTAAGATGATTTCCTTTATGGCTTCTATTGTATGCGGTTTAGCATTATCGTGCAGCAGGGTGATTTTACGGCTGTTTTGTCCAGTAAATGACCTTTTTTCTCGATTGCATCACTCAAGCGTATCAATTGCTCTTGGTAAATCTCTGCTTTAATAGTTTCACCCGGCTCCAAGAGCTTATAATACAGCATACCTTTCTGATCCCACATTTACAGAGAAGAACGCTTTTTTCCCGAAGCGTTTGGGTTTTGCTGTCGACGTTGTCGGTTGACCAGGGTCTACCTAGAAGTTTTTGCGTTTAGGCTTTTCATACATAATCCATTTTTAGTCACCAGTTACAACTTTGTGCAAAAAATCTTTTTTTTGTTGTCTGGCGAGCAAGATAACGCATGTGGTCAATCGGCGATTTTTGTTGTCAATGGTTAATTCGTGTGGAACCCACTTCGCTTCTTTCCGTATTTTTCCCATACGATGTAAACGATCGTAAGTAGCTTTCTTAGTCCTCGCTCTTCCGCAAGTTCTTATTTTGTTCGTGCCATATTTTGATTCAGTAGATTTTGCAACTCCTCATCTTTAAATCTTCTCGGCTGATCGGAACGCGGTTGGTCATAAAGATCAAAATCGTCACTTCGAAAACGTTCAAACCAATTTTGGCACGTGCGATCGGTCACAGCATTTTCACTATAAGCAGCATGAATCATTTTGGCTGCTTCAGAAGCGTTTTTGTTTAAATGAAGTGCGAAATACCTCGTGCGTATCAAATATGCTCTTTGTTGATATCCATCGTGGACATTATCGATTATTTGAGATTACGTGCATCAAACAGCAAACCATATGTCATTTCGAAAAGTTAAATGTCAATCAACACTTTAAAACCATAAAAGAGCGGGAGAATATTTCAATATCAAATTTTGCTCTGAGCTATGTAAATTTCATCGGAAGAAATTAATTACCAGATCTAATATATGTAATACACAAGGTTATCACGCGGAGGTGGATCACTTCACTTTTACCCTGAACGTTTTAAAAATAGTAAGATATCCTCCAGACGCTTGTCTGCGTCGTTTGAATTTCATCAGTGCGATTCTTACAAATGACAACTTTCATTAAGAATCCGTTTTCTGTTCTCATTCCACGGGAGCCAACTTACTATTGTACCTCGGAACTCTTTTTTCTCTCTTGACCAAGTACCGTTTCTTCCCAGAGGGAAGTGCACGAGGGATGGAAAGTCAACTGATAAATAGTTCCTAATGCTTCCCCGCCGTCGAGCTCGTGCTGGTAGTACGACGTGCCGAGTACACTCACCTCTGCAAGAATTTCGGACTCGCTTAGCTGCCGGTACTCCCGGCAAGAGAAATTCTAACTTGCCGTTAAAGGAAGCGAAGCGAAAAATTCTGCTTCATTGCGAACGGATGACATTTCCTTCCGTGAGAACTCTCACGGCGGCGTTTTCGCATTCCTTATCGCCCACGATGATGAAACATCGTTTCTGGGGAAAAACCTTCTCGGGAAACTTATGCAATGAGAGAGCGATATTTAAACCAGCTCCTGAAATAACGTTCCACACGCGTCGCTTCACGTGTCTTCGCCGCACGGTTTTTGGAAGACGGTCTGCAAGAATGCGCGCGTCTGAAAAATTCACCGCAATATCTCCGAGTGCAACAGGCGTGCAAACGTTGGAACTACTCATTCCGAGAAACGTACTTCACGTTTGTGATGTCGACTCATACAAGCGAGATGAGCCAATGGATAGTGATTAGCGTTTCAATTCAGTTAAACGCTTCTCTTGTCTCCGTTGTACGCGCGGCTCGACAGTTCGACAGTCGCCTCTCTCTCTCTCTCTGTCTCTCTCTCTCTCTCTCTCTCTCTCTCTCTCTCTCTCTCTCTCTCTCTCTCTCTCTCTCTCTCGTTAACCGCCGCGGTTATTTATTTTATCAAAACCGGATTGTATAACGTTACGCCGTTTGTAGTACGGAGACAAACACCAGGACAAATCAAGGCATTGTCGCGAAACGCGCTACAGCCCCGAGAGTGGCACTGTGTTGCGCATCAATGGCTACGTTTACACGACCCACTTTACGCCGGCTTAGTGTACCGACTTAGTGTACCTCGAGTGTTAAATGTGATACAAACCGTGATTTTACGCCGCGACCGCTACGCTGAGATGTAATTACGTATCCGCGTAGAGATACGGTTGTTAAGGCCTGTGCAAACGTAAAACCTCCACGCTCATAAGTCGCTCGGCTATTCAAGACGGCCTGCTCCGCGACTCATTAGATGCAAATTGATCGGGAAACGAAAGCCAGAGCGCGTGTTGTGTCTTTGACTCTCTTGACGCCCCGAGCGCCAACTTAACCTTTTGACGCACGTATTTTTCAGAAAATCCGAATCACATGAAAATTTGTATACGGGGGTTTCTGGGGTCGCTGATGACGAATCCGTTATGAGATTTTCGGAATTCAAGATGGCAGATCCAAGATGGCGGACGCAAAAATGAAAAATCGCGATAATTTCGGTGACAATGAGTATTGTAGGATTTTTGGAGTCGCTGATTACGAATCCATTATCAGATTTTCAAAATTCAAGATGACGGCCACAAATGTGAAAAATCGCAATCATTTTGGTGACAATGGGTATTGTGGAGTTTTTGTGATCGATGATTACAAATCTGTTATCAGATTTTCAAAATTAAAGATAGCAAATTCAAGATGGTAGCCAAAAAAGAGAAAACTTCGACAATCTTGACAAGGATTTATACCAGGGGATTATCGAGGTCGCTGATTACGAATTCGTCTTATTATATGAGACACATCCGGTATATCATTCCTAATTAGTCGTTTTCAAAAACAAACTTTTAATTTTCTACGAGACTGAATTGAGCGATATTGGAAACTAAATCATTATCACTTCATCCCAATCGATCACTCCAAAAATTGACTTTGAAATGTTGACGTAAAAATCGTGATCAATCATGCGGGAAATCAATTAATGCAGGATCTTAGCTCATTTCATTATAATAATTCGATTCACAAGTTTGGGAATTTATTTTTGGATTTCGACCTTAAATTCACGACCAGTAAACAAAATGATAGAGAACAAGTGATTAGAGTACAATATCAGCCGATCACGGATTCTATGATTTGCGATTTTGAAAATCAACATTCGCAATTTCCATTTCAAAGTCGTCATTTTTCATCTCAGATTTATAGTCAAAGACCTGAAAAATTAATCGGAAGACTATATCAGGTAAATATATTAGAATTCCATGATCCGCCAACTTGAATCTGCAATCTTGAACAATGAGTTTTGAACCTCGGATTCGTAATCACCGACCTTGAAAGCTAAAGTACAATTTCAGCTAATCGTATAAAAATTTTATGATTCGTCATTTTGTAAAATAAATCCTCTCACACCTCGCGTATTTACCGGACTGTATTTCTTCCGATTACCACTTATTTCGATCTATGTAGCATAGCCTTGCTGACCAGCATTTCAAATTATATGAAAAAATACAAAAATGGCTCGATGAGTGGAATACTTCGAAGGACGAATATTTTTAACACGGAATTCACTTGTTGCCCGAAAGTGGGGAAAAGTTATAGCTAACGATGGAAAATATATTGAATGAAATATAATTTAACGTCTCTCAAAAATAAACATGTTTCTTCTGCAAAAAAATCCCTCAAAACTAGCTGAAACACCTAATAAATGAACTGTTACCATCGTTTGCGAAAGCGTATGGAGTATAAAGAGATATAAATTTTCATGCTGTTCTTCTTATTTTCAATTAATAGTTTTAAGCGATCTATTGCGTCAACGTTACCTCATGGGGGAAAAAAACTGTTAATCACGGAAAAACTGTTTTTACCTTATTTGTAGTTCTTAGTGTTATATAATTTGCGGGAGTTCTGCAATTATTCACGTTACTTATTAGCTTACTCTTGTATTCCTCATTATTTTTCCGTAGCGAGTCTCTTCCGTAGATCAATTAATTAATTAATTAATTAATTTCGTGTCAACGTAATGTGGATCACAAGGAATACGAAACTTTCCGATCTGTTTTCGGATTATCTTCGATCGTAAAAGCAGCCGGCGTATTTGTGCAAAAAATAGAAATCAGACCGCGATAGTAATGTGTTCCCGTAAATAAAACGTTACTCTTTAGCCAAAAAAAGACGGATTTAAAATTCGCCGATATTTGTTACGCGCGCTAATTTTACGTCAAAGAAATCGGAGCGGCAGACGGAATTTTAGAAAATATTTAAGAGATATTAAAAACAGACACTTTTACAATATTAAATGTCTTTTGAAGATATCTTTTAAATATCTTCTCGACCCGTTCTCCCCGTTTGTCGGTTTGGACATCTCTTTCGCTTGGAAGAAAGGAAATAATTAAAGCACCTTTCCGATAATTTGTATTGTCTAAATGTTTTAACAAGGTGCAATAGAGATCGACAGACTACAAGGGATCATTACTTCGAATTGTATAACGTGCGCTATAAATCGACGAGATTTAATCTTTTTGTATTTTTTATCCAATTAATTCGATGTCGAGATAGTTTCCCTTTGCGGCGCACCTGAATACAAATCGACTACTGGCCGATGACTCTTATAGCAGAACGACACGACAAAAACGTGTGTTTCAAAAGAGTATCCAATACGTGCTGCATTGCGCGCATCCATTTGACCAGGTCCCGTTTTTTTCTCCCTCCCTCAGCATTTATTTCCGCTCATGTCGCCGGACGCGCGCGCGTGACAATGTTCAACGAATGCGCAAAATGCATGAGATATTTATAAATAGAAATGGAAAAAAGCGAATCGCACGCCGTTATCATACGCCGAAAATGCAGTCAATGACGCGTGAGTAATGCCAACCGAGGAACAATGAAAATAAAATTTCATTCACGTCGCCCACGAATGCATGAATGCCGCGTGTGTACCATATACTATTACGCAATTTTGTTAACGAATTGTGTTACTGACAACAATCGCGTTATCTTTCTACCGTTCAGTCCCCTCGATATCTCGCGAAGCGATAACGCTCTAACCTCATTGATGTGAGCCTGACGCCCGATGTAGATGAAAAAAAGTTTGCAGCGTTAAGGATAATAGGTTTATATTATAATAGGTTTGGGGTCGATTTGAGATCAAATTCGTAATCAGCGACCCCAAAAACCCGTATATACAGTTTTCAGTCCAGGTTTTCGGGTTTATAGTTCAAAGTTTACAGGTTTAATGTGAATGCTCATGAGGTTGTTGGGCTATAACGGCGCAGGGTTTGGAATTCATCATGTTATCTTAAAATGGCCGTAACTTTGCAAGGAAAAATCGTAGATGACCATTCGACAGCTCATTTTGAAGGGAAAGAGTAGTACTAAATGATGCAATTAGAAGAAAAGAGCTAAAAAATTTTGTGCGTCCTATACATAACCTCAAAAGTAGCCCAAAAAGCCATTTTTCAAGTATATAACCTCAAATATCTCAAAATCCTGACGTGATGGGTCAATTCTGACCTCGGATTCGGATTCTACGCAGAAAATTACTTGGGAAACGACCCCCAGCTGCCCAACAACAAAACCTTGTAGACCTGTGTAATTAATAGTTAACAATTTCGTTTACAAAACGGACGAAAGAACTGTCACCGATTGTAACGGATTGACGCGTTATCGGCCGACTGGGAAGCTAATTAATACGTCTACAAAATACGCGAAATATAAAGCCTTGTTTGCACGATTAATCGATGATTCAGGACGCCGAGGGATCGTTGGGCTTCATTCACGCTACTGACGGCGGTGATTCATTAGTGATAAAGGACGCACGGCGAGCAGACCATAGGGAGCTCTATTTTTAAGGTTACCATTATGAAAAGCTTGCCTAATTCAAGCCGATGTCATTAACGTCTGCGATTCGGCGATAAATTATTCAGGATAATTGGATTCAGGATGTGCATAAAGTCCACTTAGTATATGGCGCCCATTCAGCAAGGGTAGTCGCGGCGGCACATGCACGTAAAAAGAGTAGGGGGCGGGCTAATGCAGAGATTATTTTATGCAGCTCCCCATGATGTCATGTTGTAAATCGAGGCCATAGCGCGAGCAGCCATAGATAGCACGTGCCGTTTAATAGTCGACTACGCACATCGCACCTGGCGAAATAGTACCATTCCGAAATGCTAATTTTCCCGTAATCACGACGATCGCGATACTAAGCGCGGCGTAAAACGCGTGGCGCTGTAATTCGTGGCAATAAGTAACGAATTGCTCTTTACATCTCTCACACTCACTCGTCGATATCGCTCAGCGTCCTATATAGAGTATTAATATGTGAATTTATTTCAGTATAGTCGTGAATCGCTGTAATCCTACGAGGGATCTCTCGATTCTACTTGTGTAAGTATAATTTATTATTAGTCGCTTATATCACGTTGGTGCGCAGAGAGAGTTCGTCGCGTTTTCGCTGGATAAAAGGGGAACTAAAATTGCACAATTTTGGAACATTGATCATTTTTCGATCGAAAAAGAAACAAATAACATTAACTTGTTTCTTTCGGCAGAAAAGAAATACTGTTCGCGGCAGTGCTCGTAGGTGTTGCGCAGGCAAGTACTCGACAAGGTGTGGTGTGAGGGACTTATTTTTAAACTAGGTAAACTCTTATCAGGAAACTATTGTCGACTGCTCGAATCATACCTCTATGACAAAAATTCAAAAAGAGAGTAATACATGAAGAGGTAAGATCAGTCTTTTACAAGCAAGACTCTCACAAGAGAGTGTCATCGGGCCTATCTTATATCTATTATATACAACTGACACCGCAACTGATAATATCACACCGATAGCCACTTCTTCTGATGATACAGCGATAATATCAGTAAGTGATTCGCAGGCTGAAGCAACAATAAGGCTTCGGAGAGCAATAAGCAGAGTATTGAAACGGACAAGAAATTGGAAAGTCAAATTTAGTGAAACAAAATCTACCTATGTCACCTTCGCCCTACGAAAGATAAAAGTAATTTATCACGTGCACGATTGCATTAATGAACAGAAAATTCTACAACAAAATTCTGCTAAGACACACGACAAATTCGCCTAAAAACTTATCAAATGTACTGGCTCATAGGACGAAGATCACAATTAAGTCTATACAATAAAAGATTGCTTTATCAAACGATCATCAGAACGATCTGGAATACAATTGTAAGGAAAAATCCAATCGAATGATAATACAGCGCTATCAAATCATCCGAGCAATGCAAGGTGGTATCAACGAAACGATGATCCTCATGCAGACCTAGATATCCAACTCGTCACAGAAATTATTAATGACTTCGCGAAACAACATAAGAAAGGACTTCAACAACTTATAACTGTGAAAACTAGTCAACTCCTCGACACAAAATCAGAAATTAAACGCTAAAATAAGAAATTATGACAACTCGTCACAGAAGTCGTTAGTGACTTCGCGAAATAACATGAAAAAGGACTTCACCAATTCATAAATGTGGAAGCTAGTCGACTCTTCGACACAAAATCAGAAATTAAGCGCTAAAATAAGAAATTAAGACAACTCGTCACAGAAGTTATTAGTGACTTCGCGAGACAACATGAAAAAGGACTTCAACAACACATAAATGTGGAAGCTAGTCGACTCCTCGATACAAAATCAGAAATTTAACGCTTTAAAAAACACAAGCCCCAGGATTTGATCCTGTAAACAATATCATGTAAACAATATCACATAATAGTTAGAGCGCAAATAATAGTTTGCGCTCAACACATGTTTATCTAATCACTACGAGCAGTATTACTCAAACAATAGTTTAAAATTGTAATAGACATATACTCCCATTGGGTTGTATTAAAAAAAAATTTATTTCTTCAGACATTTAACAACGCCAGTCGAAATTTTAGTTCTATATTAACCTTTCATCCAATCAAATTCTTGTCAAACTTGAATGACAGTGAATTTATTTACTGTTTTTTTCTCCATGTTAAAACTTAAAAAAAATTATTTTAAAATTTATTTTAAAATTATTCAATGTTCGATCTTCTATCTGCACAATTCTTATATTTAATGTCAACAACCAAAATATAATTTATGACTTATTACGATTGTATATACGTTATGCAAATATTAAATATTCAATGTGAATAAAATAATGGGTAAGTTAACTTTCTGAATAAAAAAATGGGTAAGAAATAAATTTTCTTTACTCGTAACTCTTCTTGTCATTTTTTACTCTTTTTTATCAGCGTTGAAAATTATATAGAATTTGGAGATTCGAAAAGAATAAAAAAAGACAACTTGCAAATTTAACACGAAGAGTTTTCGCTACTGAAGACGTGCACTAGGTTCGAAATTTCCACTGGGGTACCTCCGTATTTTCAGTAAATCAATCAAACGCTTGTTATAGTTGGAAACTTACTTGGAAATACATGATGTATCGCTACCCGCGTCCTGGTGCTCTGCATTCTCTATCTCGGTTTTCCAACCCAGCATTCTGACCCAGCTCCCGGCTGCTCCGTTGTAGCACTCTGGATACTCCCTCGTTACACCGACGCTCGCGAAGATACTATTCGATCGGAAAGACACATGTTAATTAGTATAATGCCAACAAAAGTTCACTTACGTTGCACGGAAAGCGTAACGTACATTTAGCAAACATGTCGCGGTGACAAGACGGCTATTCTTCGTGAAGTTGGTTCTTCTTATCTGCATTTTTGTCTTTTTCTTCCGAAATGGAAGTAAGTACTTTGTTTCATATTCTTCGGACGTAAAATCAAGTAAACACGTGCTCTTCACTAATTAATCAACTAAACAATTATTCGTAATTTGGTAGAGGAAAGAGTGAGACAGATTGCGCAAGCAGATGGTGTAGTTACAAACTACATATTGTAGTTCAACAATGCTCCGTGTTTGATGGAGGCACGTGTTGTCGTATACTTCAATCGTCCGACGGGGACTATAATTAACGTACCAATACACGTACTTCACGGTGAGTACGGTAAATACGTGACACACTCGATGGTGACTACTCGAAGGCCCGGAATGTCTTGAGAGTGTTGATTGTGTGGGCTCTCGGCTTCTCCGAATGTGTACGTTATTGATTAGTCAGCGACGACGATCGCCTCGCCAATTGTTTCGAACACTTGTCACGTATTTGTCTAGAAACGAGTGTTACGTGCAGTGTTACACATTTTCTGAAATAGTTAGATACGTACAACTATAGGTTACAACTATTAAAAGAAAAATATAATCATATATAGATTCTATGTGTTTCTTAGATATTTTTCAAGTATGTGTTGAATGAAGACATTTTTTTTTAATTCTGCCATATATTTCCATACATTTTGTAAATTAAGAAACATAAAATAATAGATATAGATATTGTAAATAACTATATAAACGAAAATAATATAAACAAAAGTCCGCTCCCGCTGTCCTTTGAAGGAAGTGGGGGTAACTTCGTAATTTCAAGCAGGATCTCCTATAAAATGTTACATATTTAGATTCTACGGAAAAAAACAAATAAACTTTATCTGGAACGTTTCCTTCAAAAATACTTTTATCAAAAGTTATAAATATTTAAATTTTACAATAAAGTGCGTTCAAACTAAAGCGATAAAACTATAAATTAAATAAAAGACTTTATAGTTTTTCATACTTTTTACTTGATTAAACGTTGTAACTATTGACCACGCACATTCAAACACTTATTAATTCTTTTTACAAAATTTTGTCTAACTCTAAACAACATTTCTGGGGTCATGTTAGCGCAAGCTTCACGTATTCTTCGTTTTAAATCTTCTTTTGTCGTAGGTGGTTGAAACATCAAGAGGCACAATAGTGCCTCGCACCAAGTTCAAGCGCATCGAAGTTGCGCCCGCACAGCGCGAGGCACACCGTGCCTATATTACGTGAAACTGCGAGTTCAAAGGAGGTGAGATATTCATATCTCAGCAATTGCTGAACCGATCGAGGTTTTTTAGTCCCAATCGATTCGGCCTTAAAAAATAAGAAGCAAAATGTTCTTGTGATTTTTGTGTACGTTGTCTCTAAATGGAGGTATTTTAAGATAAAGTCCGAATCACGGAAAATTTCGATTCAGTAAGAAAGTAATAAGTAAGAAACGTCGGACGCACAAGAGTGGGGATATGCGTGCATCTCGCTTTTCCGACATCAGGGGCGCTGAAGAAGCAAACAGCAGCGAATGCGAGCAAGAGATATGCTAGAATACAGTATAGGAGAAAATGTACTAGAGAAAGAGGGGGGGGGGAGAGAGAGAGAGGGGTAGGTAGAGAGGGGGGGAGGTAGAGAGGTGCGCCGCACCTGTCTACCTCCCGTACCCGACCCGCAATAGGTCTACTATTTTTGTTAATAATTTAAAATCTAAGCTTTTGCCAAAATTTTGCAAGAGGAAAAGTTGTTTTAGAATTTCATCAGGATTTTATACTTTTAATAATGGAAGGTTGTTTTGAATCACCCTGTATATGTTAGGTTTCTCAGTTGGCGCTACTGATTTAATATATCACTTCTTTTGTACAGTAGAATAGCGTTGTAGAGTTTTATTATAGTTATAAGTTTTACTTGTCAAAACTTATGTTATGTACACATATATAACTTAAAAATTACTTTTACTTTGACATATTCCTATGAAAATGAATGGCAATGCCCTCCTTGTTTACCCGATCTTACACCATTGGACTATTTTTTATGGGGATAAATTATATATTTTAAATTTAAATACATAGCTCAAATACCGAGTTGCACAAAAACGATAAAATATAAAATATCTTGACAAATGGTTTCAAGTATAGTGCAAAGAGTTAAAATTTTATAACTTTGATTTACATCAAGTGTGTCACAACGTTCTCGATGAAACATATGTATCGGGCTCAGGTGCTGCAAGCGCATAACTTTATTTCATATTTCAATTGCCATTCAGATAATTTTTAGACTTTTAGAACGCGATGACATTTAAAATATGCAAAAAAAGTAATTTCGTGCGATTATTTAAAAATATGAAAACCCGTTTTTCGTAAATTTTAAGGGTGTTGATCCCCTTGAATCAATGAGATAAGCTTCACATAATATTGCGAAATCACTCTAAAATTGTATTTTCATGAAATGAAATTTTAGATACAGATATGAAAAAGATGGGGTTAGTTACGATCATTGAAGCGGAAAACGTAACTAGTCACATATGAAAATACGCAGAAAGTATTTAGATACCGTGATTAAATACTTTAATGGTTACAAGACGTCACGAACCGGCAATCGACACATGCAATCGGCCATCTTGTCCTCGCGGTATGTTCACCGAATGTACTCTGCGCATTTCGTACAACCTAACCGAGTTATTGTCGCGTTAACTAACATGTCACTTGTAACCTCCATCATTCTTAAAATCGAATCGCTGGCATCACGTTAATTAATACGTGTTTCTCCGGTCGAACCGTACCTATGCGGGTGTCAGCGTCACGAGTGAATGTCCGCAACGCTACAACGGAGTAATCAGCAAACAAGATGCTAGAGAAGCCACAGAACTCCAAGACATGAATTGGCAGTGATGCCTCTTGTATCCTCAGGCATGTTAAATTGTTTTTTATACAAATTTCCGATTATTCGGATACTTAATGAATATAGAGAATATTATAGAGAATCAGGAGGCACTTGAGACAAAATTTATACACACACACACACACATACACACACAGAGTGCGGTACCTAAATCAGGTCACCCGACTGAACTTTGAAAAATAACTTTGAAAAAATGCAAGATAGAAAAAAATGTAAAATACAGAAGTTGTAGGATTTTAAGTGAAACGCATTATATAGCAATACTAGTTTGAACAGCACCTTCAAGATTATAGGGAGATTATCTTGAATTTTTTTAATGAAAACTCCAATTTTATATAATATCATTTTTTCCTACCAATTAATTTGAACAATTTTTATCTGAAATATTTTTTTATTTGCCTAATATTTTTTTAAGATGTTTAAGGAGAATTTAGTAACTTTTTCGATATTTAACTTACGTTACCTCGATAACTATTTGTCGCAAGAAAAAGTGGAGTACTAGACTTTTTTACTAAATTGATGCAAAAATAATTGCAATTTTTACGTATCGAATATAAAGACGCATATATCAGTTAAAAATTATATTTATTAATCAAAACAAGGACTATTGGCTTGCACACATTTCTCCCGACGGGAAACAAGTTTGTTTATTCTTATAAGATAAAGTACTGGAAAAGATAAGGGTAACTAGAAAAATCGGCGCCAAACTTATAATGATAAAAACTGTAATTATTTTTGCACCAATCTAATATTCTATTTGGCCTTAAGAATATGTCACAATAATGCCCTAACCTTTGTTAAGATAATGATTTTGAAATTTCTAAAGATCATCAAGTTAACAAAAGTTAGGGCACTATTGCAACAGCATGTTCTTGAGATCAAATAGAGTATAAAAGTCTAGTACCACTTTTTCTTCCGATAAAATTACCGAGATATCGTAAGCTAAATATTGAAAAAGTTGCCAAGTTTCCCTTAAATGTCTAAAAAAATATTAGGCAAAGGAAAAAATGTTTTAAACAAAAATTGTTCAATTTAATAAAAAAAAATAATATAATATAAAAAATGAGGATTTCTATTTGAAAATTTCAAAGTGATCCTTATATGACTTTGACAATATTGTTCAAAGACATATTAATATTGCTATATATTGCGTTATTTGAAATTCTACACTTTTGTATGAAATATTTTTCCTTAAAATGCTTTATTCCCGAGATATTTGACCGTTCCAAGATTTTTGGGACATTCTATGTATATTTGTGTGTAATATTGTAATATACGAAAATAAAAAGAAAATATTTCGTAAAAAGATCAAGTTTATATCATTAATAATTTTACGTACAAAATTTATATAAAATACTTAAAAAAAACGTTTAAAATTATCGAATGTTTAAACCTTCTGCATGTTTAAAACTTCTGCTTTAATCAAACAGTTTAAAATATGTCCAACCCTGATTATCACTTGACAAATAAATAATTGCGTAAGCTTTGGATTATTCGTGTTAACCTGTATTTGTATTTATTTCATACAAGAAACATTAAGAAGACAGATAATGGTGCATGGACACGAATCTGTCATCAATTATATGTTTGCAATCAAAGATGAAAGGAAAATTTCGATTTTGGGGGCGACCTTTTTAACACTACAGCCAATAATTTTGTGCAGGTCAGAATTCAACGAAAAACCGAGAAATCTCTCTTTCTAATCTGAGACCATCTGACCTATAATGCATTCTAAATAATTCTTCCACAAACATTCACAGGCGTATTTCAATACAGGCGTATTGTTGTTACATATTCCCCATCTCATTTCCGTTATCCTGTGGTACTCCGGTAGCAATTGTTTCGCCCGATGCTCCCTTTAGTCGCTCGACGATTGCTCTCGAAAGAGCAAAAGAAAAGGTAAAGTCTTACAAAGGATCCATCTGTGAATACGCCGACCTTTAACATGGCAGATTGCAGTCGTGCACTTCCTTGCATAATTAAGCGAAACGCGAAACAATTTTCTGCGTCGGCGGAGCGGACGCGCGTCTATGTTGCTACCTTTAGCAATTGCCTCGCAATGCCTGCAATACGCACGATGCACACGTGCGCGCATCTACAAGCAAACATTTTTCATTCATTCGAATACTTTTAAATATGAAAGAGCGCGCGTGTACGAGGGGAACGAGGAATAACGCGAGGAGAATCGCTGCTGCCGCTGTTAACGCCGGCATATCACGAGCCCCGCTTCGTTTGGACGTCCATTACCAGCGCCGTACAAAGCCAAAAGAGAAGGAGAGGCAAGAAGAAAGTGTAGCAAAAAGAAAAACGAGCATAGAGCAGCAAGGAGGAGAGAGGAAGGGCGAAGGAGGAGCGGGGACAGCGAAGGGGAAAAGGGAAAGAGAATACGTGAATTAATTAAGAGCTGAGTTACCGGTAAGTAAACAAGATACGGCCGGCGCTGCCGCCACCTCTGAGGTTTCCAGCGCCGAATATCCGGTCGCGGTTGCGCGGGCTAGAAAGACGAAGAAGAACGTCGAAAGAAAGATAGCGGCGGTTGAAAATGCAAGCCGCCTCGCCGACCTGCGCGCATTCCAGCTGCCGCGTATGCTCGTCGCATACGCGTGTTATATGCACGACACACAAACGAAGCAGTCCTGCCTGCTGGGTAACGGGAGTGGCGCATCTTTTCTGGACTGTCTTGGGGACGGGAGAACGTCAGAGAGGAGAGGAGAGAGACGGACAGAGCGTGAGACAGAGAGGAGGTTGAAGAATGTGCACTCAGCATGATTGGTGCAGCGCGCCAGTGCATAGTGCCGGCTGTCGGCATGAAAACTCGAGAATTTTCCCGACTACTCATGTGTACACGAGAGAGCGAAAGCGAAGACACGCGTATAAATCCGCCCGAGCCTCGGCCTCACGTCTTAGTCATTGTGATCGAACTATCGGCTTTCCCGTGGTAGATCTGTTTCCTCCCTCCCGCGCCGCCCCGCTCTTCTGGCCTGTGTGGGGTTGCCAGATTTGTAAATTGGTAAAGAAAAACGCAAAAATTACCTTTTCATGAGCAAAAAGGGAAAGGTCGTCGAGTGGAATGCGTCTGTCATCTTTCCGAGTGTCAATTTTTAACTGTGTACAGGATGTCTGGGATCGTTTGGAAGTGAAAAATTGTGAAGATTAATTAGATCAAAATTGAGAAGAAAAATCAAGTACTCTGTTGCAAAAATCGTAATAGTTATTAAGTTATTAATGATTGAAAATGACGATCCAGAGGCTCTTTTAATTAATAACTTGAAAATTTGCGTACTAATTTGCAAAATGGTAAAAGATTTTTTTTGTTCGAAATGACCTAATCTACAATTATATGACGGCTATTGTGTCTAGCGATAGATATGAGTGTATTAAACTTTGAATACTTGTAGATCATATAATTGTAGATTATTCTGAACAAAAAAATTTTTTACCATTTTGCAAATAAGTACGCAAATTTTCAAGTTATCAATTAAAACAGCCTGCGGATGTGGTTATTTTCAATCATTAATAACTTAACAATTATTGCGACTTTTGTAAAATGGTACTTGACTTTTCGTCTCAGTTTCATCTGGTTAATCTTCATCATTTTTCGTTTCCAAAAGATCCCGGACACCCTGTATATTATACATTTCATACGACTATGAAAAATTCCTAATGACAGATCCAACATGGCGGCGTTTGAACACTCAATTTTGTTAGTTTTTGGAAATAATTTATTAAGATTGATGTCCCCATTTGAAATTTATTGTGAAATTTTCTTCATAGAGGGGTTTTCAGGTCGTTGGTTGCGAACCCAGAGTCGAAATTTCAAAATTCAAAATGGTCCAGGTCCATGTAATTAATTTTGTTATTCCATTATGAAGAAGATCATATTCGATATGTCCATGTTTGTCAAGTTGCTGATGATGAATTCAAACGAAATAGCAAAGTCTAAAATGGCGAATCCAATACGGCGACTTCTAGTGACATTAAGGATATTCCATTATGAATACTTTTACTTCCATTGTTAACAGGTAAAATATGTTGGAAGACACTACTTTTTTGCCGAATGGCTCTGGCGAAATCCTTGGATTTATGACAGTCGTTATTTGTGACCAAAAAAACTTACAAAATTTGACACATATCCATAATAGAATATATCAAAGTTGGTCACTTCGAGCCGACATATTGGATTCGTCAATTTGGAATTTTGAAATTTCGATCCTGGATTCATCACCAGCGACCCGAAAAAATCCTTATAGATAAGCATCTGTGTAAAATACGAAATTATCGGTTTTGGCACAAGACGTTGATTTCGGGTCCACCAGTGAATCGCTCAATATTGTCAGAGTTATGAACAATTATTAATTTAATTTATTATATAATACACTAGGTTATTACATTAAGGTTCTGATATGGATTCAAACATTATAACATTACAAAAATCTTTCTTCCTAAATTATCATCAGGACATTATAAGATCTGACTTAATTAAGATTACCTTTCACTCACCCTATTAGGTCCTTGTCAATATCAAACATATCTGATTAAAATTTCTAGTCGGGATCTTCGTTGAAAATAATTCATCGCTCTTTGTAACTCACTCGTTGAAACTATTTGACATGCTTCACATATTCGTTGCATCATATTTTCCCTGATTGTTGAAAGATTAAAATAAACGATTAATCGGATTCTATCCCAAAGGGTTCTATCCAAAGGATTCTATCCCAAAAATAATAATCTAGGCAGGTCAAATCAGGTGATCTGGGTTTGGTTATTTTTCTTTTTTTCTAAGTCTTTCTCCATTATTTAATCTTTAATGACTCTGGCTATGTCATTGAATTCGTCATAATAAGGGTTGCAAACATAGGCATTAAAAAAATTAGAATTCCATTAAAAAAATAACTTAACCTTTATTTTACCTTGGCGTTTCTACTCAAAATTAAATTTTTTTATCAAAATGTACCTGCTTTCGAAACAATACAACCTAAAAAAAACGGACCTCGAGATATCATTTAGTTTTCGAAATACCTGACATGTTACATTTGAAATATAATAATTCTGTGTATGTGTCCTTATAACTTCTCTTAAATCCCAGAATTCACATATCTCAGGATTCCATAGACTTATACCGCATGTATCTTACATACGCGAAGCTTCTCGGTAAGTTATCTTGTGGTAAAGCAACTAAAGTTTTTATTGAATTTTGCGATACCAAGAATCCAGGTCAGGAATAAGAAAGAAATGTGAAAATATCTGTAATTTTTGGGAATATCATTTTAGCATTTCACATTGCGCTACCAATCATTTTTAAAGACTGCCATTAGCCCTTCTCTTCCTAAAGTTTGTCAAGCATGAAAGTTTTGCGTCTCGTAACTTGGAAATGTTTTGCGTCGATATTATATAAATATTCCATCGATATCGGGAAGAAAAGATCCGATGTCTTCGAGCCTTATTAATAATATCGATAAGGACAATTCGAGCAACGCGGGTTTATCGCGTTAACGAAAGTAAGTAAAGCGGGTCGCGTCATATTGAAACGTGAAATATGCTAGAGGATCAGCGCGAGAGATGTGTTGACAAAGGTCCTTTTGGCGTGTACTGTACGTAATCAACTTTTTAATTCTTTTTATAACTCAGTGTTATTTCGCTAAGCCGCTTTCGCAAATACACGAAATCGTAAATCAGACAGATGTCCAAATTTTGCTTGTCTTGCTATATTTGCTGAACAGCAAAGCATATTTGTGTGTGTGTGTGTGTGTGTGTGTGTGTGTGTGTGTGTGCACGCGCGCGCGCGCGCGCATACGTGTATCAGGATTTTGCAGATTTTCCAATAGCAAATAATATTCGGCATGTCGCACAGGCTACTCGTTTATCCACGTAGACATAAACAACAAATAGCGTAGTCGCGAGTTGTAATGTAAATCGGACTGGATAAAGTATCGGTATTTGTCAAAGACTAATATTTATTGAAAGATCAGACTCTCGTGCGCGTGCGCGTTGCCGTTGCTGTTGCCGTCACCGCAGAGAATCGAACGTTATTGCGAAATATACCGTCGCGTTATTGTTTTCGATCATTTTACATCCTGCGAAGATACGCTGCATCCAGTCGGCGTCAGCGACTATCGCCATTACCCGCGATAAATCAAACGTGTGCAAAGTCACGGGAGAGAGCTTCGCCGATAGAAGAAATATTCAAAGATAATTGGAATATTCCTGCATCGAGTGAAATATTAGGAAGTTGAATTAATTCTGGTCTTATTTTGTCAACTTTTTATCTTTATTTTAAAGAAATGGTTAAATTTACATCAATTAAAATGTTTTCCGTCGTTAGCTGTGACTTTTCCCCACCTTTCTGGCAACACAGCGATCCCACGACGATAGAACGATTTGTCTTTCGAAGCGATCCAATCAGACATCCATTTTTGCACATCCTCGTAATTATTGAAGTGTGTATCTGTTAAAGCGTGTCGTATCGATCGGAATAGATGGTAATCAGATGGGGTTAGGCCTGCAGAGTACGCTGGATGCGGAAGGATTTCCCATTGGAGCTCTAATAATATTTGTTTAACGATTGAAGCAACATGTGGACGAGCATTATCGTGCAAAACAATCACTTTGCGTCTATTGCAAGGCTATCGTTGGCCTTTTCTGCATCAATTCATCATTCAATTTGACCAATTGTTGCTCAAGTATCGCTCCCCCATAACTGTTTCATTCGGTTTTAGAAGTTCATAGTACACCACACCTTCCATATTCCACCAAATACCAAGAGCATTGTTTTGTGACTGTGAATGTTCCGTTTTGTGTGGATGTTGATGGTTCAATCCATGATTCTTTTGCTTTGGATTATCAAAATAAATTCACTTTTCATCTCCAGTTACAATTCGCTACAAAAAACTCTTTTTTCTGCCTGGCAAGCAAAGACATGACGATATTCAAATGATTTGCAATGACACTTTTACTCAATTCATGTGGAATCTATTTGCCTTCCTTTTGAATTTTTTTCATAGCGTATAAGCGTTTAAAAATTATTGATTTATCGAGTTGAGTTGTTCAGCCAGTTGCTTTCCCGTTTGAGTGGTGTTTTCATTCAATAATGCTAACTCAGAATCTTCAAATGTTTTTGATTGACCAGTACGTTCTTTGTCACTCAAATCGAAATCATCACTTTTGAATCGTTGAAACCAAAATTTACAGTTGAAATACGATGGAGCTTGATCACCATAAGTTGTAACGAGCATTTCACGAACTTCAGTTGCCGATTTTTTCAAATCGAATAAAAAAGTAACGAATGTCGAAAATGCAATTTTGTATGATCTACTTTAGACGCGTATAAACAATGAAACTATCAGTAACAATAGCACACAAACTGTCATACATCATAGAGAAATGTCAAATCTTTCAGTGCTGCCAGATTTCAACATTCGTACTAACCAGTAACTTGTTACTAAAATCATCTATTGCTAGAAACCAGAACTAATTCAACCTCCTAATACATCGAGGAGAAATCACGCTTGCCGCCGATTAACCCTTTAACGCCCGACTTTTTTATAAGTGTTTTAAGAATAAAATTTGAGTTTTCTCGAACTGAGACTATAAATAGTGATAACCAAATAAAATATCAGAATTTTATATCTATGAAAAACTACCTTCTGAATAAATGAGTACATCGAAATTTCCGCTTTTCATTTGTTGGTTTCGTTAGTTTGGTTTTCTTATCGTTCGTGTTTTGTTTATTGGTAAATATGACTTAAATCCTAAAAGTATATACGAAATGAGCAACCTGTACAGAGAGAAATGAAGGGTAATCTATACGACATAACTCTGATAGTCAGCTTGACATTTTTGAGCTGAAACTTTACTATATTTGTGAATGAAGAATGAAGAATGAAGTTATCATTCAGAGCGTCAAGCTTACTATTTCAGAAGAATATCTTATACCATTTAGATAGTCAATCATCCCTTCATTTTTCGTCGCATAAAAAACTGTAGGTCACCAGGTTTCATGAAAATAGGTTGATTTCTTGATTTTCCTATCCACCATATTGGATTCGCCATTTCGAATTTCTGTATTCTTTTAATTTCATATTTTGCATCTGAGAAAGCTTCCAAATATATAACATTATAACAGATACCAATTTATTCATTTATAGTGCACTTCTAGATGTCAGTAACAATGCTAACCATGCCTACTTGGAATTTGACAAAACATGTTATCATTAAAACTGAGCTAAAAACAAACTAAACCGAATCTATATACAATCTATATACCATTTTTTAGAAAAAGAATTCACCTTTACAGTGGTGCAAAGAAAATGAAAATATCTCCTTTTTTGACTAAGTTATGGATTCTTAAATACGTTTCTAGTAACTATAGTCACCAGTAGGCATTAAAGGGTTAAGTTAAAGAAACGCCACCTTTCCGTTCTGCGAAGACGTAACGTCCCGATAAAAAGTAAATGTACTTGATTGTAGGAGGGAACGAAGAGCGAAGCGCGGTGGGAGCTGGCGGGAGAGGGCAGAGGGGGGTGAAGTTAATATCAGAATAACAGCGAGAGAAAAATTAATTATCGAGGTAACGCGGCAGCTGAGTTAAGAGTCCAATCGATATAATTGCACGACGCGAATTTATATTATTTTCTACACGAGAAGAAGATTCTTTATTTCCAATTTCGACGAGATTTCTTCAGTTAAACGAGTACACGTTTTACGTAGGTACACACGAACAAGCGAACTTATTATCCACCTGAAATTGTTGTTGAGAAACAATTAATCCACCTTGTCGAAGTGAATGGCCGACGGCTTGCAAGACGTCGAGATCGCTCGCTCGCTTATTTATGAAATTAAACGGAAGGTTCATTCGGATTTTGCCAATAGTGATGTCGGAAGTTAATGCTAGAGATATTGTCATTTCTAACCGATAAATTTTCCATAATTTTCTGAAACGTCCGACACGTTGAAGGAAGGCTAAGAGGCTCTTCGCGCAAAGATTCGTTGAATGACGCAGTATCAGTTTAAAAGTGAAGAATCTGAAAGTACATTTTCGCCATCTTATGCATTTTTGTTATCGCAAAGATAAAGACATAACGCAAATTTTACGACGGGAGATTTATGCGGTATACGGAGACAATATTGGGAATGAGCAAACATGTCAGAAGTGGTTTGTCAAGTATCGGGCGAGAGATTTCTCTTTGGAAAACATTCCACGTTCAGAGAGGCCTTTCTCCGCTGATGACGAGATCAAACCGATATCTTAAATTAAAATAAACAGCGCAAGGAATCGCCGCGATTCTCCAAAACATTAACTGTGCAACTCATTTAAAGAAACTTGAATACATTAATTGAGATGTGTGGGCGCTTCATAAATTGAGAAAAATCGCTTAAATCGCGTCTTCACTTGCGGCTTGATCTACGACGTAACGAAGATGAGCCATTTTTAAACGTGACGGGCGAAAAATGGATCGTTTGTAAGAAGACTGTGAGAAAAAATCCTGGAGTAAGAGAAACGAGCCTCCATTAGCGCAAACCAAAGCTGGCTTTCGTCCAAAGAAAGTCGCGCTCTGTGTTTGATGGGCTTGGAAGCGAATAGCATACTTCAAGTTTTCAGCAAACAATGAAACTATCGATTTTCATAAACGTTGCCTGCAATTAGGCCAACTGAAAGTAGTGATTGACGAGAAACGCTTGATTCCCAATTGGTGAATCATAAAGGCGCTGTTTTTCGCCATGACAACGCTAGACCACACGTGTGTTTGATGACCGAGAAAGGACTGTTAGTCTTGAGTGGGGGGGGGGGGATATCTTACTTCACCCGCCATGTTTTCCTGACACTGCATTTCCGGATTATGCCTGACACCTGTTCCCTTCGCTTCAAAACAGCTTGAGCAAATTCTGGTGGCCGTCAAAATCCTTCCGGATAACTTCTCTAATGAAAACTCGACTCAATTTTAAAATCACGGGGCTATTTGGATAATAGTTTCATATTATTCAAAACAGTCACGCAGACATTAAAATTACACCCTTAATATGTAGTCGAACTTTAATTGCCGCAAAAGAACCCGAACAAAACACATCTCCCTCGCTTGTTCGTGTTCACTCTGCTCGCATTCATCGCTCTTGATCCCGCAAGACGACCCGCTGGATCTATACACGCGCCTTCATGTACGTATTACACCCAGAATAACCTCGTGTTGACAGAGAGAGAAAGAGGGAATTAATCGTGAGGACGGTCGGGATAGGCAAGAATTTACTGAAGCAAATCCTCCGTGGCGAGCACAACAGAGGCCGAGGCGGGCACAATGACGCGAGTCGTGTCGACGCGCCATCCCGCGAGCAGCTTGGAGTGCACGCTGGACGCATAGACGATCAGCTGCTCGGGAATATTCATCCAGGTCCTGGCGTCGACGGTGAGCGGAGTGTCGGCGAAGTTAACCATGAGCGCCACGGTGGACGCGCCGTGTCGTCGCACCACCCCGAGGATCCTCTCGGTCACCAGAACGATCTGGAGCGTGCCCCGCTCGATGACGGGCTTCCTCTTCAGCCACGCCAGGGACTTGAATACTTTGTAATGCGACACGACCGCGGTCTTCTGCGCCGCCAGATTCAGGCTCTTGTAATTATCGTGGACCGGAAGCCAGGTCTTGCTGCTGCTGGAGAAACCGGCGCTCGTACTGTTGTCCCACTGGAAGGGCGTTCTCTCCGGGTCCCGTGATTTCAGATGATACCTGAAAAGGCGGTGATACTCGAGTTTAGTTGGGCGACTTGGAGACGCATTCGGAGATAGTTGAACTTTCGAAGTGCTCGAAAATCCTTCGCCCTTGGGTTGTTGGCTTCCCGAAGAAGCAAGGTGAAGCAGTCGATAAGAGTAACGGGGAATTCTTTTCGCAGTCCTATTTCTACGCGTTCACCGAATTTTTCGGATCTGAACATAAAATTATGCAACACCAAATTTGAAAGGTTTTGCAACATTTAACATGTGATCCCATTCGATAATCGGCGAAAGAAAATAGCTCGCTTTGCGTAAAAAGAAAAATCCGACGATCAAAATTATTAGTTAACCCTTTGAGTCATACATTTTATTTCCCGGTGGAATGTTTTGAAATGTGATATCTAAGTATCCTCGAGGTCACTGACTACGAATCTGAAGTCAGAATGTTTTAATTTAAAATCGCCGATCCAATATGGCGGACCAATTGTTCAAAAACTTTGGTTTTTCGATAGAATCTATTCGTGTTTCATGTTTAAGTTTTTTTCTGGGTTGCTGAGTACAAAAAGTCGACATTCAAAATGGCGAATTAGAAGATAATAATAACGACCTTAAACTTTTTCAAAATTAGTAATCTTGTCTTTTTTGCGATAGCCAGAAATAACGATAATAACGAAGCGAGTAACTATCTCCATGTTTTTGTTTATTTTTAGTTTTCTTTTTTTTATTTTTATTTGATAAAAAATTAAAATAAAAATAATGTCAGAATCTCAACAATGTATTATAAAAAATGGAGCCTATGAAAAATTGTTTTAAAAATGTGTAAAATACGAAAAATAATATGCTAATTCTCTCTCCTAATGGTTTGTTCACAAATGAATTTTTCTAGAAAGAAAATTCCTCTTTTCATTTTCACTTGTTTCTAGCAAGTTAACAATTAAACATATTTAAGCTATATGCTATTTATTTTTACTTCCTTATGTGCTTCTCAGAGTATATAATAATAATATAGTCGACTATGACTGCTTGAAAGTTAGTTAAATCACAAAATTAGCTTAGTTAGTTAGTTAGTTAAAGTTAATTAGTTAGTTAATTAAAAATCACAGAAATGAAGAAAATTTCTGTGAGATAACGTGTGTTCCGTTTAAAGGCTCAAAGAGTTAATAGAGATTCCTAGAGAGAAATCCCCAAGGAGGATATATGTGTGCAAATATTAGGTAAGGTAGAAAGTTCACGCCGTTTCTGGGTTTCATCATTGTCAAACTACGCATGCGCACACTGTCAATTAAAAGTGTGAGTATGCTTAAACAAAAGTTTATTTAACAGAGAATCCACTGGTGTATAACACTTACGAGAATTAATTATTGCGGAAATTTATTATTCATCTCTATTGATTAAAACAGCGCGACCTTTCTTGGTGACCTAATAATACAGAGTGTCCGGGATCTTTTGGAAACGGAAAATTGTGAAAATTAATCAGATCAAATTGAGAAGAAAAGTCAAGTACCATTTTGCAAACATCACAATATTAAATTATTAACATCTAAAGGCTCTTTTAATTGATAACTTGAAAATTTGCGTACTTATATGCAAAATGGTAAAGGATTTTTCTTGTTCAAAATGACCTAATCTACAATTATATGACGGCTATTGTGCCTAGCGACTAGGTTCGAGATTCAAGGTTCAAATTTCAATATACTTATATCTATCGCTAGACACAATAGCCGTTATATTATTGCAGATCAGGTCATTCTACACAAAAAAGTCCTATATCATTTTGCAAAATGTACGCAAATTTTCATATTATCAATTAAAAAAGCCTCTAATGATTTTCAATCATTAATAACTTGATAACTATTACCATTTTTGCAAAATGGTACTTGACTTTTCTTCTCAGTTTGATCTGATTAATCTTCACAATTTTTCGTTTCCAAAAGATCCCGGACATCCTGTATATGGGTTCGGTGCAGGCGTCCCGAATCTATCGCATTGCGTAACGATACGGAAACACGATTCGTATTCATCGGCGCGGCCGCGAGACGGTACCTCTCGGGGCCTGCGTTGCATCCGGCGGGATCCACCGTTTCCTCGTACGTGAACGGTCGGTCGACCATGCCGATCTCGTCGCCGTTGTAAATCACGCTGACGCCAGGCAAGACGGTCGCCAACATGGACAGCTGGTCGGCTCGCTTGACTCCGAATCGCGAGGCAGCGCGATGGTTGTCGTGATTGCCCACCACCCAATTCGCGACGTAGGCGGAATTGTCAGGCAGATGGTTGATCCAGCGATCGATCAGCAGCTTAAAGTCAGCCGCGTTGGACTTGTTGTTGAGGTCGCTGATCAGCATGAAGTTGAAGGGCACGTTCGAGCCCGACTTGTAGAATAGTATGGTGAGATTGAAGGTCGTGTAGGCCTCGGTCAAGATCATCTTCGTGTCGGCGGCCTTGGAGTGGTCGTCCAGCAGTTGTCGCCACGACTTAAGAACGTCGTAGGTCTCGAGTAGATTCTTCGTGTAGATGTGATCCAGGGTGTCGTAGTCGTCGTCCGGCAGACCGGACACGTTTCTTCGGGGCTCGTCCAGTAAACGGGCGTCCTCGTAGATGTGATTGATAGCGTCGATACGGAAGCCCTCCACTCCGTGATTCATCCAGAATTTCAGCACGTTCTTCATCTCTTGCTGCAGTGCGGCGTTGCGATAGTTGAGATCCGGCTGCCCGACGGCGAATTGGTGCAGGTAATATTGTTTACGCGTCGGATTCCACTCCCAGGCGGAACCCTGGAATACACTCAGCCAGTTGTTGGGCGGCCTCCTGCTGCCGTTTACTATTTTCCCGTCGGACCACACGTAGTACTCGTCATACGGTTTGATCCTTTGGACGCTCTTCTTGAACCACTCGTGCTCATGCGAGCTATGATTCGGCACGAAGTCGAGGATCACTTTGAGCCCGAGGGACTTGGCCTTTGCCACGAGCCGGTCGAAGTCGGCCAAGGTGCCGTAATCCTTGTCGACGTCGGTGAAATTGGCGACGTCGTAGCCAAAGTCCAGCTGCGGACTCGTATAGATCGGTGACAACCATAACGCGTGAGCGCCGATGTCTGCAATGTGCTCGAGCTTGCTCGTGATACCGTTTAAATCGCCTATACCGTCGCCGTTGCTATCCTTGAAACTCCTCGGGTAGATCTGATATACCAGACTGTTCTTGTACCAATCTTTGTTGGCCTTCTGAACCGCCGCTGAGGCGGACAGAGCAACCAGCGCTACGAGTGACATACACAAGCGGAACATCATGATCTGTATCTTCGATCGCCCATGGCGACGTGTTTTTATACCTCGCTACGAGTATCCTTGTAAAAAATTGATGACAAGTGCATTATTAGAATACTAGCATTTTTTGCTGATAAATCCGACCTTATCTCTGTCTATCTTCGGGAGATATCAATTGATTGATATTTACGTGATATTTTGTGATAAGCGATATTTTTGTTTCCAATATAAACTGATATCAAATAGTACTATACGAAGCGTAAATATCTGAGATTTCGCGTCACTATTATAAAAAGAATGGATTACAGAGAATCTAGAAATAAGAAACGACCGCACTAGCTTTCTGTCTTACTTCCAGCTCTTCCGCAAGTTCTTATTGTGTTTGTGCCATATTTTCATGCAGCAGATTTTGCAACTTCTCATCTTCAAATTTTGTTGGCTGACCGGAGCGTGGTTGGTTGTGAAGAAATTACCAAAATCATCACCATTTGTGCAAAAATCATCACTTCAAAAACGTTCAAACCAATTTTGGTACGTGCGATTGGTCACTGCATTTTCACCATAAGCAGCATAAATAATTTTGACTGCTTCAGAAGCGTTTTTGTTTAAATGAAATGCGAAATGCATTTCGAATATGCTCTTTATTGACAGCCATTGTGAACACTTCTGATTATTTGAGGTTACGTGCATCAAATGCCAAACCATATGTCATTTCGAAAAGTTAAATGTCAACACTTTAAAACCGCAAAAGAGCGGGAGAACATTTCAATTTCAAATTTTGCTCCGAGTTATGTAAATTTCATCGGAAAGAATTAATTACTTTCAACCTTATCCAGGGCCTTATGCTTCATCAGGATGGCCCTAGCAATTTTTTGCTCGGGAATGTCATCGTATTGTTCTAATCAAAAAATGACAAAAACGCATTTCATGTATAGCTGTGTACAATAGAATCGAGTAAGTCCCTTGCTTCAATTAAAATAAATAATTGTTCGTATCTCCGACGACACGAATCTCTTGACTTGTGCTTATCAGGAATTTTCTCCTCCACTTTGCGAGTATTGTCTACCCTTAAGATCCTGAAGCTTTTCTTCAAACACCCTGTATATACAGAGTATACGATACGTAGACGTGCAGCGCGATAAGCCAACGCAACATTTGTTCAAGTAATCGTTACTCGAACTTGGCCGCGCGCAATCGATACTGCTCCATAAAACATCTCACGTGTGCCGGCGCCGCGCGTTTCATGTATCGTTCATAAGACAATTTCGCATTTCAAATTTTAGAATAATACCACGCCGCAGATTTCGCCCGCGCTCCATGGAGGCGCCCACGGCGGAACGCTCGCATGCGCCTTGCCCGGTGCATCGACGTGCACAGGAATCGATTTCGCCGCTTTAGAAATTCGCGGAATCTCACGGCGCGCGCGTTATTATAACTCGTTCTCAGACAGGAAGAGATTTGCAGTTTCCTGCGAAAAGCACCGACCTCGTAACCACGCGCCGCGCTGTATAACGCCGGCCTCTAGTCAGCGATAAGATTTTTCGAGCCCCTCTCCCCGGCACGCTCGGTCGCGTTTGAAAAATGGCGAACATCCAGACCCGCACCATCTCGCGTGTGCGAGGCGTTTATGCGTGCTGGCCTCATAACTGCTATCGCGCGCGGCTCTACGCCTAATTATACAGGTGGCTCGCCGCCAGCCGCGCGACTTTCTTACGCGCGGCGCCGCCGCCCGACGACGAGGCGAGGATCAATTTAATCTCCGCACGACCGTCGAGCTTCCTATCGAGAATAAATTCGCCATTATATCGCAAACTATATTGCGGACATTGTTGCACAATTTTTTTTTCTCTTCTCCATCCCGCAGGCCATTTTTCATCCCACCCCCGCCCTCGTCGCGCGCGCGCGAAATATTCGAGAGCGGTATGATAATTTCGCTGCTGCCTCTCTGAAATATTCAATGGCGATACCCGAGCGAGTAAACTTCGTTTCATAATATAATAAAGCACCGTCATTCAACATCCTCCGCCATGAGAAAGTTGCATTGTACAGGACACGGTGATAATCTCGGCACGATCGAAAAAAGAATAATAATTCCTCGCGAGAAAGGAAGCGGCGAGATCGCGGAGTGATGTATTTTCGTTCGTTGAATGAGAATAATGTTGCTATCTCTCTATAACGGTCGCACGGTATAAAGGTCCTTCTTATTCTTATTCGACGCTTGAAAAGGCGCCGACTGAATGGAGCGGGCAACGCACGACGTGCAAACTTGTGCAAACGCGTACGCGCGTCAATGGAAAATTTACATGCTTCACACGCGGATGCCGCATTACACGCGAACTAACACGCACACAGACTCAAATAATTGCATACTTTGAGCTTGCGCGATATATAAACTGTTTCAGAAACAGCTTGCCAAACCTTAAAAGCTCTGAGGTTAGGTTAGGTTAGGAGGATGAACAAAGATCATATTGGGTTGGTATTAGGAAAGTAATTTCGGTTTTTTAAATAAAATTTTTTTAAATGAAGTCTTTTGAAATGAAAATAAAAGATGATATTTTTAATAGAAAGAAAAGTTTTATTCTATTAAGTATTGGCCATTTTGCTCGAACACCTTTTGCCATCTTTGAGGTAATAACATGATCCCTCGTAAAACCTTTGGTCCTCATTGACAAAAGACTGAATTAAGTTGTTTTTGATATCTTCATTTGAATCGAAATTTTTACCATCCAAAGAATTTTAGTGACCGAAACAAGTGATAATCGGATGATGCCAAATCAGATGAATATGGTGAATGCGGTAGCAAATCCCATCCAAGCGCTAACAGCGAGTCATTAAACTTGTGTGAGGTCTGGTGTTGTCATGATGAAACACAACATATACCTTTTCTGTTTGCCAATTCTGGTCTCTTCTGCTTGATGGAATTATTCAATTTCTCCAATTGATAACAATGCACGTTCGAATCAATCGTTTGGTTTGGTAACAGTTCAAAAAAACTATTTCTTTCTAATCCCATCAAACAAAGAGCATCACCTTTTGATAAATATCAGCTTTCGATGTGCTTTGAGCTGGTTCATCACGTCTGCTCCATGATTTTTTGCGTTTAATATTGTTGTACACAATCCATTTTTCATCAGTTATGAGTCCCTTCAGAAATGGATCGTTTTCCTCACGTTTCAACAGCAAATCGCGACGAATCAAATCTCTTTCTTTGAGAACGTGTGAAATCCAAATATCGAACTTTGAAATGAAATCAAGTTGTTCTAAATGCTCATGCACAGCCGAATTCGATAAATTTAATCTCTCGACAATTTTTCGTGTTGTTAAATGACGATTTGTGTCCACCAATGTCTTTATTTGGTCTTCATCAGCCTCAACTGGCCTTCCAGAACGTGATGTATCTTTGAAGTCGAAATTCCCAGAACGAAATTTCGAAAATCAATTTTGACGTTCAGTTACACAACACATCCTCTCCATACACGGAACACACTTTTTTTCTTGTTTGCGCTGCCTTTTTGCCTTTACGGTAATAAAATAGCAAAATATGACGAAAAATGCTCACACTGGTTTTCTATTTTTGATGCGACAAAACCAACTTGACAGATTCCAAAACAATTTTTTATAATGAAGCTTGAAATATGCGTTGTAAGAATGTAAAATAATTTTCTGGTTTAGAATGAAGTTAACTGCTCAAAAAAGCAACTAACATCATCTATTTGAGAAGACCGAAATTACTTTCCGAACAACCCAATATAAACATGTGTTCAGAAACGCTTCTCTTTCAAGTTGCAGACAAGTTTTTATGATAAATATGTAGAATACTGGTATCAGCTTCGATTTCTCTGATCTTCTTATATGTTATCAAAGACATGTTCTAGAATAAAGTCCTACAAGTTTTAGATGGCGGTCACCTTTTATAGAAGAGTTACGAACAAAAAAAGTTTGAGGAAATAAACATACTTATGAACAGCAAGTGGAGTATATTTCTTAAATATTTCGCTTTGTTCATAACTTTTTTTTATAAAAGGTGACCGCCACTTAAAATTTGCAGGAGGTTACTTTGAAACACAGTACATATGAGCGGGGGAGGAGCAGAGCCACATCCCCTCCCCAAAAGAATCCTAACCTAACCTAACTTATTATATCTTTATTTATTGTTAAGTATTGTTGAAAAGATCCCCTTAAAACCTACAACACCTATCTACATGCATATGATAACACCTAGCTACAAGATATAATAAGTTAGGCTAGTTAACAAATCTTAAGAGAACTTTTTCAGGTTAGGTTAGGATTTTTTTAACGAGGTGGTGAGAGGAAGAGACGGAGTTCCTTCCCCGCTTATATATACTGTTTAACATTTTTTAACGTACATTATGTTAGAAAAATAGGTTCTATCTGTAAAACTTTCCTTTTCAATAACCTTTTAATAAGCAATAAGCAATGGTTAACATATTTATCTGTCTAAGATTACATTTATTAATGGTGTTAAAAACTCACAATACTACGGACTTGTCGCACACAGGTATGCTTATTCCCTCAAACTTTTTTGTTCGTAACTCTTTTATGAAAGATGACCGCCATTTCTAAAACTTGCAGGAGGTTACTCTGGAGCATGTGATCCTTGATAACATAAGTGGAAATCAAAGAAATCAGAACTGATACCAGTATTCTACATAATTACCGTTTTAAGCACATTTCTCCAGCACATTTCAGTCGCACTACTCGAGAATCTTTGAATAATAACAGGATGGATTGGTAGAAGAGAAGCCATTGCTTGTCCTGCACGATCTTCCGATTTGAACTCCTTGGATTTTTATTTATGGGGACATCTTAAGACTCTCGTTTATGAGACTCCTGTTGCTGGAAGCGCTCCAAAATCGTATTATCGCTTTCTATGATAAGGTACGAAATACTCCGGGGATTTTTTAACGTCTCCGACGATCCATGAGACATCGATGCGAGACGTGCATTGATGCGGAAAAAAATTGTCTCTAACAATTTCTTTCACGAAATGTTCTCACCAAGGTCTGTTGTGAATAAAAAAGTATTTACAACTTGGAGAAGAAGCGTTTCTGGACCCATGTTTACATAACTTTCTTCATCCTTACAATAAGTAGAATAAACTATTAAAGAGAGAGCTACCTATTTCTGGAACACCCTGTAATTGAAAGGTAATTCCTATGACACACATACATAAATATAAAAGTACAAGCAACTTGTCTTTATTCATAGAAGACGTATAGACCTGGAATATTGCTATCTATCGTAGTCTCTTATCCGGCTTCTCTTCTATCTAGAAAGTCTTGACAAAAATGGCATCCTTTGAAAATCTGTATTTTCCTCCATTCGGCATTGTCGAACGCTACGGGACGTCCCATTCTCTCCGGAGAGGAGACCTGCATTTCGCGATTCTTTCACATATTCCGTAGCAATGTTCACGTTTAAAACTAAGCGCTCGTGTTCCTCCCTCTTTCTCTTTCAGTCAATAACGTTAGAAGACAAAACGGACGTTTATACGTGGAACAATAAAGCGTGAGGGCGCGTTCGCAATGAGTAGCATGCTGGCAATTTCGCGCGATCGCGTCCGGCTGCTGTCAAAATTTGCGCTCGATCCCGGTCGCATCGAAAAATTCAGGCGCAAGAGAAAAACTCTCGAGTCGAGAGTGAAGCTGTTTAAAGCGCGACGTGAAAATCGTGGCTTCTCCCGCGGTGCGAGCGTGAAAAAGTAATAGAGCGACAACGTGTAAATTGGCCGCAGATTAAAAGCGCGGACTTTAAAGAACACCGCGACCGACGCGAAAAAGCGCGTTCCGCGGAATAATTTACAGTTGCGAATGCGGCGACACAGTCGGGAGATATTAGCGTCAGCAAGAATTCTCATACGGTCGCCAGCCGGCCAACGGGGGGGGGGGGGAGCTTTGTCTCCGGCCGTTATTTATTCGGGGTAATTTTCTTTCGTGGCTTATGGCCAACTTAATTCATTCATTATCTGGACGGACGAACGATAAAGACAATTTCGCCGAGATGATACATCATTCTCGTTAAAGTTGTCATTCCCGCTGTTGACCCGCGCGCACCGGTTCCTGAAATTTATCAAAATTCCCGTTTCGCCCGGTGACGTTATTTATCAGCGTTTCCCTCGCCTCCGCGAGATATTTCGACGCAGCGCGGACGCTTCGTCTTCATTCGATTAACCTTATGAAGCGCGCGTACGCCTCCCTGACGCGGCGCGCTACGTATCAATTTATTTCCGACGTAGCGCACAATACGCACTGTGACACGTTAATCCTCGCGAAATTCTCACGGAGATCCAGCCACGCAAGCGTTGCATCCCCGAGCCAAAAATTGTTAAGGCCATCCTCATGAAGCATAAGATCCCAATGAGGTTGCAAGTAGGATGCCCTAAACAGAGATGCCTCATTATTATAATACTATATCAGACCCTGGAGGAGATGGATTTTTTAGGAATACCTTAGATTTTACGAAATAAGGCTTTGATAGGAAAAAGATGAGAAGGACCTTAGAAGGATTTTTTAGAAACGCCTTAGACCTAATAAATAAGGTTTTGATAGGAAAAACTGAGAAGGGTCTTAGAAAAATTTTTTAGGGATGCTTTAGATCTAATAAATAACCCGAGTAGAAATCAAATACGGCAATTTTTTATGCCTGATATGGCATGAATAGGCAAGTCATAAAAAGGCATTTCGAGTGGTCCTTATCCGGTCGGAATGTGATAATTGTCTTGCAATATTTTCCGGATTATATCAGCAATGACGTCATTATTTGGATGCCTGATTGGTCCTGATGGACATTAGATCAGGCTTCTCGATTTCAGACAATTTTATCAGGGCATTATGCAGCAGTGTGTTTCACTCCATATTACGTGCCGGATTTGATAAAGTTATCCAGGCCCTAATTGAAGTTTGGAAGCCAGATAGGGTTTTAATACGACCTTGGGACGATGTTCTACTCGGGAAGGCTTTGATAGAAGGATGGATAGAGGCTTTGATAAAGGCCTTGGAAAAATTCTTTTACACTGAGATAAAATTGTATTGAAATTAAACAAATCTTTGTTCGAATACGACTGTGAATACATTTATTTAAATTAAGCAATTATTTTCTAAAATTCAACAAGAAGGTTTATATTCAGAACTTCTACATTTCATTTTAGAAATTAGTCGCTTAATTTGAATAAATTTATTCACATTCATATTCAACAAAGATTTGTTTAATTTTAATACAATTTTTTCTCAGTGTAGGGATGTCTTAGATTTTACGAAATAACACTTTAACATGAAAAACTGATGTGGGCCTTAGAAGGATCTTTTAAAGATGCTTTAGATATCAAGCTTAATTGTTATAGAAATCAAGTTTTATTACAGAAAATTAATAAAATTTGAAACGTGTAATAAAATTGTCATAGTTTAGTGTTGTTTTAGTAGGTACGCTCTATCTGGTTCTTTTAAAGATTTTTTAATTATACCGCAATTAAAAACAAACTTTATTAGTTTTATTAGTTTGCCATATTCATTAGTTTCTTCCAGAGATTTTTCCAGTATTGCCTTTGTTTTAAAATGCAACAAACTTTAATAAAAACTGTAATAGGATTTTTATGTGTAAAGAATGCTATATTTTATTATAAAGTATGCTATATTTTTAAAATAAAAAATTTTTGTTATATACTAACAAGGTTATAAAGAAATAAAGAAATTGCAGTCTAAATTTCTTGGAATGAAAAGAACGAATATTTTTACTCAAGCAATAATAAAAATATTTCTTTATAAGGCCCTATTAATATTGCCTTACAAGACCCTGTTGATATTATCTTATAAGGCCCTTATAATATTGCCTTATAAGGGCCCGTTAAACCCGTTAATTTGTTACACATCTTGTAGGGCCTTTGCCTTTCTATCCTTACGCCGATAAGTGTTAGAGAAAAATAATCAGGCCCTTACCAGAGCCTTATTAATTTTTTTACTCAAGTCGGTGTCAACGGAAAAGAGCGAGCTGTTGACGACGAGCGAGCGTCCCGCCATTGCGAAGGGGAGGCAGAACGCGCGCGTAGTGATTTCAGCGATCTCTCAAAAAAATGATAACCGCTCGCTCGAGAGCGGCAACACCGGCGACAGCCAATTTCCGTCGTTCCCGCTGCCATCATTTCATTAAGGCGGCTTCGCGTAATCGGAGCCCGAGCTCGATTTACCAAGGTGCGACGACGCGCGACGGCCGACGAGTCGATCTGCAGAGCGATGGGACCCGAGGAAGCTTCTCGCTAGTTGCGCGCGATTATTTCGCGAAGACCGCGGTCGCGCGACGTGGGCAGGAAGTGGCACGGCCGATGTAACGAGGCACCATCTTATGTCAGCCACCCTCGGCGCGATGAGGTAATCAAACAAGCCCCTCACAGTTTGCGGCCGTAATTAACTTCCCAGGTTATTAGCCCTCATTCGCGGCGTTCACGCGCCCCGCCAGCTCCCGGCGGCTTTCTCGCCGCTGCCGTCGAGTCCTGCCCGTCCGTCCAGCTGCATCGGCAGGTTTATCCCGCGAGAACTTTCGCAGAGAAGAATGTTCTCGCCGGGAGTTGCCGTCGGGAATTCGACGGAAGCGCGGAAACTGACTGCGACTGTTCGCTGGGAGAAAAGACGACGGGCGCGTTCGCTGCAAAAATGTCCCATGCCTGCGTAACGGCCGGTCGTCGTCGTCGTCGTCGTCGTCGTCGTCACATCGCATTTTCCCGAGATTCCGGATTGATCACAGCCTCAATTTCGCTCCCACTCGAAGCGGCCTTCTAGCGAGATCGCGCGAAATCTTCCGCGAGATTTAAGGGACGAAAATAAGCCCGCGGGATTTTTCAGTTCCTTCAGTTTCGACGACTGCTCGAGGAGAAGGGCGCAGCTCCGCGTGAGGAGAGTATCTCTTACTTGCGTTCGTATGGCGGCGGGGGCATCTGTTGCGTCTGCAGACGATCGTCGACGTGCTGGCGCATTCTTTCGAAATTCGCGGCATTCCTCCCGTTTGCGGCGTGAACTTTCGTATCTCGATTTCGGGGTATCTCGAGTGTATTTCGTCAGGTAACTTCGGATGCGCTCGAAGAGAGGAACTCGCGCCGGCTCTCGGTACCTCTAATGCAATTTCGCAGGATTCTTAGCGGCGCATTCCTCCCACGTGACTTGCTCCTTCGGCGGAGAAAAGTGGGAAACTTGCGGATGATTTGACGAATCGATGGCCTCTCGGGCGCGCGCCGGGAAACACAATTGCGCGATGCTCGTGTCGATTATTGTGAAAGTTGGCCGGAGGTTGCGAATATTTAGCAGCTCCGGTCCATATTAATTATCGACGTAATAAATATTGCGCGAGCAAGTAGCTTAATTGAACAAACGCGCGCGAATGTTCTTTGTGCGAGGGCGCGAGTGCGGCGCATGGTTGCAAATTGTAATTTTACGCGAATTAATCGACAAACGCGCGCCGCCAGTGTTTTGGAAATACAAAGAAGTACACAGAATTTGGCGAATTCAGTAGGATGCGCTCTCGCCTAAACGAGCGATTGCGCGCTTCCGTTGTCAATTTTTCGCGTCGCGGTACGCATGCGAACGCACGTTCGCGCGCGACTTGTCGCCGCCGAGAGAGATCCGCCAGAGCGTTTTTCCGCCCGGCATGATGACGCGTCGATGCAAACCGACTGTAAACACAATGCACTCCACGCGGTAACAACGTTTAAGGGCCGACAGTATTAGCTCTTTCGCGAGCCCGTGCTATTGTACGTCGCGATAATGGAACGCGTTATACGTCCGGCAATTAGCGCGCTCGCGCAATTTACGCATTCTCGCGAGAACGCGATACATACAGAAAACTATTCGGTTGGTATAACTGAATTTCGGTTACGACAACCGAAACTTTCCGTTCCTCAGGAATCGACTGGAAATTCAGTTGCAACGCGAGAAAATTTTCGTTAGCAAAGGGTCCTGTTGTCCCACAGATACAAGAGAGGTCTGAGAAATTTTGGACCAACCAATTTGTAAAAGTAGAACAGATGAAACTGAACAATAAAGTCATAAAAAATTTTCCGAGAGTCGCAATAGTTATTGAGTTATTAACTAAAATGTCTGGGCCAATGAGCGCACGGGAAACGGCAGGCCAGACGTAGATTGCTGCGAAAGTTTTTAGAAAATGTATGAAAAAACATAAATTAGTGGGCATAAATAACTTTACTGTTTTTTAAAGTAGTCGCCTTTAACCCTTTGAGGTATAGTGGTAAGTATACTTGGTAAGTATACCTATTTATTCTCACATTTTCATGAAACATTTCATATTTGAGGAATTCTTGTCGGGTTTCTTGCGTTTTTTAGCTTCTTATATGATATAGAAACATACATGAAAGATTGAAAAATGTTTTGCATAAGTTGTTCATTTATTATAAATAAACAAAGTGTGAGAAATATACATTTTTACAGAAAAAAATCATTTTCCACGAACTACGAATGAATTTGCTCAATATCAAGATTTGGGGGTTTTTTGGGTCGCTGATTACGAATGTGAGGTCCAAATACCAAAATTAATTTTCCAAGATGGCGGATTCATGATGGCGGATCATAGAATTTTTATTAAATTAGCTAAAATTGTACTCTGGTTAGTTTTTGAGGTTGCTGATTACGAATCTGAGGTCTACATTTTGAAATTCATTTTCCAAAATGGCGGATTCCAAATGGCGGATCATAGAATGTACATAAAATTAGCTAAAATTATACTCTGATTAGTTTTTGAGCTCGCTGATTACGAATCTGAGGTCCAAATTCTAAAATTTATTTTTCAATATGGCGGATCATAACATTTTTATATGATTAGATGAAATTGTATTTTGGTTAGCTTTCAAGGTCACTGATTACGAATCACGTATGTCACCGAAATTATCGCGATTTTTCATTTTTGCGTCCGCCATCTTGGATCCGTCATCTTGAATTCGAAAATCTGATAACAGATTCGTCATTAGCGATCCCAGAAACCCCGTATATAAATTTTCATGTGATTCGGATTTTTTAAAAAATACGTGCCTCAAGGGATTATGATCTATACACTTTTGCATGCAGTCGAACCAATTCTGGAAACATTTTTTCCATTCAGAACTGAGTATCTCAGAAATGTGCTGAGTAAACGCGTCAACTGCCCAGGTGTTGAGAAATACTCTTCACGCGTTTTATTTTTGACAAACGGGAAAAAAGAAATCACAAGGTTATAAATGGGCTCAGGACTATATGGGTAATGAGATATTAATTCCACGTTTTTCGCCTTCAAATATTCAATTGTTTGACCGACTGTGTGAGAGCTCGCATTGTCATGATGAAGGATGATGCAACGATTTCGATTTGTTTTACGCAATTCATCGATGACTTCTGGCAAACAAATTGTTGTATACCAATTAGCATTAACAATCCTTCGATCCTTTAAAGCAACAGTAGCCACATGACCAGTAATTGAGAAAAATGCAGCGATCATTTTTTTGAAGCACTGCGAGAACAAACAACTTTTGTTGTTTTTAGGCTCATCTTGGAACACCCAAACTGATTGACGTTTAGTTTCGGGCTCGTAGGAATAAATCCAAGTTTCATCATCAGTTACGATGTTATAAACGGAATTCGAAGCACCTCGGTTGAATTTCTTAAGCATTTCTTTGCTCCATTTGACACGAGCCTTTTTTAAGCTTCGGTCAAATTGTGCGGAATCCAACGAGCACGAAGCTTTTAGTTGGTCCAAAATTTCTCAAGCACCCTGTATATTCGCTCACCTGAACTGAACATTAATGTTGTTTAATGTTGTCAAAGGATAAACAGAGCATTCTTGCGTACGTAAATAGAAGGGAAAAATGCTTGCGCGTGAATGGCCAGGTTGAAGATCGCATCATTTTCAACGCGACCGCATCGTTCAACATCTTCAAGCGAGTCTTTTCTCTCACGGTAACTGAGATTTCGTGTCTCTTTACATATGTAGGATCAGTTAATTTTTTAAAATGGCGTAATATTTCTTTATCGCGACGTATTTATCCTTTGACTATCATGAAGCAGGCACTTGCGAAGCGGACTCGCGAGGTTAGGTTCAACTGTTTTTAGATAGACACAAATGAACACGCGCGCTGCTCATGATTTATCGCTGGCGTTTCTCGCGCGATATAAAAACATTTCGTTCGACTGTTAGACGTTGCGAAAAAATACAAATCGTCAGAATATACCGACGAGCGAATTGTGTAGGTTCTCGCATGTTTTTGACTGATCGATCACGAGATTGAGGAGTGTTCGTGTATATGATTGGTTACACTGATAAAGGATGAATAATGTATGCCGTTTCTTTTTATATACAGCTAATATTGCTGAAACGAGAAAACAACGAGGAGGAACAAACAACAGCTAGCCACGGCCAAAGGGGAAAACGACGAGAACAGAATAGCGAGAAAGATAGACACGATTTTTGGTTTCGATTTCGATATTCGAAAAGTAGAACGCGGCGAGTTTTTCGTATGAGGGCTGATACGTAACAAGTTTTCTTCTTCTTCTGTATACGCATCTAATTTATTAACTATATAAGATATAGGATAGAAATTTTGTATATCGTTTACATTTCTACTTCGTGAAAGTGTGATTTCTCCTGACGGTACAATTCTACACGTATATGATACAAAAAGCGCTTGCGCGGTCGGGTTAAGATTCGCACTATCATTAGCAGTGTCATCAACTTCTTCAGGCAAATTTTCTCACCCGCGGTAAATGAGATTTCGTTTCTCTTTACATGTACGATATAGTTCCGCGCCTTCTGCGAGAACAATCGAATACATCTAATAGTTATCAAACTCTGTTGCGATAACTATTAGATGTATGCAAAAGTTTTAGTCTTTTTTGCTTTCTAATATAATTATTTTAAATTGAAATATTTTCTCGTGCTTTTGTAAGTTGGTATCGAACTTTCTAAACAGCCGTTTATTATTGTTCATTGGCCCAACATAACCTTAAAAATAACAGTTGATACAATGAGCGACGAGAAACTTATATCGACACTGCATTCGATATGAATTTCAGCAAGAAATTTCCAGCAAAATTGATCTTGAACTTCCTAAAACGTCATTCATATATATTTACGATTCATTGGTGCACATAACCTCAAAAACCTCAAAAACTGAATTTCCTGTAGCTTCTACTTAGCATTACTGAATATTCTTCTGCGTTAAGCAGAAAGTTTAACGTTAACGAATACGTGACGAACGCGCCGCTAAATATTTGTCGAACTCGCGCGCGCAAGTAATTCAGCAACTCCGACTTTAATTCCGTAATGTAATCGATGTTACAGTAACCTCCCCTTCTCCTTGCCCCCCGCTAGCGCGTTCGGTGAGCAAGTTGAAGGAGTTACAGAGAGAGAGCTAAAGAGAGGGATATTTCTGATTTCCTCTCATGTCCGCTATAAAACCAGAGACGTGACTTTGCGACCAACAACTCGCTCGCTCGGCTCTCGCACTGTCGGCGGAATGAGAGAGACAGAGAGGGAAAGATAGAGAGAGAGAGAGAGAGAGGGAGAGAGAGAGAGAGAGAGAGAGAGAGGTCTCTCTTTCTCTCTATATATATATACCGGGCTGGTCTTTAAAACTTTGCTGGGGCGCAAACGGACGGATACTTCGCAGAGGCGAGCGCGCCGCGCGACGTAAGTAATTCAAAGCCGCGGATCAAGTTTTGGCGGGGTAAGAAGAGAGCAGGGGCGAGGCAGGGAGAAAGGAGGAGATCCTTCACTCGTTCGTGCCTCCTCCTATTTTTTCTTTCCTTCCTTTCGTTTTTTCTTCTTATAATTATGCCGTTCGCGCCAACAAAGCGCGGTGGAGTCCGCGCTCGTCGTCTCTTTCCGTCCGTGAAATCCGGGAAGTCTCTCTCGGTCGACATCGTCGTCGTCGTCGTCGTCGTCGTCGTCGGCATCCTTTGAAAACTTCGCCGAGTCCCGATGTAAACGACTCCGAGGCGCTGTCTGGCACCTCATTACACAGCTACCGCGCGCACTCTTCCCGCCCCGTAAAGGGAAGCCGGAAACTCTCGCGAGACGGGCGACGTGAGACGACAGACAGACAGATAGAATGGCCCGCGGAAGGCTCCCTCCCTCCCCCGCCCTAGGCTCTCTCGTGAGTCTCGCTCCGTGTGAAGACGCCGACGGGAAGCGATCCGACGCGAGGCGAATGAGGCGGTCCGATAACGCGCGTCGAATGCAATCCCAGGATTCCCAGGATGTAACGTTTATCGCGCTCGTACGCGGAAGAACGCGACGGCGAGAGGGTGAAGGGAAGAGTGAAGAAGGCGAAAGGGGACAAAATGAGAAGGGATGTGCGTGCATGGCGCGCAGGCGCGCCGCGGAACGCCGCCCGATCGCCCGGAGAATCGCGCTCCCCGTCGATACTTTGCCGAGCGATTAACCATTCGGATTCGATTACGACGGGGAATCTCGTCGAGGCGCGTGCGAGCCTTCAGGAGCGCCGCCGCGAGTCTGATCCGAGCATGATCGATTCGAGGGGAGCGCGCGAGATACTCATTACCCGCGAGGAGCGTCTCCGCGCGCGTGAGCGCGCGCGAGCGGCGGAGGAGGGGAACTAAGGACGTTGCATTTCGCGCGAGAGAGAGAGAGAGAGTGAGGCGGGTCCTCGCCGTCGAGTCCCACTCGTTCTTCAACCCTTCGACGACGACGAATGGAAATAACCGATAACACTGCCGGAATGTGCGCCCGCGCTCGCGCTGAATAGTCGCGCGTGTTTACAGCCCGAGGCGCAGGGAAACCTCTTTCATCCGCGACGATACGAGCGAAGTAGAGAAAGAAGAGGGGGGAGGGGCGAGAGAAAGAGAGAGAGAGAGAGAAAGAGAGAGGGTCTGAAACCTGCGGATAAGATCGCGGACTGGAGCCTCGCGTGAATCGAGTCACCAGGGCGATAGGACGCCCGGCGGAGGATCGCGCTTTAAGCCAGCCGCCCCCGCGATTCTTTGTGTCTTGGCGCTCGCTTGTCGACCCGGGGAGCAAGAAGAAGAACGGCTCGAGGTGGGAGAGAGGTGCAGAGCGGTAAGGCCGGGATGCGATATATAGATGAGCCGGTGTGACGGTGGAAAATGTTTCACGGCTCCCGGAGGATCGAGCCATTCACACGGCGATGTGTGTGCGCTCGCTTATCTGCACGCTCGGGAGCGCGCCGCGGAGCGCAACAACGAAATGTTATTACATCAATCCGAGCGTTTCATTACGAAGAGCCGATTGAGCCGGGGCTTCTCCCGGTGACGCGCTTTGCAATCCGCTCGCCGCTCGCTCGCGTCGCTGCGCCGGCGGAAGGATCGGCGGGATGCATAAACCGCCCTCGGCGGAGGCATTCTCCCCCGCTGCGATGCGCCTCGTGCGCGTTACAGCTGTATCAACGATGAAATATCAGTCGGACGCGCGCGGAAAGCCAGAAAGAAAATATTTCCCTCGCGTCGCGCCGTAGCTCTTTTTTCTCTCCCTTTCTCTTTTTTTCCCTTTTCGTGCGACAACGCACGCACGGCAGCGATGACAATTTCGTAGCGACGCGATTGAAATTTTATACCGTCGCGCTGCATCCGCAGCGGTACCGCCTACGACGTGTCTTTATTGATACACGTTGATGCCTACGTGAGGAATCGCGACCGACGTTGCATCAGCATGGAGAACAGCATGGAGAACAAACCGGTCTGCGGATGTCGGGCCGTTTGGGAGGTTCGAGTCGATTTCCGATTCTTCTTCGACAGCGCATCGGACGACTTGCGCGATAGAGATGTACAGGGTGTTTTGGGAGTAGGTGGCCAAACTTTAAGAGCATGTCACGCGAGTCATTGATAGGGCGCATTCACACCTAGGCAGAAAAACAGAAAGCAGAAAAGCAGCAGCCCATCATAAATGGCGTTGACAGTCTGTCTCTCTCTTGCGAGGGTTTTTTTCTCTATCACTCTCTTGGCTTCTGCTGTTCTGCTTTCTGCTTTTCTGCCCAGGTGTGAATGCGCCCATAGGGAGGATTCACATCTGGGTAGAAAAGCAGAAAGGCAGCAGCCAATCAGAACTTGCGCTGATAGTCTGTTCTTCTCTTGAGACAGAGACAGAAGAAAAGGACAGACTATCAGCGCGAGTTCTGATTGGCTGCTGTCTTTCTGCTTTTTACTTTTCTGCTCAGATATGAATCTTCCTTAAGGGCGCATTCACACCTGGGCAGAAAAGCAGAAAGCAGAGAGGCAACAGCCAAGAGAGCGACAGAGAGGGAAGGATTCTCCAATAAAAATTTTCGTTGAAGAGATTCCCCGTTATTTTCGAATTCAAAAAATTTTAATTAAAAAATGGCAAATCCGCATAAGATATGGCAGCGAGAAATTTAAAATAATTATCAATTTGTATAAAAATAGGTTCTCAGGCTTCTTTGTAAACCGATGATTTCGAATTCGAAAGGAAAGTTTCAAATGAAAATGATGGATCCAATAATGGCCGAAATAAAAATATGTAAAATCATTCAATTTGCATAAAAGTTGAATTTCAGAGATTTTTGGACGCGACGCGGATTTAAATTTAATCAGATTAATCGGAATTTTCAAATACAGATGGAACAAATACCATCCTAAAATTTGCAGGTAATTTCGTCATTAACAGTTCGGGCCACTTTTCTTTCTGCGAATATTTCCGTCATTGGCAGCCAAAAGGTTAATATATTAAATATATTAAATTAAACAATAGTTGAGAGTACCGGATGTATTGAACCGAATCGATCTCCGAAAGAAATCTGCGTGAGATGCGCTTGACTCTTTAATTACCCGCGAGAGCGTGATATTAAAGAGCAGTAGGGCGTATCTATGAATGACATCTATCTCGGAGATAATCACGTCTCCTAGCGCGCGGTTTTCCGCTCGGAACTGCGCCGGCTGGCGTTCGCGGCGTGTCCCATAAGCGTGCGCAATTAAAATAATTAGGAGGAATAATCTCGAGCGAAATAGCGTGCCGTACTCGTACGCGAGAACGTGCGAGACGAGTGAGCGGCAGGGAGGAGGGGGGAGGGGTGAAAGTGGAGAGCAGGCGAGCTTGGACGACTATAATTAAAAAACGCACGGCACTGGTAATACACGCCGCCACTCTAATTCCGCCCGCATACTTAGTCCGTGCACGCACTTTTAGCGGGACGCGCCACTGGCGGCGTTCGCGTTTTCGAGTACTTTTTAATACTCGCTCTTTCTTCCGCACACCTGCGGATTTTCTTGATCCTGCGCCGCGCGCTGAGCGCGCGACTCTGTAATAACGCGAAACCCTGAGTACGTATTAGGTGTTTCGTTTAATTTTGAGGATTGACGGTGAATGGGTTGTTTATTATTTATTATTCAAATTACTTCAATCAAAGTATCAGGTGCTTGCGTAAGTTCGTCAGATCGCAAATAGATGGAAATTGCTGCAAATTTTGTTCTTTTTACGAAGCTTTATAAATTTAAGAAAGTGTTTATTCATGACCTTAAAATTTATCTACGGCATCTTAAATAACAATGTAACCTCATTTTTTATAGATACAACCCGATAAAATGCATCTACGCCATGCTATATGCTTTTTTATTTTAATCAAAAAGAAACTGCTGCGACTCAATACAGTACTTTGTCCGGTGCACGATTTGCTAATACCGAGGAAGTCCGAAAATGAGTAAATAATTTCATTGCTTCCAAAAATGTATCTTTTTTTATAAATGGTATCAGACAATTACCTGAGAGGTGACGGCAGCTATTTTGATTAAGATGAATATGCATGGTTCTTTTATTGTTAATTAATAATTATATTTAAAAATTCGACGAACTTTTGCAAGTAACTAATATTTATCACCGCTTACTACAACCTTCTCACATCTTTCTGGCAATATAGATGAATTTCACGATAGAAAAGAGATTATCTTATATTATATTACGTATACATATTATGTATACATATATATAAAGATATAACATATATACGTATAAATCATTTTATATTATATTATATTATTACAAAAAAAGAATTATCTTCAGAAGCAATTTATTCATCGTCAACTCTTGAAATTAGCCCATAGACTCATTGTTAAAGCGTCACGCTTAGCTCGAGTGACACACAGTTTTACTTCCATACCAATATGTAAAATCCTCAGTCAATATAATGGTTGCGGTACAACGCGTAGTTAGGACATTGCGCTGTAAACATGATCAAGGAATTTGTAAAATAGACATACAGATAATTTCATTTTAAATGAACCAGTCAAAAATCTCGAAAAATATGAAAGATACTAAGAAACGTTTCAGACAAAACTGGTATGGCTTTAAAGGGGACATAAAACAACTATATTACATTTTGTTTGGCGCTACTTTCGAGATATTCACTGATCATTACTTTTCTTAAATGGAAACCCCAATTTTTTATTTTTATTACATCATCTTTTCCTTGGCAATTAACTTGAATAATTTTTGTCTGAAATATTTTTTTATTCGCCTAATATTTTTTGAGATATTTAAGGAAAACTTGACAACTCTTTCAATATTTAACTTACGATATCTCGCTAACTATTTGTCGGAAGAAAAAGTGGTATTAGACTTTTTTACTCTATTGTACTCTCTTTACTCTTTTTTACTCTCTTCTCTACTCTATTTATTTGTTCTCAAGAATATATTGTTACAATAGCATCTGGACTTTTGTTAATTTTTGAAATTTCCAAAGGTCGATAAGTTGTTTAGTTGGCCTGTTGTTTAATTATATATTTATACAGTTATATAGTTACATAGTTTAGTTTAGTTATATAGTTATATAATATATAGTTGTTTTATGTCCCCTTTGAAACCATACAACTTTCGTCTGAACGTTTCTTAGTATCTTTCATATTTTTCGAGATTTTTCCTGGCTCGTTAAAAATAGGACATCCTGTATATTGATAAATATCGACAAGTAAAGAGAGGCAGGAAGATCGGCGAGACCGTGAGAGAGATTGTGAGCTGGCTGAGGTGCAAGCGAGAGACAAGACAATTAGAGAAGTGTCAACTGCGAATATATCAGAGTATCAGAGGACGGCTGAAGATGGACGAGGGGCCGGCTAATTCTGCAACTGGAGAAAAAGTGTGTTGGTCAATCGCGGCGAGTACCTGGAGGGAGTTGCTGCAGAAAGAAACGGGGCCGCTAGGGAGTTTGACCTTAGAGATTTACGTGAAACTGCTAATTTGTTAGACGTTGTTATATACGACTTATGTTAATTAAAATCAGTCGCCAGAGTTCCATACTTTAATCGTCTTATTTAAATCCTCGAAGAATGAGGATATAACTGTGTAGCTTACAAATAGAAAAATAATGTGCGCCCGCGTCGATTCTCAACCGACTCTCGTGCTCCTCTCTCCTGCTGCTCCGTCATTTCGCCGATGTTGTCTCAATCCTGGTAGAAAAACGTGAACGTCTGTCGAAATCAGCGCATTTACACCATTCTATCTTCAGTGCGGCCCAGGGTGGAAGAAAAACATCCTGCGATAGTTCGTCGGCGCATAAATAATTATCTCCACATGCCTCTTGCTGCGCACGCGTCCATTGACGTGGAAAAATAATTCATCAATCGCGATGAGAGGGGAAAATAGGAGAAAGAAAAAAATAGATAGATAGATAGAGAGAGAGAGAGAGAGAGAGAGAGGGAGGGAGGGAGGGAGGAAAGGAAAACACACAGAGCGCGAAACGAATTGAAATTGGATTCGGAGTATCGAGCGCGTTCGCCGGCGCGCGTCCGTCGATTGACCGTCGCCGCGTAAAGGAGAGAAGCTCTCCTCCCCTGTGCGGGATATACGGCGCTTTAAATACATGCCGACAACTCGCGGCGTCGCTAATCGTAACGAGCGTGCACTGTGCAAATTGGAGAATCCTTAATGGGCGGCGCAATTAGCGATACCGGCGGCATGTGATGCACGCACATGGCGCTCGCTCGCGTTCGCGGGCGGGCGGGCGCACGTTTCGCTAGATTTACGTAGCCCGGCGTATATACGCGCGTCGCACGAGGGGTGAAAAAAGCAATGATCGATGTATCGAAAATGTTCAGCCCCGTAGCGGAGCGGCGGGCTCGGAAACGACACACCACGCCGATACGCTTATGTGTCGACAGACAGAACAGACGGACAGACAGAAGCGTCGGCCGATCTGTGTCATCGATCAATGCTCTCCCCCGCCCCCCGCCCCTCCCCTTCCTCTCCGTCCGTCGCCAGGCCGGCCAGCCGGCCGGCGGCCCGCGTGGGTGCACCGATAATTACGCGGATGCGATTCAAATAACCGAGATGATTAGCGAGAGGACGGGAGGCGGCGGAGGGGGAGGGGGCGCACCGCTACTTCTGCAATCAGTAGCAGCGGCTGCGATTGGAAGTATCATGAACGCGTCGCAGTCATGCACGAGACCGAGAAGCGATGCACGGCGAGTTCTCTAACGCGGCGCTTTATTATCACGCCAATTCGCGCTCGTCGAAAGACATCTGATGGAACCGGTGGAACGACGGACTGATTAATAATAATCAACGCCGCGTCCCATCTCGTAGGATATGTGCGTGTGTATGTGTGTTTGCGATCGTTCATTGTATCTTAATTTGATCAGTCGCCGTTGTTGCTCCCCGGCTCTCAGAGCCTACGTGAATTTCGGCACTCTAGTCGCGTCAATGCGTCGTGTTATTTAATTACAACACGCCAATGCGCTACTGTGCATTCACTCGTCCTCTCCGCCCCCTCCCTCCTCCCCCACGCGTCCGCCCAACCCTCTCTCTGTCGAATGTCTCACATTCCATTAATACGCAAGCATTCAGGTGGCCCCAGCATATACACATTATTGCAGGAGCACGTCAGTCCACAAGCACAAAGCATATAGGCGCGTTACGATATTGTCAGGCACGCATAAACATGTATCGAACTATTAACGTTTAATTGGAATCTCCCTTGGCCAAGTGCCAAATCGATCAATTTCCCGAGCAAAAAATTGTTAGCGCCATCCTCATGCAGCATAAAACCCCGATAAGGCTGAAAGTAGGGTTCCTTAAAAAGGGATATCTCATTATTACCACATCAGGCCCCGAGATGGATCTCTTAGGAATACCTTAAATTTTATGCAATAAGGCTTTGATAAGGAAAACTGATGATGGCCTTTGAAGGATTTATTAGGGGTGCCTTAAATTTAATAAATAAGACTTTAATAGGGAAAACTGATAAGAACCTTAGAAGGATTTTTTAGGGATGCCTTCGATTTTACGAAATAAGTAGGCTCTGTTAGGAAAAGCTGAGAAAGACTTGAGAAGGATTTTTTAGGGATACCTTAGATAATTTTGATAAGGAAGGCTGAAAAGAGCCTTAGAAGAATCTTTTAGAGATGCCTTAGATTTTACGAAATAATGCTTTAATATGGAAAAGTGATGTAAGCCTTAGAAAGATCTTTTAAGGATGCTTTAAATATGTAAAATCAAGTTTTGATAGAAAATTAATAAGACCTGAAGCGTGTGATAAGATTGTCATAGTTTAGCATTGTTTTAGTAGGTACGCTCTATCTGGTCCTTTTAAACATTTTTTAATTATACCGCAATTAAAAACAAATTTTATTTGTTTTATTAGTTGCTATATTCATTAGTCTCTTCCAAGGATGTTTCCAGTATTACCTTCGTTCTGAAATGTAGCAAACTTTAATAAAAATAGTAGCAGGATTTTTATATGTAAAGAATGCTATATTTTATTGTAAAGTATGCTATATTTTTAAAATAAAAAATTCTTGTTATATACTAACAAAATTATAAAGAAATAAAGATTACAGACTAAATTTCTTCGAATGAAAAGAACAAAATATTTTTACTCAAACAATAATAAAAATATTTCTTTATATAGCCCTATTAATATTGCCTTATAAGGGCTTGTTAAACCACTGTTACATATCTTGTAGAACCCTTATCTTTCTATCCCTAGTAGGGCCCGATTAATGCTAAAGAGAAATAATCAGGCCTTTACCAGAGCCCTATTAATTTTTCTACTCGGGTTGTGTTTGCAATTTCGCTCTTTAACGAGCAAACCGGCGGATAAAAAGAGAGGCGATAATCGAAAGAGTAAACGATGCGGCCTGGAGTCCGCGAACATGTTGTGGCCGCGATAGGTCGGGAGCGTTGATTGATCGTTGATATCTGTTTGTCGAAGTATAGTTTCGGAGGATCGACGTAAATGGGCTTTGAAAAACAGCGCGACATGTGTTACGGAATCGGCAATTTCTGAGAATTTCTAAATCAACACGCCCGCGACGGTGGGTGAAGCCAGCTATTACGGCGAGGAAGTAGCAAGTTCTTCTGCGGATTAATCTCTTGAAGATGATTGATCGAATGGAAAGGATTCTTTATCGCGGAGTAAGAACGAAACGATTATCGCGGCATTAAAAGCTCATTCAACTTTGGAATTTAACTTATATTAAATTTTTTTCACATTGAACTCCACGCCATTGGCGAAAGTAATCGAATAATTACGTCCTTACTTTTGCAACTGATTATAAGTATATGAAGTTATACGGAATTTATAATTTTACACACACACATATATCTACTGAATATGTGCACCTTGTTCCATATTCGGTATAAACGTGAGAAAATGTATTCTTATAAGTAGACAAAGTTACAATAACAAAAGTTTATTTTTACGCAATGCTCGTGATAAAACTAATATTCGTCTTACCTTCGTATATGTAAAACTACGTTTCTCGCATTTATCAAAAATGTGGAAAAATCATAGCAGTTGAAGAAATCATAATGTACAAAGACGATGTTCCGATCTTACATCTTGTCCCATTACGCGCTAATTAACGCGTGCCTCATAAAGCGATGACTTCTCGTCGGAAAGAAAACGCAATTTTAAATCAATCTCGTAGCTGGTGGGATGCAATTAAAATCTGATTACACTTCTTCTGCTTAGTGAGCCAAAGTGGTGCCCAGCTAAATTACTGCTTAGACGGTGCTTAAAGTATAGCCCATAATCTGATCGACCGTTTCTTTACACTGATGCCAGTATTTCAGCGGCAAAGTGCTTTTAATTAGACTTTATGGGACATAATGCACTTTTTACGTGTCGTGATCTTGCAACTAACAAATAATCACATATACTCATTCGGTCGATATCTTACTCTTACTTAAATAATAATAATTAATACAGATAATAAAATATCAATGTGTAATAGAAATCTTTCTCTCATTCGCTTACACCCCGCTGATACAACGTATGAATTTTTTTTAATAATCCTCTAATAACTTCATTCCTTTAATAATCCTCTTATAACTTCACTCGTTATAACATTTTCTTTTTGTAAAAATATCTGCTTAAATGTATAAATATATAATTTACTAGAGCATTTAACGTATGTATAAAGCAGCATGTATATTTATTTTAATCGATACATCTTTCCTCTCATATTTTCGTTATATATATATATATATACTAGTACATATTCATTGCTTTAAAAATTTCCATTTTTACATTAAAACATTTCACCAACCAGCGGCCCGATTCTGTCCGCGGGTAATACTTAAATAAATCCGCGAATATATTGTCGCGGTAAGAAATGTTATGACCACGAAGCACACAATGTTATGACCACCAAGCGCACAATGTTGTTGAAATCTGCATACGTGAAACAGTGGACTGATGTGAACGTGACGTAATCTTCGAGCTAATCTCTCAAACCTATAAATAATGTGTCTGCGTAAAGGCGTCAGTCAGCGTACGCACACTTTTGTAATTTTATGGATGGAATGTTTTAAATTTCGCGAAATTAACGTTGTTTCCTTTATTACGCTTGTTTTGTGTTATATTAATGTCGTATAAAACATTTTATAATAATTCGTCATTGTTACACATATAATTACTTGTGACGTAGATTGAAAGGAAGTATATATATGCAATATGTGCGCGCGCGCGTGCGTGTGTGTGTGTGTAGGATGTCCCATGTTAAAAAATATATTTATATCTATTAAAACATCATGCATTTAAAACAGATGTTTTGAAGAAAAATTGTTTAGTTTCTGAAGAGGTCATAGAGTAATAAAATTAGTTTAATTTGTGTGATGATTCTAATATCACGTAAAGGTCATATTGAAATTTTTGAACAAAGAGAGAAACCCTAATGTTTTATTATAGATTCTCAAAGCTAATGCGACAGCTTTCCAAATTACTATGATCAAGTTGAATTTTGTTCAGAATTTCCTGAGTTATGAAGCGTCGAAGGAGATTACTCAAAATAAGGGAATAAATTCTAAAGGTCGAATAAATGGAATTGAATGAAACCGATATAAAAGCGTGCACTGAAAGGAGTCCAAACTTATGTCGATTTGAAATATTGACGTAGGAAATTGCTTGGTTAAAGCAATGTTTCAGGTATTTCGACGAGGTGTGGTATACGATGCATTGGCGCAGTAAGAAATATTATGGCCGCATTGTACTTCTGACTTTGGAATAGTAAACTCAATTCTAAATACTTTTTATAAAAGCATTACACACACACATACACACACACACACACACACATACACATCCGATACCGATGAAGATAGAACGACAAAAAATCAGTCAGCCACATTTATTCCCACATCGGGAAATTCGCTCGTTGAGTTCCTCGATTTAACAATGGCCGACCTTTTTAAAATAACATTAAGGTCATATCCACTGAAACAGGCTGAATCATACTATACTAAGTGTAGTCGGTCTGATGGAAGTTTTCATATTACCAACATATTGGATTTTTATTTCTGATTTCTCATGTCAGCCATATGAAATATCAGCTGAAGAGACTATAATCATCACCGGAATATAATCTTGACACCGAAATGTTAGAAAAGATTCTATCTACGTTCTAGTAAACAAATAAAAAACCGGTGACGAGTCCACAACTCCGTTGTGGAGTACTGCTGTCAATGCAAAAATAGCCTTAGAACTGTTGGATGCTGAGCACATATAATGGCAGTCTAATGGTGCCTCGGATATGGCAGATTTAAGACCGAGAATCAAGAATCAGCAAGTTCGTCGAACTACTTTTGCTGTGTTTTCGACAGCACTGACAGCGAATGATTTTCTTCTATACACGTACTTTACATGTCTTATATCTTTCATTTTATCCTGTGCATCTGACTTTATTACGTTTAGAATTGATTTGGATTGATTTTTTACAAAAAGAACTTCATTGGGAAATACTTTTCGGTCTTGCACTTTTAGAATCTTATATGATTTGACTCTTAATAACAGTGGATCATATATTTTTGGATTAAGATATATTATATTAAGATATTGGATTCTATATATATATATATAGACATATATATATATATATATATATATGTCTCCAAGTACCACTCTATATATATATATAGAGTGGTTTACTTTAATTTATCCATTCAAATATCTCGAAAAATATAAAAGATATGGAAAAACATTTCAGACAAAAATTGTTTAAATTAATTGGTAAAAAAAGATGAAATAATAAAAAATTGAAGTTTTCGTTTAAGAAAAATGATAATCAGTGAATATTTCGAAAGTGGTACCATTTATAAAAAAAATAATATCGCTGTTTTATGTCCCTCTTTAAACCAAACAACTTTTGTTCGAAACTTTTTCCGTATCTTTTATATTTTTTGGGATATTTGAAAGGAAATCGAAATAAGCCACCTTGTATATATACAATTAAAACAACCTTCGAATATCTTTATTAATTAAATCAAATATACACGTACATATTACACCAGCTTTTTTTAAGAGTACATGATACATAAAATCTGATCGAACAACGTACAATCTTCGAAATACATACCGGGTAACGTTAATGTCGACGGCTCACAAACTTTGATGATTCATAATTCAGAAAATTTTAAATAAAATTTAAGCAATGATAATTGAAAATATCTTAACGTCAGATATAAGAACTTATAAACTCAGCGTCTCCATTAATAAATTTTAATGTGACCTTTAAGTCACCTTGAATTTGTCAATCAAGCTCAAATTGACTTTATCACTTTGTGCCCTCTGCAAAACGACATAGCTTTTGCTCTGAAATATTTTTTTCTAAAAAACGATATCTTTAATATATTTAAGTATATTTTTTTTTAAATGGGACACTCTGTATATAGTCTTTTAAACATATACAGAATGTTCGGGATCTTTTGGAAACGAAAAATTGTGAAGATCTCACTCTACTCAGAGCAAACTGAGAAAAAAAGTCATGTATCATTTGCCATTTTGCAAAAATCGCAATATCAAGTTATTAATAATTGAAAATTATTAGGCATGATATAAGCATGATAGATGGCAATAGCCGTCATATAATCGTGAATTAGGTCATTTTGAACAAAATGTCTTATATCATTTTGCAAATAAGTAAGCAAATTTTCAAGTTATCAATTAAAAGAATCTCTAGATGTGGTCATTTTCAATTATTAATAACTTGGTAACTATTGCGATTTTTGCAAAATAGTATTTGACTTTTTTTCTCAGTTTGATCTGATTAATCTGTCTCTGCTGCATCAATCTTCACAATTTTTCGTTTCCAAAAGATCCCGAGCATCCTGTATATACATATATACATATCGAAATAGAAGAGTGGACGTAGGAATTGAAGCGAAATTTTACAGTGTATAGTGGAACAGTTTATAGTGGGAAAAAACCTCCTCGCATCACTTAATAATAAATACGGAGTGGAGTAAGTGAAAATTCCGATCCGCGCAAACTTCGTTTATGCAAAGCGGTCAGACATTTTCCCTCGGTAGGGCGAATGCATCGTTACGGATGAAGTGTGGTGAAGTAAAGTGCAACGACATGCGCCCGCGCAACCGGAAGGAACATGCGGAAGATGCGGCGACTATATGCAAATCGTGACGATTTTGAATCTGCGGAACAATCGCCGAGTAAGAGCTTAGAGACTTGGCGGCGAAGTGTACACAAGACAGCTTAATGATTATGACACTTAAATGCCGTACAAGAACTGTGTGCGTAATATTCCGTTTAAAGTTTCGTAATCTCTACCAACTTTTCAAAACCTGGATTGTGTATTACGCATTGGAAACGCAAAGATAGAAATTATTCATCTATAGTTTTATAGAGATTTCCAGATCTATAATTTTTCCTTCATCGCCACAACGGTCTGCGTGTACGTTGCAACATTTTTTATTATATTTTCGGGATCGCTCTTCGAATGTTCCTTTCGCACGACTCAGTTATTGTTTTTCGCTCGTGTGGAAAGTGCAGTAAAAAAATAAATAACTTAGGTACGAAGTGTATAAAAATCGTGTATTTTTTTTTTTAACAAACATATAATTTGCGCGGCAAATTATATTTTCGATAAATTGCCGATAATAACGTGCGCAAAATCGCAAAGTGCTTCGAAATGAATACATCTGTCATCTAATGAAATAGTCATACACTTTTTATTAGTACTACGAAAAACGAAAACAACGCTTAAAGTAATGCGATTACGGTGCGGATAAAAAGAACGCACGCAAAACAGTAATAGTGGTCGCGCGGTATAAAGCGAAATAAAAAGGTACTCGGGTATGCGCAAACGTCCGCATTTCGCCGCTTGAACAAGAAATTGATAATACGGCGTAATCTCATTTTAGCGCATTATACGCAAAAAGGTGGGTAAATGCAGAAATCGCGAAAACGCTGACATCCGTTTCGCTTCGTGTGTGTATCGCTTCTACGGGATTTTCCCCGCATGTAGGATTATTTTCAGCCGACTGTAAGCCCAAGTAATACCCGGAAATTGCATTATTTAAATGTCAGAATTGCATGATTTAAACGTGCTCGTGCCGCAACCGCCAACATTACGCATATAAGAACGCGCGGCAATCCCCGGCGCATAACGGAGCGCAAACAAAAATCTAATTTCGCTAATACCGCGGGCAAAATGTCTCTAACCTTTTTCCGCGCATGCACACACACATGTGTGTGTGTGTGTGTGTGTGTGTAGCGCGCACAGCTACGGGAGGGGGAGGGGGAGCAGCAGAGGGACATTTCTGTGCGCGCGTGCACAATGGATTGCGATCAATAAAAACAGCCATGTAGGGAAACGCGGGGATATTGTAACGGTTTTTCTTTCCCCTCGATAAAGCGTTTACGCAGATGCTAATGCCAGAGAGAAGAAGAAAGATACATTTTATTGTCACCGGACGGCGCGCTCTTGTTTTTTCGGCCGGATTTTAAGGCACGACACGTAATGCACGCGCCACAGGCCACGGCGAAAGGTCAAAGATACTCGTTACACACGCACGCGCGCGCGCGCGCGCGCGCTTCGTGTATGCGTCACATTCAACATTTAAGATATTTGCATGCCGTCCGTTTATGCATGCACTCGACGACGGCCACGCTAGCCGCGCGACATGGCAATCGTTATTTCACTCGACCGCATCATTAGCGCGCCGCGGAAATGGCCGGGGAAACATCGCGCGCGCGCGCTCTCGACGTCCATCCGACGAGGAAACGCGGCCGATCGCGACTGAAGAGACTTCCCGCGTCGCGTTGTGATCTTCTCCATTTATCCGCGAAATAATCCACGGCAACAATTTGTCTAATCGCGCGCTTTAAACGCGGCGCGGGGCTTATCCACTTCAGGAGAGTCTGGAAAAACGAGATATATCGCGCCGGCGAAAACGGTGCGGCACTTAGGTGAGTTAACACTACTGATAATTTCGGATTACAGTAGTTAACGCATTTATGGACTTACTTTGGGGAGTTTGCAAGACCGACTGTAATTCATGGAGTTGCATGTTTATACGTCACTAAATCCTCCGTATTATCATTTGCGCGAGTTAGCTCGGAGGTGAGATTTATTGTGTGTGTGTGTGTGTGTGTGTGCGCGTGTGTGTACATGCATATATACATGTGTGTGTATCGTATGTATGTGACTCTCGTGATGGTAGAAAGCGAAAGAAATCCTCGTCGAATTCGAACGAACAATTATTATCTTAACCCTTTAAGGCACGTATTTTTCAGAAAATCCGAATCATATAAAAATCTATACACGGGGATTTCTGGGGTCGCTGATGACGAATCCGTCATCAGATTTTCGAAATTCAAGATGGCGGATCCAAGATGGCGGACGCAAAAATGAAAAATCGCGATAATTTCGATGATAATGGGTATTATGGGGTTTTTAAAGTCGCTGTTTACGAATCCGTTATCAGATTTTCAAAATTCAAAATGACGGATTCAAGATGGCGGCCACAAATATGAAAAATCACGATAATTTCGGTGACATCCGTGATTCGTAATCAGCGATCTTGAAAGCTAACCAAACTACAATTTCAGCTAATCATATAAAAATTTTGATCCGCCATCTTGGAAAATAAATTTTAGAATTTGAACCTCAGATTCGTAATCATCGAGCTTAAAAACTAATCAGAGTACAATTTTAGCTAATTTTATGTACATTCTATGATCCGCCATCTGAAATCCGCTATCTTGGAAAATGAATTTTAAAATGTGGACCTCACATTCGTAATCAACGACCTCAAAAACTAACTAGAGTACAATTTTAGCTAATTTAATAAAAATTCTATGATTCGCCATCTTGAATCCACCATTTTGGAAAATTATTTAGTACTTTGGCAAGTTTTGAAATGGATTGTGCTGTATTTCTGTCCAATAATGCATGCAAATCTGCAAACCAGTATTCATATGTCTTAATTGATGGAGCAACATATAAGTTTCTATCAGAATTCTATGATTTTCAGCCGCCGTTTTCTTCTAATTAAAAAGCGAAAGCAACGCATGTCGAAAATGCTCTTTAGAAAACTCCATTTTTAAGATGGTATTTACACGATTTTTACTGCGTCTATTGTTAATAAATGACTAAATATCATTAGCATTAATATTAAAGCAATAAGAAACAATAGCTGTGATTGGAATGTCCTCGATAAAACTGACGTTAGTGCCATCTCTTGTAAAACTCTCAAATCTAAATCACACTCCTAATACATACACGATATAGTTTTACTCTTTCTTATAGTTCTTATAGTCTTACTCTTTCTGTGAAAGTAGCCGTTACTCTGTCGCAATATTTTCGAGATAGAAGATTCTACTTCCTTCATCGAAAGCACCCGTCGATATGGACGATTTTACGATCGGTGAAAGAGAATTTTCTGTTGCCGCAACCAAACCTCGCGTAACAGAAAATGTCTAGTTGTCACTATAGAATATTCTTCCGCGTATACGCAGCCTTCCATTTCGACTTATATTTTTCACCATCTTGTCACGTTGAATTTTCGCGTATTTATCGCCTGATTGCGCTTCGACAAAAGAGAAGCATTTTCGGAGCATTTTAGAAATGTGCTCAATCGATCGCGAATGTCATCTTACGGATACATCTTTTTATTTTGCTGTAGGAATTTTCCGTACGAATCTCTCCTCGCTCCTGACGCTGTCGGCCAAGATGGCCGCGGCGGAGGAACGGGAGCTTGAATTTTCGCGAAGAAAAGACCGATTAGAGAATTAATCCCAGTGGACGCACTGCGCGCCATAAATGATATATTCATTCGATAATTATGTGTCGGCCGACCGCGAAACTTTATAAACAATAGCGGCACGGTTTCGCGTACAAATTAGGGATAGTAAAACACGCTGTTTGGACCTGACTGCTAGCGAGTAACCATAATTCTGTCATTCCACGATCACATCGCCGACATCTGACATGCCGTGAAGGATCAATTCCAACGGATTAGAGAACGACGAACATGACGATCGACGAGAGACGGATATGGAAAGCTTTCGAGCGACGCGGCGGAACATCATCGGGGAAGGGGGAACACATTGCGTTTATGCCTTCCGTGAGGCGTCGTTTTCGCAAATCATGCTCCCCCTCCCACCCCCATCCTCCTCTCTCTCTCTCTCTCTCTCTCTCTCTCTCTCTCTGTCTCATTCTGTCATGGTCAGTGGTTTCGGGTTTAGAGAAACGAGCCCGCGCTCGTCGGAGAACGAGAAAGTGCAGTCGCAGTTGCGCTGTATGTATATCGTGCAACAATCAATCAAGGGTGTTATGTTGTCTCGCAACGGCGCGACCGTAAGCGTCAGGATTTGGCGAACTGTTTCAAAGCCGTCACCAATACAATTCGTAATTAGTGGGAAACGAACATCAACTGTAACAGGACCATTGTTCGTTCGCTCGCGCAACGCTGAGGCGTAACAATAGCGCATCGGCGACGACGGAGTGCGCGCATACAATGACTAAAAGAGACGCGAGCAAGCCGCACCGGGGCTGTGCAATGCGTAAGTTTACCGCCGCTTGAAGATTGATTCGCCGACGCTTGACGTGTCGATCGACCGACTCCACGCGCGATTATGACTCCACGCGCCGCGGCGGGAAAATCGCGACGTTCATTCGCGGCGGTTTATCGACTCTGCAGCGTCCAAGCAGCCGGACCACGTCGGCCGATCGTTTAATACGCGCTAATTAAACCCGGAGTTAAACTAAGTGGCGCAATTTTTCTCCGGCCATTTAAATAATCAAATTACACTCGCATTCAGGTCGTCCCTCGTGTCGAAATGCCGGTCTCGCGGAAGATTTCCGCGCGAAAACATTTCAACCGCTCGGTGCCGCTTGCGCGCGCGTTCGAGTGAAAATCTGAAATGTATTAGGTGTACAAATGAATAATCCAAACTTTTTCAAGCGGCTAAGAAATTAAGTTTCAAATAATCAAATTTCCTCGTTCTTTTACGGTTATGTAGTGTTGACATACAGCTATTAAAAATTATATTTAGTATGGCGGAAAGCTCAACATAATCTCAAAAATTACTCAGTTTAGTACAGTCAAAAATGGCAACAGATAAGGTGCATATCCGACACTGCATTCCTTTCCGAATTCCAACAAGGAAAATATGCTGCAGGAACATGCGGATCGATTTGTTCCTTTCTCGGCAAAGGTGTTGTATCGTACAATGTGTGGGTATTTTGGTTTAGACGGTTTAAAAGCAGCGATTTCAATCTGAAGAACAAAGAACGTCCTGGAGTTACCTCGAAAGTGCGGCAACAATGATTTGGAGCAATTGCTCGTTGAGAATTCAGCACAAATGCAGAAAGAGCTTGCAGAGCAGTTAAGAGTAACGCAACTATTTCTAAATGCCTACAAAACTATTTCTAAATGCCTACACGAGATAGGGAAGATTAAAAAAGAAGGAAAATGGGCGTTCCACATGAACTCACTGAATCCAGCAAAAATCAACGATTGGCAGGGTGTCTTTCTCTTCTCAATAAGCAGCGTAAAACGTCTTTCTTGTGGAAAATTGTCACGGGCGATGAGAAGTGGATACTCTATGACAATCCGAAATGCAACAAGTCATGGGTAAATCCTGTTGAACCATCAACATCGATCGCAAAGCCAAAACACTTCGGAGAGAAGATTCTGCTCCGCATTTGGTGGGATATGAAAGACGTAATTTATTATGAGCTGCTAAAACTGAATGAAACAATTACTGCGGACTGCTACCAACACCAATTAATTCGTTTGAATCAAGAATTAGAACGAAAATGCCCGTATAATGGCAAAGGAGAACGTTCTGTGAAATTATTGCATGATAACGCTAGGCCACACATTGCTTCTGCGACGAAAGATATCATAATGAGTCTTGGCTGGGACGTCCCCAGCATATTCATCAGATATCGCTCCTACCAATTACTACTTGTTTCCGATGAAACATATTTTGTCCGATACGCACTTCAAATCAGTGAATAAGATCCGAAAATAGCTTGCTGACGACTTTATCGTGTCCAAAGACACAACACTTTTCCGACATGGAATTCATCAACTGCCTGAAAGATAGCTTAAAGTTATAAGAAACAACGGCGAATGCTTTGATCGACAAATTTATTTTCTTTTCTTTTAAAATAAACCTTGAATTTAGCTGAAAAGTTTAGATTATTCATTTGTACACCTAATAGTTTGAACGTGCTTGATTGTCTGCGTGCGCGCTTGATTATTATAAATCTGATTTTCACTTGTAGTCGGGAGATAATTATCTGCCCGATTATCTGGAGACTGAGCGCGTTATCTCGCTGTCTATTGTATATCCGTGCGCATATCTTACACCTCTTCGTCGGGTAAAATTATGTGTGAAGGAAGGGGAGAGAGGGAGAGAGCGATAAAGGAAAAGCCCGTCAACTTTAATCGGTTCATTTATAATGAATGTAACTGTCTCTTTTCGTCTCAGGACGAACAGAGCTTCTGTGAGAATCGCCTCGTTAATATCGGAGCAGTAGATAAGATTCAATTGTCGGAAACGAGAAAGACGAGTATCGGCGAATCCTATATCCAGCGGAATCTGTCGACTATAAAACGGCAATATAAAACAGCCCTCTCTGCCTGCATAGCCCATTGTTTTACAGCCTTCTCGTGTTTGGAGAGGCGGCTGAAGGATCGCCGAGAGTAAGATTGAGTAACTCGGAGAGAGAGAGAGAGAGAGAGAGAGAGAGAGAGAGAGAGAGAGATATTACTCTATAAACTGCTTAACACCAGGTCGCAATATTGCCGGTCACGTAGACCGGCTCTTTAATACGATCGGGCCGCGTATAAATTTTATGAGATTATTCAATACGTAGGAGCCGCGCTCTCTCATGACGAGACTGCGACCAAACATTGAGTGTTCTCCATGAAAGTGACCTATTACGAATATATGATAGATGGAAGTGAACGAATGGAAAGTACATTTCTTATGTAACGTACACTCAAAAGAGTGTACGTTAAAACTCCTTGTGTAGCAGTAGTAAGTATATTTGCTAACTTTCTCTCTTTTACTTTTACGATATATTATTTATAGTTTAATGAAAATAAATATAGTCTCATATTTTCCTGATATATTAATACTTTACATGTTTTCCGTTGTTTTTATATCTGATTGTTTATTTTTAATTTATTTATATATTATTATCATAAATTAATTTATTATTATTGATTTATCCATTATATATTAATAATTATTATTATTAATTTATTTATATATTTTTAATTTAGAAGCAAATAAAGTTGAGGAAAGGTAATGTAAAAAGATTTAATTTCTTGAAAAGTATTTAAGATTAGAGACTGAAAATTTTATTGAATATATTCTTCACATGTCAAGAATAATTTATATTTTTTCCAGAATTTTTTGCACGCTTGGTTTTTTTTTAATAAATTACTTGAATGAACTTTGTAAATTTAACATGAAATTCGTAATTAACGATAGAAAAGTTCTTTATATCATGTATCTAATTTACTTCTGCATGGCAGCCATATTGGATCTACCATTTAAAATGTTTGAAATATGACTTTAGCTTTGTAGTCAGCAACCCAAAAAACACAGAAATGTAAAATTTCACAGAAATCTGTCAGGTAAGAAAGATATGCTACACAAAAAGTTAAATGCTTTCTTGAATATCGGGAAAAAATTAAAAGGCGTATTCTAAATGCAGCAGTTTTGTAAAGCACCCTAAATTTGTTGGAAGAAACTCGGGTTTTCTATTCATTGTCATTGTCAAGTTCAATACTTCAAATTCTACGACAATTGGTACATTAACGTATCGAAAGGCATTCTTTTCATTTTTGGCGTCAAAAATGTTCTAAAAAATTTCTAAGGGTGGTTTTTAAAGAGAGATCTACATTTTGTATGCGCAAAAATGTTTGACACAAAAAATGAAAAGAACACATTTTGATACGTTAATATTGTAGAATTTAAAGGTGAAATTTAGGTAATGAACAAAAAATTCTAATTTTTTCTTTAGAGGGCTCTAGCTCAGAGGGGGTGCATTTTTGAAACATATGTTGATATGAAAAACACAATAAGGGGATACATATTGATGTAAAATAATTTTCCTATATTTTGAGCTGCAGAATACACCCTTTAACTTTTTCCTATCGATTCCGGGACACCCTGTATAAATTCATAAATAAAGGATTCATATTGCTGAGTAGCAAGAGAGAGATGAATCAATGGAATGCGCGAATGGTAACGCGTAGTAAATTTAAGTCGGTGAGATGATGATATCTGGCGAACGTGTATACGTTCCGATATTCCCAACATACAGAGTGTTTGAAAAAAAGGGGTTCAAAACTCTCCAATCCATCATCCCGTCCAATCCATCTTTCAATGTCCTATTTAAATACTCTCTGACAATCGATGCAGAATGAGTTGGAGCTTCGTTGCTGTGCATGTACCACATTTGTAAGCAACTTTGTGTAAACATCAGAATAATAATAACAAGGTGCTCGTTCGTCAAATTTGTGTTATCAAATCCGCAAATATTTGCAACCCTAAATAAGTTGACTTTACGTCTTATTATCGTTAATTAATGAAGTTACACAGTTTGCTCAGTATAGTAAGTACTATTTTAATTAATACTTTAGTTAATATTTTAGTTAACACTTCCTAGTTTCATCGCGAATAAAACCAATGACATAAGAAGAAAATTACCCCATCAGCCAAACCGAAAGATGCTGTTCATCGTACGACGAAAATCACGTGATCACCGAATACAAATGTTTTCGGGAGAATGTCTGCGTATTTTAAATCGTTAAAGATTAAAGCAATCGAGGAATCTCCGCCGTCGCGCGGAGCCGAACGAACGAACGAACGCGCGAGCGAATTCCCCGCTCTCCCCCTCCCCCTGGCCCTGCCCGAGCAATTCGAAGATCGCGCGATAACACGATATCAACGGGCACTTTAATCCTCGAGAAGTACACGAGGGGCTCCCTGTCGGCGTCGTGTTCACTGCATTGTTACGTCGCGCGCCCCGGCTGAATTAATTAATTAATCGAGCGGCCAGGCCGGACCCGCGCGTGTCCGTCCCGCCAGGGAAAACGTTCTTCCCCCCTCAATTTCCCGACTTCGCCACTTCCAACGTCGCGGCGCACATAAATCATAGAGCGCGCAGCGCGTTCCGTGCCTCGCATATAAATCAAAGCACGGCGCGCGCGCGGCTGCACTCTTTGCCGTCGCGACGGCTGCGTATCTCGGCGACGCCGTGCACGTAGCCGCGCGATGCCGCGGAATTTGCATTTTCCGCGGCATCGCGGAAACATACGGCATCGATAGCGGATTGTAGTATTTTTACACCGTCGGCCTGTGTGAGCCGCGCCATCGCCGCCATCGCCGCCGGTAGCCAGCGAGTGTGTTTACATCGGCCGCGTGATAACTTATTTGCCGTATCGAGGCTTACGTGACGAGAAGACGAACACGTTCCGGGCGTCGTAAAGCTGATAGACGCACCCTGGTGCAGCCTATCAACCAGCACATTTATAATTCGAGCCATCACGCTGTTTTTTCCAGACATTCCCTCCCCCACGAAAAACGCCGATAAATAACGCTGAACTCCGTTACCCCGAATTCCAAGAATCCCCGATCGATCTCCTCGCGCCATCCACCTCCGGTGAGACTGTCGCTCGCGGTTTTCACCTTGTTTTTGCCATGTCTTTCCCATGTTAGCGAGCGCCCACCGAGGTCCGCGAGATTTTCTGTGACGCGATGACACATTTCGAGATTGCTTTTAAATATGTAAACCCGACGATTTATGCGGCGAAGCCTCCTTTCCACCGCGCGATTGTGTATACTGTTATTTATTTTACACTGTGTGCGTTAATACGAAATATAAATTCTCTAACAAGAACGAAGTCATAAATTCACGCGCAGTTGCCGTCGCGCTATTTATTCATTTGTTCACGCTTACCGAATCTGCAACGATTTCACATATTTTTCCCAGTCCTGACGTCAACCAAGAAAGCCACGCCGCACGTACCGAATAAATAATGACGCAAAATATACGCCCGGGGGATTAACTAATCTGCTTCCCCATTTAAAATCAGGAATCCTCGAGTGAGTTATGGGCGCGAACGAAAAGGGATCCGTCCCGTCCGATATAAAAGAGAGTCGAAATCTCCAAGAAAGACTAGAATATCGTCGCGTCTTGGTTCTCTGATTTCCGCATTTGGTGCTTTGCACACGCAGAAAACTATTTGGTTGATATAACTAAATTTCAATTACAACACCACCTAAATCTTTCGTTCCTCAGGAATCAATTGAAAATTCGATCGCAGCACAAGAGAAATTTCGTTCTAGTAGGTTTCTGTTATCTTTGAAATATATTAGGTATGCAAATGAATAACCCAAATTTTTTTAAGCAGTTGAGAAATCAGCTATTAAAAATGACATTTATTAGAGATATGCAAAAGTTTCCATCGTTTTTAAGGCAAAGCTTTTTTATTAATATTATTATAAATGACACAGTATCTTTAATCAAAATATTTTCCAGCATTATCTACTTTTTTTGCCATCTTTCAGACAAAAGATGGATACCGCGATAAAAGAAGTCTTTGCTCTTAGAATGAATGAAGTTATCGATAAATTGTTGCGTTTCCTCAACATTCTTGTATCAGCGAAATCTTGTATCAGAAAGACTGTGCTGTATAGAACGAAATAAGTGAAAATTCAAAGAAAGAGAATGTTTTGTTGCTGCGACCGAATTTCATGTAACAGGAAATTTCTAGTTGTCACTACAAAATATTTTTCTGCACGTAGCGCAATCAACCCTTCGCGAAGCAGGCAAATAAAAGTCACACTCTGAATTATGCGGGGTTAATTTTACTCTGAACAATACGCCGTATCGATTTGCTCAACTCCAGCTACTCGAAAGACCAGACCGCTGGCGTATATTTTGAAAAAGATACAGCAGTTTTAAAACGCCCGGGGCTAATTTAACCCCGCATGAGTTCGCGGCAGGTTAACATCGTTACGCGTTGCGGTCGCGAACGTCAAAAGCGCAAAGATGAAGATTTTATCGTCGCGGGAGGACTCGCAGGATATATAAATCCCGTTTGAAAGAATAAATCTGTCGAAAAACCGAGGCCGGAAGTAGTCAGCCAACATAGATTTTCGTTTTAACGAGGCGTCAGGCGCACGCCGGCAAAGGGGGCGAGTAATTAATCCCTGTCCTGCCATTTAACGGATACCTACATCGAGAAGGTCGCGTACGAAAATGAAAATCCCAGCGCTTCACTTCGGCCGCAGCGCCCTGAAAGCGCCAGCAAATTGCGTCAAAGCTTGATTATCTCTCTTTTTCGCGCGAGCCATCCATCGCCGGCCGAGTCGCCGTTTGTTCGCGAGAGACAACGGACAAGCGCTCGCTCCGGAGGCTACGAGGCGCACGCATCGGCGAAAAAAACAGCGACAGCGGAGGAGGAAAAGGGGGAAAAAAACGTTGCTGGTTGTTGGCGCGGGAGGGAGTTTCGCTTCTATTTTAGATTTGGGTTACGATAAAGACAACGCGGCTGTCCAGACCACATCTCGTCGGGTCTCTCTCTCTCTCTCTCTCTCTCTCTCTCTCTCTCTCTCTCTCTCTCTCTCTCTCTCTCTCTCTCTCTCTCTCTCTCTCTCTCTCTCTCTCTCTCTCTTTCTCTGACATCGTCAGTTGTCTCCCAACCGCACGTTTATCTCGACGACAAGCCACCCTTGGTGGAGCGCCTCGGTGGAAACCCTTTCAGAAAAAAACTCGCTCAAGGCCGGGTGGCTGGCCTTTAACCTTCTCCGGAACAGCGGTCGGGAAAAAATCCGTGAACCGTGCGGCCGCCGCCGTCGCTTTAACATGCGCGCGCCATAAACTCCGCCACGAAAAACCGTCCGATTTCTTTCGCGATAACGCGTTTTCATCGAGGCTTCATCACGGCGGGATGGCGGCCAACACCAACCGCGGATCGCCGCTTTTCTTTCGTGAATTTACGAGCGACGCTATCGCGGCCGATCTCGCGCGACGAGCGAGCCGGCGACGAAGCGACTCGAGATAGGCGTCTCGAGTCCTCTCCGCGCGAGCAAATAGAATAAATAGCGAAGGGCGGACGTATCGCGCGCGCGAGACTCTCGGTGTAATCCAATTATTAGGTGTGCGAATGAATAATCTAAAATTTTCAGCTAAATTCAAAGTTTATTTTAAAAGAAAGTAAAACAAATTTGTCAATCAAAGTATTCGTCGTTGTTTCCTATAACTTTAAGCCAACTTTCAGGCAGCTGATGTATTCCATGTCGGAAAAGTGTTGTGTCTTTGGACACGATAAAGTCGTCAAGCTATTTTCGGATCTCATCCACTGATTTGAAGTGCGTATCGGACAAGGCATGTTGCATCGACCGGAGCAAGTAGTAATCGGTAGGAGCGATATCTGGTGACTACACTGCGAGACGTCCCAGCCAAGACTCATTATGATATAAGGATGTCGATTTTTTTTCAAACAGATCGATTTAAAGATCGATTCGAATCACGGAGAAAAAGATCGATCTTTAAAAAATCGGTTTATAAAGAACCGATTTCAGAAAATCGATTTGAATCGGTATGCATGTAGAGTGAACCATTCATTAAAGTACCATCTGTCAAATTTCTACACTCTAAAGTAGACCTCGTGTAATTCATACAGTTTAATATGAATTAAAGAAATTAAACATATGGTATTCTTTTGGTTGTGTTCTATGTGCGTGTGGCCAGAACAAAATAGGAAAAGAAATTTAAATCTTTGTGCTAAGGATTTAATTAGTTTGATTAAACGTCAATCAAAGGTTTTTAAACGTTTATTAAATAAGAAATTACGTTTACTATTATATGCATATACATAAGTATACAATGTATGCTATTATATGGAGTGGCTGTGAAAGAAATAAAAAAATCTATATTACTAGCAAAAACTGAAAAAATCGTGTTGGCGATTTTCAGAATTTACAGATCGATCCTTGAATCGATTCAGTTCCAGAAAACCGATTTGAAATCGATCGTTTAGGCTCCGATTAATCGATCTTCGATTAATCGATTAAATCGATTTAAAATCAGCATCCCTATTATGATATCTTTTGTCGCAGAAGCAATGTATGGCCTAGCGTTATCATGCAATAATTTCACAGAACGTTCTCCTTTGCCACTATACGGGCATTTTCGTTCTAATTCTTGATTCAAACGAATTAATTGGTGTTGGTAGCAGTCCGCAGTAATTGTTTCATTCAGTTTTAGCAGCTCATAATAAATTACGTCTTTCATATCCCACCAAATGCGGAGCAGAATCTTCTCTCCGAAGTGTTTTGGCTTTGCGACCGATGTTGATGGTTCAACAGGATTTACCCATGACTTGTTGCATTTCGGATTGTCATAGAGTATCCACTTCTCATCGCCCGTGACAATTTTCCACAAGAAAGACGTTTTACGCTGCTTATTGAGAAGAGAAAGACACCCTGCCAATCGTTGATTTTTGTTGGATTCAGTGAGTTCATGTGGAACGCCCATTTTCCTTCTTTTTTAATCTTCCCTATCTCGTGTAGGCATTTAGAAATAGTTTTGTAGGCATTTAGAAATAGTTGCGTTACTCTTAACTGCTCTGCAAGCTCTTTCTGCATTTGTGCTGAATTCTCAACGAGCAATTGCTCCAAATCATTGTTGCCGCACTTTCGAGGTAACTCCAGGACATTCTTTGTTCTTCAGATTGAAATCGCTGCTTTTAAACCGTCCAAACCAAAATACCCACATATTGTACGATACAACACCTTTGCCGAGAAAGGAAAAAATCGATTTGCATATTCTTGCAGCATTTTTTTCCTTGTTGGAATTCGTAAAGAATGCAGTGCCGGATATGCACCTTACCTGTTGCCATTTTTGACTGTATTGAACTGAATGTTTTTTTGAGATTATAAGCCTTTCGTCATATTAAATTTAATGTTTAATAGCTATATGTTGACACTAAGTAGCCATAAAAGTACCGTAAAAATTTGATTATTTGAAACTTAATTTTTTAGTCGCTTAAAAAAGTTCGAATTATTCATTTGTATACCTAATATTTTGCAAGAATAATTTCGTGTGATTTAGTTAATACCTTTCGCCCTGGGATTCGATTAATTAACTGACCGAATGTTTCCGCGGGATTATGTTATTGCGACGGCGCTACACGAGAAATAATTTCGTCCTTGTCGTCCCTCGAAGAGCAGAGCACGCGTGTGCATTCGCCAACAGGGACTGTGTGTGTAAACAACAAACCCAATAATAAATAACAATATCGAGCAGGCTACTTCTTTATTGTGATATTCGATAGGTAATTAATTTCTGATTTACGCATCGAGAGCGGAGATTATAACATGCAATTAATGCGTGATGCGCCGGACTGATATGCACGGATTGTTCTGCGCGTGAGATCGTTATTTACACGAAAAATCAAACAAGCAACAGAAAGAGAGAGAGAGAGAGAGAGAGAGAGAGAGAGAGGGGGGGGGAAGAGAGAGAAAGAGAAAGAGAGAGAGAGAGGGGTCCTGCGAACGTGTTTGCGCAACGTCGAAATTGATTTGGAAAGTAATCTCTATCTCGAGTATCGCATGACAATTGCGCGACGAGCGCTACAAAGTAATAATATAGTAACCCACGCTCAGCCGCGAGGTAAAGTTTCCTTCCAAGATAAAGCCCCACCGCCACTGGTGTAATTATCGACGTCGTTCTCGAGCTTTTGCAAAAAGAGCCAACCCTTTTTTTCGTTACTGAAGCGCAGTTATTACATCAGCAGGGGAACTTTCCGATTGGATTATAAAGTTCCCCGGGATAGCGTAATTTCCACGCCAATGGCGAGACAATGCAATTATCAAATCACTTTTGCATGCAGATGAATCGGGCGAGGGGAAAAAGAGCGAATGCATAAGCGTTTCTTAAATTCAGATTTTCGCGCTCATTGAAGCGCGAGAAAGTCTGCAGCGCCGGTAGACTCGGCCGACAAGAACTGGATGAAGGAGGAGAGAAGGAGAGGAGCAGGAGGAGCAGGAGGAGGAGGAGGAGGAGGAGGAGGAGGAGGAGTACGCGCGCGGAGAGAGTATTCGAAGGTTGTTGCCGGCAATTATCGCGGGAAAATAAGCGGATACGTACGTTTTTCCACTAAGTATCGGCTTTCGCCGTCAGAGTATCGAGCACACGCGGAAGTGAAGGGTTGCGCGCGTAACTCGGCAGAAAAATATTTTGCCGCGCGCGTGTTTACGCGAAGTTAGCAAATATAATGAGAATGTAAATCTCGGGAATGTTTGGCGTCAACCGGCGGCGAATGGCCGACATACGCGCGCGTATGCGAGCCCGGTACAATAGAAGCTGCGAGATACAAGGCCGCATTGCCGCGTAATAGAGCTCGCTTCTCCTTTAATCATCTCAAAGTGGGTGGACATCGCGCGCCGCGCGGCGCAGCACCGTGCAGCACAGACTTTTAACGCGCAGACACACACGCTTTTTCCCGGCGACAAAGACGGATCTCCCGCGGCGCAAAGCTCAAAGTTCCAAAACAGAACGACACACTCGCGCAGCATCTCGCAGAGCTCGCGCGAGCGTGCAAGAGACGCTCGTCACTTCCGCATTAACGTTCAACGCCCCCGAGCCATTCCCCACGAATTTCTCGTCGACGTACTACGCGTACTCGGCGTACACGGATGTCTTATTATCTCGTCGGTAACTTTATATCCGCGTTACGTGCCGGCGTTAGAAAAGCGATCGTCGTTAACGGAGCTCGCTGCCGTTCTATCTGGACCAGGTCGGGAAATATGTCTGGTGAGAGGGGACGGGAGAGATGTTTGAAATTTATTGTCAAGACGCGAAGGATGAAGGCGAGAAAGATTCACGTCCATGGACTTAGGAAGTTTCGAGGTCTTCGAGTTCGGCCCCCGTCGCATTGTAAAATAGCAGCGGAGTGTACGTAATCCATCGAGATTGCGGCCGCGCCTCGGATTTACGAGAAGACGGGAGGCAGAGAGGGAGAGAGGGAGAAGGGAGAAAGAGAGAGAGAGAGAGAGAGAGAGAGAGAGAGACCGGACCTCCTTCTCGGCGGCGTTTCTGCTTTTACAAGCAGATTGGATCGCGCCCGGCCGGGGTTTCATGCCCGACTAGAATCGCGAGATTCGCGCCGGACGCCCCGAACCCGCTTCTGTAAGCCAAATTTGCTTATCCAGTGACGCTCGTCTCATAAATACGAGGTGGGAGATGGGGGAGAAGGAATCATCCGTGCTTTAATAAAACTTGCCAGTGTTTTGGATTATCGCGCGGCCGGCGAGAGATGTATTTCCTCGATTTAACCGTGTCCGGCCGAACTTTCCCCGGTCGGCGAACGCGTTTTCATTTCCTGCGCGCGAGAAGATAGCATGAGAGGCCATTAAATACATACAGATAATTTCGAAGATGACCGCGTTTGATTACACCATAGTAATTACGATACGTCTGATGCATACGGGTCGAACGACCCGTATGTCGCTGCAGCTTCAGGAGAGACTTGCTCGCGCTTCCGTATCTGTTCCGTTTAACTTGTTGAGGCATCGCGCGATAAGTGATACTGAATAAAGAAACTCCGGGACATCGCATTTTAAATATCCCGAACGTATCTCTCTCTCTCTCTCTCTCTCTCTCTCTCTCTCTCTCTCTCTCTCTCTCTCCCCCCCTCTCTCTCTCCCCCCCCTCTCTCTCTCCCCCCCCTCTCTCTCTCTCTCTCTCTCTCTCTCTCTCTCTCTCTCTCTCTATCTCTGTCTCTCTGTCTATGTTAATTATTACAGAAATCTCTTATAGTATTGTTATGCTAAAATAATATATTGTTGTGAATATCATCTCATCATACCATATAATATGTGATACACAATCATACAATTATCTAACAATTGCATATTATTAGGTGTTCCGGTTAGTATGGGGGGCTTAATATAGATGGCTACAGCTACAAACCTACTAGAGATATTTTGAAAGTTGGTACGCCATTTTAAAGCTTAAACATTTCTACAAATAATTTGATACATGGCATGTGCATTCGTGAACATAACCACACTTTTTGTGCGGTTGAAAATGGAGCGTGGTAAAGAGCATTCTCGACATTTACTGCTTTATTGTTTCGATTCGAAGAAAAAGGCTGCTGAAACTCATCGATTCATCTCAGCAACTTATTTTGACTTTTCTCCATGGGTTAAAACATGCGAGTACCGGTATCGACGATTTCGGCATGGTGATTTCGATTTGAAAGACAAAGAACGTTCAGGTCAACCAAAAAAGTTTGGAGATGCCGAATTGCAAGCATTATTGAATGAAGCTCAAACGCTTCAAGAACTAGCTGAAGCATTAAATGTTGGTAAATCAACCGTTTCAGATTTACACGCGATGGGAAAGATTCAAAAAGAAGGCAAATGAGTTCCACATGCGTTGTCTGAATTGGATATTCAAAATCGTTTACCTATCTGCACTTCATTGCTTTCTCGTCACAAAAAGGAGCAGTTCTTGTATCACATTATAACTGGCGATGAAAAATGGATCTACTATGATAATCCTAGGCGTAAAAAGTTGTAGATAAGTCCAGGCCAATCATCGACATCGACTCCCAAACGCATCCACATCCACGGAAGTAAGGTTTTATTGTGCATTTGGTGGGACATGAGAGGCGTCGTATATTTTATGAGTTGCTACAACCGAATCAAACAGTCACTGCTGTGCATTATCTACAACAATTAATCGACTTGCATCATGTTTTAAACCAAAAACGTCCTAAGTAATAGCTCAAAGAAAACGTAAAGTAATCTGGCTGCACGACAATGCTTCACCGCACGTTGCAAAAACGGTTAATTAATTATTCATTATCGACACTTCAATAAGAGATCCTACTACACCTACGCCGCGTATTCACTAGACTGTGCTCCTTCCGTTTACCACTTATTTCGATCTATGTAGCACAGTCTTACAGACTAGCACTCCAAGTCATATAACGAAATGCAAAACTGACTCAATGAGTGGATTGCTTCGTAGGACATATCTTTTATCACGAAATTCACCTGTTGCTCGGAAAATGGGAAAAAGTTATAGCTAGCGATGGAAAATATTTCGAATAAAATATAATTTAACGTCTCTCAAAAATAAACGTGTTTCTTTTGCAAAAAATCCATCAAAACTAACCGGAATACGTACTCTCTAAAAGTGAAGCAGTGAAACTCACTGTCAATCAGCGATTATGCACTGACAATCGGTGCATAATCGCTGATTGACAGTGAGTTTCACTGATTCACTTTTAGAGAGTAATATTACAGTTATATTTTTAATGCTATTGTTATGCTAAAATATATATTATATCTTTGCGACTATCGTCACCTCATCGCATCATGTCACACAATCATACAATAGTCTAATAATCACGTGCTAATAATAATCATCATCATTACCGTTATCAGCACACTGATTAATATTCCGTATAAAAGAGCGACATTATGCACGACATTATGCACGATTGCAGAAATCCGAAGAGATTCTTCGTTAAAATGAAGACATGTATTTGCCGTTACGACCAAAGCGAGAGCTTTACGTGCGCTCGGAGGACCGCAAATTGCCCATGCTCGCATATTACGCGAGATCCATCAGATGGTTGTCGCTGAATAATGACGCGCGTTATCGATCGACACGCACAACTATGGACACACACACACACACACACATGGACGATGCGATGCATCACCGGGCGAACGCGCGTCTCTCGTATCTCTGTTATCGATAAACGTTTCGAGTTCTGGTAAGTGCGAAGAATCATCGCGGTGATATGAAGATTTTTCCGTTCGCAACAGTAATCATGCTCAACGCTCTTATCTCTCGTGGTTGTTTCCACTCGACGTCTACGTTTGCATTTACGACGCTCCACTGTGCGGCTTCGTACGTACGTAAAGTGCTGTAATTAATTAAACAGAAGGGACTCGCCCCTCTCTCTCTCTCTCTCTCTCTCTCTCTCTCTCTCTCTCTCTCCGCTTTTGCCCATGCTTTTGCCCGTGCGTTGCACTAATAACAATATAATAGTACCGGTGTGTACCGTTTCGAACTCTTACTTTATTCCGCGGATATAAATCCCCCGTATATACGCTATTTACGTATTCCCCGCGGACTATTTCGAGAATCCGACACGGCATCGCATGGCGTTTATATCCGCGGAAAAGTGAGCGAAATAAAAGTGCCCTGACATTTTCCCGTTTGTATTGCGCGAAGGCCAGATGTAAATTTATGCCTTTGCGTACCGCCTGTGCGCGTTTAGCTCCGCTTACGTACGAGCGCGTACGGCAAATCGCTCCTATCATTTCGCTAACGTTTCCTCGTGGCGCAGGAACGATTACATAAGAGAAATGAATAAATCGCTCACGCTTGCGCAATAATCCTGGATATATTCAACATATCGACGGCGGTAGCTCGTATGCGTGAGATTGGAGGTCGGCAGGGAGAACGAGAAACTGTTTCAAAAATGCGCATCATCCTGAACGTCCTCAAATTTTGTCTGCTGTATTCCGATATCTGAAACTGTACGTCGTGCACAAATTGCGACAAGATCAGCGCGATAAAATATTTTTCACACGTACACATATGAGAACGCGCACATGCGGACCGAATATTCTGCGTATGTCTCTAAGCATCTGACGTGTATAGGGTGTAACATCAGCATAGTTAGAATGACGGATTGCCTGCCCCCATTCGGACGATAATGCAGAGGTTGCCGAAAAGGTCACTCGTTAATATTATCGATAATGACATTTGCAGTGCTGCTAATTATGATGAATGCAACTAATTTTGCATCGCAATCGTTTATGATAGCAGCCGAGCCTCATTAAATTATAAAAAAAAATTGTTTAAAAAAGAGAAACTGAGAAATAATTATCACGAATTTAATCAGAGTAAATAAGAGTAATAGTTAAGGGAGTAAATAATGCAACATATTTATCCGTTTCATGTAGTTTCTCAATTTATTTCTTGCGTTGGGAAATTTGATAGAAATTGAAGACTAGAAAAAATGGTACAGAAATATTTAGAAGTTTTATATACCGTATTCCATCGTTTTTGGAATAGATCGTTTCTGCGAAAATATGAGTCGATCGGGAACGCAGTATAAATTACACAGTCCTGCGAAATTGTAGGTTTTGTCAGTTACAGAAATTACATGTAGTGAATCTTATAGATTTTTGACGCTGAAAATTAATCTGGTCGTGGAAATTCTGTAGCACGTCAGATTTTAGAGTAATTTTAGGTTGAATAGTCGAAAAATGGCCATTGTGGCCAATTTTGTGAAGTTTTTGTAGGGAAACGAATATTTTTTTTTTATTTCGGAAAACGGCATTGTATAGTACTAGTCTTCAGTTTGAAATCCATTTTCGGTTATCGCTGTATAATTTTTTTTGACTGAAATATGTAGAATTGAATTTGTAATACTGATATATATTAGGAATCCTATGAACCATGGCCACTCAATCACGTCTGTGTGCGTGATTTATTATTTATTATTTATTTATTTATTTCACAAACGAAGAAACGATAAACGTAGTTTTATACAGACTAAATAAAATTTTAAAAAGACAATATGTTTTTACATATACAAGACAATACATTTTTCTGAGCAAAGTACTTTTACATTTTAAAAGTAGCATAAAGTGAAACGAATGAATATCTAATCAGACAACATCCAAGAAATGAGTGAGTTTTTGCTGAGTGATGTTTTGATCTTGCCTTCACTGACTCGATCATAAATTCAATCTTGCATATCTCAACCAAAAAAACCGTACAGCGGCAATCGAAAATAGATTTTAAAGCTAAGGACCAATACTGTACGATACCGTTTTCTGAAATAAAAAAAATATTTCGTTTCCCTACGAGAACTTCATAAAATTGGCCAAAATGGCCATTTTTCAACCATTCAACCTAAAATTATTCAAAAACCTGACGTGCTAGGAAATTTATGAGGTCAGATTCGTTTTCAGCGTCAAGAAATCTATAAGATACACATCCTGCCATTTCTGTAACTGACCCTCGTAGAACTGTATTATTGACCGCAGCTGAATCGACGATAACTATTAAGCGTCATATTTTCAGTATACGATTTTGTATTTTGACGTCTCTTCTATCAAAAATAGCATTTGTATTTCGAAATATTTGCAGCTTGTAAGCAAATTAGAAGACTGAGAAGCCACTTTTTTTATAAAAAGAGTCCAAAATATTCTGTACTCTAGTGAGGAATTTTCAATGAAGCTTGGCTCCTGTCATAAACGATTCCAGCGTAAAATTAGTTGCACTCATCATAACTGGGAGCACTGCAGATGTCACTATCGACAAGATCAACGAGTGACTTTTTCGGCAACCTCTGCATTATCGTTCGAATAGGGACAGGCAACCTGTCGTACTGACCTGTGATGTTACATAGGGCATCCCGACTGCAGTTGAACGTATCTATGAAGACAGTAAAAAGATTTTCCTTTTAATCCGTGCGGTAATTAGCCTTTAAAGCCACTAATTACAGCTAATGAAATCTTATCTGCAGTCCGGATGCTCCACGGGCTGCTTCACGCGCTACCTACTAATTACATCGCCGAGGATTTTTTGCCGAACCAGGAAGGTTAAGTTTCCTTTGAGGATGCGCCCGATATTCCTCGCTCTTGTGCGCATTGTGACTGCATACCATCTTGTGTACGAGCCCGAGCACGACACCCGAAGAAAAGTTTATCCCGGGTTATACGACGGCGATATTTTACACTCGCTGTTTTATACTCTAAGCAGGTTTGCACACCTTAAAGCCAGTAACCCGTGTCGGATTACGGTGTGTCGCGATTTAACGCTTTTCATTCCTTTATTTCCCACTGGAAGTCCATCCGCCGTATTCGTGACCGGACTGGAAGGTATCGTTGATTTCTAATTTTCCGCCGTGTCAAAGCTCAAGGCGCGATCGAGGCGAACTAATCGCCACCTGCGAAGCGAAGGGGGAAGGAAACAGGGGAAAAGAGGGAGAGAGAGAGAAAGGGAGAGAAAAGAAGAAAGAGAGAAGTAATAAAGTCTCGTTGGGGAGGTACATTGCGATGACACGCGATGAATGCGACGACGCATTTATTCGATTCTAGAACGTAATTTCCTTCGCGAGGCAATGTGTCGGGCGGCGGTGAACCGGCGGGGATGTACTATCCAAACTTTAACTCTTACTTAGTCACGAATTCCTCGAGGGGACGGGATCATTCCCTCTCTTCCCCCCACCCCTCTCTCTCTCTCTCTCTCTCTCTCTCTCTCTCTCTCTCTCTCTCTCACTCGTCTCTCCCGACGACGACGGCGCGGCGACGTTTATATTTTCCACTCGAAACAAATTACCTCGTTGGAAATTCATCGCGAGCCGCCCTTAATTGAAGAACGCAGTTTAACGGTCTAGAGAATCTAAGTTTGCAATCCGGAATTTGATCGGTGAAGGGAATTATCGTTTCGCAATTTGCATGGATTATTCTGACCCATATTGGCTGAAGAGGTTAAACCAACAATAGAGCGCGCGCACTCCCCTCCTCCTCTCTCTCTCTCTCTCTCTCTCTCTCTCTCTCTCTCTCTCTCTCTCTCTCTCTCTCTCTCTCTCTCTCTCTGCGTTCCCACTTCAATCGTGCTGATTCGCACACCGAATATCTTGGGCGAGCGTTCGTCGTAAGGAGGATCGTTCGTTGACTATCTACGAAAAAATCTGATCAGTTGTCCCACTTTTTTCTTTCATTTTTCCCCTTTTTATCACCGTGCATTCTTTCGATAAGGAGCATAATACCAAATAAATATGCTACAGTTTGAGATAAGATGCGTGTTGATTTACGACGATAGAAAAATCTCTCGTATGACGCGCGAGATAGCGTGCGATTTTCTGTACGATGCTGCGCAAACGACTTGATAATAATTTTCTACACGACTTTTCTCACGTTGTCTCGCGAGATGACATTTTTGGCTTCCGAATAAATTTCTCATTGACGTAAGTGCGAAAGAAGATTGTTTTCTTTGCCGTAATCTTTTCCTCATTTTTATTTATATTCCTCGAAATGTTTCAAATGTTGAGCTGTGGTCAACACAGGATTAATTGGGAAACAAAACTAACCTCGACTGGAAACAGTTAGAATTGATGTGTTTCCTTCCACACGAGAAGATCATCGTAGTATATGGAACAGTGTCCTAGAAATAAGAACAAACGCCGATGAATCCCTTTGTTGCATTTCAATCCGCCGCTAAAACTGATGGATAAAGCTTGGCCATTTAATACGTCAGTGACGTTTATTATATCTGGTCGTTACACGATTTTAGGATAAAACGCAAATTCTTGCCGAGCACGTAAGTAGGTCGACGTTTCCCTCTCTCTCTCTCTCTTCCTCTCTCTCTCTCTCTCTCTCTCTCTCTCTCTCTCTCTCGTTCTCTCCTGCTCGCTCGCTCGCTCACTCGTCATTTGTACACAGCTTAATTTTTAATGACTTACAGATAAATTAGGGATTTAGTTGCCTGTTTGAAAGGATTTCCATCACGCACACACGCATACACAGAGAGAGAGAGAGAGAGAGAGAGAGAGAGAGAGAGAGAGAGAGAGGGAGAGAGAGAGAGAAAGACGTCGAGCGTGTTCGATAAAGCAGCATGATTAACTCGCCGGTAACTCGCGGAAGGAGAGCTTTTTATTTCCGAGCACAAATTGCGCGATATTGCTTTGGATGGCGTGGAACAGAACTCGGTGAAGTACGAGTTATTAAACGGTCTCCGCGATGTTACTTCGTGATGGCCCTAGAACTCAAATCGCGCGATCTGCTTCATCGCGCTTTCTTCTTTGGTAATGCGACATCTCGCTCGGTCATGCGCGCGAGTTTACTCGCGCGCGCGTGCGATTGTTCCTCACAGCGAAATCATTAATTTCTTCTGACAATTAATTCCAATTCGTCGGCCACGCGAACGTAACATTAACGCATTTCTAAAACGCGACTATGTCCCGTATCGAACATTCAATCGCAGCCATCCATCCGTCACTCATCTGCGACTCTTTGCGAGTAGGGTCACCAGATGTACTCTTTTAGGAGTATATTTATCTTTTTCAGGTAGTAAAAAGGATACTCTGTAGTTTTACGTTTATCGCACTCTATCGCGTGTATACTCTTTTCTTCTAAATAGGCTAACTGTGAATTTTTCGTGATAAACTTATCCATGGTAAAGTGTAACTTTAAGAACTTAGATTATAAACAATTTACGACTACTGTGAGGGAAATAAAGAATTGTTAGCTGATGTTCGGAGCAACGCAAAATATGAATCGGGTCGAGAGGTTGCGATAAGCCAATAAAAAGCATGTGTGATAAAGGAAGAGGATCAACAAGTTTTCCTGCTCCGCAGGATTTTCAAAAAATAATCTTTTGTATTGTATGATCACCAGGAATTTCAAAAATAACCATTAGGTAAGGAAACATCTCAATCCATAAAGCTAAAATTAATTATTAGTTATGTCACTAATCCATAAAGCCAAAATTAATTATTAGGTATGTCACTATAATATCGGAGCCCTTTTTATGGCTAATGAATAGATTAATCAAACATTTTCACTCATTAGGCTTCTCTCCGCCATCATATTAACGTCACTTTAGACCATCAAGAGATTTTGAAAATAGTTTAGATAATGCTGCCCACTATTTGCCCTCCTAGATAGATGGAGATGAAGAAGAAGCATCATCAAATTCTGAGCAATGATCATCAGAAGATGTTTAAGAGTCATGATCGTAGTGTTTAACCCTTTGTGGACGAGAACTCTCTCTGATTCCCGGCAGGTCGAACATATTTTTTATATAAAATAAGATTATACAGGATCATCATAGCCCACCCGTACCACTCGACTTTTTTGTAAATGCGACATTTTAGGGGAAAATGTTTTAGACAAAAGTTGCTCGAATTAATTGGTAAAAAAAGTTGATATAATAAAAAAATTGAAATTTTCATTTAAGAAAAATAATGATCAGTGAATACCTCAAAAGTGGCGCCATCTGTAAACAAAATGATATAGTTGTTACATATCCCCTTTGAAACCAAACAATTTTTTATCTGAAACATTTTTCCCTAAAATTTCGCATTTACAAAAAAATCAGGTGATACAGGTAGTCTGTGACACCCTGAATATTTAACTTCGCATTGACATCTCTCGTTCGTTTGCCGCTGTAGTAGCGGCATTCAACCTGAGAAGCAAAATCGCGGTGTCCCTACAGCGACGACATTCGTCCACAGAAAAAAACAAGAAACAAAATACCTAAATGAAACAAACAAAAATTAAATAAAAATGAAAATAAAAAATCGAAATAAAATAAAGAACTTAAAGCCTTTTTGCGATGATCGCAACCTTGACGCGGTGTGGAGGCTCAAGTCTGTAGGCAGCTAATAGTGATCACCTACCTGTCATTAGCATCTATATATGTAATAAAAAAATTAATTTTTTCACTATAAGTTGTATTCACATGGAAAAAATTTGCTTTGGGCGAACCAATTTTCTGAATATTTAGTGAAATATGAACAATTGAAGAATTTCAATTAAAAATACCAGAATTTTGTTTGAGTTAACAAGAAATTTGACAATTTAGACAATTTAGACTAAATCCCGCTTCAACCAATTTCAATCAAAATTTCAATCAAAATATCGTTTATATTTCACTAGAAAATTGTCTCATTAAATCAAACATTTTTTTTCTGTGCACCTTTACTTTGTAGACGATACATGTTGTAGTCTAAAATGACGTTAATAATGACGACAAAGAGAGAAGTATTAGGTGAGTAAATTAATTCGTTGCCTTTACATTTATTTATTCTTAAAATTAAATTAAATTATATTTATATATTATATTATATAATTATATTATATAATTAAATTATATTTTAAATTTAGATATTTTCCGGCCGTATTACATACGGTTTTGAAAAGCCGTTATTTATATTTAACATATTATGTGTAACATATAAAACGTGTAAAAAGTGGTTCCAGAGATTCCGGCAAGGAAACTTTGAATTGACTGACGAGTCTTGGTCCGGTTAACCAAAGTTCAGAATTAGTTAAGAAAGTTAAGAAGAAAGGAAAGAAGAAGTTTAAGGATAATGACTTGCAGAATTTATTAAATACAAATCCAATACAAACACAAAAGCAGCTGGCAGAACAGCTGGGAGTAACCCGAAAAGCTTTTTTACTTTTTAAGCAAATGGGAAAATTTTTAAAGTGTTTTCCATCTTCTCAGTGTCAATAACGAAAATAGGCGTTACGCTAAAGCCTTGACTTTATTATCAAGGTTTAAAAAAATGATTTTTTTATATGAAACTCAAGGGATGAAATGTGAATTTTGTATGGCAATACAAAACACTGGAAGCCACGAGTGAACCTGTACAACCATCCACTTCAGTGCCCAGTCTTCACGCGAAAAAGATACTCCAACCTAATCAAATCGTCATAGCAGTTCGCTACAGCTTATCAATATAAGCGACAAATTGGAACGCAAGAAACCGTATACAGGGAAAGGTTTTAAGAAAATCATCCTGTTTCGTGACAACGCTCGGCCTCACGTTGTGCAAATCACAAAAGAATAAATTTTTTATCTGGGTTGGAAAGTTTTGTCACGTCCAGCGTATTCATCAGACTTGGCTCCAATAGGTTTCGGTCTCTCCAGCACTATCTACGTGACATGCACTTTAGAAATGTCGAAGATGTGAAAAAATGCATCGATGAATTCATCAAGTTTAAACCACCGTATTCTTCTCGCGATGGAATTTGTCAGTTGCTCCAAAAATGGACTAAAGTTGTAGAAAACAAAGGCGATTTTTTTTTATTAACCTTTAGAGGACCGGCATTTGAGATACAAGATTCTCCGAAGAAAATCGATAAAAAATGTACTTTATATCATATATTCATCGTATACAAAGTACTGATCACGGAGACCACTTAAATGGTGGTCTCGGCCCTGGCAGGTAAAGACAATGTTAAAATTTTCAAATTTGAAGAAAATAAGTTTCTAGAGGTTTTCAAGGTCGCTGAATAAAATGGAACTATCAGTTTTTGTAAATGATGAGAATTTATAGTTATATCGCGCAAAAAATTCCGAGAAATGTTTCCTAATATGATAATGCTATCCTTTAGCATTATCCAGAGCCAACGACGTGGACGTAGAGAGTGTGTAGTGTATGCGTGTATATGTGTGTATTGTCATATGTATGTGCGTGTATGTGTGAGCACGTAATTATTTATTTACATATTTCCGCTAACTCGCGTTTATGAAGAAAAAAATTGCAAATAGGGGGAAGGGGAGAAGGGTAGGAGAGGGGGTACAAACTTGTATCTGGATATGTGAATATCTATACACACATAAGTAGATGAATGTTGAACATGAATGCAACTAACTGTTGTCTACCACCATTATAGTGGTTTCTCGGCCCTCTAAAGGTTAATATAACTGTAATACTTGATTGGTAAATAAGGTTTGAATTTTATAAAAAAGGCACCGAATTAATTGACACACTTAATATATTAGGAATGTAGTTTTGAGGGTTTTGCAAGAGATGACACTAATGTCAGTTTTGTCAAAGACATTCCAATCACAGTTATTGTTTCCTAATATTTTAATACTAATCCATGATATTTAGTCCTTTGCTAACAATAGACGCAGTAAATATTGTGTTAATACCATCTTAAAAATGGAGCTTTCTAAAGAGCATTTTCGACATGCTTTTGTTTTTTAATCAGAAGAAAACGGCGACTGAAGGTCATAGAAATCTGATAGAAACTTATGATGATGTTGCTTCATTAATTAAGACATATGAGTATTAGTTTAGACGATTCAAAAATGGTGATTTCAATGTTTACGACAAAGATCGCTCGGGACAACCAAAAAAATTTGAAAATGCAAATTTGCAAACATTATTGGGCGAAAATCTAGCACAATCCACTTTAGAACTTGCCAAAACATTAAATGTTGATCGTACAACAGTTAGCATGATATGGAAAAAATTTACAAAGATGCAAAATGGATTTCACATCAATTATCGGAAAATGCCATTGCAAACCGGTTAAATATTTGCATTTCGTTGATCGCCAGACAAAAAATGAGGAGTTTTTTGTATCGAATTATTAGTGGGGATGAAAAATAGATCTATTTCGATAATCCCAAATGAAAAATATCATGGGTTAATCCAGACTAACCAGCAACATCCACTTCGAGGCGCAATGTTCACGATTCAAAGGTTGGATGGTTCAAAGGTTACGGTGGGATCAAGAAGATGCTGTGTATACTATGAACTGTTAAATTCGAGTGAAACTATCACCGTTGATCGTTACCGACAACAATTGTACAAATTAAAGCGAGCATTGAACCAGAAACGGTCACTAATTGCGAGTAAACGACGCAAAGTGATCCTTCTTCACGCCAATACTCGACTTTATGTTGCGTTATCCGTGAAGCGAACGCTATTAGAGCTGGAATGGGAAGTCTTACCGCATTCCGCGTATTCTTCAGACATTTCTTCTCGTTCCGGTCGATACATCATGCTCCAAAGGATATACACTTACATAACTTTGAAAAAGTGCGAAAATTAATTAAAAGTTGGATCAACTCCAAAGAAGAATCTTTTTATTGTCGCGGAATCTATCTCTTGCCAGAAAGATGGGAGAAGGTTGTAGAAAATGAAGGAAAATATTTTGATTAAGGTATTCGTTCATTATTTTGTTTAAGTAAATCAGTTTTTGAGAAAAAACCCAAAACCAAATCACACTCTTAATAATGAGCAAAAATATTTTATTAGTCCACTTTATTAGTCCACTAGTCATGAAAAGGACATAGGTACCATAATGATATTCCTAGACTAATAATTAATTTTGGCTTTATGGATCGAGATTTTTTCTCACCCAATGGTCATTTCTGATGATCATACAACACAAAAAAAATTGTATTTAAAATCCTGCGACGGCAGAAAAACGTCCTTATTAATCCTCCTCCCTCTCCTTCACCCCGCGTCATTGAGCCCCCGCTAATGACTTTTCCTTGCCCCTCGGAATTTGCGCGACACTTTTTCACACTTTTTCCATGCTCAATGTACTCTTTCTCGACGAAGCCCATCTGGCAATCCCATCTGCGAAGGAAAGAACGAGCATCAGGAGGAAACATCGGAAAGAAAAAAAGCCGAAGTCGTAAAGGCGAATCTGTTCGCGGCTAATACGGCTCAAAAAAGGCGCGGCGTGATGTTTAGCGAAATTCGTGGTTTCTTTCGCGACCGCACTTAAAGAGCCCTCTCACTGCTCGATTACAACGCGCCCCGTACGACCGTAAATCCAGTCTTATCTGCGAACAGCGCCCTTCCGCTTATTCCTTTACCGGCGACGGCAAGCTTCTCGCGGTCCCTCTCAGAAACGGAGATCGTAAAATCTGCGGCGTTATCAAGCGCACCGCGCGCGATATTGTTTCTTTACGATCGGAATCATAAAGCTCAAGCGCGCGCGCACGTAGCGTGCTTTTATTCCGTACACGGCGCAGTGGTCTACACAATTCTCGATCGGTCTTACTAAATTGGCAATCTTGGCGCTTCGAGCCGTAATCCCGGATCTTGCGAGCACCGAACACGAGAAACAAACCTCGTGAAGCGGCGGCGGCGCATAGTGGGGCCAGGTCACATTCTTTGCTTCAAAATTCTGCAGAGACCTGAATTTCCAACCGATCATCAACACCAATGGATGAGGTTGATCTTGAATAACTTCCGAAGAGATCTGCCTTGCCAAAATAAAAAAGAAAATTTTTTTTCTCGAATTACTAGCCCCAAAAGAGGAAAAATTATCGTTAAACGCGAGAAACTTGTGGAATACTCATTATTCGACACATATTTCTATCTAATAGCGTATTCAGTGGATTGAAACTATGAAACCAATCAACAGACACCTCGAGATTTATCGATCTTGAAGCAGAAACCCATTAACCCAAAACTTATATGCCCAAAATACAAAAACATCAGATATAGACCCGTTAAGCATAAAGCCGAGGGATTTTGAGTCTTAAGCCCATCAACCTAGGAATCTATCAATCCGAGAGCTTTTTAGCTCGTGGATGCATGAAGCCGTATATGTATTAAGAACTCCAAATAGTCCAAGAACTCAATTTAGCCATAGCTCGAGAACCTAATAATACTCGACGTTGAATATTCAGCTATAAAACATTAAGTTCGAGCCTAGAAATACTGAATGCCAAATGGCTTAATTCTTTCTCAATATGGGCTGAAATGATGAGTTTTGAAATTCTGAGTTTTCTAACAGGTGATTATAAGTTCTGGGGTCTCGCATTTAGTACCCATAAGCTCGAACCCATTGAGGTCGAACCGAAAACACTGTACTTTAAACAATAAGCTTCTAAGACAAACCCTAAACCCATGAACCCTGAACCGATAATTTTTTTCAAAATTTCGGCTAGACAGATCTCTTTGGAAATTATTCAGGATCAACCCCTCATCCATTGGTATCGATGATCGGTTGGAAATTCAGGTTTCTAGAGGATTTTGAACCAAAGCATGTCATTTGACCCCACTGTGCGGCGGCGACGGCGCGCGACTCCGGTCACCCGTTTGCGATCTCAGTCGCTCGACCGGCCGGTGAAAAGTCGCGATACTCGCGCCGAGTACTCGCGACTCGTCGAGCCGCCACCGCGAGCATCGCGCGAGACGCTCGTTCTTTCTATTATCCCACGGCGCGGTGTGAGACGAAGCTCGCTCGTGGGGTATGTCGCGCCATTTGCATTTTCATTACCACCGGCGGTCCTTATTTAAATAGGTGAACAACTGCGAAGCACTCTGCTGGTCGGAGAGCTCGTTAGGCGTCCCCTTCCGGCTGGGTGAAAGGGTGAAAAGAGGCAGAGAGGGACGAGAGAGGAGGCAACTCGTGTGCTCACAGGTACATCCGTCGCGTCTGCCGCGCTCCTCTCACGCACTCAGCCTCGTCCAGCATGTACCCAAGCGTCGCTCTCGAGCCCTCCTCTGTCCCTCTCTCTTAAGACGGTGCTCGGGCAAAGAGAGACGAGAGGAAGAGGGAGGGAGGGAGAGAGAGAAAGAGAGAGAGAGAGGCGGATGACTGCAATTTTGCGCGAGGACGCGAATCCTTGCGGCCCCGTCGGCCGTTGTGCGCGAGGATGGAATCTTTTAAATTCAGCGCGGTACGCTTCATTAGTGGTCGCGGTGCGCTCGACGACCGCAACGATTTAATCCGAGCTCGACGCGGCGCGGCGCGGCGCGGCGCGGCGCGGCGCAGCGTGGTGTCAAGCCGCGCCGCCATCCCGAGGAAATTCAATTTTCGCCGCGGCGGTAATGGACCAGAACGTTCCAGCCGGAGAGTTAGGCCGTCTCTCGGCCGTTCCGTCGCGTCGGAAACGCCAATCGGCCCGCTCGTGTGTCTCGATGCGGCGGAATCTGTTTGAGCGTAAAGACCGTATCACACTAGCGACTCGCGACTGCGCCTGCGGCTGCGATTGCGACTGCGACTGCGATTCATCCTCAAGCAATCAAAAAGCCGTCCAAACGACAGTCGCGAGTCGCAGCCGCGAGTCGCTGCTTTCTGATTGGTCGAGGAAGAATCGCAATCGCAATCGCAGCCGCAGCCGCAGTCGCGAGTCGCTAGTGTGATACGGTCTTAACGCGGCTTCGAAATACCGAGGAGAGAGCGAGAACGAGGGCGCGGGGGTGTTGGGGGCGCTCTGTATGTCGCTGGCGTCGTCGTGGTCGCGCGCGCGGAATGCGACGCGAGAGCGCAAAAGGCAGGCGACGCGAACGAATCGACAGGAACGCCGGGAAAAGTGCGGAAATGCGCGCGGCGTGTACTCGATAAAAATACTTTTAATGCAACGCTCTTCTCGCTGGCACGCGCGAGTTCGACGCGAGCGGAGGAATTAGCTATATACGTAGCTACATGCCCGCTTCTCGCGAGAGCAGCAGCGGCAAATTTACAAACTCGTCAGACGCCGTGTGCGCTGATATATCGCGCTGTGAGCCCGCTCCGTCTTCGCTGAAGTAACACAAACAGCGCAGGAAAGATTCTCCCGACCGACGCGACGAGGAAATAAGGGCAACGCGCGCGCGCGCGCGCGCGCGCGGCTGCTGCAGCTCCGCCAAAGTTAGGACCCGGCGCCGAGCAACTTTCTCACGCTCGCAAAGGACCGACTTCGACGTTAGAATTTGATTCGATGTATTACAAAGATACGCGGCGCCACTCGGAATTCATAATGGCACATGAGCTCCCTCACCCAGTTTCGAAGCGGCAGCAGCGGTGCGAGCTCTGGTTCTTCTCTCTGTTCCGCTCGGTTCCGTTTGCTTCGTGTTATCTTCGATACGCGCGTCTCTCTCTCTCTCTCTCTCTCTCTCTCTCTCTCTCTCTGTTTCTCTTTCACGAATTAAAGATCGCGAATTCCCGCCGCCACCGTTCCCGCGGCGAAGTAGATCCGACCGGCTCCGTGTATGAAGATCCGCACGGACTGTGCTAGACGTTACCGGCAAACTCGCGCCGTAACTTTCAGATTTCGTTCCCCGAGAGATTTCGGGTTGAATACCTTACACAAGTTAAGCATAGGGTTGCCAGATTTGTAAGTTGGTAGGGAAGGCCGAAAATTTCAGTGGACAAAAAAACAGATAAGGTCGTCGAGTGGAATGCGTCTAGGCCTGCTCTGAAATCGGTTTCGGAAACTTTGGTTTTAATCACAAAGCTGGTAGGCCTTAAACTAACTCAAATACGTTCCATAATTGATCGGCTGATCACGCTTGGATGTTCATAGCCATGTGCTATTTTTGTTTACGAACTTGGTTTTAGCTATTCATTTTATTATTAAATCAAGAAATGGACACAGATCTTTTATTATTGTACCTGTTATCTTGATGATTGAACAGTTGATCAATTACGGGACGTATCTAAGTTAGTTCAAGGCCTACCAACTTTATAACTAACCAAAGTTTCCGAAATCGATTTCGGAGCAGACCTTTAGATACGTTTCGTACTTGAACAGTTGATTCATGCGATTAACTTCACGATCGGGAGATTAGGTAATCAAGATAATAAGTAATAAAAAATCTCTCCATTTCTCTATCTAACGTTACAAAATTAGCAACTAAAATCAGATTTGTAAATAGAAATAGTATATAATTGTGAATGTCCAAATGTGACCAGCTAGTCAATTATGGAGCGTATTTAAGTTAGTTTCATTCAGGCCTACCAACTTTATAACTAAAACCAAAGTTTCCGAAATCGATTCCGGAACAGGCCTAATGTCATCTTTCCGATCGTCAATTTTCAACTATATATATTATACAGGGTGTCCAGAATCTTTTGGAAACGAAAAATTGTTAAGATTAATCGGATCAAACTGAAAGGAAAAGCCAAGTACCATTTTACAAAAATCGTAATAATTATTAATGATTGGAAATGACCACATCCAGAGGTTCTTTTAATTAACCCCTTAAGCGGCAAGTTGGTTTTGTCTGAATGTGCTCCAGGGGGTAGGAAAAAGATTCTTTGATTTTCTATATCCAGGAGTTTTTTGGATCGTAGAATACGATTACGTGGTCAAAATTGTGAAATTCAAAATTGCGGATCCAATATGACGGACAAGATGTTACATAATCTAAAATTTGACGTATTTTATAAAAATTCCGTGTTTGTTGTCATGTGTATAATTTATGAGTGCGAAAATAAAATTTTCAAATTAAATTATCGATCATTGACGTCTAAAAAATAGGAAAAAAATTTTAAAGATATATTTTTCAAGACCCTCTGCATTAGTTGGTAAATTTTTATTTACGACCCCAGAATGTGCCACGAGAAGGCTGCAGAATGGAAATTACATTCCGTTTTTTCTTTTTTATTTTTTTTTATTTTTTAATGTTTTTTTATTTGACACTGTTCATTTAACTGTGACATGAAGACATAGAAAAGAACCTGAATTTTTAAAAATCTATCTCCGTAACTATTTATAAAAGAAACTGAATTTTTACAGAAACTATCTCCGTAAATACTTATGGTAAAATCATAGCGTAAAATGCTAAGCCAAATAAAATAGAACACTTATATAAATCAGCGACATATGCAATTTAGAATTATGTGACACATTCTATTCTCCATATTAGATCAGCTAATTTGAATTTATCAATTATAACTGCAAATACGTATTTTACGATTTGATAAACACCTGACCACGAAATTTTAATAAAATAAGTTCATTTTTTGTTTATATGATATTTTTGCTCGTCATATTGAATACGCCGTTTGGAACTTGTTAATTTTAATCACAAATTCGTATTCCGCGACCCAGAAAACCCTTGGACAATAAATTTTAATGAAATAAATAAATTTTCGAATTATGTGACATTTTTGTACGCCATATTGGATTCGCCATTTTGAATTTGTCAATTTTAACCAAAAATACGTATTCTACGACCTAAAAAACCCTGTATATACAGTTTTGCAAAACTATTGCAACAACGATCTGCGAGAAAATGCATTTGACGCCATATGGCGTCAGTGCCCCCTGGGGCACGAAAAAATTTGACGCCATGTGGCGTCAATGCCGCTCAAGGGATTAATAATTTGAAAATTTGTATAAAACTTATTTGCAGAATGGTAAAGGACTTTTTTATTCGAAATGATCTAACCTACAATTTTATGTCGGGTGTTGTGTCTAGCGATATATGTGAGTATATTGGACTTTAAACCCTGAATGTTGAACCTATCGTTAGGCACAATAACCGTCATATAATCGTAGATACGGTAATTCTGAACAAAAGAAGTCCTTTATCATTTTGCAAACAAGTACGCAAATTTTCAAGTTATCAATTCTAAAAAGCTTCTAAATAGATATGGTCATTTTCAATCATTGATAATTTAATAAGTATTGCGATTTTTGCAAAATGGTACTTGACTCTTCTTCTCAGTTTAGTCTGATTAGTCTTCTCAATTTTTCATTTTCAAAAGATCCCGGACACCCTGTATATTCAGTATGAGAGCGACAAAAATGTTACTAGGTGATGACTATGATAAATCACTATAGCGGCACGTCTGACAAGCAAAAAAAAATTAAAATTTCTTCGATGCGATAGGGAAGGGTAAACAGCGTCCTTGGCAGGACATGAAAATTTTGGCTAAAAAAAAGGACAATCCTTTCCAAAGAAGGACAACTCCACGTACATATCATTTTGCGTAATTACCTATATTTATATAGCGTGTAAATGCTCAGAAATGAAAAACGAGGAACATGTTGAGGTTTCATCGACTACGTGTTTTCTTCGTCACATCATCCGCCATCGTTTTTCACTTGTCTCCAAAATTCACGTATTACTTTCACGTCCGCAATGGCCGACACCCATATAGCGCGATATAGCGTTTCCAAATTCGAATTACTTCGAAGAATCCAAGCCAGTCAAGTTGCCGTGCAAAGTCGGCTGGACGACGTTATTCGATTGAAACTTTGAGCGTAATTTAAACGAGCACAATTACCCTCTCGCAGCTAATTAGATGGCGATTCAATTAACCGCATTGATTTCAGCAGAAATAACGGCCCCGTATGTGTACTCCGTCTCTCCGTCGTCCGCCGCGGAGTAAAACCGAAGTTAATTAATGACAATGTACATCGCGCTGAGATGGAACCGCCGCGCCGGTGAGACGGCGGCAAAATTACACAAGGAATCTAATCGCAGCGGCCGCTGCGCCGACGAGAGCGCGGCAGCGGATTAAAAAATCAAATCTCCCCGCCAGCATAGAGGAGTCGCGCGGGCATATTGATTTTTCTACTCCGGTGCAGCCAATGACCTAACGTTACCTCGCCTGCGAGCACGACCCTAACAAAGATTATTCGAAGAATGACGTGCCGTACACGGCGTAGCATCGTAGAAATCGACACCCATTTACCATTTCGTATTCTCGATTGTGTCGCTCACACATGTGACCGCTCCGCGCACGTCATACCGAGCATCTTAAGACACTATCTGGCAGCCGCCCAATCCGGTCATATTTCTCCGATCGCGAAGGGTCACGCGGCTGTGCGACAGGATCCCCAAGGCCGCAAAGATTTACCGTGGACATTAAATTACGACCGTCGCGACTGATCTTCGGGATCGGTATTCTCTGAACGGGACGTCGAAACCGAGCTCGCTGATCAAACGACGCCGTTGAACGACGCTTTTGTTTCTTCTTTTCTCGATTTCTTTTCTTCTTCTTTTTTTGATCTTTCCTTTCGTCTCCAGAGCGTTGCGTCCAGTGGGCTTTTCGGCCCTGTGGGACCGAATCTTCTCTCTCTTTTGTTGAAAATCGAGGTTTGTCAGGAGGACGTATATATGTATACCATATACATATATATGTGTCCGTATACTTCATCGTCCGTTGGAAACGAGATGATCATATATCTTCGTAGGCAACCAGAGCTCGGGTGAAACAAGTTGCGGTATTTGCGACTTCCGAGGAAAAGATGAAAATAGAGAGTCTATGAGACTTTATTATCTTTATTATCGTAACAAGAAAAGATAAAACAAGCAAGCCAGTAATAAATATTCAGTCATCCGAGAGAGATTCGAAAAAGTTCGTAAAATTTTGAGGATAACTCAAATATGTCATATGTTTCCAACACGAGAGACGAACTATAATATCTGGGAATAATAAATATAATAAAATAAAAAAAATATGATAATAATAAATTTCTTTTACCGAAATATTCACAAAAATGCACGTCAGTGTATATGCTACTGTTCGACAAAAAAAGAACACCAGAATGAAACTAGCTTTTCCATTTCCTGTAGTTTTTTAAACACCGAATATGAATCTGGTTTTCAAATTGATCCATCACGTTACATTTTTGAGAAATTTGCAGTTGAAGTTGCAAAAAGGACCGTTTTCACGTATATTGTCATATTCTAATTACGAACTAATTACGAAATATGACATGCTGGAGAAGTTTTATTGTAATCAACATTAAGTATGTTGTTAGCATGTTGTTATAAGTTTTTAGCAAGCGATAAAACTATCGATTCTGATAACTGCACTGTCTGCAATTAAACCAGCTGAAAGCGGCGGCCGACGAGAAACGCCCGGAATTGACAAATCATAAGGGCTTTGTTTCTCCCCATGACAACGCGAGACATGTAACTTTGGTTACCCAGAAAAAATTGTCGAGCTTCAGTTGGGATGTCTCACCATACTCAGCGTATTCCCCTAACAATCTGACTATCACTTGTTTCGTTCGCTTCAAAACAATTTAAACGTTAAAGAATACCAATTCTTGTAAGCTGTCAAAATTTAGCTGGATAAATTCTTTAATGAAGATTCGACTGAATTCTATACACTGACGGAATATGAAGCTATTTGGAAAACGGTTTAACATTGTCCAAAAAAGTGGTGCATGCATTACTGGTGAAAGTTGCATCTTAATATTTAATTTCTGAGTTTCAAACTGTTGTTAAAAGAACCTGGCCGAACTTTTCAACCAGCCCTGTAGTGTTATTCTTATTGTACTAAGCTCAAACTATCTATAAACGATGTAGGAAATCGATAGGGGACTTTTAACTTTTTGTGTGGCAGTAGTAAGTATATTTACCATTGTCCCTTCTTTCATTTTTGCGAAGTACTATTTATAGTTTAATAAAACATAGTTTTAATAAAAACAAATATAATCTCGCATATATTAATACTTACTTTACATGTTTTTCATAGTTATTAAGTTTATGATAATTAAAAATAACCATATCTAAAAGCTCTATTAATTGATAACTTGAAAATTTGTATACCTATTTGCAAAATAATAAACGAAATAGTAGCGATAGATATGAGTATATTGAACTTTGAACCCTGAATCTTGAACCTGTCGCTAGGTACAATAGCCGTCATATAATTGTAGATTAGGTCATTTTGAACAAAAAAGTTCTTCACAACTTTGCAAATAAATAGGCAAATTTTCGAGTTATCGATTAAAAGAGCCTCCAGATGTGGCATTTTCAATCATTAATAACTTAATAACTATTGCGACTTTTGCAGAATAGAATTTTGCAAGGTGCGGTTTTTGCAAAATTACTTGACTTTTTTCTCAGTTTGATCTGATTAATCTCCACAATTTTTCGTTTCCAAAGAATTTCGGACACCCTATATATTTTTGCCAGAATTTTTCGCACTCTACATCCTCTTTTTATAAATAAATACTTGAATAAATTTTATAAATCCAATATGAAATTCGTAATCAGCTAAAAAGTCTTTATATCATATATCTGATTTACATTTATTCAGACTCATACTGATTTATTTAACCTCTACACAGCAGCCTCTATTTGACCTGCCATTTTGAATTTCTGAAGTCTCACTTCAGATCTGATAATGAGCAAGCCAAAGCACAGAAAAAGCCGTCAAGTAGAAAAAATGTGCCACACAAAAAGGGTTAAACATCTCCACTGCACAATTGCGTAGCGTGTCACCCAATTATTATAACCTCACCCTCGTTGTATTGTATTCTTCGCAGCAGCCGCGGCGGTGAAGTCCGGGTGTCGGCGAGAGAAACGATGAACGAATCTAGACGAGCCGGGAACGTAGCGGCGCGATAATAATAATATGTGGACAACGCGGCCACGGACCAGGCGAAAGTCGCGACAACCGTCGACCCCGTCGTGCAAGGGACGCGATAATCGGACGTGGAATCGCCGTCGGGACAGCTTTCGCATCATCTATTCGGTGATATTGGCGGCCTGCATGGCGACGCAAGAAGCGAGATGCGCCAAGTGCCCGCCACCGGACACAATACCCGGCTGCCCGTGCTACAACTTCGAGAACGGCGGTCTGTTCCTGGAGTGCGCAGGTGCCACCGAGGAGTCCCTCAGGAACGCTTTGTCCGGCGTGATACATGCCGCCGGCGATGAAGGTAACCGTCCATGATGCGACACGCAAAAAACAGGTTACACCGCGCGGAGAACACGTATTCCCCTCGCATACATAAGCAGAAATAGCCGTAGCCGCGAACATAAGCCGTTGGAACAAGCCAATATTGGCGCCGACAAGATCGGCACCACAGTAACCGTGCGACTCGAGATAAAGCAAAAGAAAAGGAGAAAATCAAAGAAAGCTCTTGAGAGACTCTCTAGTCGGTATCTATGCAAATGTAGTCAATAAGCTTGGATATCTTCTTCTTGCAGCTCTTGCTCCTGAATCCTTGAGCATGAATATGCTTGAATATAATTAAATGCGGATGTGCACGTGTGTGTGTGTGTGTATGTGCGTGCGTGCACGCGCGTATGTTCTCCAGGGTATTTAAGTGTAATTTATACGCTTGTATATTCTTGAGAAAACTCCTAACGGTTTAATCCTGCTATGTATACGAGAATAACGTGCGCGCGACAGGGGTCGATACACGTCTCTTATACGTATTTTATATCTTCCCGCGACGCTGCGAGGCAGATCGATGAGATCGCGTTCGTCAGATCTGGAAAATCGAATTACGCATCTACGAAAAATTGAATCCCGTTGCATTGTACACGCGCCATGTAAAATCTGTTCGGTTCTCTTGATAGAACCAAACAGATTTTCATCGCGATCTGTCTGATTCCTCCATTCGCGATATCATCGGTATTTTTAATAAAGCGCGGTATATTTTTCATGTAGGAGAAAAATAAAGCACACGATACAAATCGAAGGACGAATATCGTATTGTAACTGTTTGTCTCGAGGGATTAAAAAGTTACAAAGCGAGCGCGAACGCGGTCCGGCTTTAAACGAAATATCCGGCGATTGTTTCAGGCGTGCTCGTGCAATCGTTGAGCGTGTACGAATTAGACCGAAAAGTAGAGGAACTTCGGTCCGCCGCTTTTCCGGCGGGCTCGCAAATTAGGCATCTGCAAATATCGCATTCCGCGATCCGCGAGATAAGCGAGAATGCTTTTGAGCGACTAAGCAAAAGCCTGGAATCCTTGGCACTCGTATCCGGCCGACTAGCTCAGGTACCTCAAAAGGCAATGGGCACGCTGAGCCTACTCAAAGCGCTGGACCTCGAGGCTAACCTCGTTCAAGAGCTGCCCAGCTTCAGCTTCTACGGGCTCTCCTTGATCAAGCTAAACCTCAAGGGTAATCAAATCATGAAAATCTCCGAATATGCCTTCGCCGGGCTCGAGGGCACGCTGAAGGACCTGGACCTGGCGGAGAACAAGATCCGGCTGTTCCCCATGACTTCCCTGAGACGATTGGAACACCTTACGTCCTTAAGGCTCGCGTGGAACGAGGTGTCGCAGCTGCCGGAGGACGGCTATTCCAGGCTGGACGCCTTGAACTTCCTCGATCTCAGTAGCAACAATTTCAAGGACATACCGCTCAATTGCTTTCGCTGCTGTCCGTCCCTCAAGACCCTGTCCCTTTATTACAACGCGGTCGAGTCGGTGGACAAGGATGCCTTCATATCGCTGATTGACCTTGAGTCGATTGATCTCAGCCACAACAAAATCGTGTTCCTCGACGTGGCGACCTTCCGTGCCAATCAAAAACTCAGGTCGATCGATCTCAGCCACAATCACATACACTACATCCGCGGCGTGTTCTCGCGGCTGCCCGAGCTGAAGGAGCTCTTCCTTGCGGAGAATAACATCCTCGAGATACCCGCGGAGACGTTCTCCGGCAGCACGAGTTTGTCGGTCGTATACCTGCAGCAAAACGCCATCAGACGGATCGACGGCCGTGGCCTCGCGACGCTCAGCCAACTGGCGCAGCTGCACCTGAGCGGCAACTACATCGAGAAGGTGCCGCGCGACTTCCTCGAGCACTGCGAGAACCTGTCGACGCTCTCGCTCGACGGCAACAACATCCGCGAGCTCGAGGTAGGCACGTTCGCCAAGGCGAAGCAACTGCGCGAGCTGCGGCTGCAGGACAACCAGATCACCGAGGTGAAGCGCGGAGTGTTCGCGCCGTTGCCGTCGTTGCTGGAGCTGCACCTGCAAAACAACGCAATCACGGACATGGAGACGGGCGCGCTCAGGTCCCTGCACAGTCTGCAGCACGTGAATCTGCAGGGCAACCTCTTGGCGGTGCTCGGCGACGTGTTTCAGATATCCAACGACGTCGGGCAGAGTGAAAGCAGCGGTAGCTCGTTGGTGTCCATTCAGTTGGACAACAACGGCCTCGGCGTCTTGCACAATGACTCGTTAAGAGGTCAAGCCTCGGTCAGGATCATGTGGTTGGGGCACAATAGGCTGACTCGTTTGCAAGCGCCATTGTTCCGAGACCTGTTGCTGGTGGAGCGGCTCTACCTCACCAATAATTCCATCTCGCGGATCGAGGACACCGCGTTCAAGCCGATGCAGGCGCTCAAGTTCCTCGAGCTTAGCATGAACCGGTTGAGTCACGTAACCGTCAAGACCTTTTCAGAGCTGCACGAGCTCGAGGAACTCTACCTGCAGGACAACGGCCTGCGACGTTTGGATCCTTACGCCTTGACCGCCCTCAAGCGACTGCGTGTGCTCGACTTGGCGAATAATCACCTCAACGTGTTGCACGACAAGATCTTCCAGGAGGGCCTACCGATCAGAACGCTCAACCTGAAGAACTGCACCATCACCGTCATCGAGAACGGCGCCTTCCGCGGACTGAATAATCTCTATGAACTGAATCTCGAGCACAATCACTTCACTGCCACCGCTCTAGACCGTCTCGACATACCGGGGCTGAGGGTCCTGAGAATATCGTACAACAACTTCAGCCAGATCAACGGCAACTCCTTGGACGGCTTGCCATCTTTACAGCATCTCGCGATGGACTCGTCGCAGATCAGCAGGATGCCAGCCGAGATCTTCTCGAAGAACAAGAATCTGGGGAAACTGTTACTCAGCAACAATCGACTCAGGGTACTACCAGCGACGTTGTTCCTAGGCCTGGAGGTGCTCAAGGAAGTCAAGCTGGACGGCAACCGGTTCCAGGACGCGCCGTACGATGTGTTCGCGAACGCCAGCACGGTGGAGTTTCTCTCGCTGGCGAACAACGTGCTCCTGCAGATGGACATGTCGCGGCTCAACGGACTCATCAGCCTGCGCGAGCTCGACCTACGCGGCAATTACATTATGTCCCTCACCGGCTTCTCCACCGCCAATTTCTCCCGTCTGATATCCGTTGATCTGAGTCACAATCACCTGGCGGCTCTGCCGGCCAACTTTTTCGCCCGCTCGAACATGCTGCGTAAGATCGAGCTGGCGGCCAATAAATTCCGTCAGATACCCGCGGTGGCGCTCACGGCGCAAAATATCCCCGGTTTAGCCTGGCTCAACGTCACCGCCAACCCCCTTGTGAGAATACACGAGATCAGCTCGGAGGCCAAATATCCGGCCTTGCAGGAGATCCATATATCCGGCACGAACCTGACCATCGTCACCAGCCAAGACTTCGAGGCGTTTCCCGCGCTGATGCATCTTTTCATGGGCAGCAACATGATATCCCGGGTGTCGCCCAGCGCATTCCGAAGTCTTCCCAATTTATTGACGCTGGATCTCAGCGTGAACGAGCTGGAGCTGCTGCCGCAGGAGAGACTGAAAGGGCTGGAACACCTGCGACTGCTGAATCTCACGCACAACTGTTTGAAAGAGCTCGAGGACTTTCCGCCCGACCTCAAGGCTTTGCAAGTGCTCGATCTCTCGTACAATCAGATAAGCGGAGTGGGAAAGAGCACGTTTCAGCATCTAGAGAATCTGGCCGAGCTGCATCTCTACGGGAACTGGATATCGTCGATCTCGCCGGACGCGTTCAAGCCCCTGAAGAAGCTCAGGATTTTAGATCTAAGTAGAAACTACTTGGCGAACTTACCGCTGAATGCCTTTCGACCTCTCGAAACGCAAATACGGAGTTTACGAGCCGAGGGTAAGTACGACGTAGCGTACGCTCGCTTTATTTATTCCCTTCGACTTTCGCCGCTCCCGTCACGCTCATGTGGCGCGGCCATGAATGCCCGCCGCGCGACATCACCGCGAATTAACGATCCTCGCCCCGCGCGCGCTATTAATTCATTCATTTCAATCGCTCGCTATTATCCGCAAAAAATACGGCCCTCTATTCTGCCGTCCCGCTCCGAGCCGTGGGAGAAAGAGAGAGAGAGAGAGAGAGAGAGAGAGAGAGAGAAAGAGGGAGAGAGAGAGAGAGAGAGAGAGAGAGAGAGAGAGAGAGAGAGAGAAGGCCTATTCTGAAATCGGTCTCGAAAACTTTGGATTTAGTTATAAGACCGACAGGCTTTATAAACTAATTTAGATACGTTCCGTAATTGATCAGCTGATCACGCTTGGGCATTCACAGCCATCTACATTGGGAAGCAAAACGGCTTCGACAGATTTTTTACAAACGTTAGTTTTACATTACTAGTTTAGTTCTAAAATTTGCGAATCACTGCTCAAGGACTTGCGCAAGAAAGAGAGAGAGAGAGAGAGAGAGAGAGAGAGAGAGAGAGAAAGAGACCCGCGATTTTTTGGTTTGCATAGTTTGGTTAGTAGTGATTCTCAAATTCACAACTACACGGATCAATCAATGGCCGCGTTCAGCAGAAAAAGCTGTTTACTAAGCGCTTAGTGATTATTAACTATGATTGAAGTATTCTTTTAGATCTTTAACAAATCCAAGGGAATGAACCAATCAGGAACGATAATCACTAAGCGCTTAGTAAGCAGTTTTTTCTGTTGAATGTGGCCAATATCAATGTCACTAGAAAAGAAAACTGTCGAAACTATTTTGCTTTCCAGTGAACTAATTTCTGCTTGCAAACTTGGTTTTAGCAATTAATTTTGTAATATTAAATAGAGAAATGGATAGATTTTTTATTACTTATTATTCTTTTACTTATTACTCTATTACTATTTACTCTATTACTCTTAATAATTGATCAGCTGGTCAATCACGGAACATATCTAAGTTAGTTTAAGCCTACCAACCTTACAAACTAAAATCAGTTTCCGAAAGCGATTTAGGGACTTTCATCCATTCGTCGGGTAAAATAATTCGTGTGTTCCGAGAGAGACCATCGCGGATCCTGACACTGTGGTACATCGAAGCTTTTTTTCTTACACCACCTTCCTTCTCCTCTTCCTGCCTTCCTCCTCATCTACCATCGGTACGATATTGCTCGCGCACATATGCTATCATTCACATGGATCACGTTGTGCCATGCTCGACAACAGCAATCTCGACCGATGATTGGTCGCATGCAGAACTCAGCGCTGAGCCGACGAGTCTTCGCATGCGAGTGAATTCGACCCGGTCGAAAATAGCCCCGCAGGTAGTTACACTTGCGGAGCTCCTCGACATCGAGTGAACGATATAAGTACAGAGAGAGAGAGAGAGAGAGAGAGGAAGGGAGGGAGAGAGAGAGAGAGAGAGAGAGAGAGAGGACCGGGGCTCGTACAATCGCACACAACGACAGGCAACGTTACACGAAACATTACGGTGCTATTCAGTATACAAGAACTCGACGCGCGCTATACATATGCGATATACAGCGGTGGCGTCGCGGCGACAATTCAGGCTGCAGTAAACGTCAGCGGGCGTTTACGGGCGGATCCAATGCGCCGCGATCCCTCCGCAATTCTCGAGACGTTCGTGACGATTGTGCGGGCCTCGAGTTGCGCAGGATACGATGCGGTAAAAACTTTCGCGGCAAGCCCCCTTCAGGGACGACAGCAGCGATCGCCCATAAATATCAAAAGAAAGAGGGGGAGGGCAAGGCGGCGACTCTCCCGAGGTAATCGCGGGGATTGTAGTACCAAGAGGGGCCCCTATGAAGTAGCGAGCTGAAATTCTTGGAGTACATTTCTGTAGTTGTGGGAATGCTAAATATAAAATATTGGTCCTAGCAATAGCTTATTAACAGTTCATTTGTTGATTAAAAGCCGAGTTTGAGGGGTCTTGCTTCTTAGCGATGAGTCCACTTGGCAACCTTCGCCGGGACAAAGTCTAATTGCTTTAATCAGTTCTGACAACGGGTCAAGGTTCGTTTGACGCACTTTTCGCCGTTAAAAATACTCACGGAGATAAAAGTCAAGTTACTCTGATGGAACACTGACTCTTTGCAACCTGTGTCATAAAGGTTTCCACTGGGATTCAATAATCTGGATGTTAATGCCAGTTTCTTTGCGGACAATCAGATGATTATGTCCCTTATGTTCAAGATTAGGTTAGATAAAATTAGGTTAGGTTGCGTTAGGTACATGATAGATTCAGTATCTATTACTTTAATATACGATAGACTCATCGTCAATTTAGTACGAAAGGCGAAAGATTTAAATATTTTAATACGAAGCAATTTAAAAATTCGTTAATCATTATTAATAATCTTGTTGACAACAGTGTTAAGCAAATTTTGGGATTTCAAAGGAAGAGACAAAGAGAAGACGATCATTTGAACCGCTAGTTTTATCTGTCCAATAACTTTTTTGGCCTTCCGTGAGATCACGAAAATGTCACAAGTTCTCAAAATGTTGATGTAGGAGTCAAAAATTGTGCCCAAGTATGATTAAGAAGCAGAAATTCGTTAAGCTGCTGTTTAATTGCTCGGGCTAATGTTTTATATTTACCTTTCCCATACTTAGAGAGAAGTGTGCTATAAAAAATTCAGCTCACTGGCTCGTAAGGGCCCTTCGGAATTATATCCATCATGGGTATTAAATGCGCGTAGAGAATCCACTGCACTGCGACTGCGAGTCCCAGGAGCTCTGGGAATGGCTGCGCGACCATCAGAAGCTGGTCGGCGGCGGGATGAGCCGAAATCGCGGCGGAGGCGGACTGAGGGTGAACGACATGGACAGCGGTCTACTGCGATGCGAGCAGCCGCCGGAGCTGCGCGGCCTGGTGTTCCTCGACCTGGACCCGCACGCCTTCTGCTCAGCGCCACTGGTGCTGAAACTGGCGATCCAGGACATTCAGCCGTTCTCCGTGCTGGTCTCGTGGCAGAGCAGGAATCACTCCGGCCTGCGGGGCTACCAAGTGGCCTATCACGCGTTGGACAACGTCGACGAGGTACTAAAAAGCAGACGCTCGCGAGCTTATTGTGTGTCGCGCCGACAATGCAACCGGCTGCGAGAGCGCGCGGAGTATAAATTCAGATAGCGGTCGAAGGAGGGCGGGGAAGTGGGGAGGGAGGCAGGCGGTGTAAAACGCGCGTGTAAAGTGTAAACGGCGCTTGATTCGATCGATAGTAAAATCCGAGGGGAACGAACGACGAGGCGAACTGTGGGCGGGGGACGCTCTCTCTCTCGTCGACGAGACTCTAATTCATCCTTTACAAAAACGTGTCATCACATTCGCTGCGACGACTTTCGCACGCGCGCGCGCGCGCGCGTCGTACGGATCGATCGCGCGAGCATCGGGCGCGCGAAAAAAGCCGCGGCAACTTTTGTCGATCGCATTCATCGTTTTTATCGCTGCGCAAGAAATCAAGTCTGTTTTCTGTAATTTCTCTAATTGCTGGATGATAGCGGTACAGTGCACGCGCGCGTGCATGCGGCGAGTATCGCGCATAATCCCCAACGCTCGTCACGGAGAATTCCGCGTTAATAATTCCCCGGCGGCGATAAAGAATTTTTCGCGAAGCGAAAACGCGTTTCAAGAGGGAAACTTAACGTTGAATATAAAAGAATAAAACTGAAGAATCCGATATGCATCTACTATGTGGTCGTCGCAAGTATTTTTCTACAAGTATGTTCGTCTCATGTACGAAGAGAATTTCTCTCACGGATATTGACTTACATTGCAAAATGTCATACTTGCTTTTCCGGCTAAGATATATTCATATTCCTCGAAATATTCGAAGAAACGCGATACCGTATATTTTTCAATAAAAACGTTCTTTTCGTGTACATATTATGCCAATATGTTGTATTTATCAACATTTCGTTTGACACTTTTCACACGAGAGGATACGTTCATTTTCATAATGGCGGATCCAGTAAGGCAGTACGTAAATATTCGAATTTATCAGTTTTTGAGGAATATATCAAGGTTGATTTTATATGAAATCTTTATAAAGGGTTTTTAGGGTGATGACGAACCCGGGGTCGAAATTTCAAAATTCAAAATTCAAAATGGCAGATTCAATATGGCGTTTCCAAGTGGCTAATTTTTTTATTCCATTCTAAAGAAGATCATATTTGATATATTCATGTTTTTTGGAATGGTGAATCCACTTGAAATTGTAAAATCTAACATGGCGGTTTCTAATAACTAATTGGTTTTCTATTATAGATACTCTTACCTCCATTATTAGCGGATGAAATATGTTGAAGGAAACTACTATTTTGCCGAATAGCTCTGGTGAAAACCTTGGAATTATGACAGTCGTTATCTGTGAATAAAAACATATAGCTTAATACGTACAGGGTATATCATCAACATACAGATCAGTACGACGGGTTGTCTGTCCTCATTCGAACGATAATGCAGAGGTTGTCGAAAAAGTCACTCGTTGATCTTGTCGATAATGATATTTGCAGTGCTCCCTCCCAGTTATGATGAGTGCAACTAATTTTGCACGGGATCGTTTATGATGGGAACCAAGTTCATTAAAAATTCCTCATTGAAAATTCCTCATTAGAGTGTAAAATGCTCATATTCTGAACTCTTTTTATCGAAAAAAAGTGGCTTCTGATGAGTCTTCTGATTTGTTTAAGCTGCAAACACTTCGAAAAACAAACGCTATTTTTGAACAAAGACGTGTTAAAATACAAGATTATATATCGAAAATATGTCACTTAATAGTTATCATCGACTATACTGCGATCAATAATTTATACTACGTTTCCCGCCGATTCATATTTTTGCAAAAGTGATCTATTCGAAAAACGATGGAATACGATATATATATAAGACTTCTAAATATTTCTGTATCTTTCTTATAACTTCCAATTCCTATCAAATTTTCCAATGCAAGAAATAAATTGAGAAATTATGTGAAACAGGAAAATATGTTGCATTATTTACCCCCTTGACTATTACTCTTATTTACTCTGCTTAAATTTGTAATGTTTATTTCTCAGTTTTATTTTTTTTTTTAATTTTTTTTTAATTTAACGAGGTTCGGCTGCTGTCATAAACTATTACGATGCAAAATTAGTTGCACTCATCATAACTGGGAGCACTGCAAATATCATTATCAATGAAGTCAACAAATGACTTTTTCAGCAACCTCTATATTATCATCTAAGTAAAGGCAGGCAACCCATCATACTGACCTATATATATATATATATGTTGATGTTACCTACGCAATAAAATATCAAAGTTAGTTTTCATATTAGATTCGCCATTTTGAGTTTTGAGACTTTGACCATGGATTCGCTACCAGTGATCCAAGAGAAACCCTTATAGACAAGCTTTCAAGTAAAATAAATATAGATAAGCTTTCGTATCTTTCTTGGTGCTGATCGAGAATCCCGGGGCTGCGGGTCCCGCTCACACTTTCGCACCCTTCGAATTTCAGGTACGTGCCAAAATACTCGAGCCGAGCGTGCGCTCGGTGAAACTGTCGAAGCTGTCGTCAAACACCCGCTACCTCATCTGCGTGTTCGGCCTCGGCAACTGGATGACGCCGAGCGTCGAGAACAACCCGAGCGCGGAGCAGCTGAACTTCTCGCAGACTGAGATCCTCGCGTCCACGCCGAGCTCACAGATGACCGACTCGTCCACCAGCCGCTGCACCGAGGTGAAAACGTTGGACGTGCCGGACGCGATAATCAGCAGCGACGGCTCAGCCATGGGCGACGTTGGCAGTGTCAGCAGCTTCCTGACGCGACGGCTCGGCTTGATAGTCGGCTGCTGCATGGGTTTCGTCGTCTTCCTGCTACTGGTGTCCGTGCTCGGCTATCTCAAGGTCAAGAAACAAAGGGAGGCGGTGAAGCGGGAGCAACAGCCGATACCGCCCGAGTACATATCGTACCGGCACTTCAGCATACAGAGCGGCGAGGCCGGCCACACCGCTGCCAAGCAGACCAGCATCCAAGATGGCCAACATCCGAGTTTCATCGGCAGCATGGGCAACACCACGCTGAACGTATGAGAAAAGTCACGGAACTCCCGACTCGTGGAGGTCTCGAACGTGTGAGCAGGCCCGAATCACTCGTCGATTCGAGCCTGCTGACCGGATCAGAGGACTCCTGCGACTCGCGGAAGTTTCGAATCTACATGCGCCAAAACAAACCAACAAGAGTCTCGAACAGACTGCTATATTCGAATCCCCGCGGCATGACGCCGCCGCCGAGGTCTCGCGAAATTGAGACTCGGACTGTCGCGATCATCGGCGCGCGCTCGTGCCGCTCTCTGAAGTATGACACGCACTTCAAGTGCTACACATAACACACACACACACACACACGCGCGCGCGCGCGCGCGCACGCACGCACACATACACACAGACACACGTACGACACTGAAACCGAAGAAAATACACACCCCATGCACACACATCGGAGACACTTTTTCACTGTTATCCCGGAGATGATGATGCGTCGTCGCGGTAACGACGTCTGGCCAAGCCAGAACTATCGCAAATCACATAAACGAACAGCAACGAAGAGTTCGAGCGAGTACGAGCGTTGAGTGAGTGAGTATATATATTTATGTGAGAGAATGCGACGCGCGAATGGAACCTTACCGATTAAGTAGCGGAGCATTTTATAAGGGATTTTCTACGAGTCTAAATTTCGTTCCAAGTAACTTTAATCACTTTTGCGAAGAGGGGGAGGGCTACAGACGTCATATTGGACGAGCGGGAGATCGGACGGACGGACGGACGGACGGACGGATAGACGAACGAGAGTCATCCCCGTGAGAGAGTGTACAGAACAGGAAATTGGTTTCGGTAATATACGAGCGACGTGAGCGCGCGCGCGTCCGCGCACACGAACCACACGCAAGAGCAAATTCTCTCTCGTATAGTCTGAAAAAATCTTACAGCTTTTGAACAAGACAAGATGTATTGTATAGCGAGCGCACTTTCTCCATCGCCCGCCGAGAGTAATAAATAATGCCGCATTCAGCCGAGAAACGCGTCATTGAACTTTGTATGAAATTGTCACTCAATAAATCGGGACTCTTGAAATGTTAACAATGTGCGATGTATGGAACGTCGCGCTGAATACAATCGATACGCGCGCGCGCACGCGATCCGAAAGGCAGAGGCGATAACGATAACGGCCGTCGGTAGGGTTTACAGATACGCGACCGACCCGTCGAGCTGTTGCGAGGATCCACAAAAAGCTTAAGCAGTAAGCAAATTAATCAGTCACAGCTGAATATTTTTGAGCGCCGTAAGGAAAATAATCAATTTTGATTAGTCAATTTTCTTTCCAAAGATGCTGGCGCGTCCAAAGCGATCTTGACAATGAAATTTATTAAATTGTAAGTAAGGTGCTTCCTGGGTCGTTAAATCCGAATTTAAAGTCAAAATTGCAAAATTCAAAATGGTGGACCAAATATCCAAAAACTCGTTTGGTTCTCAAATAAATTTTTATCGAGGGTTTCTGGAAGTCGTTATTTTGATTAAAAAACGGCACATTCAATATCGCGACGGCAAATATAAAATAATTATCAATTTGTATAAAAATTTATTTTCAGGCATTTTTTTTAAATCGGTTGAATTCGAGAGGAAAGTTTCAGATAATAATAACGGATCCGATAGTAGCCGAAAAATGTAGAAAATTATCCAATTTGCATGAAAGTTGAATTTCAGAAATGTTTGGCTCCATTTAATATAAATTTAAAATCGGAGTTTTCGAATGCAGATGGAGTATGTGCGATCCTAAAACTTGCGGATATTTCCGTCATTAAGAGTCTTTTCTTCCGCCGTTAAGTTAAAGGGTTAAGGGGTTAAGCAGTAAGATATAAGCAGTCAGGAAATTGACTAATCAAAATTGATTATTCTTCTTACTGTCCAAGAACATTCAACTGTGATTGGTTAGGGCCATGGCACATGGAATAACATAAGCGGTAAGACATAAGCTGAAAACAAACCGAGCAAGTTGAGAATATAAGCAGTCCCCGCTTACATTTCATTTATGATTGATCGATCCACTTACGTTTTTCTATATACCATCCGCTTCACAGAGTCGGACATAACCTAAACCTAAACCTAAACAAAACCTAAATCTAAACAAAGCTTCCAAAAAGTTTGAGTAGATAAACATAAACAGTAAGGAAATTAATCAGTCAGATCAGTCAATCAGTTGAATATTTTTGGGCCATAAGAAGAATAAGCAATTCTAATTAGTAATTTCCTATCTGCTCACGTCTTACTGCTTAAGTTCTTCTGCCCGGGCCTTAACATACGGGTGTCGCGTTTTATTCGCGCGAAGAATCGATCGCGGCCGTCGTTCGAGCAGCCGCGGACTATTTATCCCGCACTCTTCAGAGGAGGCTGCTCGTTCGTTGTGACGCGTCGCGCTGTATAATGCTGTCTCTGTCTTTTTCAAGAAATAGGAAATTCGCGGAGTGTACGAGAGACGCGACTGCGAGAGTCGCGCGGCCGCCGCCGAACGACTCTCGAGCGACGCGACGAGAGGGAGATACGGTAGATAGACTTTATCTCGTGTAATACGACGCGCATTTGCCGAACGATTTACGACTAAACACCGCGCTATTACATATCATCCAGCTTCCATTCGCGAGCGGGATCGGACGGCATGGGCCGGGACGGGTGCGGGTGCGGGTGCGAGGACGGTGGCGGACGGATGTGAAGTGGCTATTGTGTTTTCTTAATGGCTCGGCAAACCGCGCGGTTTAGGACGTCACCGCGCGCCGATGTCGCAAAATGGCATGCCATTTTGCGGCGAACGCCCGTGACGGTACCATCAATTTCCGATTGGGCCGGGCGGGACGGATCAGTGGGAAAATGGGACGCGAAAAATCGCTCGTCCCTACACACGATCGATTGCGCGACTCAGATTCCCCGGCGTGATAAGAGGATAAAGAATGTGAAGAAAGTGTAAATGTTAAAGAACGTATTTCTTTGCACGCTCGTTCGGTTCGGAGCGCTCCGGGATCCGCGCGGCTCTGCGGAATGACGCGCGATCACCAGTTCGCCGACACCGAGAGAACACTTGCGTGCCATCGCGGATATACTGAGGCAATCATTCCTTTTTCATAAATATTAATATTAGTAGCGACCTCTCGCCGGCTTGATCGACCTTGACATACTCTCTAAAAGTGAATCAGTGAAACTCACTGTTGATCAGTGATTATGCACTGATTAACAGTGAGTTTCACTGATTCACTTTTAGAGAGTACATTGTCAAGGTCATGACGCTGACTAATTCGCGAAAAGTTTTAGCCGTCGTTTATTGCTGAAAAAGTCATTAACGGAAGGATTCATAAATGAAGCCTATTGTCCCGAGACATTGCACATTAAAAAATGTTCAACAGTACATTTAACGAGGGAGGAGCGGAGCCTCTTCCATGAAAAAGAATCCAGCCTAACCTAACCTAACCTAATCCAACCTAACCCAACTTATTTTTTTTATATACGGTTGGACGTTGTTAAAAAGGATTGTTGGAGGAAGTTAAGGTTTCCTTAATTCTCTACAACTAAATTTTTCTTCGTCGGTATAAAAAGATTATGTAACATGAAACCAGTAAATATTAAGCTCCAGATATAAATTAACAAGTTATTATTTATTTACAAACGCGCATTATTAACTAACTTACAATTTTCAAAGATTTTATTCTAAAAAACGGTTTGTAACTTACATTGGATTACAATATCTATACATGCACATATAATTTAAGTTAAAAATATCGATATATCAGTATGTACGTAATTTCAAAATTACGTGATGTTACAGAGGTTTAAAACTCACGGTGTATTGTTTAACGTTTTTAATGCACACTGTGTCGGAAAAGCAGGCTCTGCTTATAAAACATTTTTGTTAATAATTTTTCAACAATAAACAATGGCTAAATTTTTTGCAAGTTAATCAGAGCTATGTCCTTGACGATATATGACAAGATCATCGGAATCGCGATGAAATCGCCACTGATATTAATGTTTACCGATTCCTTTGTTGTCAATCGCACGTACGCGCGCGCGCGCGCTATTTTTAATGCGATTCGCTTGATTTATAGAGGAAAACAACGTAGAATAAATACTGTACGCGATGTTCATCGAATTAACGAACGGACACCGTATAAATAGATCGGATCGAATTGAAGACCAATCGAACGCGAATCTCTCTCCATTTCGAGCCCACGGACCTCTGTCTTTCTCTTCCAGTACAGATATTTGCGTCGTATGATATTCGCCGAGGAAGCCGCGCGATCGAGGTGACATTCTGCGGTTCGTTTAGGATCTATAAATATACGTGGAACGGTTGTATATATAGGTACACACATCGTATCGAGAGCCTATGTATTCTACAAGTTTAAGGATATCGATCGACAGGATTATTATCGTAAAGATCCCGATGACCTCTTAATTAACGAGACATGTAGTTGAATTTAGCATCCGCGCAATGATTTTTGCGGCGGAAGTTGACGAGACGGGATCCATCGGGGCTTTGACCGGTGATGTCGATGTAACGCGACGGACTGTGTAACGTATCGCGCGCATTAGCAATGAGCGACGCACACGCTCATGGATGGAACGTTTTCGGGATTCGATTTAGCTGACGGATTGACTCGCCCGATATCGCCAATAACCTGTATAATTGCCATGGATATTGAAGTCGCGTTTGCCGCAAACGCGACGAAATATCGCGCTCGCTGCAAAGGAATTTTTAATGTCGGCGCGTTTGCACGCGAGGGAACGCGAGAACGCGAGAGCGCTTCGACAATTTCGCGCGCGCGCGCGCGCGCCCTGTTCGCGCTTCGACGGGGACGTGATTATCGAGGCAATACGATATCCGGAGTGAGCTCGTTATGAAAAATTGTTACGGTATAACGCTATGCGGAAAAATGGAGCTCGTATTCGAACGATAATAGTTCATTATCGCATCACGGATCGCGAGCGATCGGCGATGAGAGAACTCGCGCGAGACGGTCGGGATGATGAGCAAGGAGAGAGAAGGATGGAGAGGAGAAGAGAGAGAGAGAGAGAGAGAGAGAGAGAAAGAGAGAGAGAGAGAGAGAGAGAGAGAGAAGAGCTGAATGTCGGAAAGCGACGCGAAGTCTGTGTATGCATTGTCGTTATACACTGTGTACTGTACCATATACGTACGTCACTGTAATAAAAATGCAAATCTTTTTGTAATCGAGTGTTTTTCATCCTCCAACACCTGCCGCGCCAGCATAGACTCTGAAAGGGCGTATTAATCCATCCGTCCGTGATATCGCCGGGGCCGACGAGATTGAACCATAACCGACCGAGTTTTTCTTACGAGCCTCGGGTACTACACCGGCAAAGAAGAACGACATAATTCTTAGCGTCGTTTCTACCTATCTATATCTAGCCCGCCTTACACTATCCGCCTGTTCCAGAGACCGTCGCGCTTCCACGTTCCGTGTTCCGAACGCGCATGCGAGAGCGGATCACGTTACATTATGTAGGCTACATGGCGCTGCGAACGAAATACGGTTTATATTGAAAACGAGATCAATATTCGCGAAATACATTAATTTCGATATATCGGCCGTATCGGAATTCGTCGACGAGTTCCCATCGAGTTGGCAATTGCGCGACGGCGGGCCTGGCCCAGCAATCGCGGATAAATCAACGACTTTTTTACGGCAGATGGAATATACGAAGCAATCTCTGTCGCGCTGCAGATCTGCTGTCACAAAGAATCGGATGAAGGTAACTTATTAACGGCGAGCTTTGTGCGATTTCTTGTCGCTTTTATGTCAATTTTCCTCGTTCGATGCGTTGTCGAATATATAAAAATAACACAAAACTGATTAAATCACATACATGTGCACACAGCGATGCAGAAATATCGCGAAGTAACGCAATAACATTCTGAGAGAGAGAGAGAGAGAGAGAGAGAGTCACGTAAGTAAGATGGACCTGAAAATAAAAATGCAACGAGTTGTGCATTTAACCAAATGTCGTTATATAAACGGATCCATTTTTTTTAATTCATTACGATATCATCTCGAGACGATCACGTGCGTTAATTAAGCCCATAAATAACTCTTGCGCGTCGCAAGATGAAATGTGTATTTTCGGACATAGCGTAGCTTCAATAATTTGACTGTGGACAAATTTTTAGAAAATTTTTCCTGTAGCGGCCATTTCTTTGGTCAAGCCTTGCGGTAACCTAATAAACCAAATGTATTCCAACAAATAGGATATCATTTTACTCACAGATTCTAACTGAATTTAATGATATATAAATGATGAAAATACGCTCTCTTCCCTATCTTTAATAAAGAGGGAGCCTCAAAAGAGGCTAAAATAAATAAGATCACTAAGCGTTTTCATCAGTGTTTTCTATGCAGATATCGCACAGCGACTTCCACTGACGTTGAAGCTGGCGCTTGAATCTCGAGCTGAGACCTACCATGCCTGAGAAACCAACTGAATAATTCTTTCCCGAGAGTCTTAGCCAATCTTCATCAAAAATAAACGTGTTGCCCGCCACCAACACGAGAAGATGATTCTCAATAGCAGATAAACAAATACTCTGCGTTTTTTATGGAAATATTCAATTTTTTAATTTCTCACTTTATGGCCGAACACTCAAATAAATTACGATAATTTATAATCGCGATAATTGTATCACAAGATTCAACTCATTAAACTGAGTAAAATGATATTTTTGTTAACTTATCGACCTTTAGAAATTTCAAAATTATTAAAATAACAAAAGTTAGGGCACTATTATATATTCTTGATAGTAAATAAAATAAAAAAGTCTAATACTATTTTTTCTTTCGACGAATATTTAACGAGATATCGTAAGTTAAATGTTGAAAAAATTACCAAGTTTTCCTTAAATATTTCAAAAAATATTAAGCAAATAAAAAATGTTTCAGACAAAAGTTGTTAAAATTAATTGGTAGAAAAAGAAGATATAATAAAAAATTGGGCTTTCTATTTAAAAAAATTGAGCTAACCTTCAACTGACCTTGAAAATGCCCTCCAAATAAAAAACTAATAATGCCATTCTCTTTCCCCTTCGAAATCATGGAAAACGTATTTTAGCTTTTTTTAATATCTTTCAGTTTTCGAGATTTTTTAATGCAAAAATTAAAATGGGATATCCTGTATATATACCAGGGTGTTCTAAAAAGATATGTCAAAAATTTAAGGAGATATTCCTCGCACCTGAAGGGTGAAAAAATGTTATATGGACATAGGTGCGGAAATGCTTGTTTCAGGAGTTATGTTGAAAATATTCATTTCCCACATTTATTGTAACTAACTCAAGGTTATATTTATATACATATATATATATATATATATATATATATACATACATATATATAGGATGTTTTATATTACCCGTTCGTTTTATATTACTCCTTTTAAAATGAAAGAAAATGGTTTTTAGCAAAAATCCCAAAAATTTTCGTGACTAAATTGGTTACGCTTTCAATGGTAATATTTTCAATTTTCAATACTGACCGGAAATTAACTATGCAAACCGGAAGTTGAGTTTTTAAATGAAACATTGAACTTTTTCTTGCATATTCAGATTCCATATAAAGAAATAAGAAACTTTTATCCCAAATATTTTTTTAATGCTTCCAATAACGTTAAAATGATATTGAAATTGTAGTGAAAAAAATAAATGTTTCCTGCATTCCTGAATGATTTTATTCAGGCTAAGTGTTCAAACTTAGTTTGAATAAACTTCATTCTGTGCGATTGAATAAACATCTATTCTACTTTGGAAAAGAAGATGCTTGAAGAATTTCTTTAGCATCTAAGGATCGAATTGTTTACATTTATCCTACAAATCATATTGCTATTTGTAGTCAGACGTTCACATCAAGTTTCCTTTCTCACGAAGAATAATGAAGGATGGTAAGATTCGCTGATCAAGGTGGATAACTTATTGGATTATACCTGTCTATCCATTTGTTCGGATTCGCACACGAGTAGCAGACCGTTTCGCGGCGGCTACGTGTGAGACACACTTTCAGACTTTTGATATAATTTCAAGATCACTAGAGATATTTCAGACAAAAAATATTTAGGACAAAAGTTTCTTATTTTCTGGTATGTAATCCGAATTTGCAATAAAAAGCGCTATGTCTCATTTAAAAAACTCAATTTGCGGTCTGCATAGCCAATTTTCAATCACTACTGGAAGTTGAAAATATCGCCAAAATATTGGATAAAGCGTACCCGATTCAATCATGAAAATTTTCGGAATTTTTGCTAAAAACCATTTCCCTTCGTTACAAAATTTATTTTAAAACACCCTGTATACATATATATATATATATATTTTTTTTTTTCTTCACGTTGAAAACTAAATTCCTGTTATTACATGTCGCAGGAGGAAATTTCAATTTATCGCGCGAAAGATAAAACTCACTCGCGCGGCGTTCAAAAGATCGTCGTGCGCCCAGCGCCGATGTTCCAACAGAAAACTCAAATAGCGATAGCTATGAGATACCTGTACTCGCACCGGCGGGACCAGTTTCAGGCCACCACGACATTCTGGGCACGGAGAGAGAAAAAAAGGGAGATAAAGAGAGAGAGAGAGAGAGAGAGAGAGAGAGTGAAGTGGAGGGGGGGGGGGGGGAGACATGAGGCGTGTTCAAGAATAACGGAAGTCACGGGAGCCGCAGGACTCCCGTGGGATGCAATCGGAATTCGTAAAGTATGCGGCATGCTCTCGTTTATTTCGGTGTCCGCCCTGCCGACGAGCCGGAGGTCTCTTTAAAGCCATCCCTACGCCTCGTATAAATTTTCCAGCGTCTCGACGAAACGCTTCCCGTCTGCTTTATCGTATTTCCTTGCAATTAACCCCTCCTCACCGTCTCCGCGCCCCGCGCGCCCCCAGTCCGCTGCGCCGTGGGCTGTAGATCGCGAAGTAGAGGCGTTCTGCATATTTCATTTGTTCCCGCTACGCTCCGGCAGAGGCTGGGCGCGTCCCGGTTTCGTTGTTCCGGAATTGCAAGGGCGGTGACCCGTGGCCAGGAAATTGAAACTCGCCGTTAAGAACACGCGTTACGCCGCCGACGGCAAGTAGCTTCGATAGCGGAGGAGCGGCGGCGCAAAATGGCAGAAACGCCACGCGCCATTACGTCGCCGAAGAGGCTCGAGACGAACGCTGAGATTATTATCCCCCTGCAGCCAGATAATTAACGCGGTTTAATTAATTAAACGCAGAGCTCCGCGACGAACTTCGCCGAGATTCACGTAATCGAGCCGGCCGCGCGCGGAAAAAGTCCCGTTCGCCGTGGATCGGAAAGCTCCGACGTGAGATAAATGGACGCCCGGCGAGGAAGTCGCGCGGTTTTCTAAGACGTCTCTCAGAGCGGAGTAATTCAAATCGCACCGAAGGGACAATCGCGCCGCTCGGGACATTGTCGCCGTGTCATTCCACTCGTTGCGACGGACGTAACTGACGCAGATGCGACCGAGCCGGTAATTTAAGTGCGTTCGCGGCCGCCACGGTTGTCTTCAAGCGTTATTTATCGGCGCCGGTAAGCGCTAGAACGTAGCCGAAAGGGGACATTAGAACTTAAACGCGACGTAGGACGCTTAAAGATTAAGGGTCATGAGTTATTGCACGCTCCAGCATCATCCGTCTGCAAATCACCGACCGCAAAAAGGAACGACGTGGATCAAAAGAATACTCTCCGAGCGTTATAAATTTTTCCGTCCCACAGATTCGGACTGATGGGAGGTACCCGGGCGATCCAGCGAACCGTACGCAGGTGTACGAAATCGCGAAGTCGAATCGTTATAATAGCTCTCCGTCGCGTAGTTTCCTCCCTTCAGAAGAATCCTTTTCTTGATTGAATAATTACCGAAGTATTCTTCAGTTTGTTTTCGTTAATCGAAATCGATGTCGGTTGAAATAAAATACCTATATCGGAACGAGAATGGTTGCGGAGGGAGGAACGCCCCCTTATGTAAATTATGTTAAGGTATAAAACAGCATCTGCTGTCATCAGAACTGATTTTCCAATCGGTATGCGAGAAAAGGATCTTCCTTAGGCTTCATTAAGAGGCAGCTGAAAAGTCCGATCCGACATATGTCGCGAAGTGGGAATTCTTCTATTTTCCATCTCTCGCTCGGTAGATTCGCAAAATGTGTACGAAATCAAGCGCAAACAAACACGGCAGACTGAGATATATATAGTCGCGCGATATTTTTATTCCGCCGTTTCTCTCCGGAAAATCGGTCTCGTCGACCTTATTTGATTACCGCGCCCAGACAATTTTTCCCCTTCGTTTTGTCCGACGAAACTGGATCAAGCCGACGGACGATATAGCGTCTGAAAAACGCACCTAAAACGCCGCGGAAAATGTGGCATTATTATTCTTACAAAATTAACATTCCGCACAAAAGAGCGGGGGCGAGTGCGAAATGAGCGAGCAGACTTTCGCTCTCTCACGCTCTCAGCGCCGGCAAGCGAAAGGTAAGAATACTTATTTTCACATCTCTCCGCCGTATCCAATTCCGGCGCTTGCTCCGCTGCCGCCGATGCGAGATAAAACATTCAAGCCGGCAATTGTCGAACATCCCTCTGAAGCTACGCCCTGGTCTTTTCGCGGATCTTCATTCCCGATTCATATTCCCAGGCCTCGATCCGGCTCGCTCGCTCGCTCGCTCGCGTTTAAATAATTTCGCGCGCCCGCTCGCCATTATTACATACCTTTCTTTCTGTGCGCTGCGAGGAGAAAAGGCATCGTCTCGAGACCGTTCTCTTGGCCTTACTTGCCCGCCCCCTCCGCTTCTACCCCCCGGCTCCGTTGCTTCCGTTTAATTCTGCCAGAACCGTTCGCGGCCATTAAAATCGAACCGCGCACGGTTTTAACGTCATGGCGGGGGTCCCGCCGGGACCCCCGCCGTGCGACGCATCGATGCACGAGCGAATCGATGAAGCCGCGTCGCTTCATGAAGTATGAAGCGTATCGGTCGATTCGCGGCGTGTATATCGCGCAGCGGAAGCTTTTGTCGGGTAACGTCGAGACTGCAATTCGCGGTAAGCGGTTTTGCGGTGTATACGACGAGAGGTTTCTGCGATGGAGTAGCTGCTAAAGGAAACGCCCGGCGGAGAAAGAGAAAGAGAAAGAGAGAGAGAGAGAAAGAGAAAGAGAGAGAGAGAGAGAGAGAGAGAGAGAGAGGGAGAGAGGGAGAGAGAGAAAGAGAGAGAGAGAGAGAGAGAGAGAGCCCGTTACATCGGTAATACGTCGCGCGTTTGAGAAATCCTGAAACAACAGAGGCGACAAGGTGCTTCAATCCGAACGTCGCACAGCGGAGGACAGCTGAAAACCTTGCGAGATCTCGCGCCTGATGTCACGCACAACGGCGAAACGCTGAAAGCGCAGCCGAGAGAACGGCGTCCTGCGATGACGTGTTAAAATATTTCTCAGGCGAATTCATCGCGATCGCGTTTCCATGCGACATCGCGCGACATCGTGCGACGTGGAAGATGCCTCCCGCGTGTTACGTATCTATCGTTACACTCGGGATATGAAGCGTGGCGAGAATTTTATTCTTTTATCACGCCGAGACTTGCCGGCACATGACGCGACATGCAGTTTCGCTAACTCGATTCCGCTCGAATCGCGAAGTTAGTTGCGGAAAGTTCGCGCCGAGTGCTGGGGCGTGACATCAATCTCGCATTACCGCGTTCGAAAATCTCGCCCGATATTTTCGCACTTTTTTTTCTTTTTTCTTAAATTCCTCGGAAACTTTTTCTCCCGGAGAAATCGGCGTTTCCTGACTGCCGATATCGCTGCATAAAGAGAGACAAACGCGCGTCTCGCGCGTCGACGGAGGCCAGCTACGTTGAATCCTCGTGGGCAAAGACCCCGCGATTTCTTTCGTCTCGTTGCTCGCGCTCCCCTTCCCCCCCCCCTCCTTCCCGTTTGCGTGGGAAATTACGGGAGAAATATAATTAATTCACCGTGAACTCTCTCTCTTTCTCTTTCTCTCTCTCTCTCTCTCTCTCTCTCTCTCTCTCTCTCTCTCTCTCTCTCTCTCTCTCTCTCTCTCTCTCTCTCTCTCTCTCTCTGCGGAGATCGTAACCGCGCCGAGAGAGTCATTGTGTGCACACGCAGCGTGCGCGAGCGCCGTCCTATTGGAGGATTCGAAGCGGTCAAAGATCCGAGAGATCAAAAGAGCCCTCCGATGCTGTCTGAAGCGTTACCGCACGGCTGCTGCCCGTGTCTTTGAACTTCTAGAAAAATAAGATTGAGCAGTCCGTGAGCAGAAAACTCGGCGAGGAGAGGCGTTCGGCGTTGATTTCCTCTTGTGCGCGACCAAGACGCGCCGATGGCTGCAAAAAGTCCTTTCGTGAATAACACGCAGTACTCTGCGAATACAAATTATTCCAGGGAAAAATATTCCCCGAATATGCATAGAGTAGGCCATTTTAATCCATCCAGCCGAATATTTTGGAAACTGAGGTCAGTGAACAAAAATGTTCAGATAAAAGTTTGAGACAAAAGTTGTGTGGTTTCAAGGGGAACATGAGACAGTGGCAATGATTTGATCTTGAATAATCGCTCAAAGGTGACATGACGGTCACCTTCAATTTCTTGAATGAAACACGCTATTTTTTGCATTTTACATTATGCATTTGTGTATATTCTTGTAGCTTACGCGTCAATCACTTTCCAAAACACCATAATAAAATATTTTTTAATAACAATTTTCTGAGATATTTTACATTTTTGTCAGGATATTTTTAACGTAAGTCGCCTTGCCTCTCAAGATTCGGGATGCTTCGTTGACGGAAGTCGTATCTTCTGTCAGAAATTCACAAATAATCCTTCTACCGAAGGAACTGTTTGAAATTATCTCCGTTGACTCGAATATATTAGGTGATCCAGTTAATTTTGAGGGACTTTTTGCAAAAGAAACACGTTTATTTTTAAAAGACCTTAAATTATATTTTATTCAAAATATTTTCCATCGCTAGCTGTAACTTTTTCCCATTTCTCGAAGAACAAGTGAATTCCGCGATAAAAGAAATGTTCATCCTTCAAAGCAATCCACTCATTGATGAGCCATTTTTGTATTTCTTCATATGATTTGAAATGCTGATCAGCAAGGCTGTGCTGCATAGATCGAAATAAGTGGTAATCGGAGAGAGCACAGTCCGATGAATACGTGGCATAGGACTTGCCATCCTTTGTGGCGCAGATGGATACCCAGAGACCCACCTATATTCCGTCAGTTTTTTATATTTTATGAGCAGTTTTAATGACCGATTTCTTAGCAGTTATATTTTTTTCTTCTTCTTATATTAGCTTTTTAAGACCCTAACTAGTGTAAGATAATCGTGATTACTTATAAATTCTTTAAACTTATTATTGCTAATAGTAAATAAGTAAACACAATAAAATGTTTTTAAGAATAAATGTATGGCAAGGCGAAGAATTAACTATTTTTATCTGGGAATTGATACGCAGGGATTCTTTTGGGGCGCTGATTACGAATCCGTTGTCAAATTTAAAAAATTCAAAATGACGTATCCAAAACATGGCGGACATAAAATTAAAAATTCAATTTCTGTGAAATTAGGTATTTAGGGTTTTCTTGGGTCGCTAATTACGAATCCATCATCAGATGTCCAAAATTCAAGATGACCAATCCAAATTTAGGTAAAATGATACAGGCCGATTAACACAGGCGCCCGTAAATCAAATTCTTATGTTTCAGGATTCATTACATCCAAACTGTCCGATTTTTTACATACAATGTTCGCTGTTGTTTGCTGAGAGTCTATTAATGATTACAAAAAACCTCAAAGCTACAGCATTATTGTATTTACAATTTTATTAAAATCCCCCTATTATCGACATTAGGACCCGCTAGTACATACCTGAAAGCAAGGAACAGTCAAAACTATAAATTTTATCAGGCGAACCTGCTCCGAGGAAGGCTAAGATATTTCACTCAGCTGGAAAAATTATGGCTGTTTTTGGGATAGCCATGGTATACCGCCCATCAATTATTTTCAGAAAGGAAAAGCTTTCATTGGCGTATATTATGTATCATTATTAGAACACTGGAAACAAGAAATCATAGAAGAAGATGCTTCTTCTATGATTTCCACCAGATAACGCACAAACTTACATATTTACAATCACCATGGCCAAACTACATGAACTACATTGAAAATTGGTCCCCCCTGCTATTCGCCTGATTTAAATCCCCCTAAAAACTTTTCTATTGCCGAACATGAAGAAAAATGGTTGGGAAAAAGAATTCGCGACCAATGAGGAAATGATTGCCCCCGTAAACGAGTATTTTGCAGGGTTTGACCCAACCTACTCTGCTGACGGAATGAAAGGACTGGAAAATAGATGGATAAAGTGTATCGAGCCAAAAGGAGACTATATTGAAAAATAAAACCTAGTTTGCCCAAAAATATAAGTGCATCATCGTTAGGCTCGAAACTTATCAAATAGCCCTCGTATGAGTCATTAGCCAGTGAATTAGTTGAGACTATCAAACGTAGAAGAATTTAAATCGTAATCGTAAGGTCGTAAGAAAACTGACCAATCACAGTTCATTATTCCTCTAGCGCAAGAAGAATAATCGACTGTGATTGGTCAGTTTTCTTACGACCTTATGGTTACAGTTAACATTTTTCTATGCACAATCGCCTTTACATGGATAGGAATCCCTCAGACTCGAAAGATCCATGTTTGTAAATTTAAGTTTGCATGTTGGTAAGAGTCAATATTCAGTGTAATTTCCACCGAAGCAAATCTATATATTCATGCTGTCTAGTTCGTTATCCCGCAGAAAATCACGCGAGCAATACACGTGTTGCGCGCGTACACGCAAACATGGAGCGCCTGAACGGGTTTCCCCCGCGGGAAACTCGACATACGCACGTCGAGGCCATTGTTCGCGAAAGAGCCGAAACGAAGGCGAAGAAGGCGCTGAATGGACGAGAGCTCATCTTCCGAGCGGCTTAGCGCTCGTGAGCCGATCGACAAAAATCTCGTTGGCGCACGGGACGGGACCTGGAGTTTCCCCTCCTTTGGGTCTCCGCCGAAGCGAGATCTAAATGGGATCGATCTACCACATAATACCGCGTGATAATGTACGGCGAATGCCCACAGGTATTAATGATGCGCCAAAGTGAGTTACGAGGGCGACCGTACAAGTGCTTCATAATGCAGCCGCCTAGCACGCGTCGGCGATCGAGGGAAAATTACGGATGCCCGGGAATTGTCTTGACTTGCAACCGTGCTAACAATAGCCGCTCGGTTGCTCGGCGTTTGTAACGGCTCTTCTTTGGTTCGCTCGAGTCCTGAACCTACCGCAATTTCCACAGATTCCTCGAGCTACATGATTGCCTTGAGATAATATGATCATTCGCGCGCCACCCGATACGTTGAATCTTCCACAGACGAGAAGTTACTCTCATTTATCCTGCTTAATTCCGTAATATTTATTTGCCAGTTTTACCTTTTTAGTTCAACGAGACTCGATTCCTGTCGACAAATGGTCAATAAACTGTCATAACGATCACGGTGCGAAGTCAGTTGCACTTGTCATAACTGGGTCCGAATAGAGGCAAGCAACCCGTCATACTGACCTGTATGTTGATGCTACACGTACGCACATTTGTCGGATAATATCTTTCGTCTTTGATGCAATGCACGGTGAGCATTTAATTGTTCCCTTCGCGGCAATACGTTGCGAAACTTATCTCGGCGGGGGCAACTGAAAAAGTCGATCGTAACGATTTAGTTAATCGAGCGAATTATATCGCGCGTCAATACCCGCGTTCAACAGGATTTGCCGCTTTTCAAAGTATTGACACCCGCCTACTCTGTGTGACGCAATCTCACGCTCAGTTTAAACGAGCGTATCGTGATGCATCGGATGCAAATTCGTGGCCAGATCATGTCCCGAATCATGAACATTTACCGAAATCGGGGCGAAATTGTCCATCGGCTGTGATACAACGCGCGCAGCGAACGAGAAAGAGATAGAAAGAGATAGATAGATAGATAGATAGAGAGAGAGAGAGAGAGAGAGAGAGAGAGAGAAATAGAGAGAAATGGTCGGCTCAGTTTTACCTCTGCTCTTTAAACTTTGTAAATAATTCAGCGTCGTCTGCACACAACGGGCCGCTGCGTCGATGCCACGACGACGACGACGACGACGACGACGACGACGACGGCGGTAGTGGCGGCGGCGGTGGCGACAGAGATGTGTAAAGGAGAACGAGAAAAAAAGGAGAGCGTAAATAAGGCGGGAGAAAAACGCCGTGCGAAATACGATAAGAGGGCCAGCCCGGCGCTTGGTCTCCAGCCAATTCTACGGGGGTTGTGCAGCGATCACGTGCAGACGTTATTGCGAGCGGATCGTGAGATTTCCTATTTCCATGCATTTCGAAGTGCGCGATTCTAGCCTAACGCCCGGAGACACACGCGGCGCACACACACGTACACGTACGCACGCACCCCGCACATTCCCGCGCGAGAGATTATTACGAGCAGATTATCGACGAAATGCGAGCCCCACCTGTAATGTCGGCCCGACAAACTGTGAATAATCTGTTTTCCCTTCCTTTTCTGGCGGACCGGAAATGAATCGAGATACTCGGGAGAGGCGCGCGCATGAGTTCGAGGAATCTGTCGTACACGCAGAAAGATATTTCGCAATGACAACTGGGAATTCTTTGCTGTTTGTTCGGTTATAGTAACAGAAAATTCTCTTTTTCGCAAACCGAAAGCAACCGTCCATATCAACAACTGCTCTTGATTGAAGGAACTAAAATGTTCGATCTGGAAATTTTAGTTATTATTAATTATAATTATAGTTATATACCGAAGAGTGTTCTGTTAGTCTCACACAGAAGACGTGAAGCTATAACATGTACATAAAGTGAAACGAAATCTCAATTATCGCGACCGAAAAGATTCGTTTGAGAAAGCTGAATGACACTGTCAGTGATGCGATTTTGAACTTGGCCACGCGCAAGCGTTCCCCCCTCCACTTAGGTAGGAGGGTGTAACATCACATACAGGTCAGTATGTAGGTATGACAGTTTGCTTACCCCTATTCGGGCGATAATGCAGATATTGCTGAGAAAGTTACTCGTTGACTTTGTTGATAATGATATTTGCAGTGCTCCGAGTTATAAGAAATGCAACTAACTTTGCAATCACTTCTGCAAAAGTGAATGAATCGACCAGAAACGCAGTATAAATATTGATTGCAACTTGATTGATGGCAACTATCAAGTGACATATTTTCGGTACATCATAGTTTTGTATATTTGAACTGTACTCCCAGTTATGACAAGTGTAACTAATTTTGCACCATGATTATGACAGTTTATTGACCGTTTATCGACAAGAGTTGAGCCTCATTTAATTAAAAAGGATGTTTAAAAAAGTAAAACTGAGAAATAAATATTAAACAGAATTAAACAGAATAAATAAGAGTAATAGTTAAAGAGATAAATAGTACAATATATTTTCTAGTTTCGCATAAATTTATACTGCATTTCTAGTCGATTTATACTTTTGCAGAAACGATCTTTTGTAGAAACATGGATGAAATATAGTATATACAGTATATACAGTACACTTTTAATATTTCTATATCGTTCTTTCTGATCTCCAATTTTTATTGAACTTTTCAACGTAAGAAACTAATTAAGAAATTATGAGAAACCAGAAAATATGTTGTATTATTTATCTCTTTAACTATTACTCTCATTTATTCTGCTTAATTCTGTAATATTTATTTTTCAGTTTTACTTTTTTAAACATCTTTTTTAATTCAATGAGGCTCGACTCCTATCTATAAACGGTCGATAAACTGTCATAACAATCATGGTGCAAAATTAGTTGCACTTGTCATAACTGGGAGCCCGGTTCAAGTTTCAAATATTATTATCAACAATATCAATAAGTGACTTTTTCGGCAACCTCTACATTATCATCCGAATAGAGGCAAACAACCCGTCATACTGACCTGTATATTAATGTTATACACCCTATGTTATAACCCTGTACACAGAGGCGTCCTGTTTATCCGTAGGCCTGTTCTAAAATCAGTTTCGGGAACTTTGGTTTTAGTTATAAGATTGGTAGATCTTAAACTAACTTAGTTTCGTAATTGATCAGCTGATCACGCTTGGACATCACAGCCATGTAGTATTTCTGCCACAATACTACTTCTGTTTACAAACTCGGTTTTAGCTATTAATTCTGCAATAATAGATAAAGAAATGCATAGACCTTTTATTATTTATTATCTTAATGATTGATCAGTCGACCAATTACGGAATATGTCAAAGTTGGTTTAAGGCCTATCAACTTTATAACTAAAACCAAAGTTTAAGGCCTACCAACTTTATGACTAAAACCAAAGTTCCCAAAACCGATTTCAGAGCAGGTTAATGATGAAGAACGAAATTTGAAATCTTCGACGACATTAATATTCAATTCAGGTGACCAGATATATTTCTAGGACATCAGAAACCTCCTAACGAAATTTCTCTTGTGTACTGCAATACCAAATTTTCAATTGATTCCCGAGGAACGGAAGATTTCGGTTGTCTGAAATTCATACTAATGGAATCATTTTCTGCGTATATAATTCGGGAAAAATATTGAAGTCGCTTCGACTCCATTCGTGAATGTACGATTATTTTCCTTCGCACTCGGCGAGAAAAGAATTACGTGCCGTGCGCAAAGATCACAGTTCAACGGAGGAGCATTATCAAACTGGAGCGCGCTTTCCGCTGGCGAGTATTACTCGCTTCAAGTAGCACGGACGACTTGTCGAGGGATTGTTCAATGACGCGTGTCCGATGAGAAAATTAACGAGAAAAATTTACGACAAAGTACACGTGAGCTGAAAACAAGCCGCTACACACCGCCGGGCCCGACTTAATATTCCCACATATATGAGCGAGCACGAGGAGGTAACAAGAGCAGGATAACACTCTCGTCGGACTGTGGTACTCTGAAAATAATTTCGGAGATATGAAAAAAGTTTCTGTCGGAAGTGGCTCGCAAGATCAAGCTATATCCCGCTGTGGCACATTCGCGTAAAGCGCGCAACACAAAAATTAATATCGTAGCGCAGTTGTGTACGCGTCTCGTTATACGGAGCATCTCGAAACGAGGGAGGAAAATGGCAGAGAGGGGCGGAGAAAAACTAAACATTTTCGAACGAAATCGCAACGAGCTAATAACCGTAAAGCGAAAAAGAAGGAAACACAGGGAAACACAGAGGAGACGCGCGCGCGCGCGCGCGCGACAAAACGCGGCGCAGCGATATAGCGCTCTAATGATGATACTCGCAACATCGTCCGGATAATTAATTACTGAAACGGGCAAATTGCAAAATAACGAGCACGTCGTAATGCATCCGATAATCGATTTGGATACTGGATGCGCGCGAAGTTCATGGCGGCGACCCATGAATAATTTTCGGACTTTCTCAACGGCAATAAACGTCGAGCGCGTTCTGTCGGACGATGCATTAATACGTAAAATAATTGCGCGACCTAGTCGTTTTTGCGTCATACCCGAGGGAAAGAACTAATCTATCTCTCTCTCTCTCTCTCTCTCTCTCTCTCTCTCTCTCTCTCTCTCGACATAATTCCCGCAGAGGCTGCTGAAAATATCCTGCGATTTCTGGATCACAGACTACAAGCGGATCAGCGATTATATCGCACGCTCTCTCGTGCATGCGAGTGCGCGTGCGCGTGCGTACCCCGCGATAATGTATCCGGAATATAGCTTATCAAGTATTCACGCGACGATTTTCCAGAATCGCATGGACGATCGAGCGAATTTGCGCGCGAATCCCAGAAACACCATTATCGATGCAATTAGCAGATGTAGCGTTAAAGTGTCCGCGATATACGAGAGACCGATTAAAAGCGGTATTTCGAGGACCGAAGAGGAGAGGAAGGAGGGCAAAGAGGCAGGAGGAGAAGGTGGCGTAAAAGAGGGGTAAAGAGAAGGGGAGCAGGATCATTCGGCCGCTTGATTACGGGAAAAGGGCCAAGCGCGCTCGCGCGCGCGAGCGAAACAATCGTAAAAAAATATTTCGCTCTTGCGTAACACGCGCGCGCTGCTCTAATTGCCGAATATTTAATCATTTAATCGACTAGATCTCGCCGAGACTTGAAAAGTCAGAAACGCCGTCAATCGAATTCAATAATAGCCGGCGTTTCCCCTCGCCCCCTCGCGGCGTGGATCGATGTCGAGATATATGTACATGCATGTGCGCACACACACACACACACACACACACACACACAGACGCGTGGAAATATTTATTAAATTTCCTTCTCGCGCAGAGAGCCAGCGTTCATTAAAGCCGGTATGCCGGGCGCGGCGTACATTGATAGTATTCAATAAATCGCGCTGACGAATTACAATTTTGAGCATTATTCCGCGCGGAAAAAAACGAGACACTTTCATCGCCCGCACCATCGTTCGCACCATCTTGTCCTCTCGGACGACCGTGGTGTCGACTTTCCGCGTGTCCGAATGATTTGTCGCCGTCATCTCACAGGAGCTCCAACCAGAAATCTCGCTTTATGAAAGGCGTAACTTCGAATTTCCCGATTTCGCCGCTTCGTCGCGGCGGCGCTCCCGCTCCCCGTGTTTCTTTGCACGTTTCTCGTCGCTTGATGTAATTCCAAATGTGGTGTGTGTCTACCGCCGTTCCATCGAACTCTTCCAAGTGTAATGTTAAGTAAACAAATCCTCTCGCCGCGTTTGACGTTCGCTCCGCTCCGTTCTTTGGCGATGAAAATCAGATTTCGTTGGCCGCCGCGACGACGCGACCAAAAAAAGCTCCCGACTCTCTCGAGGAACGCCGTCTGTATCGTCTTCGCGTCACGTACGTACGTTGTTCGACGAAACGACGAACAAATATTATTTCTCATGCCAGCGAAAACTCTTTCGTCGGGTCCACGCTATCGGCCGGTTCGTCCTACGGTCTATCCCTACTAGTCCTCCCCCCCCCCCGCGCTCTCCCTCGCGAACGTCCACGATCGCTCGCGCATGACTTGCGACGCCGGTATCTGCTCCGACTCGAGTTAGATCGGGATTTATTTCCGGCCGTCGTGGCGCCCGCCGGAGCCTTCCCAGTTCGAATGCTCGTATATTTTAATGCAATATGTGCACGGTTATGGGGTTGTAAACTTTACAATCTGCAAAGCTGCGGAGTGCGTTTAACGGTAGTAACGCACAAGCTGTGTTGAACGGCGCGCGCGTTACGTTCGCTGAAATGACGAGAAGACGTGACGAGAATCTCAGCCCCGACAAATCGGCCATTAAGTACACATCGACTGCCGTCAATGACGTATCATCGCCGAGCCCGCTTTGAATTTTTATAAATCACGGCGGAATTTGAGATAAAGTCCTATTCTCATTAATTTATATGAATTTGATGTGACCTCATTAATATATCGGGAGCATGTATGTGTGAATATTTAGAGAAATATATATAGTATACATTATATCGCATGAATTTGTAAATGCGTGCACAAATGCAACTTTAGGGAGGGAGGGGATTGATTTCTCGATCCTACGAATAGAATTCCCCCGCGAATTTTGTCGCGGATTATAAAACACGCCCGACGCGCGCACTTTGCAATAATTTGCATCACGCATCTATATATATATATATATATATATATATATATTTATGTATATATTTATGTACATGTGTGTCATTCCCAGCAAGATTTGTTTTACAGTAAATATGCAATGTAACAGCCACAGTTGTTTAATATCGATATCAAGCCGTGTGTCTCATAATCATAATGTAATGTGTTGCGGCGACACGTCGCATATGTCGATACCGACATTATATATTCGCAGTACGTGTATCTACGTTGTAATATCCGTTTTATTAACATAACAAAATTGCTGAGCATACGAGCAAGCAGACGAGCTTTCGTAATCATCCGACGAAAATCGCGACCGTGTAAAAATCGCGTCTCGTCGGCCCGCATTAATTAGCAAGGCTAGTGCGCGCGCATTTCCGCATTCTGTAAGAAGGTTCCGATTTACAACACACGTCGGAAAAAAGGTCGCGGAGGTGGAGAGGGGGGGAGCGAAGTTGCGGAATAAATTATCGACTTTGCATGGAGTTTCCAGGTTAGGCGGAGTGATCTCGGAGGACTTCAACAAGGAAATAGCTACACACGAAGATCGATTCATTTTCACTCTTGGCCCGATACACATACGCACACACATACACACACATACGCAATGTAGAATAACTCCTGCTCCTCGTCGAGAATACGTCATCGTCGTGGGCGTCGATATCAGACGCTGATTTTTGCACATCGCTGAATTTATTGCTGTACTATTGCACAATCGCGCTATCCGTCTCGTGTATTACAATTTATTATGACTTCTCCGAGCACTACCGGTCGGTACAAATTCACTCTGTCTCCGCGATGATCATCAGCGGATTGTCCGTTTGATAAATATCAATATTAGTAGCGAGCTTTCAATGACCTTAACATATTTTGTCAAGAACATGGCTCTGATTCACTGGCAAAAAGCTTTAGTCGTCGCTTATTGTTTATTAAAAAGTTATCAACAAAAGAAATTTTATAAATAGAATCTATTTCTCCGGTACAATGTGCGTACATTAAAAAGTGTTAAAAAACCTAACCTAATCTAACCCCTAACTTAACTCAACTTATACATCTTTGCATAGTCGAGCAATGTGGGATTTAAGCTGCGTTCCGAAAATGTGCGCTGTGTCAAAAAATAAGCTCTATTTGTGAAACAACTTTTTAATAAACGATGAGCGATGTCCGAAACTTTTTGCCAGTTAGTTAAAGCCATGACCTTGGCAACATATGTCAAGGTCATTGAAATCGGTGAAATCGTTATTAATATCAGGTAACCAAAACAGTTCTGTCGCTCACGCGTGAATCATCGTTTGAGTAACCATTTATGTATATAATAACTCATTATCTACTATTTATTAACTGAATAATAAATTTCATATTTTTGTTCATTCATTCATACTGTTTCGAGCCGTTAACATTAATTTAAAATGTTAAACTGCAATCCTTCAAAAAATGTCTGTGCTAAATGTTCTTCATGCGTGTTTATTTTACGAATACAAGCTTTTAATGTTGCTTTTAGAAAGATTTGTACCGCATTTGAAGAAGATGGTAACATCAAGAACCGCTTAAAAATTTTAAAATTTAAAAATTTCTTAAAAATTTTGCTTTAGGAGATAAATCCTAGGAGGGTAAAGCCAGATCAGGAAGACCACCAAATTTAGATAGTGACGAATTGTTTGCACAAAGTAGGAAAGAAGTGGAAAATTATTCAACCCTCAAGAAGCAACGGAACTTTTGTAGTACATGATATTAATATTTACCGTTACCACTCTTCCGGAGGAATCTGTCGTTAACGAAGCGTATTGCGGAGTACGCGCTTTCGATGGAACGTATCTCATACGCCGGACGCGAAACTCCGATCGTGATAATCTACCGCGGCATCCTAGTTTGTTTCACCGAATAAAATCCGATGCCTCGCGAGGTGCGCGTGCGACTCATGTCGCGCAGTTCGCGAACGCTGAAACTATCGCGGGGCAAACGGCGACGGGTTTGTTACTGTTGCTGTTGGGACCGCCGCCGTTGCTGCTGGGGGCCACTTTATCGAGTAAAGTCACTACAGCAGCTTTTACAGGAATTACTCAGTGAATCGCAGCGCGAAGTAGGACGCTTCGACATAAGTAAAGTGTGCTCAACGAATTCATCGCGATACAGCGAAAATCCTAACGCCGCTCGCGCCGCTTCATCGAATTAATCTTTGTCTACGGGCTTTTACCGTGATCGTAGGAATCGTGAAAAATGATCCTATTTATCTCGTTTAAGACAAGATCTATCAGAGGAAGTGCTTCGAGTTTATCTCATGCCGATGTACGCGCGGAGAGAGATTTCCCGTCGTTTTCGCCACCGCGCGTCGTTGAGAATAATTAGCTGAAAAGTCTCGTCTCGCGGAATGATTAATGTATATTGAGGCCCCATTGTGAACTGTGAAAATTCAGTATATCCCTTCATTCCTAATTCCAAGTTTCTCCTGCACTCAATGTAAAACGAGGCAATTATCTAGATTAAGGGAGTTCAAAAACCACAATGATCATAATCTTGACACATATGTTATATGACCTCAACAACATACATAATCTCCCAAAGATTTTAACACACATTGTTGAAAAGATTCCCTTAAAACCCACAACACTCAACCATATGCAAAGATATATAATTTAGGTTAGGTTAAGTTTTGTTTCGAGCAGGTTTTGTCTCGAAGAGGGAGCAAAGGAGTTTCGTCCCTTCCCCGCTCATATGCACTGTTTAACACTTTTTAAAAAATGTACACTGCGTCGAAAAAATAGGCTCTATTTATGAAACTTTTTTGTTCATAACTTTTTAATAAATAATGAGCAACGGCTAAAACCTATAATAGGTTACTCGATAAGGTGACTTCAACAACATGTGTCAAGGTCGAGGTAATGGAACTGACTCCCCTAAACTATGGTTGCGTTTCGAAATGTGTTAACAGTGCTGCTTTCATATCCCAATATAGTTTTCAGTATGTTGCAAGATAGTAAAACTTATTGCCTCTTTTACGAAAATAGGTTAGTATTTCCTAGAGGAAATTAGTGACTTCCAGTTAATTTTTTATATTATCCTAAGGTTAGTATATTATCCAAGGTTAGTATATTATCCAAGTTTAGTAAAGCACACGGCACTTAGCTGTTAACTTATATCAGACTTATATAAATAAAAAGTGTAAGAAATCGTTGATAAATAATTGACGATAATTAACAGAAGTGGAAATAAAACATATAAAATACATAAAATAGTTTTCTTCGTCGCCTGGTGGTACATTTTGAAAATGATCTTCAATAAAATTTGCATCGATACTTGCACCAAGTAGAATTGGTGTTATGTTGGCCATTTTTCAAAATTTACCTTCAATCTTTACGGGTTGTAATACCACTTTGCTATTTACGATATTGCAAATGTGTTCGGTTTTCCGAGAAATTGACCATTTCGACGATTTTAGAACGGCCAATACGCTGGTTTCAGTAGCAATATTGCCAATACTGTCAGCACTATTTCGGAACATAACCTAAATAATTACTTAAAATAGCGTACACCTAACTTTCGCATACGCGTCTAGAATAGAAACCTTGGGCCCTTATTTTCGAAACTTTGCAAAAAATATCGTATACGATATTTCATCAATGGAGGCAATTTAATTGGCTGAAAATCGTGATATCTGGTAACATTCGTGTAATATCGTATGCGACGTTTTTCAAGAATACGAGCCCTGAGTCGACACGAAGATCCTCGCAATTGAATTCTGAATCGTTCGTCATCCCAAGCGCTTTGCAGCTGATGATTCTTAGACGCGCGAGAGAAAGTACCGCGTGGACCGCTTTGGAATGGAGTGTCGCGGCAAAAGTTGAATCGCGCGCGAGGGGGACGACGAATTAGCATGTGAAAATATGGGCGTAGCTGTAAAAGTATGGAGGCAGGCGGTGGTGAAAGGACAGAGCTCGGCCCGACTCGGCTCGGCTCGGCTCGATTCGCATTCCGCGCGTTAGTCGAATAAATTACGCGATTTCTAATTAAGCACGGCTAAAGTGCTTATTACGGTCGGTTCATTAATCATCCCTCCCTGTGTAGGTGACGTTTTTTTCGCCTGGATCTACGTTCCGCGTGCGCGTGTGTTGGGGAAATCTCGTTTATATAAAATATAGTTTCCGCTCGGATAAAGGAGTGCGCCGCGACATAGCGCGACGAATCGTACTTTTGCGTATTATCCGATCGACCGTCGCGATGGCAGCGCCGCGTAACGACAATCGCGATCGATCGGATAACCAGGATCTAGGATCACGCTTACGTCACGTAAACGTCTTCCGTTTCTCGATACGGGAGAGATATTTCTCTCACGTTAATACAGATTCCGCTAAAAATCTGCGGCTTCGAGGCGTTTCAAGCTTCTAAAAATACTTTCCGCTCGCGCCGTGAGTGCACCTTCGCTCGCCGGCCATATTCATTGGCGAGCGTTACGCGGGGAACGTGCTTGACTAACGGTACTTTTAAATGATTACAGTTACGAGACTATTCGTCACTTGTCGTTTATCATTTCGGCGCACTAAAGCGGAAGAAACACCTCTAACCAGAACTTTCTCCAGAACCTAGGAGTTCCGCGGAATTATGCCGGTTTCTCTCTCTCTCTCTCTCCCTCTCTCTCCCTCTCTCTCTCTCTCTCTCTCTCTCTGCCCCCTCTGCCACCACTTCCCTCGTAACTCGAACGACCTTCTTTCCCCGACGGAAGAGGAGGAGGGAAGGGAGAAGAGAGCCGCTCTACGCGACCAATTTTCATGGCGCGAGACACCGGGACGAGCCGCGTATCTCATTGCAGTAAGCGGATGACCCAATTTCGTAACAATGCACTCCGCCAACGGAGCGTCGGCGTGCGCGAACGAGACGCAAACAAACAGGAACAGGGCAGGGAAAATGGAGATGGAGGAGGCGGGCCGTTTTATCGCCGAGCTGCAGCAGGCGAATCTCCCCTGGGTTCCGCGAGAGTCAGAGGAACGCGTTTATGAGAGAGCATGCCTCTGCCCCGCCGGTTATTTATATTTATATGTTAAATGTGAGGGAAAATATCGCGTGCATGTGCGCGTGCGTGCTCGTCACGCCGAGTCGAGTGCGGTCAAATTTTCGGCGCCGCGCAGTTCGATTCATCGAAACGAATTCCCGAGGCCGCGCCATCGAGAAGCGGCCCAAGGGGCACCAAGGGAGGAAAAATGCTAAGTCGCGGGTCGCCGGGCGAAGCACCAACCGCGCGGGCGCGATTTCAATTTGCAAAATTACTCCCGTGAAAATATGTTTGCTCGAAGATAAAGCACCGAGTCCGAACGAAATAGCGTCTCCGCCGAGTGAATATGCATTTATGCTTGCCTAGAGTCCGCGGGAGGCTTAATTCGCGCCCGACGACGAACGGCGTGACGAGGGGACGCGAGATGAACGAGAGGCCAAAAGAGAGAGAGAGAGAGAGAGAGAGAGAAAGAGAGAGAGTGAGAGAGAGTGAGAAGGGGAGGGGGAGAAGGGGAAAGCGCGCACAACGCGCGCGGTTTTACGCGCTCGCGTGAGTCGAAATTCATGCGGCGCAGGAACTGATATTTCCCAGAAAATGAATCACCCTTATACAAACGGACCGACACACCGCGGTAACAGCGGCACAATAGTCAGACAATAGCAAAAGCGCGCTGGTAGCTGGTAGCTAGCTAGGAAGGGGCTAGAACGGGGTGGGATGGCGGGCCGGACGCGGAGGTAGACGAGTGCTCGGGGGATGCACACGACGAAGGCAGGAGAGATTTCGTGGATCGCTCTCTCCACCTTCCGGCTAGGTGGTGGGCTCGGCTAGGTGGTGGTGACGAAGAGGGCGAACGGGGCCGCCGGGGCGAGCGAGGAAGGATGGAGGGCTGAAACTGCGCTCTCCAGACGGAAACAGGATGAAGGTGCGCCTTTCCGCGTACAAACCGCCGCCGCGCCGCGCCGCGCCGCGCCGCGCCGTGCCGCCAAACAGCCGAGCAAATTAAATAACCCACATCCATTAAAGATAGTGCTGTTACCCTTCCGGGTTAGTGCCTGGTTACCGAGCGTTTAATGTCTAATTAACGTATTACGCAAATCGGTTGATAGAAGCGAATGCGGGCACGAGAACGCGAACGTGCGAACGTCGCGCGGCCTGGCAATTTATAATTCATGAGCGTACGAGCGATCCCCGTGAGTCGCGGAACTATTTGCGCCCAAATTGGGGAACATAGATTTCACTTGATGGAAGAGAGAGAGAGAGAGAGAGAGAGAGAGAGAGAGAATCAGTCGCTTCCTGCCGATGGCGAGGGAAATTTATTTCGGCTAACTCGACGGATAATCTCTCTTCGGATAACCTCTCTTCATGTTCGATGACATGTCCGTCGTTAACTCTGCCAAGAGCGCTCTCTATTTATATGTATACATATATGTGTATGTACAGAATGTTAAAAAAAAAAGATTCGAGATTTTAAGGATAGGTGGTACTCGGCAAAATGGAGGAAAGAAGTTCTAATAAACATCAGTCGGAAAATTAATATCGTCGAAGTTGTGAACAATTACTTACTTTAATTAAAACCAATGACTTACTCGCTTCTGGTGCTCACAAAGTTTATAGAAGACTTTCTACATGTCCTCCTTGTATTTTTACGCATACTTCACATTTTTGTACCACAAGATTGCGGACTCAAAAATTTCCGGCTTTGTTTTAACTACTTGATAATAGGCATTTTGCATACTCTAAGATTATTCGTCTGGTGAAAAATCGATTAGACAGAGTGACCCAGTCTCATGACCCTTTCGCTCTCCTGACTTAAATATCCTACTTTTTCTATAGGGATTTCTTAAGAACATGGTACACTCTTTATCGATAAATGACATAGACGAATTATATTGGAGAATACAAAATGCCTGTCGAATAGTTAGAACAAAGCCGGAAATTTTTGAAGGAGTTCGCAATTCTATGGTATGACGATGTAGAAATAGGAGGAGGATATGCAGAAGATCGGTAAACTTTCTAAGCATCAGAAGCGAGTAAGTCACTTGCTTTAATTGAAATATAAATAATTGTTCATAACTCCGACAATATTAATTTTTCAACCCATGTTTATTAGGACGTTTCCCTCCATTTTGTGACTGCTATCTATCCTTAAAGTCCTGAACCTCTTTCTTTGAACACCTTGTATATATCATAGACACACACACACACACACACACACACACATACACATATCTTGTAGATACTGTTTGTAAAAATGCAAATCGTACGCCCGCTGTAAGATTAATTGCACAGAGCCCTCCAGAAATATACCAAAACGCACAAGTAAGTGAGCGCAATTTCTCTCGGGGAAACTCACTAAAATCAATATCTTGCAAATCGCGCGCGAATCTCATCCGGACAGACGAAGTAAGGTGAGTGGAGCAACAGCGTGCTTAAATTTTAACAACGCGATAACCGTTGAGGAACGTTCCTCTTGACAGTGCTGCGCGCGTTACCTTTATCCATACATATATTCAAATAATCATTCCTTGACGTTCATGAAATTTAAAACATATCGACCCATGCAGCAACTAGGTTCTCACGAGATTGCTTCTTTGAGGTCTGGTCAATCGTGGCGTCACTCATGGTCCTGGTTTATCAAGTTTCCCTTCCGCTATCTTCCTCTATCTCTCCCACTCCCTCTTTTTCGGAAGGCTTTCATAAAATTTAATAGGTTATCCAATATACTCGTCGCTTTTGCATGTCAAGTCGGTTTATAAGAAAGAGAAGAATGCCAACGCTAGCACATTTTTGCCCTAATTTTTCACTATACCCCCTACGATTTTTCACTACTTTTCCTTTTGTTTACGAGCTTTAATTTTATCCGTATTCGCACGTCAAGTAGCATATTTAATTATTTACCGATCATCATCAATATTGGAAAACGTAAAAGTACACGCTTCTAATTACGTAAAAATGCTTAACCCCCAAGCGCCATTGCATTTTTTCGTTCAACGTTTAAAAACGTTATCTCGCGTTTCATAATATATCACCGATAAGCGCGTTATATTTTAAGGCGGTATAATTTATATTTTTTCGTTTATCAGTATATCTCACTAAAACGAACGAATCGCATCGATTTGTATCTCCCTATTTTATTCAAACATCGCAACGCCTGCACACTTTAAATCATTTTAAAAATAAGCGAGCAAACGACAATAATATTGTTATTACGCGCGACTGCCCTGAAACAAGTAAAAAAAAAGAAAGAAATAAAAAATTCAGAGAGGGAAACATTTTGTGCGCTAAGCTCGACCTTCCGAGGACGATCCTATCGATCGCCGCACGTCGCATCATCGACATCTAATAGTCCTCTTTCTCTTTATTCGTTCCGTAAAATAAAAAGCATTACAGAAACGAGGTCCCCTTTGCTCGTACGCTTCCTCACGAGCGAAATGCTTTACGGGGAAAATTCAATAGATAGCCGGGCGGTGGAGGATGTTGTAGAGATTGTTCCGTTGCACGTGATCTATGGGGGCGCCATGGCCCGGTCTACCCCATAGCTTTTTCCAAGTATCGAAGTGTCTGCGACAACTCTCCTGTTCGATCCGTCGTTCCTCCTGAAACGATAGCAAAATACGAGACGATTTTTTCTCTCTTTTCTCCCTCCTTCTCCCCTAACGTTAGATAAAGCCGAATGGAAGAAAAATATTCCGTATCAAAAGTAGCGCGGTACCTTAAGCGTGATCGAGCAAACGAGCGCGAAACGAGAATCATGTATTGTCAAATTGAGAAGTAACTTCTCCAGTTTTTTTTTCCCCGCCGTGCTGACAAGAGAGGTTAGGCAACCCGGAAATTCAGAAGAATCCGAAACATTGCGAGCAGGTAAAGTAATTTATTTGTAACACAAAACTATTTTTTTTAACATAAATATATTATGTAAATCGAAAAATTCGAGGTTTCAATTCGAAAAAAAGGTGATTGACGCATCAATATGACTCTGCGTCATTTAATATGTTAAAGTAGAATTCCACGCTATATCTATTTATCGTGCAGTTTGTCTAGTAAAATAATACCTCAAATATAATGTATGTATGTTGCTGTTATTATAACTCATATATAGGGTGTAACATCAATATATAGGTCAGTACGACGGGTTGCCTGCTCCTATTTGGACGATAATACAGGGGTTGCCGAAAAAGTCACTCGTTGATCTCGTCGATAATAATATTTGCAATGCTCCCAGTTATGATGAGTGCAACTAATTTTGTATCAAAATAATTTATGGATCCAAGCCTCATTGAAAACTCTTTATTAGAGTATAGAATGTTCATATTCTGAAGTCTTTTTATCGGAAAAAGATGGTTTATGAGTCTTCTGATTTGCTTATAAACTACAAACACTTCGAAAAACAAATGCTATTTTTGATAAAAGAGATGTTAAAATACAAGATTACGTATCGAAAATATGTCGCTTAATAGTTATTATCGATTAAGTTGCGGCCAATAATTTATGTTGCGTTTCCGACCGATTCACATTTTATAGAAGCGATCTATTCCAAAAACATTGAAAGACAGTATACAAGACTTCTAAATATTCCTGTACCATTTTCTCTAATCTCCAATTCCAACTAAACTTTTCAATGTAAGGAAAAAATTAAGGAATTACGCGAAAGAAGAAAATATGTTGCATTATTTATCCCCTTAACTGCTACTTTTATTTACTCTGCTTAAATTTGTAATGTTTATTTCTCAGTTTCGCTTTTTTAAATATTTTCTTTTTTACTTAATAAGGCTCGGCTGCTATCATAAACGATTGCAGTGCAAATTAGTTGCACTCATCATAACTGGGAGCATTGCAAATATCATTATCGACGAGATCAGCGAATGATTTTTTCGGCGACCTCTGCATTATCGTCCGAATGAGGATAGGAAATCCATCATCTGACTTATATGTTGATGTTACACCTTGTATGTCTAAGAAGTTGTTTAAAATTTACATCAATAATAATTCAAATATATCGCTATATAAAACTATTTTAATAATTAAAACTGCTAAAGCGGAATTGAAAAACTCGATAAGTTTTTTTTAAATAGAACAAATAAATTGATTATGATATATAAAAAAAAGTTATGGAGAAGTATCTTTGCCTAAATTTACAATACAAAAACTTAATTTTTAAAGTTGAATGGGAGTCATTCAGAAAACATAAATTTTTCGATACTTATCCAGCAGCTTTATAAACATAAAAAAGAGATGCAACTTTTGTTTGAACCCTTCTTCAATATTTTTCACCGTTCGGTGATTATTCCGCTAAGAAATATTACATTTTTTCAAGGAATGATTTCACCCTTTCAAACTATAATATAGCATAAATAAAAAATAATTTTGTGTTACGAATGAACTGCTTTACTTGTACGAAATGTTTCAGAATTTTTTGAATTTCCGAATTACCTAATTTTCCTTGTGAGAAATAAAATAACAGTCGCACGATGACTTTGTTTCGACGGGATTTCTCTTCGCGCTCTTTAACTACATAACGAATTTGCCCTTTCTTTCTCCCTCTCTCACCTTCCCTCTCTTTCTCTTCCTCTTTCGCATGGTCAATGCGGAAGTTCGATTTCATCGTCCACGTCCGCGGCCGCATAGTCAATTCGATTCAATAACAGGCAACTAAACGACGGCGAAATTGGCGAGAGATCGGTACAATTAATCCCGGTTTCAAATTACCGTCCGACGTTATGCAATCGTCATCGATCATACTGCACTTACCAACGCCCTGTTCCGTTTACGTCGTATCTGCTCGGCGAGCTCCGCGATGTATCCCTGATTGTCGACGCCGAGGGCGCGAAACCTATAAAAGAAAGGGAGAGGCGCTCATATGTCACTCAACTTTCATATCCTTTCTCTGATAGGCGTGCAACGGCCCCGCGGAAATGACGGGGCCACGTGCGTCACGCACGGCAGAGCGCGCGGAATAGCGAGAGTAAATGTTCAAGGGGATGAAGCGCAATCTGAGATAACCGCGAGTATATCGCGTCGGATTCCACTTCCATCCCCAAAATGAATTCTTTGATATCGCCGTCGTCGCAAACGCAAAAGGTAAATTTAGAATATAAATTATGAGCGTCGAAGGAATCGCGCGTAGGGATGACTAGTAAACAAATCTGACTAGACTATTGGCCGAAAATGGAAGATATCGTCAGAGTATGTTTCTGCCGAATGGAGTGATTCAGCTTTGTGCCGACGTTTCGCAAACATTGCAGCTTGCATCATCAGGACTAGGAACTCCGGTATTGAGTCTTCTTGGTTTGTATTTGTTCTTATATACTCTTTCATTCTTCTAAGTGGGAATTGGAGGAAATGGGGAACAGGGTGGGGGGAATGTTTCGACCAATCATTATTGACCAGCTGGTTAATTATAAAACCGGGGAAACCTTGGATTTCCAATTCAAGACACATTAAATATCATTAGGAAATCCGATAAACTTCCTGCCAACCTCTTCCTACTAATAGAACATTGTCTAACGTATACTTATTTCCAACTCCAAGGGGAATTCTTCGAACAAACATCAGGAGAGGCAATGGGATCTCCAATGCCGCCGATCATTGCCAATATCTTTATGGAACACTTCGAGAATGAAGTCCGGAAGAACGCACCTCTTAAACCTTCGGTATGGTTTCGATATATCGATGATACGTTTGTAACTTGGAGCCATGGCGAGAAAACGATTCCCCAATTTCTCGATTTCCTAAATTCACAGCATCCCAATATTCCGTTTACAATGGAGGTGGAACAAAATAAACAAATTCTCTTTCTAAATGTATTGGTTCGAAGGAACGAAGATGGCACACTAAGTCACCGAGTTTACCGAAAACCCACACATACTGACCGATATCTACACGCAACTTCTCATCACCATCCCGCACAAAAGAAATCTGTCATCAGTCCTCTAATCTACAGGGCCCTAACAATTTCTGAAACAGCTTTCCTAGATGAAGAATTAGGACACCTCAATCAGGCCTTAACCGACGACGGATATAGGAGCAAAGACATCAACCGAATAACTTATAAACTGAAGAACAAAATTTCGGATCCACACAACACCCAGAAGCCAGAGGAAGAAAGAAAAAAAAATGAAGTCACCAGAGGAAGAAGGAGAAAAGAACAAAACGAGTTGTCCTTCCATATCTTCAAAGTATAACAGAACGTATTGGCAAGACTCTAAACAAACATAACATCAGAGTAATTTTCAAGCCACTAAAAAAGATCTCACAATTACCCAACCCGAAAGACCAGAAACCACACTTGGATACACCAGGTGTGTATAAGATCCCTTGTTCTTGTAGAAAAATATATATAGGAGAAACAGGGAGGAGGAAGGATTAGTACACGGATCAAAGAACACCATCAATGTACCAAGTACAGTTACTTTTCTCAATCTGCCTTGGCTGAACATTGAATGGAGACTGGACACCGTGCAATATAACAAAACAACCATTCTGGCCTCCTCACAAAATTATTACGCCAGAAAACATCGAGAAGGTCTGGAAATTCTAAAACATCCCAACAATGTTAACCGAGATAAAGGTCTTCAGGTAAACCCTATTTGACACGCTGCCCTCCCAGTTTTTTAATTGATCAGTTGGTCCATTAATATGATTGATCGAAATATTTCCCCCACCCCGTTCCCCATTTCCCCCAACTCTCACTTAGAAGAATGAAAGAATATATAAGGACAAATACAAACCAGGAAGATTCAGTATCGGAGCTCCTAGCCCTGATGACGCAAGCTGCAATGTTTGCGAAACGTCGGCACAAAGCTGAATTACGACGCGGTATCCATCCGAAAGAAACACATTCTAATTGTATCAATGGCCGCGAAAATCTAAAAACTAGCATGGAAGATATCGTCTTAGCGCATTTACCGACTGACTCGTAGTGCGTATTGTGAATGTTGCAGAAGTGATTAAAATTAATGGATGAGTAAGCGATCTGTCCTCCCCCTCATTGCCTTCCCCTTCTCTCTCTTTCTCTCTCTAGCAAGAGGTTCAAGATTCAAGGTTCAAAGTTAAATATATTCATATCTATCGCTAGGCATAGTAGCCGTCATATGATTGTAGATTAGATCATTCAAGAGAAAAATCCATTTTGCAAATAAGTATGCAAATTTTCAAGTTATTCATTAAAAAAACTTCTAAGTGTGGTCAATTTCAATCATTAATAACTTAATACTTATTGCAATTTTTGCAAAATGGTACTTGACTTTTGTTCTCAGTTTGACCTGATTAATCTTCACAATTTTTTTTTTCCAAAATATCCCGGATCCTGTATACCGGGTGTTTCAGACCATCCGGGTCACCTGATTTTTTCGTAAACGCGACATTTTAGAGAAAAATGTTTCAGACAAAAGTTGTAGGGCTTCAAAGAATCTATTTACCTTGTAACTATAACTACTCTATAACTAAACTTGTCGCTAAAACTAAACTACTGTAAAATTAAATTACACTCGCTCGCAGTCTTCGATGAATTCACCGTTTCATCGATGTACAAAAAGAAGATGAGTGAGAAAGAGGGAGGGAAGGAGTGAAAGAGAAGAACGGAGAGAAAAACAAATAAATAAATAAAATCGCGAAGAAAGGCTTATTTTTCGGGATGAATAATGTTCCGGGATTATATGGCGGTTACCAACACACGTGTTTTCTCCCGTGGGGTCATCACCAGCGTGGCGACAGATAATCGAGAGTGATTAATTACTATGGCCGCTACAGCACATGTTCAGCCGACCACGTTATGAACAACGCGACGTGCACACGGGTGCACGCCCCTCCGCCCTACACACAACTTTCATATACTATTCTATTAAACGTTATCAAAGTGTCTTGTTACGTGTCAGACTGCCGCCGCTTCTATTCGTATCCTCCGTTACGGCCGTTTACATACAGGGTTATCGAGCGATAAATCGCAGGTATCCTATTGGACGCAACGCCGGGGAAAAGTTACGTCCGCCCAATATTAGATTAAAGATTCGTTTACAACAAGAGTAAGAATGTGCAGTAAAAGACGTAAATAGTAAGAGAAAAAGTGACCAACCACAGTCGACTATTTTTATAAGAATTCTTATAATTATTCTTATAACAATCGACTGTGATTGGTTAATTTCTTACTGCTTACATCTTATACATATATTATTACTCCCTTTGTAGACGGACCTTAACCAGTTCATGTAATGACTCATATATGAACGTCATAAATAGCTCTACCAATTTGCATGGATTTGCATTAAACTTGATACATCTATGTTTTTTTGAGTCGCTGAATATAAATTCGGAATCAAATATGAAAAATTCATAATGACGGATCCAATATGACGGAGCTTAAATACAATAAATACAATACAATTTTAATACAATACAATTTTATCAGTTTTTGAAGAATATTTATTAAAATTGATATCCCCGCTTCATTTTATGTAAAATCTTATCGAGAGTTATTCCGATTGCTAGTGACGGACCCGGGATCGAAATTTCAAAATATAAAATGTTAGATCCAATATGGCGGCTCCAACTGACTAATTTTGTTATTCCATTATAAATAAGGTCATATTCGATATTCATATTTTTTAGATTGCTAATGACGAATTTAATCGAAATTGCAAAGTCTAAATTAGCGGATCTAATATGGCGGCTTCTGGCGACTAAAGGTATTCCATCATGAATACTCTTACCTGCATTATTAGCGGATAAAATATGTTGAAGGAAATTACTTTGTCGAATGGCTCCGGTAGAAATCTCGGACTTATGACAATCATTATCTGCGACCAAAAAATATACCGAATTTAATACGTATTGAAATTTAACCACTTGATGTTGCCATATTGGATTCATTATTTTGAATTTTGAAATTTCGACCCTAACTTTGTCACCAAAAACCCCAAAAAAACCCAAAACCTTTATAGTTAAATTTTTATATAAAATACGATATTATTTGTTCTTATCAGTTTTGAAAACAATACTGATGAAAACAAAACATTGATTTCCGTCGTACCAGTGAACTAGTTAAAGGAACACACAGAGAAACTCAAGCAGTATAAGACGTAAGCAGTAAAGAAATTAACCAATCACAGTTGAATGTTTTTGGGTCGTAGGAAGAATAATCAATTTCGACTAGCCAATTTCCTTACTGCTTCAGTTTTTTTTGCGTGTCCGAGCCCTAATTGCGTACGTCGGACGGACGATGCAGAGGACTAGCTTTCACGACGAAAGCGCGATCTTGAAACTCAGCTACAGTCACGGTCACTTCCACACGAATCCGCTTTTAAAGCCCTGCTGATAATTGCAATGCGACGCATTGTATGTACTTTGCGGACTCAGACGTGAGATCGTTTTAGAAAATTCATTTCTATTTCCATCGTTAATTACGTTCGTTAATTCGATTCGCTATTATAAATTTCACGGGATATCGAATCAATTTCCCAATTAAGGCAAAGAGCTCCTCAAATAAGCGTAAGTGTCCTTTTTCTTTCTATCTCTTATTAGCCCGTGAAAGAGAGAGAGAGAGAGAGAGAGAGAGAGTACTCTATCCCGGAGAGAAATTGATTTGATCTATCTATATGCATCTATTTTTTTAAACTCATCGTGATGGAAACGCGGGTGCAAAAAGTACGTGTATTTTCGCGCGAATTCTACAGGAAAGTAAAAATCATACCGACAAATATTTAAAACACCGTTTGCACGTGAGCGCGCGAGGGGGAAAGTAAGGGTGAGATTGAGCAGGAACGGACAGGTGAAACGGACGAGGTCGAGTGCATTCGGGTCAATTGGTTGATTACCTATAATGTAGTTAGATCCCTCGAGTGTCGTATCACCGGCTAACCAATTCTACGGTTGGCATCACGTCTCTTGTCGTGTTTATATCATACTTACGAGCCGCGAGCGCGAAAAAACACCCGCACGTACACAAACACAACAACATTACAGAATCATGAACGTTCCTCGCACTCGCTATGTGACAATACGCAAACGCGCGTTGCATATACGCCGTCATTGCGTACTTTTCATTATACACTCGTCTCGCGTCTGCCATTTTTTCTTCTTTTTCTTTCTTCTTTTTTTTTTTTTTTTTTACGCGAAGCTGCTAGACCCTTACGTTAGATCGACGAAACTCCAAAGGAATAAAATAAATGAAAGAGCCACGAGAAAAACAGAAAAAAAACTCGAGTATCAGAAAGAGAGAAAATAAAAAGATGAAGAAATAACAAAGAAGATGTTGCGCAAATAAAAATGTATACTGACGTACATATGAAGTAGAAGACCGATATAAGGCGACGTTACACAATATGTATAACGTGTACACGGTAATATACAGGGTGTACAATTTTTGCAGGGGTGTAAGAAAACTAATTGCAGTTTGCGATAGTTTGATGCACGCACGCGCATGTATGTGTGCGTTTTCCCTCCTTTCAAGAGGGCATGAAACGGAAATTCTCTCTTGATTAAACGAGTAATCAATAATACGTTTTCATCGAGGAAATTATTGAGCGAGCAATAAATGCTTTTAATATCAATTATAGTAATGAGTAAACGCACGTGATTATATGTGAGTACCAGTTATGCATTTATACTCGACACGCCGTTTATCGATTATTCCATCGTCCTGACACGTGTTATCCTCAACATTTGCAGGTTCACGTAATATGGCGGACACAGTTAGGGCACGCTGAAATAATCCGCTAGCAACGCGTATATCACTTATATATCGAATTATTGTCATAAATAATTGTAATACATTAATATCAAGGGACAGATTCTTTTTAAACGTTCAAAATTGTATTTGAACGCGGAACAAAATGAAAGATGTATGAAGAAACGTGGCGTGAAAAATCCGGAGTTCTTTCCACGTCAATACTAATCGTAATTTACTGACACCCACAGAGAAATAGACAGGGTTGGAAAGTAACTCGTTACTTGTAACGAAATTACAGTTACAATTTTTTTTTTGGTAACTATAACTTAACTTCGTTCCTTTTTTTCCACCTATAACTGTAATTTAACTTAGTTTGTTTAACTACATTTGTTTGATGACTAATAATTAATAATTTAATAGTTACTTTATATATTTCAAACTTAAGTTTCTGGCAGACCAGCACAATAACGCGACATACGATGCTTAATATCCAATAAGCATACAGTTATTCTGACTGCATTTGGAAAACGCACTATTGCGTCATCTATCTTCATCGTTTATTAGATGTAAAATAAAGATAAAATAACATAACGCTAATAGTCTCCTCTTCGAACGCAATCTGTATTCCCTCAAAAAAATGGTATGCCTATTGGACATTTCCGTGTCGCTAGTTCTTATTTGTTAACATAACTTATGTTCAGCGTGAAGTGCGCTACGTGATTTCAGTTATATAAAAAATTTAAGCAATAGATAAAATATCTCAATCTTCGCAGAAAGATTGTAAAATGCCATGGCCAGCATATGCAGAAATATTAGAGTTACAGCAAAAACTTGGAAACGAGAATAACTGGTCATTTCTTTGCCTATTAATAGTCTTAACCCTTTGAAGCACGTATTTTTCAGAAAATCCGAATCACATGAAAATTTATACACGACGGTTTTTGAGGTTGCTGATGATGATTCCGTTATCAGATTTCCAAAATTCAAGACGGTAGATTCAACATGACGCCTATAAATATGAAAAATCGCGATGATTTCTGTGACAATGAGTTTTGGATCTCGGATTCGTAATCAGCGACCTTGAAAGCTAACCAAAGTACAATTTTAGCTAATTTTATGTACATTCTATGATCCGCCATCTGGAATCTGCCATCTTGGAAAATGAATTTTAGAATGTGGACCTCAGACTCGTAATCAGCGACTCAAAAAACCCCCAAATCTTGATTTTGAGCAAAAAATTCACTCATAGTTCGTGGAAAATGTTTTCTTTCTGTAAAAATGTGTATTTTTCACACTTTGTTTATTTATAATGGACAACTTATGCAAAACACTTTTCAGCCTTTCATGTATGTTCCCATATCATATAAGAAGCTAAAAAATGCAAAAAACCCGACTAGGATCCCTCAAATATAAAATATTTCATGAAAATGTGAGAATAAACAAGTGGTAAGTATACTTACCACTATGCCTCAAAGGGTTAAAGAATAAGTATTGCTTATTCTTGCTTATAAGAATTGCTTATTTAAATTAATGAATTTAATTTATAAAAATTATATACAACATGAGGAATATATATAATAATCAATAAACTACTTTTATTATTTAAGGAATTTACATAACTACGAAATTTAAAATAATAGCACGATTATTGTAAAAAAGTGACTGAAAAGTAACTCGTTACTTTCTAAATAACTATAACCGTAACATGTTATTTTTGAAGGTCAGTAACTTGTAACAGTAACTTGTAACTGTAACTAGTTACTTTTTCAGCGAAAAAAAAAAACTGTAACTGTAACTAGATACTTTTACAAAATGAATTTCCCAATCCCGCAAATGCACGGCTTCTTCCGCTATCGCCGGCGATTGATATTATCGAAATGCAGGGTGGGACGAAACGGGCACGAGAATCCGGGGCTTTTGATATATTCACGAGCTCACAAAGCCGGTATAAATCTTGATCGTCAGCCGCGGGACAACAAATGCTTTTCTAACGAGCGCGTTATATCGCGCTAACGTCACGCTCATCGAGCGCCCATTCATTTTGCACGAGCGAGCCAATATTCGAACATACCCTGCCGCCATCGCCGTCACTTCCGCGCACGAGCTCGTACTTACGATTCTATCGTGTATCCCGGACGAGTGGCGTCCGTGACGCGATAGCGCGTGGTCTGCGGCTGCGACTGATAGCGCTGGCTGGTTAACAAAGGCACCAATTCGACACCACCCGTTAGCTCGTATACCTGAATCTCCTCCTTGTAGAGATTCCTCGGATCCTGCAGCGGTTGTGTTTCCGATGCGATGCCTGCGGAGAGAGAGAGAGAGAGAGAGAGAGAGAGGGGAAGAGAGAGCGAAAGACCGTTCACGGAAACGGGATTCAACGTCGTACACGTTTGCGAGCAGCAACTAGCAACCTCTGCTATTTACCTGGCGTTGCCCTGTCATCGTAGAATTTATTCACGTCCGCAACAGCCGTAGGGTCCGTGTTCTTTTTGTACAGTCTATCGATCACCGAGTTGTTCGTCCAACCCTGAAATGCGTCAAAGTTCTTTCTCAATCGGGGACTCGGCGGGGCGGAAACTTTGTCCCGTTGTCTTTACACGTTCCTCTCCCTTTGAGCTAATCGAATCGAGTTTTGCCATCGATCGGCGTTATTTTCGAAATTACGTCTTGCTGGAAAATTCTACAATTGCGTCGTTCTCTGAGCGACTTGTTTCGAAAACGTACGTATTTACTTCTTTGAATCGTACAATACTACAACGATTACTTGTCGGTCGACTTTTATTGCATTCATTTATTTATTCATTCATTCAATCACTTTGAAATATAATATTTTACAACCATATGGGGAAATTTTTACCTATATCGCAACGTTCTCTCCTTCGTGTTATTATATCTCTATTCGAAGTAACTCGCTTTACACCAGCCTCTCATCTTCATTCTTGGAAAATCTCTTGCCTAAGTGTCCGTGCTCCACAAAAAGCTTTCACGATCTCATTTCAAAATGCTCGCGAAATATGACGGGTGCGACGCCGTCATTTCGACTCAACGTAACTGGGCACATAACATATATACAATATATACTATGAGAAAAAGACAAAATCGAAGTGGAGCGCACGAAAAGGATTCGCCACGTCCGCGGCCGAGGCGAGACTTCACTTTATAATCAGTAGTACACTCGCGGTTTGATCCGACTTGAGCCGCCGAGTCGAATATTCATTCGTCGTCGTTTTTCCTCTACTTTCCTCCCTCCCTCTCTCTCTTTCTCTCTTTCTCTCTGGTTGGCCGACTGGTCGCGACGTCGGATTCCGCGGACTTATTATAAGAATGAAAAAAGTCTGTCCTATAACTCTACATGCTGCAAATCCTTGCCAGTGGACAGGTACACGGCGATTGGACAGAGGAACGGAAAAATGTACATTCGTGAGGGCAGAAAAGTTACTTGTAATTTTTTTATATGAGTTTCGGAATGTACTCGTGATCTAATGGGAGAATTTTGCTTTCCAAAAGGATAATTCTACTGGACAAGACGAATACGTTGTGAAGGTCAAGTAAATGTATTATTATTGTCGACCTTACCGATTTCAATAACCTCGACGTATCTTCTCAAGCACTCTGACTAACTTGCAAAAAATGTTAGACGTCGCTCATTATTTATTACAAAATTATGAGCAAAAGAAGTTTCATACATATTTTTTCCGCTACAGTATACATTAAAAATGTTAGTAATATGAGAAACGACAGAGCTCCTCCCGCTGCATTCTCTTCCCGAGAAAAGCATTGTTTATTAACATTGTTTATTGTCGTTATTAAAAAGTTATTAACAAAAGAAGTTTTATGAACAGAATCCATTTTTCCGGCACTGTGTATACATTAAAAAATATTAAAAGACCTAATCTAACCTGACCCAACTTATAAGCATTCTTGAAAAGGTCTCCTTAAAATCCATAACCAACGCCCAACCATATGCAAAGATATGTATATTGGGTTAAGTTAGGTTAGGCTAGGTTTTGTAACATTTTCTAATGTACTATATACTATTCCGGAAAATATATACACACATACTATTCCGGATGCAATAAATCTATTTAAGAAACTTCTTTTGCCGAGAACTTTTTAATAAACAATGGACGATGGCTATAACCCTTTGCCAGTTAGTCAGAACCATGTCCTTGGCAATATATGTTAAGATCATTGAAATCGATGAGGTCGCCAGTAATATTGTATTAATATTTACCGAAAGTCACACAAAGTACGACAGACAAGTCTGGTCTAACCTAGTTGTTGGCAAACATTAGCGTCTGTATGTGTAAGAAGAGGTGTTTTAGCGTATAATAAGATAACTTAGACCGAGAAGCGAAATACGCTAATAAATTTCAGTTAAAATTTTCCAGCAGCACGCGCTTAGAAGAAGGCGAGCGTCTAGAGGATCGTTCAATTAGCTGGTAGCGCGGCTACGGTTAAGTGTGTTCACCGCGTTTGAGAGAGGGCAAAGCGGCAAATGAAAAATTAAGAGAGCGCGTATACTGCCGCAAGAGACGCGTCGGGAACACCGAAAAACCAACCGCAGGTATACACGGTGTGACATTTCCGCCTGTAATAATCGTTGCGAAGCGATCGTCGGTGCGAGTCTCGAGGCGAGATTTTTCGCTGCGATTGCGACCGGTCGAGCATATATTTGCAGACGACCGACGAATTTTACCGTACAGCCGAGTGCGTTTTATCAATAATGCCTGGCAATCGTATATCGAGTGAATGGTCATGAGCGCGTTCCGTGTCACGATATAAACCCGCCATTACAGAATTCGTCGTAGCCGTCGAGGCGTACGATGTTCACTCGATCTTAATGGCGTCGTTACGACAAAAATTTCTAACGACTTCCACGAACTTCCACGAGCGAGCTCGTACCTTCCGATCGCCGTGTATAATTCCACGAGGGGGGCGACTTCAGTTTTACGCGTGCGTTATGAGCGCGAGGGGGCGCGTAAAACTACAGCGATCTCCAGGAAGACACGCGAAGTGCCATATCAATTTCGAACGAACGTCATCGTGCGCGCGCATGCGCCTACACGCTCGGTTTATCGCAGCAATGAGCTGCTCGATTAAATTACGCGATCTCTTCCAGGGGGATGATACACGGCCGTAATTTCTGCGTGCGCGGAATTTCATCGTGCGTTAAGACACTTAATTGAACTTACGTGTGTGAGCGCGCGAGAATTCTAAATTTATTAGGTGTACAAATGAATAATCCAAATTTTTCAGCTAAATTTAAGGTTTATTTTGAAAGAAAGTAAAACAAATTTGTCAATCAAAGTATTCGCCGTTGTTTCCTATAACTTTAAGCCATCTTTCAGGTAGTTAATGAATTCCATGTCGGAAGGATGTTGTGTCTTTGGACACGATAAAGTCGTCAAGCCATTTTTGGATCTCATCCACTGATTTGAAGTGCGTGTCGGACAAGGCATGTTGCATCGACCGAAACAAGTGGCAATCGGTAAAAGCGATGTCTGCTGGAATACGCAGGGTGCTGCAAGACGTCCCAGCCAAGACTCATTATGATGTCTTTTGTCGTAGAAGCAATGGCCGCGTTCAGCAGAAGAAACTGCTTACTAAGCTCTTAGTGATTATTATCTATGATTAGGGTATTCTTTTAGATCTTTAACAAATCCAGGGGAATGAACCAATCAGAAACGATAATCACTAAGCACTTAGTAAGCAGCTTTTTCTGCTGAACGCGGCCAATGTGTGGCCAAGCGCTATCATGTAACAATTTCACAGGATGTTCTTCTTTGTTATAGGGCGTTTTCGTTCTAATTCTTAACTCAAACGGATTAATTGGTAGCGGTAGCGGTCTACAATAATTGTTTCATTCGGTTTTAATAGCTCATTAATAGCTTTAAATTAAGCTTTCGGTTTTAATAGCTCATAAATCACGCCCTTCATATCCCACCAATGCAGAGTAGAATCTTCTCTCCGAAATGTTTTGGCTTTGCGATCAATATTGATGGTTCGCCGGGATTTACCCGTGACTTTCTGCGTTTCGGATTGTCATAGAGTATCCACTTTTCATCGTCCGTAACAATTTTCCACAAGAAAGATTTTCTTACGCTGCTTATTGAAAAGAGAAAGACACCTTGCTACTCGTTGATTTTTGTTGGTTTCAGTGAGTTCATGCAGAACCCATTTCCCTTCTTTCTGAATCTTCCCCATCTTGTGTAGGCGTTTGGAAATAGTTTGTTGCATTACTCCTAACTGTTCTGCAAGCTCTTTTTGCATTTGTGCTGAATTGCCAGCGAGTAGTTACTCTAAATCATTGTTATCTCATTTCCGAGAGTCCTCAGGACTATCTTTGTCACTCAGACTGAAATCGTCGCTTTTAAACCGTCTAAATCAAAATGCACACACATCGTACTATACAACACCTTCGCCGAGAGAGGAACATAAAATAAATAAATTCGCATGCTCCTGTAGCATTTTTTTCCTTATTGGAATTCGTAAAGAATGCAGTATCAGATATGCCCTTTATCTGTTGCCATTTATGACTGTACTGAACTGAATAATTTTTTAGGTTATGTTGAGCCTTCCGCCATACATAAATGTAATTTTTAATAGCTATATGTCAACACTACATAACCGAAGAAAGTAGAACAATTTGATTATTTGAAACTTAATTTCTTAGCTGCTTAAAAAAGTTTGGATTATTCACTTGTACACTTAATACTAGCAATGTATTGGTTGCAAGTAATCTCGTTTCGATGAGCGTGGGATTATGGGAATTATACGCGCGAGATCGAATGCCAATCTATTTGATGGACTTATATCCAGCCGGAAACGTTAATATGCCAAAATTGGCATGTGTGCAATTCCGAAAGCGTGCATCTGAAATGTTGTTTATACTAATTACATGTAAAATAATCGCCGACGCACCGACGATCGGAATCGGTCATCATGCATATTCCATGCGCCGGTCGATATCCAATGGAGAACCTCGTCGCACGATCAATTCGTCAAAAGAATTACCGGACGTTAAATTTGTCTCCGTTTGCATCTCTCTCTCTCTCTCTCTCTCTCTCCTCCCTGCCGTAAAAACACGCGCGACGCTAAAATAATTTCCCCGAGAATTTCATCCGAAAAACTCTCCTCTTCACCCGAGCCGAGGCTCGAGGATTCAAATTATGCCGCGCATTCGTCATGCGGTATACAAATAAATACGTGACTGCTCCCCCTCGGCCGATTTATTGCATTTACCGGACGTGCAAAAAATTCTATGCGCGCACCGCGCACGATTCGGCGCGCAGCCCCACATGAGATTTGGCCACAATTTAATTTCTTAGCAAAAACGCGCGCGCTCCCGCCAGCCCCGCGCCAGTCCTCGTCCTCCGCCGCTTCGTCCCTGACTCCATTTTATGTATCTCCTTTAGCGCGGTATCTCTTTACGTAGTAAATTACAGCGCGCAAAAAATAACCGGGCGCGATTTACTTGCGTTTCGCCTTTCCGGATTAAATTGCAGAAACAGTTCGCCGTCGTGGGCTAAGTAGCGGTAGATAACTCAGCCGTTTTAACGAGAGCATCGAACGACGGATATCGCGCACGGTTTACTCGCATAAATTTATATCGCGGCTCGTCCGTATTTTCATGCCTCGCGCATCGCCCTTCGCCCGCATTATTCACTTCCGTCGCGCAAAGAGAGCACTTCCCGCGCACGCGGGATTGATGCCTTCGTTATTTGACAATGTGAAAATTCGATCATCCCCGCGCCGAGAGAGATTATTCGCCGATACGCGCGCACACACACACACACACACACACACACGCGCGCGCGCGCGCGCGTGCACCGCGTGACTTAACGATGGGTGCGGATTACGGCCGAACGAAAGCGATAATTGAAGAGTCTCACGTAACAACACAGCAGTCTCGCGATCCGCTAATAACAATTGCCCTCCGTAGTCTCACAACAGGCACGAAAACTGCGCGAGTTAATTTCGGCGATGGGCTACTTGCCGCGACTGATCGGGAAACATCGAGCTGAGTTCCTTCCCCGATGAGGACGCGTTTCGGTGCGTTACGAACGAACGAGATTTCACGTTGAAGGGTCGATTCGCGGCGGAATAATCCGCCAAATGCGAGCGTTTCTTCTCAAATATCCCGCATGTATCGTAACACGATGCGAATACGCCGCGACAGCTGCAAACTGCGACGAGGCGATTCATCGCCTGTCATCACCCGTGACACTTAATACGGTAAAAAGATTTTAAAAGTAGCTCCTCTCCTCTCTCCCTCCGAGAGGGACATATCAAAATGGACTTATCCCCTTTGCGAGGAACCCTTCAATTACGACGACGTCTATAGTTTGCGAGCCCTCGGGGCCAATGTTCGTCAATTTAACACGGTTACTCGAGCAGCGGTAGAAAGTTTTGATGCAAAGTTGCCAGTACAGGCTGACGCGAGATACTCCCATTCGCCGTGACAGCGTAATTTCGTTATCGTTCCAATTGGTTTCTCGACGCGAGATTGTTGCTTAAACGCACAATTACGCGGAGAATCACTTATCGGAGGTGCAACGAAGCGCGCTCTCCCCCCCGCCCCTTTCGCCCCCTCCCTCTTCCCGCCGTCGTATCACGAAAATTTTACCAGGAAACGAAGCGAGGAAAGACGCAATCTTGCGTCTCGCAATCGCTAAAAAGCGGCGCGTAATGCACGTCGTTGCAACGCGCGATACCGACGCTCTATAAGATGGCGTGACTTCAACGTAACGTAACGTCATTTGATGCACTATCAGGGCTGGAGAGAGTAACCTCCTTGAAAATAACTTATTATTACCGTCAGCATTATTCAGCGAAGCAACGAGCCATTGCGGCTCCCCTTTTGGCTTTTTACGCCAAGTTCCGAAGACCTTTTCTGTACGACTCGCTGCGGCTGCGTTTCGTGCGCGTATATTCTACATACGCAAATTAACGATGAAAGTAACGATTACGAGGGTCATTCAAATATAAACCGAATTTTTTACCTCCGGACTCAGAAAGAGCCGCAAGCGCACCGAGGTGCTCCAGGCAATTAGGTAGAGATGTGTGGAGGGGAGCGACCCCCCGCAACATTCCTCAGTTGCTGTTCCCTCGTCAGTAGCACCATAACTAAACAAGAAGTACCTACGACTGTTGCGCAACGCACTATCATCCGATTTCTCGCTAACGAAGGCGTCAAACCAACTGAAATTTTTACCAGACTCCAAACACAGTTTGGAGGGATGATACCCTGTCGAGAACCCAATATATCGCTTTTGTAATTTCATCTGTTACCAATAAATCTGTAAAAAAAAATCCGGTTTATATTTGAATGGCCCTCGTATATTCCTTACTGTTATCCACAGAAGCTGCCGCGTTACTGTTTTATCGTTATTAACAAGAAAAAAAAGAAAAATATTTTTACCAAGTCGTTGCTGAAATGAAGCTTGTAACGGCAATGGCGTTACAAGTGTTTGATTGGACCAAAAAATTTCGCACTGGTCGTAATGCTGTGGAAAACGAAAGTTACGAACGTCGTCCGCGATCGAGTGTCACTGAGAACATTCGGACCGTACGCGAACTTGTGAAAGATGATCGGCGCTTAACTGTTGTTGAAATCTTATCGGAGGTGGGTACAAGTATTGGGAGTGCTCATACAATTCTCTCAGAATACCTTAAGGATACCATAAGGTATCAGCGAAGTGGGTCCCACGTCTCCTCACTGAGGCACAGAGAAATGTCCGGAAAGACATCTGTCAGCGGCTTTTGAATCGCTTCGAGGAAGAAAGAGAAGCATTTTTAAAACGAATTGTGACCTGTGACGAAACATGGGTTCACCACTATACCCCAGAGAACAAGAGGTTGAGCAGTACGTGCGCAATTGGCTGTTGGAGCGCCCTTCTTCTTTTTTTTATGAAGGGATCAAGGATCTACCTATCCGGTGGAGAAAATGCATTTCCGTTGAAGGGAACTATGTAGAAAAATAATATATCGCTTTAGTAATTTCATCTGTTACCAATAAATCTGTAAAAAAAAATCCGGTTTATATTTGAATAGCCCTCGTATATTCCTTACTGTTACCCATAGAAGCCGCCGCGTTACTGTTTTATCGTTATTAACAGAAAAAAAAAAGAAAAATATTTTTACTAAATCGTTGCTGAAATGAAGCTTGTAACGGCAATGGCGTTACAAGTAACACGTTTCTTTCTAATCTTCCTGTGTATTGTACAGAGTGTAACAGCAACATACAGGTCAGTATGATGGGTTGCTTGCCCCTATTCGGATGATAATGCAGAAGTTTCCGAAAAAAGTCACTCGTTGACTTTGTTGTTAATGATATTTGCCGTATTTCCAGTTATGACAAATGCAACTAACTCTGCACCGTGTTCGTTATGACAGTTTATCGACCGTTTACCGACAGGAGTCGAGTCTCATTGAATTAGAAAAGATGTTTAAAAAATGAAACTGAGAAATAAATATTACGGAATAAAGCAGAATAAGTAAGAATAATATTTAAAGAGATAAATAATACAACATATTTCCTGGTATCGCATAATTTCTTAATTGTTTTGTCACGTTAGAAAGTTCGATAGAAATTGGAGATTAGGAAGAACGATACAGAAATATTTAAAAATCTTATATATTGTATTTCAATCTTATATATTGTGTTTCTAGAAAAAATCGCTTCTGCAAAAGTATGTATAGACTACAAACGCAAAATACATATTGGTTGCAATTTAATCGACCGCAACTATCAAGCTGCAAAAAATTTCGAAAAACAGGCCCTATTTTCGATAAAAGATACAAGACATATACTATAATGTACCGAAAATATGTCGCTTGATAGTTGCGACTATATGTCGATTAAATTGCAACCAATATTATAATTGCAACTGCATTTCTAGTCCATTTATACTTTTGCAGAAGCGATCTTTCGTAGAAACATAGATACAATACAGTATGTAAGACCTTTAAATATTTTTGTATCTTCGTCCTTTCTAATCTTCAATTTCTATCAAACTTTTCAACATGAGAAAATAATTAAGAAATTATGCGAAACCAGGAAATATGTTGTATTATTTATCTCTTTAAGTACTATTCTTGTTTATTCTGCTTTATTCCGTAATATTTATTTCTCAGTTTCATTTATTAAACATCTTTTCTAATTCAATGAGGCTCGACTCCTGTCGGTAAACGGTCGATAAACTGTCATAACGAATACGGTGCAGAGTTAGTTGCATTTGTCATAACTGGAAATACGGCAAATATCATTATTAACAAAGTCAACGAGTGACTTTTTTCGGAAACTTCTGCATTATTATCCGAATAGGGGCAAGCAATCCATCATACTGACCTGTATGTTGCTGTTACATGTTGGCATTCCATGAGAAAACGATAAAACAAGAAATATTTTAAGGAAAATGTTTCAACAGATAAAAATTCCATTTTGAGCTGTTTTTCTGGAATCCTGAAAATTTCATCTCGTCGCAAAGTTATGTCTCGTGCAACGTGAAGGAGTGTTGTGTCTGTTAAGATTGACCATTTTTTTGACGTATTTTTCTGATAAGCTGTATTGTCGCGTAATTCCTATTACAACCGTGTGTGTATACATTATAAAATCATCGATCAAAATACAATACTTCAATAAAATAAAAAACGTTTTAGACAAAAGTTATTAAAATTAATTGGTAGAAAGAGATGATATAATAAAAAATTGGGATCTTCATTTAAGAAAAATAATAAGTGAATATCTCGAAAGTGGCGCCATCTATAAACAAAATGATACAATTGTTTCATGTCTCCCTTGAAGCCATACGACTTTTGTCTGAAGCATCTTTCCCTAAAATGTCGCATTTACAAAAAAATTGGGTGGTCCGGATAATCTAGAACATCCTATATATTTTTTTCTTTTTCCCTAAGCAAAGAAGTATTGAATCTTAAGAACGGAACAATCTCGCGAAACGGTGAGTTAATACAGGTAACACTCGAATTGATAGTTTTCGAAGCACAACTTGAGCGTCATAAACATGTTCGGCACGTCGCGCGACGATGTGCTAATTGCGGTGAATTATATGCCGCTAACGTAGACCGCCTCCCAATATATTGTGCATTGTCAGCACTGAAACGTATCCCCGTCACGTCACATTATCACATCACGTATCGTGTATTATCGATTAATCAATCGAGAGGTGCAGAAAAACGCTAATATCGTTTTACGTGAGTGCAATGGCAGCACGAGTTCTAAGCTAAAATCGTATTTTCAACAAAACGCTAAAAGTATGAAATATTGTATTTTGATCGATGATTTTATAATGTATATACACACGATTGTAATAGAAATTATGCGACAATACAGCTTATCGGAAATATGTCAAAAAAATGGTCAATCTTAACAGACACAACACTCCTTCACGTTGCACGAGACATAACTTTGCGACGAGATGAAATTTTCAGAATTCCAGAAAAACAGCTCAAAATGAAATTTTTACCTGTTGAAACATTCTCCTTAAAATATTTCTTGTTTTATGGTTTTCTCATGGAATGCCAATAAAATTTGACATTGGATATTTTTCGACAAAAAAATATATTCCCTGTTTCCCGTCGAGGATACATATAAAATATACAGAATACGTTTAGTACAATATTTCCCTCGTGGCTCTTACAAATATCGGCTTTGAATTGGAAGAGTATAGCATTTCGTTTCGCAAAATGAGGCCTCATACAAATTCATAGATTTTTCAGGCTACTGCTTTGAAAATTAAGAAAGAATCGCTTAAAAAATGTTATACCATTTTTCACTTCATATTTAAAAAAAAATAAGTAAATAAAATGTGTATATTTAAGAATATTTCTATAAAGTTTATTTTTACAGATACAAAAAATTGATAAAGCAGGAGCGAGATTGGATGCAAAGGCACATGGCCTGAAGGATCGTTACCTACAATGTTGTCACACGAGGATCCCCTTTGCTTTCCTTTATCTACTAGACCCATCACCATCAATGGAAATCTTTTGTTTAAGTTTTTTCTCAGAATGATATCTTTGATAATAAAATATTTTGGGAAATTGATATGGTCGTAAACTCGAGTTATTTTTGTGAAAGTTGCATTCAGTAAAAAAGAAAAATGAATACTAAAGAATACAAAGAATGGCGTAAAGACCATATGAGTAACTGCACTATTAGTCATTCTGTTAGTTCCAATAAAATGGAGGTTGATGCGATTATAAAAATGTTCTCACAAGGTCTAGAGGGAAACATAATATAACATATATACGACTTATACAAGGTGACGGAGACTCTAAAATATTTATAACCTTTCTAATCGTTAATTTTTATGGTCATAAAAAACATATTACGATTATAAAATACGGTTACGATATTACTGTCAACAAAAGGAATGCATGAGACGCGCAGTGAAAGGAATGGGTACGAGATTGAGAAATGCTAAGGAAAACAATAAAAATATCGGAGGCAAAGGAGTTGAAGAATCAATAGATAAAACTATCTGTGATCTTACAAAATATTATGGATGGGCTATTATAGACGGCATCCAAACTCGGTCGTAGATATGAGAAGTGAAACCGAGGATATAAGGATCCTCCAATTTCTGGGCGATTCTCTCCCTGAAGAAGTGAACTGGAATGTTCACGAAACGTTGGAAACACATCCAAGACAGGCGCGGCACAGACCCGGAAATCCAATCAAATGAGAAGTGAAAACCAGTTATTATGAAAGCTTGAGCGACAGTAAGCCCCAGCATATAAATTGTCCACCGAGTCCATCAAATTAATGCGCGGCGCGACTGAGATGCAGGACACTTAGAAGATTTTAAGCACGATTATCAGCCCTTAAATGAGAAAGTTCTCTAAGTTATTAAACCAATATATGAGGATCTCTCAAGAAACAACCTTCTGACGAGATGTTTGGGTGCAAACACTCAAAACAATAACGAAAGTTCAAATGCGGTGATTCGTATAAAAAATTTACATAAAAATTTTTGACGACGTTTTTAGCTGTTTATATCTTCAAAAAAAGATATGTACTCATTTTGAAAATAATATCACTAATGTACATGAAAATTAGCAGAAGAGTAGAAATTTTCGCACTGCAACAAGATAAAGAGCGCAGTGACCGTGCGACTCTGCTTTGAGACACAAAAGGTCATGTTAGTAGGCTGCGAGAAGCAATTAACTTCAGAAAAATTTAAAAAAAAAAAGGAAAATATATTTTATGCAGCTGAAATAGCAGATTAGTTATAAAATAAAGGAAGTTTGTTATATATGGAAAATATAAAAAATTTTAAATGTAGTTTTCTTGAAACTACATTTTCTTAAACTGTCGACACGATTACGCCAAAACTGTTGAACCAAATAATTGGAAAACTAGCAGTTTTCGTCCGTAGCTGGAACAAAATTATATATTTATTTATCTATTCTTTTCAACATGTTAAAAATTGAAAAAAAAGTTTAAAATTTCTGACACCTTTTCTCTCTCTCTCTCTCCCTCTCTCTTTCTTTACGAAGTCTCTATTTCTCCAAATTTAGCTTTCTTGGCAAAAATTAACAACAATTTGACGCATTTTCATATACTTTAAAAATCTTTTCTTTTTCTGTTCTAAAAAAATTGGAAACCCAAAATCGTGTCGACAGCTGATATAGAGCTCTCCAAAAGACAGCTACCTCTTTTTTAATAATAATAAATTTGACCTACGTTTGATAAAAAGAATTTATTTTATATTTTTTCGACAGACAAATAGACTATGTAAATTCTAAGTCAGTTACTCATGTGCTTTTGTCGAAAAATATTCTTAAAAACAGTCTTAGAAACGACCTTCAGCAAACGACTCCCTCTAAGCGTTTCGCGCAGTCGCTGTATAATTGAGCCGTCGCGTATACCGAGCGCGTACACGACACTTTGAGCGCTGCGTTTCTGAAACATCGCGGCGCGCAAAGAAGCCGCGCGCAACGCGCTTCGCGTATTCAACGGTCTCGGCGATCAAGGATTCCCTTTCATAATTAGCGGGATGCGCGTCGCGGACGCAAGAGGCGCCGCGGCCGCTTGGGTATCCTTCTCCTCCTCCTCCTCCTTCTCCTCCTCCTCTTCCTTCTTCTTCTCCTCTGCCGCCTCCGTCTCTCGCGTATACGATTAACGCGACAAGATAGATATGCGTACCATGGATTCGAGGAAGCGCACACCCAGCAACTTGGGATCCCTCCAAGGAACTCCGCCAGGACCGGGACGACCCCACGGCGAAGGATGCACCAGCTAAGCACACGGTGCCGTGGCATATTAAGCAGTTTCCAAGGCTTGTTTCTTACCTACGTACCTACGTACCTACGTACGTACGTACGTACGTACGTACGAACGTACGTAGGCGATATCGTTGCCGCTAGTCGTACTTAGAACACGTGCTCGTTGTCGACTCGGCGTATCCCCGGTGTGCATTCGAGGGTGCTGTCATCATACAACCGAGAGCTTCTACGGATCGCGTTAGAACCTAATCTGCATCCGATTAGCGGCGCAGTCTAATTTCTACAAGCGGCACGTAATCTGGAAACCGCGACCCGCGAGCGTTAGTGAGATCGGCAAGACGCGCTGTTTGCACATGTTTGTACACGCGATATCGCCAAATTTGTAAGAACTCCTCTCACTTTGCGTGTGCATGTATGCGTATATATTAAGTAACTATAAAAAAGTTCTGTCACTTCTTGAGTTACAAAATGCTTGTATTTGTTATTTAAAATAACTTTTTAAACTGTGTAAATAAAGTCTGTTTCATCATTTATTTGAAATCCTTTAGTTTCATCTGGCACGTGCTTGGAACATATACAAATTTGAATTCGTTTCAATCTAGACTTTGTTTATTCCTACAAGATAGAATTCTGAAAAAGATAATAGTAACTAGAAAAATCGGCGCCAAGCTTAAAATAATAAAAACTGTGCTTAAGATGAATAAACCAAAAAATTATTTTTGCACCAACCTAATATACTTTATTACTTGATTTTTTTTTTATTACTTTGCTACTTTACTAAGTGATTATTTATATTTTACTACTTATTATCATACAGAAATAAACTATTTTCTGAGAAAATTCCTGTATGTATGTATGTATATATTTTTAGTATTGACTGTAGGTATGTAGTTCATTAAATTTATCTTAAGTCCACTCATAATGATGGATATTATATGTCAATGAAAAAAATAAAATGCGAGTTACAATGCGAAAATAATTCTCAAATAACTTTCAGAGTGTTTTTGTTAATATTTCTAGTCAGAACTTAAAAGTATCCACGGTCTAAAATAATGCTATAAATTTGGCACTAAACTTAATGTTAATTAAAATAATGTTTCTGCTAATTCATTAAGTTTATCTTACAGCTCCCTACAATATTATTCTCTACAATATTATGGAAAAAAAAATTGTATGGTGCTGTTTAAAAAAACTTTAAGCTGATATTAATTTTTTTATAAAATTTTTCTTTATCCTTTTATTGCAAATAGTAGCTTGCACAAAACATGAATATTCACAATTTTATAATCTTTTCTTTAAATTGTTAGAAGCGTTAATTGTTAAACTTTAAATTGTTAAAAGCTAAAAGAATCATGCGGAACGTCACGTTGTGTGTGTATCTGTCTGTCTATTTGTCTGTCTGTCTGTCTGTCTCTTGTTTTGTGAACGATTCGATCCGACGATATAGATAAAAATAAGATCGATCGTGATCTGTACGTGTTCCGCGATTCGTCGAACTTATATGAAATCGACGATAGGATGAAATATTTCATAATTTTCTCTCAACTTCGCATTATCTGTTTCGATTAGCCCCAGCTTGGGCCGGTCTAGTTTAATCGGATTAGGTCTAGAGTAAGCCGGCTCTCGCTTTAACTAACCGTCTAACATAATCGGTTTTCGTCATAACGTTACAAGATATGCATCGTAAAGTCAAGATAGTGCATATACATAATCATATAAGCATGGCATCCTTGTAATTATCTTGCGAGAAATAGCAAAAGAAAATGCTGCTTGATGAAACAGCAAATATGGCGGATGACACGCTGGGTAAGGAAGTGTGGACGAAGAGAATAGCGAGGAAAGAAAAACTCCGATTTTTTCAGTCAACCTATAAACTACATATTCTCTATGACGGTCCTTCGCTGTCTTTTCTTGGAACGTGAGTTGTTCAATCACAATTACTGCGCATTTTCGAGTGCGGTATATTTGACGCTGTAAAGACTTTCTCAAGTGTGTCTTTTATGCAAAACTTTGATGTCTTCATTACTTAATTAGAATACTTCGAAACGTATAATGAAGCAGACCTCATATAAATCTTCTGACATGCTTCCGTGCTGCTGAAACACGCGACGATAATATTAAAAAAAAAAACCTTTTGTAACATAAGATAAAATCAGCTTCTTCGCTTTCGCAGTAATAGAAATGCTCGGCTTGTTAAAGAAGAAATAAAATAAAATAAAATAAAATAAAATAAAAAAGAAAGGGCCGACCGATATTGCGCCCTTGTTTCGCATTTAAATACATATAAAAACTATTTTTACGCGTAACATTGGATACGATCGTAACGCTAAAACCTTTTCTTTCAGAACTCTATATACGGAACGTCAGAAATTTCACAGTGGACCCGTAGGCACTGGAGAATCGACTTTGTGGAAGTGGGAGTAGCATTTCTAGTTCTACGTGATCGGAGAAATCGACTATACGTCTCGAGTTCGAGCGGATACGACGTGTTCGGGCCCGGCGGCACAGTCGCCTCTCGCTCTCTCCTCCCTTCCTCTTTTTCTCTCTCTCTCTTTCTCTCTCGAAATTATTGCCACGAGAAAAATGCCTCGTGTCCGATATACAAGGAAAGTCCATTACGAGATTTCCCGTATTTGCTGGCATGACGTGTCGATACCGCGTCCGACAATAAAGCTCAACTCATTTGGATATAGCGAGAGTCGAGGGGCATCCTTCTTCAAATGTTTTGTTCATCCTACCATTCCGCGGCTGTAAGCATCTTTCTTCAATAGAGGCTAAACAATATACAATATTATTTACTAAACTATAACGAAAATTTCTCGTATACGTGTTGTTCGTACTTGCTATTTAGATATAGGATATATAAAAAGTACCGAGACGACGAAATCTCTCGAAAACCATTCGAAAAGCATTTTAGAAAAAAATGTTTCAGACAAAAGTTATATGGTTTCAAGGAGGACATAAGACAACTATATCATTTTGCTTACAGATGCCGTCACTTTCGAGATATTCACTGATTGTTATTTTTCTTAAATAGAAACATCAATTTTTATTATATCATATTTTTCTACCTACTTTTGTCTGAAACGTTTCTTTATTTGCCTAATATGTTTTGAGGTATTTGAGGAAAATTTGGTAACTTTTCAAGATTTAGCTTACGATATATCGGTAACTATTTGTCGAAAGAAAAAATCGTACTAGACTTTTTTATTCTATTTTGTCCCAAAAATATATTGTTACAATAATGCCTTATCTTTTGTTAACTTCGACTTTTGGAAATTTGAAAATCATCAAATTAACAAAAGTCACGGCGTTACTGTAACAATAATTCTTAAGACTGAATAAACGACATTGTAACAATATATTCTTGAAACTAAATAGAGTAAAAAAGTACCACTTTTTCTTTCGACAAATAGTTAGCGAGATATCGTGAGTTAAATATTGAAAAAGTTATCAAGTTTTCCTTAAATATCTCAAAATATATTAGGCAAATAAAAAAACGTTTCAGAATTGTTAAAATTAAAATAATGATCAGGGAATATCGAAAGTAGCGCCATTTGTAAACAAAATGATATAGTTATTTTATGTCTCCCTTGAAACCATACAATTTTTGTCTGAAACATTTTTTTTCTAAACTGCTCAGTTTTCGAGAGATTTCGTACCGGTTCCGGTACTTTTTATATACCCTGTATATAAGAAAATCCTTCTAATGTTGAAGAAACAAATATAGATTTGGTGAGAAGCAAAGGACAAATTTAGAATTACAAAAAAATATCTCGTCTTTCAATATTACCTCAAATGTCGGCAAAACATTGTTGTACTTATATTTATCAGAAAGATGACGTAACAAATACGTAGCAAATACGTGAGAATTTATTTTTGTCAAAATCTAGAAACAGGATATAACTGGCACAGAATGACTAGTATTTTGAGCTGACTATTTTGTACCGAAAAAAAATGTAATAAAAGACTTTACAAATTAGTACACATGAATGGAGAGAAAATTGATTGACGTTCGATCCTCGAATTTTTCGTCCAGTTATTTTCGAATTTGCTCATTCGTTTCTGTCCTACGATCTCAGATATTGGCTGGTACAAAGAGCACTCATGTAAATTCTGGGAACATTCGTGAATAATTTTAGAAGAATATCTCTTGAAATATTGACTCTCGACCTATTTCGCGAGACATAATGGCTTGCCGGTTTCCAAATAAAACGAAGTTTGTCAAACTTCACGCGTTATCACGTATCGCATTCACGCGATGACACTATAATACAAACTTCGTGTTTGCAATATCAGCGAGGTTTCATGCGCGAGGTCAGATGAGATATTAATGTCGACGACGAGGTGCTGCCAATGCCGTCTCACTTTTCTGATCGAACACACACAACGCCGAAGTCATAGAATAAAAGTTGCGTCTACTAAGCGGTGGCTTGTGGTACCGCCAAGTTCTCCGGTTGACGTCGATCCGTTTGAAATATTTATCCTGACCTTTCTTAACCCTTTCGTCCCAAGTGATACGCATAGGTATCATAAATATTTTAAATTGCCAGATATATGTGTGCCAGCTGGATTTTCTATCGATACACGTGTCTACCAACAGCTCTGTTGATGAACATATTTATATTTCAGCATTAAAATGAAGAGAGGAGAATTTTGAGCCAAAAGAAACTGGACTGCATTGCTGAACACATGTCTGATTTGAAAAATTGAAAAAATTAGTACGTGGTAGGGGCATGTTTGAAATTTTAACATTAAAAAATAAAAATGCCGTTATAAAGTGCTCTCCAGATCATTAAATTTTCATTCGGAAAGTTTTTTCTGTTTCTTATATTTTTGATGATACATGCTCCGAAAGAAAAATACCGATTATTTTAAAGGGGTGTTTCATCCCTTAAGAATTCGATTGGGAACGTATAAAAAAATATGTGTCCCTTATTTTGGTCTGAATTTCAATATATTTCATCTATCGAAATAGGACACTTACCTGTATTTTCTTGCAAGAAAAAGCCAACAGGAAATGGAAAGTTTAAAAACAAGTTTTTGTTTGTCATTTCTTATCTGTTGGCAGGTAAAAGTACTAAATTAAAAAAAAAGTTCTATCGGTACACATATGTATCATCCTCCCACACCCACCCTCAACAAATCATTTCATTTCTTTCACCGAAAATCTCCAATTTGACTTTGATAAACAGCTGACCTTGTCTTATTTTCAATTTGGGGGAAAAAAGTTATATTCAGGGACGAAAGGGTTCAAACTCGCGTTAATCCATTAATCGTGTAACAAAGATTGCGCCACGAAGGTCTTACAATCGCGTTCCTAATTCAATTCAAACGATTCCCCTTCACTCATCAATAACTTTCCTCGCGATTTTTCACAAAGAGTTCTCGCGAACAATCGTTCGCGACTTGAGATCGACTGTCAGCCCAGGATTAGTCACGTCAGGGACTTCTCACGGTTTCTTCCCTAAGATCGAAGTCTATGTCTGCAAATGCATGGACAGGAAAAGAGAATCTATCTTATCCACCGTATCTGGCTCGCGAATCTCACCGACCAGCTACATCGACTAAGCCGTATCGATGCAAGTAACCCTTAACATTGATTGGATCGCGCGAACGACACCATTGCGACCATGTCGAGTCAACACCGGGCCTGTTGTTCAATATCCCTTCGCTTTATTTCTTCGCCGAAGAAATCAAATCCGCCATACGCGCGCGCGCGCACGCCTCACCTTTGCAATATTCAATGCGATAATAGGAGGCAACTTCTTCCGTGTTGTGACGAGCGGATCGTACAGTCGGCGATCGAGGATAACAACGTGTCATAATTTGTACATTTTTCATACGGGGTTTTTTGCAGTGGAACACCGTCTCTCGCAGCAACGAGAATTCATATATCCACGGCACTCCGCGCGGTCATACGATTGTGCGAGCACACGGGAATGCGAACTCAGCAAACACAGAACATAACTTTCTCTGTCATACAACACAGAAGTAACACGCAATATAACGGCTGTTTCACATTATTAATGTTGAGATAGCATAATTTCCAATTATAACTGCAATATAACTACATTATGAAACTCATATGTCATATGTTAATTTATTATGTACCGGTTATAAAAGTATAACAGCAATGTGATTTGAACATAAGACGTCATGTAACAAGTGTAGCATTCCCGTTACGTTTATGTTATGTAACATTTTACACTATACAGATGTCAGTTCGTCCTTTAAACGGCGTCTGTTTCTCGTAAAATATGACGCATACAAGAACGATCATCACAATACAGCAGAACTTGTACAGTAACAATACTTTTCATTTCATTTAATTTATAATAATTCACCAACGCGAATTTCTGAAACAACTGATTCATGAATTCTAAGTAAAATTATTTGGTATTTTATAATATTACATTTATGGCGTTATATTTCATAAGTAGAAGAGAAGGTAATATTATGGCCCTTGTAGGTATTATGACCATTCTCAATAAATATCTCCGCCATTAAGTAGCGAATTCCAATTATTACTTATGGAATCATTTGTTTAATAGCCGTTAGTGCAGTGACGCTAATATATCAATGCACAATAGCTAAGATTTTTTATAACGCATTTTTAATTTCGAAATGTTTTTCAAGATACATTTTAGCATTTAATTAGACATGTTTCCTCATTATGTTTAAATTTGAGCGTATTATCATAAGAATATATGTACAATTGAATATTTGTTACTTGACATTTTATTCGGTCGTACATTTTTCAAGTTATGCAAAGTTAAATGAAATAGCATGACATTTTGCTAATGTGACCCCATAAAAAAGCTGGTAAAAATACTGTCTCTCTTTTTCGAGATCTCTTTTTCGAGATTTTTATACCAAAGTAATTGGTAATAAGTCGATTTTAATCTGTAATTCACTGTTGCACTTATGTTTGCACTCCAATTAACAAACAAAATTTTCTTAACGTTTTTCAAATATTTATTTTACATTTTTTTTACATTTCTTCCATTCATTATATAAAAAATATTTATTTAACGTTTATTTAATGTATATTTTATATTAATTTTTTATTTAAAATGTTTTAAAAAAATATTTATTTAACATTTATTTAATGTTTATTTAATATTTATTTTATATTAATAACTCATATAATTATTTTTAACGTTTTTAAAGTAATAACTGAAATTTACTACTTAATAACGGAGATATTGAGAGTGGCCGTAATACCTACAAAGGTCGCAAAAATGTTTTTCAAATGTTTTTCTAATATTTTTAAAAATATGTTTTAATTATTTTTTCTGGAATGGAACACTGCTGTCTTTCTGGCAGATTGTATTTCTTAACAAGCAAGTCAATATCCACATTAAAAATTCGCAGTTATATTCATTATTATTTTCCTTCTAAAAATTTAATTTGAATAAATATATAATTTTGTGACTAAACATGCTTTTGCGTTATTTTAAACAAAATCAATTTTTTATATCAGTTTTAGTAGGAAGCTACATTACCGCCCCATTTTCTCGCCGAACCATCATGCTGTATTGCCACATTTTTTTAAACAACATTCTAAGTAATAAATATTACATAAATTTGAGTCTATAGTCAATTAAACAAAACTGTGACAAACGTAACCATTCAGTTTTCATCTAAAATATTGATTATTGACAAAATTATTGTACAAAATGTGAGTGGAGGGTTATAGTACTACCTTTCTTTCTATAAAAAAAAATCGTATTACTAAATATATGGTCAAAACTATATATTGATATATCACTAAATTTCACGTAGTTTTTTGTTTAGAATTAATTTAGGAATTAGTTATTTCAAAGTTTCGCGTTTGTTAAAAAATATTTTCATAACGTGTTTATATTACAATTTCATTACGACTGAAATAGTTATATAATACAGTTACATTATTAATTATATATTGCAGTTATAGAACCATTTAGCAAATTATATAACTGTTATATTGCTTTATATTGCTTTATATTGCTTTATATTGCTTTAACTAATACAACGGTTATATAACATTTTAGTAGTTCATTATGTTTATGTCACATAACTGCAACTTTGTGTGGATGGGAAATTGTAACTTGCATGTATGTTGCTGCAACGTCCACGCTATATTACACGTTACATTTTATTATATTGCAGTAATGTCATTGTTTGCTGGAAATCTAATTGACGTCAGCAAAGCAAGTTTCCTTCAAACTTCCACGCAAGAGACATGCTTAAGCGGAGTCCTGTGAAAGCGAGCGTGTACAATCGATGGAAATGACACAGATTGCTAATCCCTTCTTCTACCTCTTATCCGTCGTTGAAAATTTCATTATTCTCTTAAAGAATCGCAAGGTAACGATGCGATTATCAAATTATTCATCGGTTAGTTAAGTCATCATCGTCATTAGTACTTCTAACTCGATGTCTATAATGCTTTGTTGATCTTTCAATAACGCTCTCCAACACCTCTGTTGGCAGAAAGCGATCAATTTGACGTTGAAGGAGGCATTGAAAATCAAATCGCAAATGTTTTGGCTGACCCAAGGAATTAAAGAATGAAATTAGCGAAGATTAGACAATTAACTATACGTTAGTCGCGATGATGAAAATAACTCACGCCGATGAAAATCATTAAAATACACGATGCATGTGCGAATTTAATGTGTCATTAAATACCATTCCGAATGAAAATCAGGGATATCTATAATAATAATTATTAATATTAAGTGCTTGCAAAAGTGCGTAAGATCACAGATAAATGACTGCAGCAGCAACTTGATAATTGTTACCCTTTGAGTTGCTTTTCAATTTTTAAATGTTGGTTATATTCGCGACCGGAAATTATGGTTGACGATTCATAGTTCCGAGTAAAACGTCGCATTTAACGCAATTGAAGATAATGCCAGATAAAGTTCATCTTCACTGTCTTGCTTTACTACTTTAATCAAGGTGAAACTACCGCTAAAACAATTGAAAGACTGACTTGTGAGACTTATGGAGAGAATATTGTCTTCGCTGCAGTTTACGGAAAGTGGTTTAGAAATGGTAATTACGATGCCAACGACAAGCCTTTCAAGTCGTTCAAACAAAATGAAGAACAACGAAATAGAAATATTGTTCGACAACAACTCGGTCCAAACGTCAACAGAGCTTGCAAGGTAGCTGAAGTTGATGAATCGACAATATTCCGCCATTTGAAAGCAATGGGAAATATCCGGAAAAAAAGAAGATGAATTCTTTATGAGCTTTCTGCAAACGCGATTGCAAAACGACTTACCGTCGTGTCTCTCATTGCATACCAAGCACAAAAAATATTCTTGCAGCGAATAGTTAAGAGTGATTAAAAAATGGATCTACTTTGACAATCCTAAATACAAAAGTCATGGATTGATCCCAACCAATCATCGATATCCATAACCAAATGCAATTTTTACGGTCATCAGGTTTTCCTGTACATGTGGTGGGAAGAAAGTAGCAGCTTTATTATGAGCTATAACTGTTCCGGTTAGTTTTGAGGGCTTAATATAGATGGCTATAGCTACAAATCCACTGGAAATATTCTGAAAGTTGGTACGCCGTTTTAAAGCTTGGGTATTTTTACAAATAATTTGACATGTGCATGGCATGTGTATTCGCGAACATAATCATACTTTCTGCACAATTGAAAATGGAGCGTGATAAAGAGCATTTTCGACATTTACTGCTTTATTGTTTCGATTTGAAGAAAACGAATGGGAAGTCCTACCATACGTCACATATTCATTAGACTGTGCTCCTTCCAATTACCACTTGCAGCACAGCCTTGCTGACTAGCACTTCAAATTATATGAAAAAATATAAAAATGGCTCGATGAATATATTGCTTCGAAGGACGAACATTTCTCTTATCGCGGAATTCACTTGTTGCCGGAAAAATGAGAAAAAGTTATAGCTAGCGATGGAGAATATTTTGAATAAAATGTAATTTAACGTCTCTCAAAAATAAACCTGTTTCTTTTACAAAAAATCCCTCAAAACTAATTGGAACACCTAATATTACTATATAGGCAGACAATCCCAGGAAGTCGCTACAGTCAACAATCAAGGTATTTGAACCAAGCCATAAAGGAAAAACGCCCTCTCATAACAGTGAATCGATGCAAAGTCATCTTGCTTTACGACAACGCCAAGTTGCGTGTCACTATGGCGACTAAAGAGACGTTGCTCGAGTTAGATCGGAACTCTACGGCACTCTGTGGCATTCTCCAGCGATATTCCCTAGACATCGCTCCATCTAATTTTCATCTATTCAAATCGATGCAGCGACGCGGTCTATCTGGCACACGGTTCCAAAGAGCTGAGAAAGTGTGAAAGTGGGTCGATGAATGGATTGCCTCAAAATATGAGTCGCATTTATTGGGGCGGGATCAAACTATCGGCCGAAAGATGACAAAAGGTTATCGACAGCAACGACCAATACCGATTAAAGTATTATATGTCTCATCTCATTGTTATTAAAAATAAAATGGCTTTAATGTCGTACACGAATTTTTGCAAGCACCTAATATCAATAAAAAATAACGCAAAAACGAGTCGAGGGAGAAAGAACGGATGCTATTGCCGCTATTTCGCGATTACTCGTGTAGGGCTGCTAATGTCAGATAGCGGATACTGTAACGCGTGTTCCAACGCAACGTCGTATCACAACGAGCTGTGTAACGTTGTTTGAAGAAGATTGAAGCCAGGGCACACATCGTCGCGTGACGTTGTTTCCCGACTGCCGTGTCTCGTGCATACGCCGTCTCGCATATTTATGCACGCGCACCACGCACGAATTTAATAACTCGTTTCGCGAACCTCACGCGTACCGTTCACGATCTAGGTGCAAGCGAGAGTACGCAGGAATTATAAATGTATTGGATGACTGCAAAAGTTCATGTGTCCGGCTGCTCATTAAAACTGAAGCAGTAAGTTAGCATGTAAAATCTGTTTATTAAGCAATGATGTAATCGCCGTCGTTTTCTATAATCTTCTCTCAACGTTCTGGTAGCATACGAATACGTCAATCATGAAACAATTTGGGTTGAAAAAGGAAGAAAGCTGATTCCTGACCGTTTCCAAAGATGAGAATTTTTTCCCATTTAAATTGTTTTGCAATGATCGAGACACGTATAACAATAGCTGCGATATGGTGCGATATTAGAAGAATATGGTGGCGATATGACACATCCCGCTTCAGTTCCTTTGCACACGTACCAACTTTCAAAATATTTCTAGCAGATTTGTAACTATAGCCATCTATATTAAAACCTCAAAACTAACCGGAACACCTAATATCTCTTCCTCGCTCATTTCCAAAATTTCTTGTCACAACATTTCTTGTCACAGCGTAAATTCAAATAAAACATGCAAGTCTTTTGCTCAAATGACAAGTGAATATGTCATTTTTCCAACAATGTGCAATACGTACACGTAACAATCAATGGCGCTACCATATAACTCTCCTAATGACATCTGTTGGATTCGAGCGCGAACTTTCGCACTCATCCAATAAAATCGTCGCGCGAGGAACGGACGCGCGATATGATATCTTTGCGATGTAATTTTCCCGCGAGACACGACAGATCCGTTTCCCACGATTCTTTGGATACGCGAACAGCTATCCGCGAGAATTGCGGCACGACGTAACCGTATAACGATGCGATTTTTCACAATTATATCGCACTCTTCTCGCGATAGCAATCATAACTCACTACGGGCGCTGAAGAAAGAAAAAAAAGAAATCATCCACGAATAGGGAAACGAAATTATTCGTCCGCCGCAACACGAGACGCGACTTCGACCGCGAGTTTCCTCGCCGTGGAGCATTTAACTGTCATTTGTTTTCAGAAAACTGTCCGCTAAACGGCGGACAATAGGACACGGCGGTCCGCTCAACGGCGGTCGGATACGTTTAAAAACATGATAATAACAAATCTCACGACGTTACGCGCGCCGCTTCGTGTTAGCTCGACGTGCGTAAGCAAGCGCAAAACTTTTCGCGCGCGGTCGACGCATATCTCGCGCGTTTCGCACGCTCGATCGGGGCGAAGTTTCGCTATTAAGCGGGAAGCAAAGTGAGACGCTGCGAAGCGAAGTGAGGCGAGGTGAGGTAAAGTTAAATGCAGCGCGCCGCCGCCGATGGCGCGGATGAGAGGAAAAATGACGACTGCGATAACAATATCTCTCCCCCTCCCCCCTCGTTCACAAGCCTTCTAAGTTTTACCTGACCGAAACTGTAACACCTCGGCCTTGGTGGTGCGGACGGCTCGAGCGGCTCCAGAGGTACGTTTTTCTTCCTTAAAGTGGCCGCACAGGGTGCACCGCCACCTGGCTTTCCCCACGGCGAGTAACTGGCCAGAATTTCCTGCAGCTGTGAGGAAAAATGAAGAGGAACGTGTAAAGTACGGCGCAGTCACACTTCACGCGAATTACGCGCCGCTGCCGAACTGGTGCATCTTAATCGCAGATTAATAATCAGTCGCCGGCGCTCTCTCTCTCTCTCTCTCTCTCTCTCTCTCGACGTGTTCCCCGTCACGACGGTCATCGATGACTGTCATATGATGCATGCGTTAACACATCGAGGACTAGACATTTTATCACTGACTATACCCAGTAGCCAATTATTTCTTTGCTTCAAGTATTTTCAGATTACTTTTGATTTGTTAGTAGTTAAAAGTCATTGTCATGCTAAGCATTTATTTTTAGCAAAACTCCACTTGTTTGAAATTCTATTTTGTTCTTTTACAGTTATTACAACCTCAGTCTTACTTCGTGAACTTACTCATAATCATACTTAAAAATATCTATATTCTCATCATCACTTTGTATTTCCGATAAATTGTCCGCAAATATTTCTGCAAAATCGTTAATTGCTTCGTCACTATCCATATTTAAGCGGTTTAGAAAATTAATTCACATTACAAGTTGTCAAAAAACTTTTAACTATTGCCACTGCATTGTATCCGCTCTTCATTGATATATAGGGTGACACCGAAAAAAATGGCCAAACTTCGGTACCGTATTTTACTCTTCCTAAGAATGAAAAAAGATCATATAAAAATAGGTTTGGAAATTCTTCTTTTTCGAGATATAAATACTTTTTTGTTTATAATTGAGTATTGCAGGAATGTTTAAAGCTTACTTCAAGAAATTGATGGAAATGATTTCCTTTTGTGATAATACACGCATCATATCGACGTTGCAAAGCCTATCAAAGACGTTTCAAAAATTCCTGGTGAATTCCGAATTTTGTCACATACGGCAATAATTCGGTTTTTCAGTGTTTCCAGACTATCAATAGTATTAGTATCATAGACTAAACTTTTAAGATGTCCCCACAAATAAAAATCCAAAGAAATTAAATCAGGAGAACGTGCAGGTCAGGCAATTGGTCCTCTTTTACCAATCCACCGATTGGTGCAATTTTTATTAAGATATTCCTCTAGCAGTTCGACTAAAATGGGTTAGAGCTCCATCATGCATAAACCACATTCGAGTGCGTGTTGCCAATGGTACATCTTGTAATAGTGTCGAAAATTCAGTTTCCAAAAATTGTATATAATTTCTACCGTTGAGTATAAATGGAAGAAAAACTGGTCCAATAAGCAAGTCCCCCATAATTCCAGCCCACACGTTGCATAAAAATTGTATTGATGATAAATCTGATAAGAACCAGATAAAAACTGGTATTGATGTCGAGATTGATTAATAACACGCGTGTTAACCAAGTTTCAAACATTCCTACAATACTCAATCATAAACAAAAAAGTGTTTATATCTTAGAAAGGAAGAGTTTCCGGAACCTATGTTCACAGGACCTTTTTTCATGCTTAAGAAGAGTAGAATACGGTACCGAATTTGGCCACCTTTTTCGATGGCACCCTATATATATGTATATGCGTGTGTGCGTGTGTATGCGACCTCTAAAGGCGGATTCATACCTTGGCAAAGAAGCAGAAAGCAGAAAGCATCCAGTCAGAATTCGCGCTGAGAGTCTGTTTCTCTCTTGCAAGAGAGATGTTATCAGTCTGTCACTTTTTCTTTTTGTCTCTCTTTTGGCTTCTGCTGCTCTGCTTTCTGCTTTTCTGCCAAGGTGTGAATCCGCCCTAACGCAATATGAAGTGCGAGATATCTCGTCATTCGTCATATGTTAAGATACATGTAGCACGCAATTACTTACATTGTAATTATATTTAACAATAACGAAGAAACATATATAAAACAGAGAAGGTGCATTGGGATAAGCAGATTTGAACATTTCTATTTATTAAAATTTTCGAAATGATTACATGCACGTTATCCTGTTGGAACAATCGGCGTAAACAGAAAGTCGATTCCAATACACTCGGCGGTGGAAGTGTTAAAACGAATCGTGCGTTCGATCCAATTCTCTGTCTGACTATATCTGCCATAAAACGGGAGTCTTGCGCACTAGAAAAGTGTCGAATGACGAGAAGAAGGGGTACGAGTACATGTCATCGCCCTTTGATTAGCATACCGGTAACGATAAACTCTGAAGCACGCGCGCAGTAAATACAATACGGTAAATACGATTTAATACGACTGACGCGCAAATTAGCGATACGAAATAATCAGCGAAGCAGTAATTACGTGCTTGAATTTTCATAATTTCGGCATGTATTTTGAGTGATTGGGACAGCGTGATGGCAAGTGAAGTATACATGCAGACGCGTTACGCACATCGGTAGCAGAAGAGAGAGAGAGAGAGAGAGAGAGAGAGAGAGAGAGAGAGAGAGAGAAAGAGAGAGAGAGAGACTGGAGGAACGGAATACCTCACGCGTGTGTTTTTATAATATATTCCATGCAGATTGTTATTTTCACAGAGAATGGAAATGAATGTAACGAGCATATGTGCAGCGCAAATATGTAGAAACAAGCTGCTGATGATCGAGCATCATCGTCATGTCGCATCGCTATATAGCGATATATAAAACATAAAAATAATAAAAGTGTAAATGCTGTATGCAGAGATAAAAGTGATGTGCGGGAACCACGCGGAAAATTCGGCGAAAAGCGACGCAAAAAAAATCTTTCTCCCTGTTCTCCCTTAAAAAGTTCAGATTAATTAAATTGAAATTAAATTTACACAATCTCAAGAGTAGACAAAACTAATACACAGTTAATGGGAAGAAATTCTGTTAGAGAACAGCGTGTGGCTATAATTCGAGTATAATATCTTAATAAATCACTTCGAAATTTGATATTCGCGCTGAAGTACACCGAAAGTTTCCGAAAGTTCGCGCAAGTTCGGCTCTTTCATCATTCGACGGTGACGTCGACTTTTTCTTCTGATCGTGATTCACCTTACGCAATCACTTCCGGGAATGATCAGTTCGCTGATGCGAGCTCAACGCGCTTTTAAAGGGACAGCGGACAACTTCGTTACTGCGAGTTCTCGTAACGAGCGCGAGGCGTATAGTTTATATGTATATAAAGCGCAACGAGAGACCATGATAGATTATTGTGTTATCTTTCGCGGCGCGTTTCTTGCGAAATAATTAAGCGGAAATTATGCAAATTCATTTTTACGGGATACTCGTTGCTTTATTATCGTTCGCGCGCACGTAATTCCCCGTTCCGAATTCGACAATATAGTTGCAAAAATAGTTACATTTATGAGCTTGATAACTCAGATTGACGAAGTTACTATCTAAAAAAGTACTATATAAAAAACCAATAAGTATCATGTAAATTATCTCCTTTGCCTTCATAATCGATAAGATCATGTGTTCTTAAATCTTCTGTCTCTTCTATCTGAAAGAGCACAATATATTTTAAGATCACGGAAACTAATTCAGGCATGCTATTGATGAATCCTCTTTCATATTTGTCTCGACTGATTTAAGTTCATCTCAAATATTCGTGTCGAGTTCATTTTTAACTATCTTTTTTTATTATTTGCTATATTTGCTAAATCTCTGCTCTTGTCTTATGTTTTATAGATGGCTTCTTTAATAAGTTTTGAGCGTGAAGATGATGTTACTGGTTAGAAACTTATAAGTAAAACCTTAGATTAAGAAAGAAGCGCAAACATTACCTCTTCATGCTTTCCATGTTGAGCCCACACCTGTATAGTGATCTGTTCTTTTCAGCTGCACCAGTTTAGCAGTGTAGCTAGAAAGAACAGACCACATTTGAAAACAAAGCAACCTGCTGCTATCTGGTACAATTGGAAGTCATTCAGAAACGTTTTTATTTTAATTCCATTGTACCATCTTATACTTTCCGAGTTATGAGGCTTGAAAGTTAAGACAAGACCGATCACTGATCCAGCCAACTAAGGTATATTTTTCAACAACAATGGGAAAAATCATATATTGTTCCATGATTAAATACTTGAATCTAAAAGGAAAAAACGGAAATTAAAACCGAGTTGGATTCTGCTCACGATGGTTCTATTCCTTTGTTTTCAACGGTAAAAGTTTAAGTTGCCGAGTTTAAACATGGCTATATAAGTATATTTGATGATGAGCGCCCGGATCGCCCAAAAACTGTAACGACAGAGGAAATAGTCGACAAAGCGCATCAAATAGTACTGGATAATCAAAGACTAAAGATCAGAGAGATAGCAGATGCCGCAGGCATATCTTCTGAACGTGCGTTCAAAATATTACATGAAGATTTGGATATGAGAAAACTGTCTGCGCAATGGGTAGCGTTCGGTAACAGTGGATCAAAAACGCTTTCGACATAATATTTCAAAGGAATATTTGGACCGGTTCAAAAGGGATTCAAAGGATTTTTTGCGTCGTGATTATTGGCGAAATCTGCTCCGAGAAAACGAAGAAATTTCGCTCGGCCAGAAAAGTTATGGCGACTTTCTCTGAGATAGCCATGACATATTATTCATTGATTATCTTCAGGAAGGAAAAACTGTTACTGGTATATATTATACATCATTATTAGAACGTTTGAGAGAAGAAATTGCAAAAAAAAACGACGGCATTTGAAGAAGAAAAAGGTGCTTTTTCACCAGGACAACGCACCAGCTCACACATCTGCAATCGTTTGGCATGGCCAAACTGCATGAATTATGCTACGAATTGGTCCCCTTTCCTATTCGTTTGATCTAGCCGCCTGCGATTTTTTTTATTTCCGAACTGAAGAAATGGTTGGGAGAAAAAAGTTCACGACCAATGAAAAAGTGATTGCCGCCAACGAGAATTTTGCAGGGCTTGACCCAACCTACTTTGTTGACGGAATGAGGGGACTAAAAAAGAGATGAATAAAATATATCAAGCTAAAAGAAAACTATATTGAAATTAAAACTCATTTTGCCCAAAAATATAAATGCTTCATTGTCAGGCTTGAAACTTATCAAACAACCCTCGTATGTGTGCGGAGCACGCACTTTGTTCCTGTTGAAGAAAAATATATACGTATTCTCATTCAATACTCTTATTCTGTATCTCGCACGCGTACTCGCATAGCTACTACACGCAGTTAAATATTCGCTCTTGTCCTACAAAGAGAGAGTGCAACTCTGGTCATATGAGAGAGAAATGGATGGACTGGATATTTTTATTCCGTGAATCGCGACTATTTTCGAAGCTTGACGCAATATTAGACTGGAATACTTATACGAGATCGAGAATCACTTGAACATTTGAAGCGAGCAAACGCGATGTATTCGAGAAACTCGTACTCCGCAGATTAATCTGAAAATCAAGGGACGCTTTTGCTTCGATAAACCGATCTCGCTTCACCAAGACTGACGGACCCTCCGTATTCCGAGGCCCATCCCCCCTCTCTCTCTCTCCCTCCCTCTCCTTCTCCCTCTCCCTCCCCCTCTCCCTCTCCCTCTCCCTCTCCCTCTCCCTCTCCCTCTCCCTCTCTCTACAGTCGAGCTTTATCCGATCAGCAACAATGGTAGCAAGGACAATGACGTTAAGGACGACTAGCAACCCACAACGAAGGGCAAGTGGCAGCGACGCGGACAGCCGGACCGCCTATTTATGTTACACATACTTCACGTTGTTCACGATGCTTCTGACGTTGCAGCTCCTCCTTCCGACGTCTCCACAGCACCGTGCCCTCCTGAACGACCCGACGCTCGCGTTTTCTTCTCGCTTCCTCCTCGATGCCTGGCTCATATGCCGTTTCGAGGATCCCCTGCGCCATTTGCGCGCCGGTGCCCACCGCAGGCTCTGATAACGTGGAAGAAAAGGAAGAAAAAGAAAGAGAAAAAAGTGCACGCGATAGGGAGAAAGAGAGAAAGAGAGACAACAAGCGTATCGAAAGTCGTGAGATCAGGGTGAGATAAACATGACAATGATAATGACGACGATGATGATAATGATTATGCTGATGATGATGTTGATGATGATGATGATGATGATGATGATGATGATGCTGATGATGATGGTGATGACGATGATGATGATGATAACCATAATCACGGGCGCAAAACGACTATCAAACTCCCGAACACGATGCACCGGATGCATTTGGATCGAGAGTGCGGCAATATGGAATGCCGGGGGCGAGTGCGACTCTCAATACGGGACGACAAGACGGCAAACGGCGGCATGCCGCCAGCCACGTGCTTCTGTCATCATTCGTTATCGATTTAACAGGATATTACTCTTCCCTCGGGAGACACACGCCGCCGGTTATACCCGCCGGTTTACCGTATGTAGTCGACGGTGTAATGGGAGTGCCAATGCTACGACACACCATGCGCGCGCGCTGTAATCGAGACATCCGGTTTTATATATCGTTTCCCGATATAAAAACGAGTCGCTCGCGCTCACCCTCGCCCCTTCACTCTCGGTCCCTGCCTGAGCCGGGCGGCTCCATTCCGCCTTTATAAAACCCCGGGGCTCTGTCGGCCGATTCGCGTTCGACGCTTAAGTTATGCTTTAATTTCACGTGTCGCGTTTCAGGCGCAGTTACACGCCCGCGTAAAAATGCAATCGCGAATTAGATTGTCGATGCTCACGAGAATCACGAGAATCGCGCGAATATCGCGTTTAGAGCCTGAGTGCTCTTAGCGCATCGCTTTCTCCCCCCCCCCCTCTCTCTCTCTCTCTCTCTCTCTTCGCACCTCCCGCATGAAAAAAGTACCACGTCTATTTGTGCGTATTCGCGCTCGCGTATGTGTTTGTTTGTGTGAGTGATTTATATTCCGAGGTTTTCCATTTTATTTGGAAGGCAGAAAATGAAGATAAAAACGCGACGCGCGATTAATAAGAATACACGTTTATATTAGAATAAAAATAGAGACCATATAAATAATTTATATTCGAATCATGTTTAATATAGATCACTTCCACCGGTCGCCCGAAAACAATCGTGACGTGACTTCTACTGTATATTCTGTTATTTTGTCGAGTATCATATTTGCATGTACGTTAGCAGCGAAACGACGAAACGACTACCGTGCGCCTTGATTTACATTGTATTTCTTACGAAAGGCCAGTTCTATCCTCGAGCTTGAAATATCGAATGACACCAATACCGAAACTGGTACTTAGTCCGTACACAGCCATTATATAGCTCCCGGCTGATAAATTACAAATGACTCTACGCAACAAAACCCACTTTCTAAAATACTTAACGCTCGATAGCAAACTATCAATAATATCATTCATGTTTTATTAAACCAGTGGAGAGATATATAACTATAAGCAGTCATAAGGGTTAATGAGCATAAGATTAACAATCGATCGTCCTCTTTGGGAGAAATTCTATCAGATCGGGAGAAATTCCTTTATTTTCTAATCTTTTTCTTTTAAATAATCATTAATATAATTTAATAATTATTTATCTAATAATAAAATAGATAAATTTTACATAAATATATATTTAATAATTAGATATTTAATAATATAAAGATACTTATTTTAAATCATTATTATAAATCATTATTAATATAAGTATCACTGATATAAGAAAAGTACAAATCATTTTTATATAAAAATAAATGAAGAATAATATAATAACTTAATAATTATTAAGTATAATTTACTAATTGATAAGATTTTATATATAAATATATTATAAATAATTATAACTCATTAATATATGAGAAATAAATTAATTAATAATTGTTAATTAAAAAATATTTATTATAAAATTACGACAAATATTACATAATTATTAATATTCATTTAATAATAAATAAATTATGTATTAACGTAAAAATCATCATTTTTGAAATTACATGAAATAAATTATTTTTATTATATATAAATAAGTGAAAATATAATTTAAATTATATTTTATTTATTCTATGAAATGAAATAATCCTTTTATCAGGCATTTAATTTAAACTAATGATAATTAATATAATAATTAATAAAATATAATATGATATAATACTAGATCTTTAGATTTAGATTAGATATAATAGATCTTCAGTGATATCAGTGATATAAAAAATGATTACAACCATCTATATTATTCCGTTGTTTTATAAGTACGGGACATATTATTTTAATAATTATTATCTTGAAATGCTATACGCCATATATTTATAAAACGCGTTATTTCAAGCTAAAATTGAATAATATACAATGACCGTGAAGTTAACAATTGATTGCCTTCTTCTAAGGCCCGATCCACAATATCGATCCGCCCACGATCCGGCTACGCTCTCAGCCCGATCAAATATTCTTCCGTTGTTTATAACGTACACAGCAAGATCAGACCGAAACTTGAGCGTTACCGATATAGTACAAATAGCGGAAGAATATTTTACAATAATCGTGAGCGAACTGATAATGTGAATCGGGTCTAACAGTCTACCGGTGATATAAAAAATGACTACAACTGTCTATATTATTCTGTTGTTTTACGAATACAAGTCATATTATTCTACTCAATGATTATTATCTTGAAATGTAACGCGTCCAATATTTAGAAAAGGCATTTCAAGATAAAACGGAATAGTATAGTAACGGCGACGATGACGAGTGCACACGCGAAATCGGAATAAGCACACACAGTTCGCTGCTGAACAGAACGATCGCCCTCTATTTTCTGATCCGTATATTCAGATCGTGGTGAGCGCGGCGAGGTTTACGAACGAGCCCGCGTTACCACGCGCGCTCCTCACTTGTCCATAAATAAGCTGTGAACGTGCTCAACGGTGCAATTGACCATAAAACCGAGTCCTAGATGTGAACTGCCGAGTGCCGTCGGTTGTATGCGAGATTATCGCGCGAAAACGAGAGAAGAGAATTGCAACGAAAAAAGACCAAGAAAGAACAAAACGAAGGGCAAGATTATATGATCGAAAAAAACGGTGGCTTGTCTCGCTGCAAACAGCGCTATTATAGCGACGATACGACACCTCCTCCGGCGTATTGTGCCCGCCGTTAATATTATCCCGGGTTGCATCGCGCAAACCGCACCACGCCGTCACACAGCTTCGCGGCTTATCGCGTCGCTTATCGCGTCGCGTTAATCGGCGTGTCGTAAGTGAAAACGCCCGTTTCATCCGTTATCGTACGAAACGTCAGCACGCGGTGATCTTTTCGACAGTGGTTTACGAAAAAAAAAAGGGAAGGAAAAAGAGAATGATTTTCCTTCAATAATTCATCGCGTAATGCGTGGGTCGAGTTCGACGAGATCGCGGCGATAGCGAGGTGCAGTCGATGAGATTTCGCTCGAGTCTCTCTCGATTGCCATTCGCTTGTTGCTCGCGTACGAAAACGCAGGGTGAAATCGTAAAACGGGTAAGTGCGCGACGCGGAGGAACGACGGGGTTGCTAAAATCGAGGATGGAGCGACTTCCTCACCTTCCCCTTTTCTTCCTCGCCGAGAGGTACGCTACTTTCGTCCCTTCGAATGGCTCGAGCTCGAATTGAGGCCGCTAAGCTGATAATAATAATCAATCCCGGACGAGCGGCCGAGAGTCCCGGCGTAGAATTCTCATCAGCGAGTCGCGTAATAACGATCAAGTATAAATTCCACGTCGACTCGAAGAAATCAGCTAACCGGCGGCGGAACGACAGAAGAGACGACAGGAGGACTATCGCGTGGACTATCGATTACAGCGGATTGGCTCCTGAGAGCAACTCGATAGCGCGGTGCATGTCGCTCGAAGAAAACGCTCGATCAATACTTCTCGTCTTACGGTCAATAACTGAACGGATGGCACGATCGCCGGCTGTAACGTGGTTGGGGTGGAATATTATCGCGGGATGCGAACAATCGCCTCGTCCGTTCCGACAGCGTGATGGTGATCGCTTACATCGGTTAAAGGCGGATGTGCGGAGTGTTACCGGGTGTCATAGGGCTCGTGCGGGGGTGCAGGGATGGGGACTTGCGAAATATACTCACGATGACGTTACGGTATTTCGCGTGACATCACGGTGAGAACGGCGACGGACGTGCGAGCGAGAAATATTCGGTGAGCCGATTACATTCTTACGGTGCGCGACTGACTGACCGCATCGTGACGACGGGAACACGCGACTGCCTACCCTCGTGCCTTCGTTAGGGCTACAACGGGGGTTGCGGTAGTCGCCGACGTCCCGGCGTTCGCCGACATGCCAGCACACAATTTTCGCTACGTGAACAGCCACGTACATGCATGATTGTGTGCCCATCGTTGTTATCTATCGCTATACCCTTCAACCTTCGACTTCCTACCAGCCCCCCCCCCTCGCCCCCGGCCCCTCGTCAGGAGCGTAACAACGATTTTAGTTAGTGTCGGGTGAATCGCTGAAGCATCCCTCGATAACTCGAATCGAAACCTCGTTTCTGCGTTAACTCTACAAATTTCGTCAAACTTGAAGAACCAGTGGAGCAGCTTGAAATGTAACACCATATAGGCTATTCAAAAGTTACTTGTTGCCGTTTTCTTTCATGTTGAGATTTAAGAGGTATTGTTTTTTTTTAACTATTTAATATACAATTATTTTAATATTCCATCCCTGCGTTTAATTTTTATTGTTATTTGCAGTAAGAATTGTATTAACTGAGTATCTTATTTAAGCGCAAAGTATCAATAATTAATATGAGAAATATATATAAGCAAATAAAATATAAGATATAAATAAATAATGAGATTTTCTTTTTTTATAATTTCTTTATTGATTTCTTTCTGATTATTTTAAATCTTATTCTGATTGTTATAAATCTTCATGGAATTAGAAAATGCAAGAGGGAGGAAGAGAAAAGTATGCGCTATACACGTCATAGAGATTTAAGTTTCGATCTGGTACAATAATAAGAATAAACACAAGAAGCGTTGGTAGATCCAAAACGGGATTCCTTACGATCCAAAAGTCGTTATTAAACGCATTAATCAGTACCTGTAAAATTAACATTAAATTCCACGACTAGCATTCGCAGCTGTATGTTATTAAATATTTGCATTTTGTCAGATATTTAACCATATTTATTTTATTAATAATAATGTGTGAAATAGGATATATGCTATATTCAATAAAAGTATTTGTTGTCCACTAATTTCTCTTCCTTTTCAGATAATTCTCTGATTTTGCGTCATAAAATAACTCATCTATGAAATAATAAAATCATTATCGATGATTGGAGAAATATATATAGTGTTGCAGAAATAGACGGCCAAACTTTAAGAACATACTTTATTTACTAAGGATGAAAAAGGTCATACGAACATGGGTTCAAAAATTTTTTTTTAAGTTATGAATACTTTTTATTTACAACAGACTTTAATTAGAACATTAGACACATAGACGTCTCATTGATTATCGAAAGCGTTCAAAAATTCCTGGAATATTTTCGTATTTTGTATTTTTGTCACATGAAGCGATAATACGATTTCGAAGTGATTCCACAATAGTAACAGGAGTCTCATAAACGAAAATCTTAAGATGTTTCCATAAATAAAAATCCAAGGGATTCAAATAGGGAGATCCTGCACAGGCCAAGCAATGGGTCCTTTCTGCCAATTCATCTATTGTTGTAATTATTATTTAGAAACTCTTGAGGAATGCGATTAAACAAATGTATATGTGCTCGATAAAAAGTGTTTATAACTTGAAAAAGAAACGTTTCTGGATCTGATATATTTATATGATCTCTTTCATCTTTACAGGGAATAGAATATGATCTTAAAATTTAGCCACTTATTTCTGAAACACCCTGTAAGTACAAGTAAACCTTCTATATTCATAATCTTCGATTGATAGCATTAAAAGCAAAATTAATTACAAATTTGTATTTATGGACAACATTTGAATCAATATTTCTTGTTAGATAAAATAAATACAAGTTAACGAATAATCAGAGATTCATGAAGCTATAATTACTTCTTAAATGATAACACATTATGAATGTTAACTCGTTTATCTCTTTATTCTCCGAAACTTCGTCAAATGTCCGTTAAAAATGAAAATATCTCATATAATAAATAATTTGAAGATATATATAATGTATCGCTGCCCGGCATCCTACATTCTTCGTTTCGAATTCTCGATTCAGTTCTGCTTCCGATTGTTTCGTTGCGGAACTCCGGATATTCACTCATTTATTCACTTAAACCGATACTCGCGTAAATACGATTTAATCTGTAAAACACGTGTTAAATTAACGCGATACTGACGAGAAGCTGATTAAATATTTTACAAGTCGATGGGAATTATAACTAACGCAACGATATATTTACATATTTCGCGTCGCAATATGTGCATCACTTGTCAGCTTGAAACGTAATATTACAGCTTACGAAAGAACAATTGACTTTTTCAAGAGGAACAAAATCATCGCTCAACAATTATCTAACGTCGTCGCCTATCAATGAACGATGCATATTTTTGATTCGAGAAAGAATATTGCTCGAAAAAGTCACAAAAATCAAATTCTATTGAAATTTTCGATTATTATTTAATAAAAGATAATAACAGATTCTAAAAGAAGAACATTTATTCTTTGATTGTTATTTGGTTTCTTTAATTTTATGAATGTGTTCTTTTATTTTCTATTAACTCTAATTACACCCATATTAATTATACAATATTTGTTTGCCCTTCATATTCTATTTGCAGTTAATTAATATATTGTTTATAGGAATTGAGAATAAAGATCAGTGTAGGTAGAATATTGAAATAAAGGATAGTAAAAAGTTTCAGATCGACGTGATCATCGACTTGATGAGTATTCTCAAATGTTTCTTAATATACAAGGGAAAAAGTTGCAACAGCGTCTGTATAATTATTGGCGATTGTTTCTAGTTATTTCCAGAATATTCTGTACTGACGTGTTTTATATTGTTGTAATTAACGAGTCGCTCGCTGTTCCACTTTTGTTTGTTTTAGATTTGGTAGAGTATAATTTTAATATTGGTCAACTTTATTCTATGTATCTATTAAGACTTTTATCCCATTGAAGGCTAAGTTTTCTTTCAACAAAACCTCAGTTGATTGTATCATTTCTTCTTTCATAATTTCATTTGTTAGTTTCTTATGTTTTAATATCAGAATGTTAGATTTTATTAGAGGAAAATTAGCTTAAAGTTAAACAAACTAACTAACTTAAACTTTGTGTTTTTATTTTGGAAAATTAATTAGCGAAATATTTTACCTCCAAGATATATACGTACACACATCACTTAGGTATGTATAAATATATATATTGTGTATATATGAATTATTGATATAATATTTACCATACGAAAATGTTAAATTCCATACAGAAAAACTTTTAATATTATCCAGAAACATTTCGTACATATTTTTTCTCTTATTGTTTCACTATTGGAAAAAGTAAAAATATTACTACTAGAGATAAAATAATTTTTTTACATTTTTACATCCCCCGGCAGTTCACGAAATTCTGCACAAACGAGATAGTTATCAAAATCTATTGACTATATATCATTGTACACCGCTTTTTTCAATCAGAAGTTCAATTAATTATTGATTCATCAGCATAAAAAACGTTATATGTCGTTATGTTGAACATGTTATGTTGAACATCTATCTTTAAGTTTACTAATTTTTTTAATCTGTAAAAGATTGCGTACAAATTCTACATGTGAATTTCTTATAATACTCTAATATATAGAAGAAGATATGCAATATTCTATTTTTATGTGTGTATACTTATTTTTCAAACGTACATGTTATTGGACGAGTACAAAAGTTTGTTTCCGATTCCAATAGATGTTATTGGAAGAGTTGTATGATAGCGCCAGTGATTGTTATATATATGTATCGTATATCGTTGGAAAAGTAACATATTCAATTTGAGTCATTTGAGCGAAAAACTTATTTTTTGATCGAACGTTACGTTATGAAAACAAATTTTTTAAATGAGCGAAAAAAAGTGCATTTGCGACATGTTATGCTTTATAAGTTTCGAAAAATTGGAACCGTCGTAAAAAAACATTTAAGATATCCATTAAATCCGTACACCAGCAATTCGAACTGTTAAAAAATAGTTTGAGAAATTTAAACATGGTGATTTTCACCTTGATGACCAGCTACATCCTGTCATTATCTATGTCGATCTTCTGGCATAGATAATGACATTGCACGCAATTGAATGCAAAATAATTCACAAATTTCAACAGGAGAGGTTGCTGAAAGACTCATGAACAGATCGACCGCATTTCGATATTTGAAAAAGATTGGGTACATTTTGAAGCTCAATATGTATGTGCCGCGTTTGCTAACTGAAGCGAACAAATTGAATCGAGTTTCTGCAGCTGTTTCCTTGCTTGGCCAACTGAATGAAGATTCGTTTTTGGGTCGACCGGTGACTGGTGATAAAAAATGGATTCTATACCTTAATGTCCAACTTGGAAACAAGTAAATGAGTGCAAAACACATTTGCAAAAGCCAAATTGCATCCTGAGAAGATGATGCTTTCTATTTCATAGGATTATAAAGGAATAATTTATTCCGAGCTGCTCCATGTCGGCTAAACAATTAATTCTGACAAGTGCTGTTAACAATTAGACCATTTAAAGACAGCAATCTAGGAGAAGCATTCAATTCTAATCAATCGTAAGGGAATCGTCTTTCACCACGGCAACGCAAAGCTATACACTACAAAACAAATCCTGCACAAACTAAAGGAATTAAAATAGAATATCATATTGTATCCACCGTATTCTTTTGATATCGCATCATCAGACCATCACTTGTTTTCGATCATTGTAAAATAATTTAAATAGGAAAAGAATTCTTTTGAAACCATCAAAAACCACCTTTCTTCCTTCTTCAAGTTAAAACCGACATCGTTTTATGATCGAGGCTACCAGAACATTGAGAAAAGATTGTAGAAAACAGAGTCGGTTACATTATTAATTAAAAAAAATCTTACATGCCAAATTATTGCTTGAGTTTTAATGAAAAATCGGACACGGACGACTTACACTCATTGAATATATCATATGAAGCATAAATTCTATAATACTTAAATATGACAGCATCTTGATAAAATATATTATATATATCCACATTTTGTCTATAATTTTCCCTGATAGCACATGTTCTCCTGGGGACGTCCTAAGGATGACCTGACGTCCCCAGGACGCCCTCAAGACGTACTCTGGACGTCCTCTGGACATCTGTGCTATTAGGGTTTGTATATTATTTTTTTCTATATAATTTTATAAAACAAATTAACATTCAAAATTTATTGGTAAATCAATTCTTAAATATACCAAAATAGAATAAATTCCTCATTATCATTATTTTTCCTTCCTTTCAAATTGTACTCTATATTTATTTAAAATAAAACTGTAATTTACTGTAATTTAAATAAACTTTAATTTACATTACACACTTTACATTAAAAGTCGAAATTTAGATATCTTATAGGTTTTTAACATAGATTAGTTTTCACTTCGAAAACATAAACATAAAGCTCGGTGTCTTTCGCATTTACATAATGTGGTGCTAATTGATTTTGAATTCACCGAACAACGATTTCGTGTCTATCGAATCGTAGTAATTCCTTTTTTACAACAGTTTTTGTTTCAAATCACTACGACATCTCGAAATAGAGATATCGGCGTTTACATCGATCCGCACTCTGGATCGTTTAGTGCAGAGCTCGGCAAAGTTTACAACTTTCGGCCGATTTTCGGGAGCTATGCTTCCTATCTCCCCTTACCGCGCGACGGATCCAGCAACTGACGGTCGCGGTTCTATATTTTATTTTGGTTTATTGGTATAGCATATCACCTAACATGTTTGGTTATTCGACGTACCAATTTTGTATTGTATAAGATTGTCTCATATAACTCAGCACTAGGAACTTGTGAAGATATAGAACAGATTAAGACGATCATAAAAGTTCCACACCGTTTTGCGATATTCGCAATAATTATCGAGTTATTAATAACAAAAATCTAATGAACGAGCGCACCCCGTTTTATATCTCCACGAGAGATTGTTCAAGTAGTCTGAGACACCCTGTATACTTAGCAACCGCTTGACGCGACATATTTGGTTCTTTCGGATATGTACAGAGAAACATGCATATGTAGCACAAAATATGTCTTTTTTAAAGTTGGACCACAGTTTTCTCCATAAGAAAATATCTTACCTATATAGCACAGAAGTTGCAGCAATATTGCAATATTACAGCAATGTTGCAATATTACAGCAACGTTGCAACAACGTTTTTCAATTTTGTGTGCTGTATGAGTTTCTCTCTTAGTATGTGTTCTTGTAAGCGTTTATGTCGCTCCTTTTTTGCTGATGTTGGAAGAGACAAGTATTGTGATTAATTAAAGCCCACGCTTACGCGATAAACATGGAACCTCTTATTCACACTAGAATTTTTTAGAATAGATTCGCTAGGGGATAAATAAAACTATAAAATACTATTGAGAATATTATAAATTACGATAAAATCTTTCAGATTAAATTTGCTATACAATGAATCGTAACTACTATAAAACTCTATTGAAAATATTCCCATACACAAAAGTTGCAGCAACATTACTGCAACATCGCTTCATATATTGCATCATTATCGTAACGTTATAACAATATCGCTGCACCTTTCTGTACTATATGGGTTATAAATTACATGTTATAAGGCATATATTAAATATAAAAACATATTTCCATATAAAAACTTACTGTTTTCTTTTACTTTTTGTTGCGTTTTTGTTACAAAGTATAAAAGTGGCCGACGAATCAATACTTTATTAGACACAGTTCTTGTTAAATATTCACATCAAAATTCACAATTAATGCATCTAAAAGTAAACACAATTATATCAATCAATTAAAAAATATATGCTTGATTTTAATCAAAATATCCCATAGCACATCTCAAACTGTACCCGCCATTGGAAAAATGGCGACTACTCGCAGCATGACGTTACAAACCTGACACGTATTCCTTCTCAGTGCTTCTCGCTTATTTTATGGTCATATACGAACCAAGTTTGACGTGTACCAATTCGCCGGCGAATGAACTCTGTGTATCGTTATTTGTCTCGAGCAAGTTAATAATGTTACAAATAGCGTTTTTAATCGCAGTATGTATTTCTTCCGGCGCGTATGCTGCAAGTCTCGAGACGGTGCACGATGAAGAACTTCTCAATCTCATAAAGACCGAAAAATATGTAGTCGTCTTATTTAGTAAGTTTGTTTTGTTCTCTGAATCTTGTCTGATGTTCCTTTAGAGAAATGCTAAAACTTGATTAGTTATCAATGAAAATACTACTATATATAAAGAGAAAATAACAAGATTATACACTAATATTATTTTTTTCTATCTTCATAAATTAATAAAAAACATTTAATTACAATCTCCAAGATATTTTTCAGTTTTAAATTGAACTTTGTAATGTAACTTGTGTAAGCAACTTGAAAATGATCTCTCAATGAATATTATATGAGCCATAAAATGTTACATAAATTTTCATTTTCTTCCCAATCTTTTTTTCTTCCTACTAATTACTAAGACAACAGAGAATATCCTTAAGAATATCTTTTACCGTCACTGATAATAACAATCTTATATTCACAGCAAAGAAAGATTGTCCAGAATGTGAAAACTATGAAAATCAGTTGATCCACTTGCGCGAAGACTTGGTAGATTCCTTGTCAGCATGGATTGTAAAGGCAGTCGATAGTCAATTATTACAACTGTATAGCACCGACAAAGAACCAATTCTACTTTTCTTCAGACACGGGCTTCCTTTGTTATATGACGGTACAATATAAATTCAGCCAGCAATAAGAATTACATTAGAATATGTTTTAATCATTTAATTACTCTGTGATGATACATTTTGTTCGTTATCATCCTATATAAATATGATATATTGCTAAATATGTACTTTATACTTTCATATGTGCAATATAAATGTGCATAATAATTGTACTATAGATTCTTATGTTACATTCTCTTCCCTAGGACGTTTGAATGACGACGATATATTGACTATGTTTACGGAAAATAAAGTACCTGCAGTGAAGGAACTCACAGATGATACATTTGAGCATTTAACTCAAGCGAGTAGCGGCGCTACAACAGGCGATTGGTTTGTCATGTTGTAAGTCTTATATTTAGATACAATCTATAGCAATCGATTAACCTTCTTATAATTAACGGCAGTACTAACGACATCGCAACATCAGTTACAGCACAGACTGTGTACAATGCTTGCGTATGATTGCAAGATGGGAAACAGTTGCTGCAAAGCTCAAGCAGAGAGTAAATGTAGCACTTATCAATAAATCCACAACTGGAGCTTCCACAGCCAGGAGATTTAATATTTATGATACTCCACAATTTATATTGTAAGCATACATAGATATAAATCGGCGTGTGTAATATCTTATGCACGATACTTAACATTACAAATGCATACGTGAGATATAAATAAAAGTTAACGGCTTGATACATATTATATTAATGCCTTTCGCCATGTATTTATATAGTTTCAGACATGGCAAGATGTACCGATACGAAACAGGAAGGCATGATATCAATTCCCTTGTGTCATTTGCCAAAGAATGGTACAAAAATGTGAAAGCAGACAAAGTCCCTGTGCCTCAAAGTCCCTTGTAAGTTTAAAGATTTATCCTCATTTGCTTATATCGATTACACGCATCAATGTATTATTATTATTTTCCTCCTTTTCAGCGATAATCTTGTACAAATTATTGCAAACTTTCTTCTTGATAATCCATGGGTACTTAAACTAGGCAGTATTTGTATCGGAGTATTAGTTGTTATTACAGTTGCATCAAAATGCAGGCAAAAGCCCGAGGCTGCGCAGAAAAAGGAGAAGTAGATCTACTGCATTTGATTTGCCAAAGATACATGATCGTTTCTCTATATTCCAGTTACTATCTAACGGTGGTAAAAGATAATATTTTCGATTGTACGTTAGATTATTGCATGTAAAATTGCGAAGAAAATTCTCAATTTGACACGTTGGTTGCTTGATTCAAATTCAAAGACAAAATTTATCTAGTTGTATAAATACAAAAAATTGTATCTTGTACAGGCTACACGAATCGGCATCATGTTCATTCGTTAAATACGTAATTTTATACTTGCTTTACGTAGATTGTATCTATGTATCACCGGCGTATGTACTAGCCTCCGAGTTATATATACATATATATATTTATGCCAAATGTACTCACTGGTGACACATTGGCAGCTAATGTGCTAATAATAATAATAATATTTTTACAAATCTATATTTCTATTCTTGGAACAAGCTTCTCAAGCCCTATATTTTAGATAATCAGAAAGTTATTTCAACCGAAGTGTGGCGAGTGAAACTTAAAGATTAAGTGCATATAACATTTTCTCGTAACTTGAAGTTACTCGAATAATAGTGAGCGAGGAACGCCGACGCATTTTATGTGTAACAATCTAATGCACAAATATTTGTATTAATCTCGGCATGATAAAATAGATATATTTTTTACTCAAGATATATCGGGTATTTGAGTAGTTGCATAGGAAACTCGTGTAGCGACATCGGAATTTAAAAAAGGAAAAGCGATATTATTGGAGTTAATTAATTAATTAATATTAGACAAGCTACTAGGTCTGTTTCGCCGAGAAAAGAAAAAGATTTTTATTGTTGAGCTATTGTGCACAATGCATTCCATCGATTGCATATGTAATAGTGTGTTACTTCTATTGCTTCAGATATTATTATTAGTTATAGCTTTCTAATCCAAGTAATTTTTGTATGATTGCAACGTATGAACTTGTAAATAAATTATATCATAAAAAAAAATCATTGTGTAATATGTAATGTTAAACAATAGAGTATAATAAAGTATATATAATCTTTTTACAAAAATATGTGCTCAATTGTACACACTTTGGATATGTAAAAATTTTCGATTTCAGGCTGTCAGACTACTTTAAGTAACTGAATTCATTAATTCCTCCTTAACATCCGATAATATAATTTTCTTTATCGGATAAATGAGCATGTAGTTTCACATCCGACAACGGTTTGCACTTTCATAATTAATTCAAATTATTATGTTATTTATTATGTTATTTATCCGTGCCATATGCACATGTATTCACGTAATAAATTTTCGTCTCGATCTCGTTAAAACTAACAGCGTGATTACGTTATATTAATATTCTAGCTTAATGTTTTTTTTTCTTTGCACTAAATACCCTGAATATAAATACACTTTCGAAGAATTAAATAACAAAATGTATGAGACATACAATGAACAAAGTGTCCATAAAATCACAAACAAAGACATTTAGAAATTTCAAAGTTGACGAAATTACATGAATAAATACAAATATATTATACATATACACATGAGCATGAACTACATATGTACCATGTATATATCTTTAACTTTTTATAATATATTATATATGTATTTATATCATATAATTTGTAATATTATATAATATATAATACATATAATATTAAATAATTGAACTAAACACAAAGCAACGAATTTCATATCCTATTTTCACAAATAGGATTTATCTGTATAGAAATTTATATGAATTCTCTTAAGATAAAAACGAGAAACAAAACTTGTAATTTTCTAATACAATTGCTATAGGATATATAACATCGACATGTTAATAACTATATTACATAGCTAAAGGAAAAGCAGAAATCTCTACAACAGAGAAACCTACTCGCTATCCATTCAAATGCCATCTTAATATCACAATCAAGCCGACAATGTGAAAAATATATAATAAAAAATAAATTTTCGTGTGTGTATGTGTATATGAGAGCTCAAACATTGTACTCATCCTGTACGCAGTTATTTTGGTCTTGTCTTACATGTAAAAGGCATTTGTATTAATGTATTAAATATTGTCAACTGCCACGTTTATCCTAAAAACAGTCGATGGATTAGCTAATGCAATTCTGATGCTGTTCTCGAACTTCTCCTGTATAGACGAGAACTCCATCATATTACTAGGCTTCGACTCAATCCAAAAGCCATCGAATTCATAGAACAGGTAACAATAAAACTGATGAAAGGCACGGATTGTCGGCAGCGTTTTCGAGGAATTGTATATGTGGGTTTTAGCACTGCCGTCCCTCAGCAGCTTGAGCGCCATGCTAGTGAGGTTTATGCCGACGATGGCGAATGCATAGCCATAACGCGGATGAGCAGAGTGCGACAGCACGTGCGTGGCCGCACTCGGGTATTCTTGAGCAAAATAAACGAGATTCTCGAGCCCGAGGATGCCCATCCCGCGAAAGTCCGTCTTCGGATCATCCCCTTGGAAGCCGATCTCCTGCCACTGCTTCGTCACCCTCGCGTCCAACGGTTCGTACGGCATCAGCAGATTCCACAGCTTCAGTAACAACTGCTCGTGTTCAGGATTGTCCGTACTGTACGGCATCCTCCTTAGCTCCTCACATTCCACGCACAGCTGACGGTAACCCCAGATCAACTCCACGCACTTGCCGAACGACTTGGCGAAGTCCGGGTGAGCGGTTGGATTGATCCTCTTCGTCACCAGCACAGTTCTGATAGCCTCCTCGAGGATCTTGCGCTCCGTTTTCGTGCTAATCCCGCGTTGATCGGCGATATCGTTCAAATATGTGACTAAAGTCCGGATATTTGCATCGCGCGACCGCCTGAGAGACTCCTCGACGGCAAAAGCACGCGGTGCTCCGGAAGGCTGACCATAACAAATCCTTTGAAGCTCGCACATCTGCGTAGTCTGACGCAGGAACCACTTGACGAAGGGCCTCAGGTACCAACATATTAAGGACCAGATGTGCACGAACATGTTCTCCGTTGTCAATGCGTCGTCGTCGTCGTCGTCGTCGTCGTCGTCGTCGTTGTAGCTGTCGATGTAGCTGTCAAACAACGCGCGCGCGCGCGCGCACGCATGTACGAGGAGCAGTCTTAAAAACAGCACGTTACCATTACATGACGCGGCTGATCATGCCCTGACGATTGATCCTCATCGCTACTCCCCTGAGAGATGAGCCAAGGGTACCGATTAAATTTGATAACTTCGCCGATAAATATTGTCCTTAACCTCGCTCATGCCTTAGCGGAGAGAAGCCTGAGATGGCCGTGTTGCGTTCGCAACGACTCATGTGTAAGAAACGACAACTATGTACATAAAACACACGTTTTGAACTACATAATCGTATCTAATTTTCTTCAAAAGATACTACAATTGAAAGATGAAAAAATAATGATCAACAGAGGTTGAAATATAATACCTCAAATATTATCATTTACCACCATTCTTAAACGGTCAACTGTCTTCTAAATTGTCAACAAACATGGAGCATTAGAAAAATGGTAATCAGAAATATTGATAAAAATGCAAAAGTAAAATAATAAATGAATACACGCACACATATATACGTAGAGAAATATTACACATTGAAGAATCGCTTCTCTTGATCACGAAAGAAGTAAAATTCAACATCGTGTGACTTGACAAAAATTATGGCAATAAGATCATTCCAAAATCGCGGTCTTTAGTTCCTAAATATGTTTTTAGATATAAAGTTTACTTTAAATATAAACTTTATGAGCAAGAGCACAGGCTTTTGCATAACGCATAATACATAACGCATAAGAGAATAAACCAATTAGGTTTCTTCATTTCCCTCCTCAGGACAGAAATGAAGAACTCTAATTGGTTGATTCTCTTATGCATTGTGTATTATGCGTTATGCAGAAGTCTGTGCTCTGGCCCATAGAAATATAGGGACAGAGCATAAGCCCGTAAAATAGGCGAGGGGAGTTATGCTGAAATGCGGGGGGCGACTATGCCTAAGGTTGCATTCAGAAAACAAAGCGCTCACTAAGCGCTTAGTAACTATTGGTCCTTACTGTTAGATCCTTACATTCAGACCAATAACGTTGACAAATTACTCAACCGTTGTGTAACCGTTGTGTTTTCTGAACGCAGTCTAAGTTTCATTGGCCGCGTTCAGTAGAACAAAGTGATCAGAGAGCGCTTAGTGATTATTGTCTGTGCTTGGAGCATTCTTTTAGATTCTTCATAGACCCAGAAGTATTTACCAATCAGAAGCGAGATTCAGTGGAAAATCTAGTAATGTTGTCCAACTGTTGAGTCTGCTGAATGCAGCCATTGGTTGCGTTCAGAAAACAAAGCGCTCACTGAGCGCTCAGTAACTATTAGTCCTTACTGTTAGATCCTTACATTCAGATCAATAACGTTGACGAATTACTCAACCGTTGTGTAACCGTTGTGTTTTCTGAACGCAGCTATTGACTTGTGCATTTGTTGCAGCTGATGATTCATCTCGTCCATCTCTTTCAGAAGACTTTAAAGCAGAAGTCATATCTTAAAACGATATCTCACGTATTATTTCCACGCTTGGGTGGAAAGGTAAATATCTATAATTTATGTTTTATTATGTTTTTATTATGTGATATTATGTTTTATAATTATAACATATACAATATGAGATTGTAGTTATGGTAGCCACACGGTACAAAGAAAGCAAAGGGGTTTAGATCTAAGATTTTTTTTTGTACACCAATATTTTTCCTTTTATGTTTGTTCCGTTATCATATCCCTGACCTCTACAATTGTGCATTTTAAGTCCGTGTTTATTTAGCACATTTAGAATCATTTCCGTAAGCCCTGCGTCACTAGAGTCATCGACAGGAATTAATTCTAGGAAATGTTCCTTTATGCTTATATTGTCATCTGACAAGTCAGCAAATCGAATTATTAGAGATAGTTGTTCAATATGGCTTATGTCTGGAACAATAGCGCCTTGTTTTTTTACTTTTGTTAACGTACTGATTTTTGGAAATTCCAAAATCATCAAATTAACAAAAATCAGGGCGCTATTCAATAACAATATATTCTTGAAACTAAATAAAACAAGAAAGTCTAATACCACTTTTTCTTCCGACAAATAATTAGCGAGATATCGTAAATTAAATATTGAAAAAGTTATCAATTTTCCTCAAATATCTCAAAAAATATTAGACAGATAAAAAAATGTTTTAGACAAAAGTTGTTCAAATTAACTAGTAAAAAAAGAACAGTGTAATAAAAAAATAAGGGTTCCCATTTAAAAAACGCAAGTTGACTTTCAAATGACCCTGAAAATAGAGGTCAAGGTCAAAGTTAAGATCATCAGAAGATAGCTCACTTAAATTCCTACAACTTTTATTCAGATCATTTTCCTTGAAACTTCAATACTGAAGAGTTTTTTTGGGGTGGGACATTAAAATGGGACACCCTATATATGTTACATAAATCTGATAAATTCAATATAATTGCACATTGTATTAAAAAAAAAAAATTATTTGTTTTATATGTTCTCTTATAGATTAAAGAAAAATTATTTGTTTTGTATGTTCTGTACAAATCATAAATTATAATGAAAAATGTGGATTTTTCCAAATAATAATTATGAATTTGAGTGTACATTACCTGTATGTGTGTATATGTGTGTATAAAATTTGATATAAATTAAATATATCTTGGAATTAAATTTTTATTTGAAAACGTTTATTTACTCAAAGACCTATGATATCTATATAATATTACATTATATAATAAAAATAGTATTTCCAGTTCAAATTATATTACTCACACTCTGTGTAACACTATTATAAAGATTATAATATTAACATGCATATAGACATATTAATCCATAAACCAAAAATTTTTAAATTCTTTTACAAAATATCAATATACGCAATTGATTATATAGATTAAAAAATTCTTTCATTGGAGATTTTTGGCATATTGGCAGTACAGAATGTTGTTCTTTGTTTTTTATCATGCGACTATTCTTTGTTAGTCTTGGCTACGATTAATATAAAAATTGGTTCTGATTTACTAAAAAATTATCACAAAATATATATTCCAACGTTATTAGCTGCTTTATCATGCAAACTTAACATAACGTTATTTTCTCCATATATAAGTTTCTTAGTACTAAACTTATATTTATCTATGTATTTACTGTGATAAAACTTTAATATACTGCGTAGTTTTAGTTCTCATACATACGCTATCAAAATAAATGTGGAAGCCTACTGTGTGAATGTTGAAGAAAGAGCAATGAATATCAATGAGCTATAATACTTTTACTTAATTCTATAGCACCAATATGAGTTTTAAATATTACAAGCATATTTCCTTTTTTAACTTTTTCAAGAATCAACAGTATAATATGAAGCAAAACCAATCTAATTTTTTTTTCATGCACATGCTAAAAGATAAATAAAATAATACTATTAATTTATAGTAACAAACAAGTGATATCTTACTATGTAATAATTTCATTATTATCATTGTATCATAAATATGATAAAAGTATTTTTAAATTTAATGCAAATAAATTTATACTTCAGATAAAGGAAGCGTAATTATTTAATTAAGAACAAAAGTTATTTACATGGAAAGATACATTTTATCTTTATGATAGCAATATTATATTATCTTTTGAAAAGTTACCTGAACATTTCTCAATAGTTGTGTATGATGGAAATTATATAATAAAATATTTTAAAGTATAAAATCTCTGGATAAATTTTTTTAAACATAGTCATATATATATAAAAAGATTTTATATATACAAGTATGTATATACGTATATATTTTTAATATTCTGTTAATAAACTGTTTCACAATGTCTGCACCCAAACAGCACCGATGTCTAGAGGACGTCCAGAGTACGTCTTAAAGACGTCCTGGGGACGTTTCTTCATACTCAGGACGTCCATAGGACGTCCCCAGGAGATCATGTGCTGTCTGGGTAGTTGGTAACTGTTAGTTAATAACCGTTAATAAACCTTCAATAGTAAATTGCACTGTACGTAAAAGAAATCTTATAATAGTGACATAATTAATATGTAGTAGAAATTTGGCATCTTCTAATACTTTGTAACAATTTGTACTTCTGGCCTTTGAATGTTCGTGACAAAAATGAGGAAGAGAAGAACAATTTGTCAAAACTTCTTGATTTTGGAAGGTCCTTAAAAGACACTTATGGGAAGACTTATCGTATCAAATATGAAGGCAGACTGCACGACTTCGCGTAACGGATTTCAAAATATTACCCAAAAATAATCATCTCCCTGACTGGACTAAGTTTGGTCATTTGCAAAATATTGCTATATTCTTTCAATGACAAGACCCGAGACTTAATTTGTACTCATGATATTGAGATTCGAGTGTTTTAACACATACAATCGCCCCATGCTTCCGACAATAATGTTACCGTTTCGTGGATCGCATTTGCCACATAATCCAAGTTCGATTCGTTGAGTCCACACATATTTATACGGCCGCTGCGTAGCATATAGATATGATAATGGTCTCTCAAATGCTGCACTTGCTTTTCTAAAACAAAGTATTTGATGAAACCTCTTTGTAATTGTTTTCTTCTTTGTAATTGTTCGTACCTAGACAGCACATGATCTCCTGGGGACATCCTATGGACGTCCTGAGGATGAAGAAACGTCCCCAGGACGTCCTTAAAACGTACTCTGGACGTCCTCTGGACATCTGTGCTGTTAGGGTAATTGTTTACAGAGGAGGAAAATAACATAATTCGAAAAATAAATGTATAACTCTAACCAGTAAGTCCTGTGTACGAGAACATTCCAATCTGTTGGACAATATGATCCCAAACACCTGGAGTGCCTAATTTGATCAGTCTGTGATGCAAACCTATTCTCATTTGTCTGATTCTATCAGACATTGTTCTGATATGTTCCCTCCTAAGAATGTTGAATCGTATTATTTAAGCATCAGAATGATCTTGTAGAAAATACAGAGATATAGGATGAATAATACCATTCCTCAAAGAGCTCTGGATTTCTCAGCACCGTCGCGACAATTCGAGCGCCGTGATTAGGAGGATTACTGTACATTCCTCGGACGATTAATGTTAATTGCGACTTGGCTTGTACTATCTCCTTCGTGTCAGCCAATACGAAAACTATGTTACCAACTCTTTCATTGTACAATCCAAAGTTCTTGGCGAAGCTTTGTGTGCAGATGAATTCGATTTGACGTTCAGCGAACATTCGTACGGCGTATGCGTCTTTGTCTAGATCACCACTCGCAAAACCCTGTTGAGATTCGACGTATTTTTACGTGAACATATCATAAAAGTAAATGATGATCACGTCAGCTGTCGAAAATTACTACTGACCTGATACGCACTATCAAACAACGGGAAGAGCCGTTTCTCCTCTATCACATCAGCAATCCTAGCCCATTGTTCTGGAGTCGGATCGCATCCAGTGGGATTATGTGCGCATGCATGCAAAATAATTACAGCGTTCTCAGGAGCGTTTTTCAGATCATTGAGCATACCTTCGATGTCGATACTGCGCGTTTTCTCGTCCCAATACGTATACTCGCAAGCATGTTTAAATCCTCCGTTAGTAAATACCAGTCTATGATTTTCTGCCAGCACATAATCTTATAATATATGAGACAGTTTTTCACTATCAAGTGGGACACTACTGATATTACTATCTGCATTTACTTACCCCAAGAAGGTTTACTATAGTAAAAAGTATCATATTGTAGAATATGACTCAAAAATTCTGCAGTGACACGTAGTGCCCCTGTACCCGAAAGTGACTGAATACCAAAGGCACGCCCCTGGGCGATAACAGGAGAATTTGCACCCAATAACATACTTGTAGCAGCCTCGCTAAATGCATCTAAACCAAGAACTGGCAAATACTCATGATTTTGTAGTTCATCAACAGCAAGCGACTTTTCTACCTTTCTTACAACTGGTAGGACCCATGGTTTACCTTCATTGGTACGATAAGCTAAAAAAGAATACAAATTTTTTAGTACTGAGCAATATAATATAACTATGTAATATAGATTTAATATAGTAGTCAGTTAAGAAAAAAAAATACAAATTAGTCATCAATGATGTTCATACTTGCATTTTATAAAAATATAATAATTTTAATGTGTTATACACATACATACACATACACACACATACACTCACATATACACGTATATGTATATGTGTAGTATTTAAATTAAAAATTAAGTTTATATTATAAATGAGAAGAATTTGGTTAGAGCTATTTTCATTCTCATTTACTTATTATTTAAAATAATAATGTAAAAAAAAATCTATATATATAAATCTATATATATAAATGTTGTGTATATAGATATACATGCATGAATGCTGTTATGTAATCATCCTGAAAATGAAACAAAAGTATAAAATATAGAAATAATAATTATATGTTGCACGTTATCATTTTATACTCATTATTTATAAATATCAGCCGGCAACAAATACTATATTTTTAGAACTACAAATGCATATATGTATATGCTATATGCATATACATATCTATCGTATAAAATGCAATTTTAACATTGTATTCATGACAGATGCTTTAGTTTGCAAAAAAATAATATGATCGTACATACCTCCTATAGTAAGATTGACTTTCTTTTCGTGAGTATCGTCGACAAATGCTTTTTGCAGTGCGAAAACCTCAATGGGAGGTCCCAGTTTAATCCCGGTAAATCTGCTGTTCATGTTGCCGTCGTTGCTCTGAAATAACTACGAACGATAGCGACTTAACGCAACGAGTGATGGTGAAACGTTTCCTCGGTTTCACCTTTAAATAGAACGTTCGCGATGGTAATAATATAATAAATGCTTAGAATATCACGGTAGAAATGTAGGCAGAAACAGCTAGGAAGTAACAGCGAATCAGAGACGTGCTCCAAAACTGCTCTACAGTCGCGCCTCGCGTATCACTGTCAATTACAATCTGTGCTATATATATATATGCATATCACAGCTAACTTTTGCACCACTACGCAAATTGACCTAAGTGATACGAGTACCTCTCATAAAGATTATACCGATTATACTTTGTACTTTTGTGTTATCATACGCCACGCAGTGATTCTCAATGGCATTGAGTACGTAATGTGCACACGTACACACATCACATGTTTATTTAATTCGAAATCAAACACTTCCGGTTCAAGTACTGGGGACAAAATTTAAATAGCAGCAAATGTCGCATATGTGTGATTAAGTACGGATTAGTTCTCTAATATCCGTATTCATAGTCCTTCCTTGAGAAATAAGGATACCTTATTCCTCATTTTACATTTCATAAATCTTCCTTGACCAAGCAAGGAGCTTTACTGACTCTCTTTTCTCAAGGGAAGTCACGAGCTTTCTTGAGGAGGACATGTTACCTTACTTAAATCTGTTCGTTTTCGCTGCACTTCTGAACTAATGCACAAAAGTGCAATAAGTTTTTAGCACATGATGCGCAGAATAAACTAAACATAACCTGCAACACTCACTTTTGTCCCATTTACTTGTGATGTCGCGCTTTCAAACTGAAATATAAAGGAAAAAAAGGATAATGGACAACGAATTTTTAATTGATTCTGACGAAGGATTTTTTTTTTCGATAACCTCCTCAGCGATAAGCTGCGCCAAGAGCATTCGCTTTTGCTTCATATAATGTACGTTTTTATTATCTTTATCCATATTGCAATGTGCACTGCTAAACTGATACTAAGTTATAGCTGCGTTCCGATATCCACTCCTAGTACTAAAAATCTATAGTTCGTCCATCTATAGTTCGTGTCCAGTATATTATAGAATAGAGCAGAGCTGGACACGATCTGCACATTTCGAGCGAAATTCAGTAGGTGGCGCCTACTATCCCCTCGCACTGTTCCGCGCTCAGCGGCCGAGGTGACAATCGCGGTGCATTCAGGCCCGTCGCTGTATAAGAAATTAGCTGGGGTGTCACATTATCATTAAAATTGTTTCCTCGTTTAATAATCGTTAAAATATATATGTTTATGCGTTATATATGTATGTATGTATGCGTATATATATATATATAATATATATATATATGTATTAAATACGTAAGCATATATATTTTAAGTTGAAGGAAAAGGCCGGACTCAAAAGCAATATTGGGAAATTACAACAGCAAAACAAACAAATGCTAAACAAAATAAAATCAGCTACTAAAGGAACAAGGGAAGATAACTGAAATGAGCTCTCAGGAGCAGCAGGAAAGCGAATACTGCACAGATGACGAGGAACGAGAGAGAAACGGGATGGATACTCGCGAAGGGGAACAAGAGAAGTAACAAGAAAAGGAAAGCAAATTCTTCTCCAGTAATATCTTCCCAGCAGCACCATACAAAACATCATCTGGAGTAAACTCATCAGCCAAAACATAAAAAACCCTTACCACCGCCAATAATTCTAAATCAGGTAAAGGAGTTTGATCCACTGCATGAGGAGTTAATTAAAAACAAATTTAACGTCAACATAATAGTTATGAACAATGATAGAGTTAAACTAAACACGGTCAGTGAAGATGACTATAGAAGACTAACTAGCTTTTTAAACAATAAGAATTACTTAAGCTAAGACTCCATGCATGCGGTGAGCTGCGGCAAATGCTGCGATGACCAATCAGGAGGGAGGCGCAAGTCCGGTTGCGGCAAGCTCCGGCATGCGTCTGTCTCCTGATTGGTCACCGCAGCTCTTCCTGGCAGGAAGGTTTGCCGAAGCTCACCGCATGCATGGAGTCTTAGCTTTATGGTCTTCATTCGAAAACAAGCAAATCAGACCAATCAAAGTAATGGCTAGGAGATTCCCACCAACGTTCAAAACAGAAAAAATTATACAAGAACTAAAAAGAAGAGAGTATAAAATAGTAGATGCAACAAACATACTCAAGAGAGGAGACAAAAGTCCCCTGCCGTTATTCATGTTAACTTTTCAAAATGAGGAAGACCTCCAAAAAATTTATGAGATCAAAACCATATTTGGTACAAAAGTAACGATCGAGCCAATCAGGAAAACGAAACTAGTTCCGCAATATAAGAAGTGTCAAAAATATAAGCACACCCAGAACTACTGCATGAAAGAACCGAGATGTGTGAAATGTGCAGGTAAACATCGCACTTCGGAATGTAAAAATCCTAGGAGTGCTCCGGTAAGGAGTGCACAAACTGCAAAGGAGCTCATCCAGCTAGCTATAGAGGATGTGAGATAGCAAAGAAAATCTAATTAATGAGAAATGAAAAAATTAAGAATAAACTGTCTAAAACAAACATTGGTAGGAATGCTGAGGTGAAAACTCAAGTATCGCCAGGAAGAACATTTGCTGAAGTAGCAAGAAGCAGCAAGAAAAATTACGAAAGATTGTCAAACAACGAGCTAGGGACGGAGCAATTTCTGGCTAGAGTAATGGAAAAACTTGAACAGCAAGACAAGACACTGAAAACAATTGCGGAAAGAATTGACAAAACAGAGGAAAATAATAGAAAAACAGCTTCTAAAATTAAGAAAAAATAAAGGCAAGGAAAAATGTTAACTTCAAACAACTAAGAGTGGCTGCCTGGAATTCTAATGGTCTAATAAAGCGAAAACACAAAGTACAGGCTTCCCTTGACACTCAGAAAATTGATGTGTGTCTAATTTCTGAAACACACTTCAATAAGCAATCCTTCATTAAATTCAGAGGATATCATTTCTATCATACTATTCACCCGTAAAATAATGCAAGAGGTGGTACTGCAATAATAGTTAGAGACAAAATAGCCCACACAGAAGGGGGAAAATATAAAACCGAAGAAATACAATCGACCTCAGTCCTCATCAAAACTGGAAAATATTTACTGACAGTTGCTGCGGTATACTGTCCATCAAGATATAACTTAAAAAGGGAAGACTACCTAAATTTACTAAAACATCTTGAGGAACGTTTCATCCTGGGGAGTGATTTTAATGCGAAAAATGTTCATTGGGGCTCGAGGCTTACTAAGGAAAGTAAAGGAAAAGACCTGTTCCAGACGGCCCCTAAGCTTGGTTGTGAATTTCATTCCACAGGAAAACCGACTTATTGGCTAACGGAATAAGAGAATAAATCAGTACCGAAAATCGAAGACCGTTCAATATCTAATTTATTCCTCAAATTAACGCGGATTAATGAACGAATCATATTAATTTTCTGCTTTCTTATAGAGAAATGAAAGAGTAAATCAGTACCGAAAACCGAATATCGATTAATACCATAAATCAGCGTTAGAAAATTGTCCAAGTGCAATGACAAGTTGTTCTTATTTTTCAGGTATATACCCCCCTAATCTTATTCAACAAATTATCTCAGATAAACGAACGATTCGTATCAATTTTTCTTGTCTTATAAAAAAATGAGAAAATAAATCAGTACCGAAAATCGAAGACCGTTCAATATCTAATTTATTCATCAAATTAACGCGGATTAATGAACGATTCGTATTAATTTTCTGTTTTCTTATAGAGAAATGAAAGAGTAAATCAGTACCGAAAACCGGATATTGATCAATACTATAAATCAGCGTTAGAAAATTATCTAAGTGCAATGACAAGTTGTTTCCATCTTGCAAGTACTTACCCCACTAATTTACTCAACAAATTAAGTCGGATAAAAAAAAGATTCGCATCAATTTTTATTATCTTATAAAGAAATTAGAGAATTAGCCAGTATCAAAAATTGAAGACCGATCAATATTTAATTTATTCATCAAATTAACGCGGATAAATGAACGAATCGTATGAATTTTTTTTTCTTATAGAGAAATGGAAGAGTAAATTAGTACCGAAAATCGAATATCGATCACTACCATAAATCAGTGACAAAAAATTGTCTAAGTACAATGACAATTTGTTCTCATTTTTCAGGTATTTATCCCTCAATTTTATTCAACAAATTAACTCGAATAAACGACTGATTCGTATCAATTTTTCTTGTCTTATAAAGAAATGAGAGAATAAATCGGTACCGAAAATTGAAGACCGATCAATATTTAATTTATTCATCAAAATAACGCGGATAAAAGGACGATTCGTATGAATTTTCTTTCTTGTAGAGAAATGAAAGAGTAAAACAGTACCAAAAATCGAATATCGATTAATACCATAAATCAGTGACAAAAAATTGTCCAAGTGCAATGACAATTTGTTCTCATTTTTCAGGTACTTACCCCTCTAATCTTATTCAATAAATTAACTCGGATAAACGAACGATTCGTATCAATTCTTTTTTGTCTTATAAAATATGAGAAAACAAATCACTACCGAAAACCGAAGACTGATCAATACCATAAATCAATGTCAAGAAAATTGTCCAAGTGCAATGACAAGTTGTTTTCATCTTGCAGGTACATACCCCACTAATTTACTCAACAAATTAAGTCGGATAAAAGAACGATTCGTATCAATTTTTATTCTCTTATAAAGAAATTAGGGAATCAGACAGTACCGAAAATTGAAGACCGATCAATATTTAATTTATTCGTCAAAATAACGTGGATAAATGAACGATTCGTATGAATTTTTTTTTCTTGTAGAAAAATGAAAGAGTAAATCAGTACCGAAAATCGAATATTGATTAATATTATAAATCAGTGTCAAAAAATTGTCCAAGTGCAATCACAATTTGTTCTCATTTTTCAGGTACTTACCTCTCTAATCTTATTCAACAAATAAACTCGGATAAACGAACGATTCGTATCAATTTTTTTTGTCTAATAAAAAAATGAGAAAAAAAATCAGTACCGAAAACCGAAGACTGATCAATACCATAAATCAATGTCAAAAAAATTGTCCAAGTGCAATGACAAGTTGTTTTCACCTTGCAGGTACTTACCCCACTAATTTACTCAACAAACTAAGTCGGATAAAAGAATGATTCGTATCAATTTTTATTCTCTTATAACGAAATTAGAGGATCAGTCAGTACCGAAAATTGAAGACCGATCAATATTTAATTTATTCATCAAATTAACGCGGATAAATGAACGATTCGTATGAATTTTTCTTTTTCTTATAGAGAAATGAAAGAGTAAATCAATATCGAAAATCGAATATCGATCAATACCGTAAATCAGTGTCAGAAAATTGTCCAAGTACAATGACAATTTGTTCTCATTTTTCAGGTATTTATCCCTCTAATTTACTCAACAAATTAACTCGAATAAACGAATGATTCGTATCAATTTTTCTTGCCTTATAAAGAAATGAGAGAATAAATCAGTACCGAAAATTGAAGACCGGTCAATATTTAGTTTATTCATCAAATTAACGCGGATAAATGAACGATTCGTATGAATTCTTTTTTTCTTATAGAGAAATGGAAGAGTAAATCAGTACCGAAAATCGATTATCGATTAATACCATAAATCAGTGTCAAAAAATTGTCCAAGTGCAATGACAATTTGTTCTCATTTTTCAGGTACTTACCCCTTTAATCTTATTCAATAAATTAACTTGGATAAACGAACGATTCGTATTAATTATTTTTATCTTTTAAAAAAATGAGAAAATAAATCAGTACCGAAAACCGAATATCGATTAATACCATAAATCAGTGTCAGAAAATTGTCCAAGTGCAATGACAATTTGTTCTCATTTTCAGGTACTTACCACTCTAATTTACTCAATAAATTACCTCAGTTAATCGAACGATCCGTATCAATTTTTCTTTTCTTATACAGAAATGACAGAATAAATCAATACCGAAAACCGACGACTGATCAATACCTAATTTTTTCATCAGATTAACGCGGATAAATGAACGATTTGTATTAATTTTCTGTTTTCTTGTTGAGAAATGAAAGAGTAAAACAGTACCGAAAATCGAATACCAATTAATATCATAAATCAGTGTCAAAAAATTGCCCACGTGCAATAACAATTTGTTCTTATTTTTCAGGTACTTACTCCTCTAATCTTATTCAACAAATTAATTCGGATAAACGAACGATTCGTATCAATTTTATTTTGTCTTATAAAAAAATGAGAAAATAAATCAGTACCGAAAAGCGAAGACTGATCAATATCATAAATCAATGTCAAGAAAATTGTCCAAGTGTAATGACAAGTTATTTTCATCTTGCAGGTACTTACCCCACTAATTTACTCAACAAATTAAGTCGGATAAAAGAACGATTCGTATCAATTTTTATTCTCTTATAATGAAATTAGAGAATCAGTCAGTACCGAAAATTGAAGACCGATCAATATTTAATTTATTCATCAAATTAACGCGGATAAATGAACGATTCGTATGAATTTTTTTTTTCTTATAAAGAAATGAAAGAGTAAATCAGTACTGAAAACCGAATATCGATCAATACCGTAAATCAGTGTCAGAATATTGTCCAAGTACAATGACAATTTGTTCTCATTTTTCAGGTATTTATCCCTCTAATTTACTCAACAAATTAACTCGAATAAACGAATGATTCGTATCAATTTTTCTTGTCTTATAAAGAAATGAGAGAATAAATCAGTACCGAAAATTGAAGACCGATCAATATTTAATTTATTCATCAAATTAACGCGGATAAATGAACGATTCGTATGAATTTTTCTTTTTCTTATAGAGAAATGAAAGAGTAAATCAATACCGAAAATCGAATATCGATCAATACCGTAAATCAGTGTCAGAAAATTGTCCAAGTGCAATGACAATTTGTTCTCATTTTCAGGTACTTACCACTCTAATTTACTCAATAAATTAACTCGGTTAATCGAACGATCCGTATCAATTTTTCTTTTCTTATAAAGAAATGACAGAATAAATCAATACCGAAAACCGACGACTGATCAATACCTAATTTTTTCATCAAATTAACGCGGATAAATGAACGATTCGTATTAATTTTCTGTTTTCTTGTTAAGAAATGAAAGAGTAAATCAATACCGAAAATCGAATACCAATTAATACCATAAATCAGTGTCAAAAAATTGCCCACGTGCAATAACAATTTGTTCTTATTTTTCAGGTATTTACTCCTCTAATCTTATTCAACAAATTAATTCGGATAAACGAACGATTCGTATCAATTTTATTTTGTCTTATAAAAAAATGAGAAAATAAATCAGTACCGAAAAGCGAAGATTGATCAATATCATAAATCAATGTCAAGAAAATTGTCCAAGTGCAATGACAAGTTATTTTCATCTTGCAGGTACTTACCCCACTAATTTACTCAACAAATTAAGTAGGATAAAAGAACGATTCGTATCAATTTTTATTCTCTTATAATGAAATTAGAGAATCAGTCAGTACCGAAAATTGAAGACCGATCAATATTTAATTTATTCGTCAAATTAACGCGGATAAATAAACGATTCGTATGAATTTTTTTTTCTTATAGAGAAATGAAAGAGTAAATCAGTACTGAAAACCGAATATCGATCAATACCGTAAATCAGTGTCAGAATATTGTCCAAGTACAATGACAATTTGTTCTCATTTTTCAGGTATTTATCCCTCTAATTTACTCAACAAATTAACTCGAATAAACGAATGATTCGTATCAATTTTTCTTGTCTTATAAAGAAATGAGAGAATAAATCAGTACCGAAAATTGAAGACCGATCAATATTTAATTTATTCATCAAATTAACGCGGATAAATGAACGATTCGTATGAATTTTTCTTTTTCTTATAGAGAAATGAAAGAGTAAATCAATACCGAAAATCGAATATCGATCAATACCGTAAATCAGTGTCAGAAAATTGTCCAAGTGCAATGACAATTTGTTCTCATTTTCAAGTACTTACCACTCTAATTTACTCAATAAATTAACTCGGTTAATCGAACGATCCGTATCAATTTTTCTTTTCTTATAAAGAAATGACAGAATAAATCAATACCGAAAACCGACGACTGATCAATACCTAATTTTTTCATCAAATTAACGCGGATAAATGAACGATTCGTATTAATTTTCTGTTTTCTTGTTAAGAAATGAAAGAGTAAATCAATACCGAAAATCGAATACCAATTAATACCATAAATCAGTGTCAAAAAATTGCCCACGTGCAATAACAATTTGTTCTTATTTTTCAGGTATTTACTCCTCTAATCTTATTCAACAAATTAATTCGGATAAACGAACGATTCGTATCAATTTTATTTTGTCTTATAAAAAAATGAGAAAATAAATCAGTACCGAAAAGCGAAGATTGATCAATATCATAAATCAATGTCAAGAAAATTGTCCAAGTGCAATGACAAGTTATTTTCATCTTGCAGGTACTTACCCCACTAATTTACTCAACAAATTAAGTAGGATAAAAGAACGATTCGTATCAATTTTTATTCTCTTATAATGAAATTAGAGAATCAGTCAGTACCGAAAATTGAAGACCGATCAATATTTAATTTATTCGTCAAATTAACGCGGATAAATAAACGATTCGTATGAATTTTTTTTTCTTATAGAGAAATGAAAGAGTAAATCAGTACTGAAAACCGAATATCGATCAATACCGTAAATCAGTGTCAGAATATTGTCCAAGTACAATGACAATTTGTTCTCATTTTTCAGGTATTTATCCCTCTAATTTACTCAACAAATTAACTCGAATAAACGAATGATTCGTATCAATTTTTCTTGTCTTATAAAGAAATGAGAGAATAAATCAGTACCGAAAATTGAAGACCGATCAATATTTAATTTATTCATCAAATTAACGCGGATAAATGAACGATTCGTATGAATTTTTCTTTTTCTTATAGAGAAATGAAAGAGTAAATCAATACCGAAAATCGAATATCGATCAATACCGTAAATCAGTGTCAGAAAATTGTCCAAGTGCAATGACAATTTGTTCTCATTTTCAAGTACTTACCACTCTAATTTACTCAATAAATTAACTCGGTTAATCGAACGATCCGTATCAATTTTTCTTTTCTTATAAAGAAATGACAGAATAAATCAATACCGAAAACCGACGACTGATCAATACCTAATTTTTTCATCAAATTAACGCGGATAAATGAACGATTCGTATTAATTTTCTGTTTTCTTGTTAAGAAATGAAAGAGTAAATCAATACCGAAAATCGAATACCAATTAATACCATAAATCAGTGTCAAAAAATTGCCCACGTGCAATAACAATTTGTTCTTATTTTTCAGGTATTTACTCCTCTAATCTTATTCAACAAATTAATTCGGATAAACGAACGATTCGTATCAATTTTATTTTGTCTTATAAAAAAATGAGAAAATAAATCAGTACCGAAAAGCGAAGATTGATCAATATCATAAATCAATGTCAAGAAAATTGTCCAAGTGCAATGACAAGTTATTTTCATCTTGCAGGTACTTACCCCACTAATTTACTCAACAAATTAAGTAGGATAAAAGAACGATTCGTATCAATTTTTATTCTCTTATAATGAAATTAGAGAATCAGTCAGTACCGAAAATTGAAGACCGATCAATATTTAATTTATTCGTCAAATTAACGCGGATAAATAAACGATTCGTATGAATTTTTTTTTCTTATAGAGAAATGAAAGAGTAAATCAGTACTGAAAATCGAATATCGATCAATACCGTAAATCAGTGTCAGAATATTGTCCAAGTACAATGACAATTTGTTCTCATTTTTCAGGTATTTATCTCTCTAATTTACTCAACAAATTAACTCGAATAAACGAATGATTCGTATCAATTTTTCTTGTCTTATAAAGAAATGAGAGAATAAATCAGTACCAAAAATTGAAGACCGATCAATATTTAATTTATTCATCAAATTAACGCGGGTAAATGAATGAGTCGTCTCAATTTTTTTTTCTTGTAGAGAAATGAAAGAGTAAATCAGTACCGAAATCGAATATCGATCAATACCAGAAATCAGTATCAGAAGATTGTCCAAGTGCAATGGCAATTCGTTCTCATGTTTCAGGTACTTACTTCTACAAGTTAGGATTTGATAAAAAAAAGTCTTTCCCGAGTCGAAATATTAATTCTACATTGATCCTGCAAATTGCAACCAATTTGAAAAATCTATGCAGAATATCTAGATGCGCAATAGTGAACAAGCTTTGTCCTACCTGAACGTTACATCTGGCTCGCAGTCTCGCAGTCTCGTCCATGATGAGTCTTCAATAGCGACGTATTCCGCAGTTATTTAATACTCGTTTATCTCGATAATGTATATGTACTTAATCCTTATATTCTTAATTTAAATGAGGAATTTTTGTTGATGTTGATTATATATTCGCTTAACAGCGCAAGAAAGAGAACAAAGATAAAAATGTAAATAGAACTGCCTTTGTTAGAACTGCGCGTGAGATAAATATATAAGGATTAAATAATCATATAAGAATTAGAGGAAATGGGAGATGAAAAACATTTTTTATTCTCATCATTCTTAAAGTTCTTTTTTCCTTTTTTCTTCTCTTTTTTTTCTTTTCTTTTTTCTAATGAGAATGATGAGAATTGTAGCTCTCAAAAGAGCTGAAGCTGCAAAGGCAAAGACGACGGTTATGTCTAATAATGCTGTTTCACTAATAGAGATTTTAATTCAGAATCGGTACAGAAAGAAAGATAAACAAGAATGAGAAACGGACATTCTAGCAGATTCTAAACGAAAACAGCAATCTGAGCATTATTAGACGAATAAAAATCAACATTTGTAAAATTTATATCAGATTCTAAGATCATTATTCATAGTTTTCTAAATTATGTGCAACTTTTTATTGAGAACATAATTAAAAATTTGTATTCATAAACCTTGGCTTGCCTCAGCAACCTTGCTTGAATAGACATTCGTATTTTATGAGAAAAGAAAAGTAGAACTCATGTTACGTGAAATTAGGTTAACGAATAATCAAATCTCAAGCTATTTTATCATTTTTCAGATGATAAACTATGAATGCTGATCTAATTTCGACTCGAGTATGTCCTTACTTCGAATAAGGTCCGTTAAAATCAGAAAAATCCTGCGTAATAATAATGATTCGAGATACCTCGAATACCATGATGTATCGCTGTCCACGTCTCTCGGCGCGCTCCAAGTCCTCTCTCCATCCTGACTTCTCGATCCGACGTCCTCCTTCTGGTTACTCCGTCGCAGCATCCCCGGATACTCCACCGCAGCACTGGCGACGACACTGACTCTAGCTCTAACACTCGCGCAAGTAAGATTCGAACAAAGAAACGCGTATTAACCGATACGACTACCGACACTCATACTCTGCATCGCGGTATGCGCGTCGTTCGTCGGCCCGAGGCGCAATGTCCTTTCCGCAATCACGGAGTCATATATAAGAGTACGAAACCAAACAATCGGGAAGGCACGGTTACTCCCCATCAATCGCTGACCTTGCCGATCAGTGTTGATGCCTGCGTCATCCGTTAGCTGAAAATGAAAACAACTTGTGTTTTCAAAGCATGCCTGTGAAAGACTCGCTTCAAACTTCACAATACTTATTTACGTCTATTCCAAGAATCATATTACGCCGAATTCAAACTGTCTCTATTTTGACACATGACACATTGACTACATGACATACACGAGATCTGCGATCGCATCATTGATCTTTCTTTGGACAAGAAAATCCTGAGAGGAACGCTATTCGAGAATATCGCATTTTATATTTCAGGTGCCTTACAGATTATCGAATCCGATGTAACAGATCAGGGAAAGTATGAATGCGTCGCTATGAATAACACCGTAGGCACGGAGTACTCTAAGTCAATCACGTTATACGTGAAACGTACGTATATTTAATTATTATTATTAACATCCACACGCGCGAGTCGAGACGTGCGAGTGTACATTTATTTTCTAGCTTAATAACGAGTACACAGTGTTCTCGCTAAGGGAGAAAATGTAATTTACGTTGTATCTTATTAGACGCACCGTTAGAAAAACGAAAGAATACGGACGGGGAGGGGACACATCCGAAGAAAAGTTAGCGAATTTTTAAAACGCCGCAAACGGGACAACGTGTTTGTAAATGAAATAACGAATGCGGCGCATACTCGTCGCTCGCGCACAAAACCACGTCAATGCCGTAAACGTAGGCGTTTTCCTGCTCGTAATTAAAATTAATGTAACGCAATTAGAACGTAATTAAACTAAAGGATTCGCGCGACTCACGTCGCGCACGTTACATCGTCGACACTTGTCGTTTCTTGCGTTCTCGCGGCAAAATCTCGAATGTCGACTGCTCGCATTTGCGATTTAATCGCCGTGACCGTGATTTGCTAAATCCCGAGGCCCCTTTGAAACGATCGAGCGCCGAGTTTTCGTGCACTCGGCGAGTTTTCGCGCACGGCGCGCGGCAGTTAATTTACGATCGTACGTACGTGCGTGCGTGCATAATTATTCCCTAATTGGACGCGCAGTTACGTATTTGCATTTCGATTTAATGTCAGTCGTAAATAAACAAACGCGGTCACACGGGCTCAATCATAACGTAATGTAACTCACTCACTGCGAACAATCATAATATATATATATATATATATATATATATATATATATATATATGATATATACGATATATATATATATATGTATATATATTATAGGGAATATATCGTGGACGCGCGCGAGACGCGGCTTGTGTATCGGGATGCAACAAATCACGTTGCGTTCCTCCTTTTATAATCCCTGCTCAAATCAAGCTGTATTTTCCAAGGAAATATAAACGACCGCCGGCCTTTTCGCCAAAAGATATATTGCCCGATCTCATTCGAAGTAAAACCTACTACACACACACACACACGCGCGCACGCACGCACGCACACTTATTCACTTACACACACATACGCACCAACCACAAGGCAGCTTGGAGTTTTAAAATATGCGACAGGCGACTTGATTCGTGATCGTTAATTGAATGGTCTATGAATATGTATTTATATGATATAGTTTTAACTGACCGTTTTGTAGCCGCGTGACCTCGTGACGCCCTCTAGTAGAAGTAAAGTCAGTCGGACATTTGTTGAACGATTCGTAAATTTCACGATTTCGTACGGGAATATTCGAGAATTTCGTTGAGAATAAATTTCTTAGTTCACAGGACATATAGAGCAAAAATGAAGATTGTTTTCTTATATAATTAGACCCTGCGGAATCGATTGAGCTTATGCAGAACCTAATCGGTTCAGCCGTTATAGCGGTATACGAAAATATTCCTATGATCAACTAGAAGATTCGTATAATAATACACGGTTCAGTCTCGCCACCTCGCTCACGCGTTCACTTGGCGCGAGACACTACCGTGTCTCTTGATTACAAATATTAATCTTTTCTATGCCTGTTTTTATCTACTTTGTTAACTTACCTGGCTGGTTATTCCAACGGAATCGACTAATTGCATCTTTCATCAATCAGCATTGGTAAATATGATTGGTTAATTCTAATGGAACAATCAGCCGGTTAAATTAACTACAGTTGGTAGAAACGAGACCTATATTCCCCTGAAAAATGTTACATACGATATTTCATGAATATTACTAGATATCACGATTTTCGGCCAATTAAATTGCCTCATTGATGAAATATCGTATACATTTTTCAAATTTACAATTTAAATTAATTTACCATTTAAATTTATAAATTTTCGAGAATAAGGAACCCGTATTCTTGAAAAATATCACATACGGTATTTCATGAATATCACTAGATATCACGATTCTCAGCCAATTAAATTGTCCCATTCATGAAATATTGTATACCATATTTCTCAAAAATTTCCGAAAATAAGGATTCGGAGCCTGTATTCTCGAAAATTGTCACACACGATATTTCATGAATGTCACTAGATATCATGATTCTCAACCAATTAAATTGCCCCATTGATGAAATATCGTATACGATATTTTTCACAAATTTCCGAAAATAAGCAGCCGAGCATTACTCGAAAATATTGGCTGCGTTTCGATATTCATTGCCAGCACTGAAATTGTATAGTATACGCGACACAAACTATGTATTTTCAATACTGGCAATGAATTTCGGAACGCAGCCAATGGTCGCGTTCAGCGGAAAAAACTGCTTCGCTACCGTTCTCTGATTGGTACGTCTGTTCGGACCTGCCAAAAATTTAAAAGAATTCTCCAATCATGAACATTTGCTACTGAGTGGTAGCGGAGCAATTTTCTCCGCTGAACGTGACCATTAGCTGTGGGCTCGACATTTCTAGTTTTAATTGAGGCCGCGGTCAGCCAATCAACAAGCGAATCTTCGGCTTCTATGATCATTCAAGACTCTAGTGGAACGTACCGTCGCGTGGCATGTGCACGAGCCGTTAGTTTCCACTTTACAAAAATATAGCGCAGTCGGCTGCGTAGACTCTCAGCGGAGCAGTTTATTGTGTGATGTATACGGCGTTTATATATGCGATAACAGCTCGGTAAAATCGAGACCGAGGTCGAAAGACACTTGTGCGCGGCAGGTAGCAGTGAATGCGTGCCGGCAATCGCGGGTGCGTCTTCGAGAACGCAAAAACCAGGAACTGATCCGATAAATGAGTTTGCAAGATAGCCTGTTCGCCGAAGATGTCGAAGACGACGTGACCATCTTCGCGAGGAATAAAACGCGCAAAAGGTACGAGAGAATAATCCGTTTAACGCGAAGCCACATCGACATCGGCATCGGCGACTCGGGATCGGAAACGATATCGAGGCCGTTTTTTGCAGGTTATCTTCGACGCGGCTATCTGCGAAAGATACGCGAAGCAGTGCAGTTTTATCTCGGCTATTTTGGTACGTTGCTGTGTGCACTTCACGACGTAGGCACATGCGATGAACAAAAAAGATATCCGCACGCACGTGCTGTTCTTTCTGAAACGATTTTACACGACGAGAAGAAATGTCACGACGAGATAGCCTTGCTGAAGAAAAAAAACATCGCTCTTACTCACGATATACTAATTGCAGCTCGCTTAGATTTCTTTCGGTGCAAAGTTAGCCTGCGCGAAGGTTCTGCATAGATTTCTTCTCGATCCATGCGACTATACAAGCGACTAAAGATCACAAGAGTATGTTCTTTTGTGGGTCATTAGAGTGAAATTATGTAATATCACGAGCCACACATGAGAGTGTCGGATTTTTAGTCACATTTCTTCTTGTTAAAGCAATAAAGTCATTCATGTGCCATGTTCAAGATATCAGCCATTGTTGCCTACCATTTTCTACCAACTCTCAGTTAATTGTTTCATCTGTAAGATGACTCTACTTCTGAGCTAATTATATCTGATGCAACCTTTTATAGGCCTCTGATATGATTTACAGAGCGGAGCAAAAGACATCGTCTTCGCTGACGTTTCGCGCAGAGCGCTACGCCGTACGATCTTGTTTCTTCTTTCGACACATTCTACCACTTTCACACCGATCAGCATTTGCATACGATTCGCGTTGCGCAGGTCTTCGTCTCAGCGCCACATGTTCTCCTCGTTACGCTCTCGATGTATGTTGACAACATTCGCAATCGCTCGTACGCGCGCACGTGGTTATGTATGCTGATAATCGCACGTAACCACGTGTTTACGTGATAATGCAGCGCACTCTATTCGTTCCTTGTAGTTCAAGGTGGCACGACGGCGCGGACGGCCCCCCTCTCAAGGGGTTTTGTTCGGAATTCGTACAAACATAGACATCTGAACATCTAAACATAAGAAATCTGAGTTTTCCTGGTATTGGTAGATACCTGTGGTTTAAAACCGATATATCGCGATAATTACTTCCAGAAACGATTGTCAACAACTTCAAATGGGTGTATACAGGGTGCTAAATTTCAAACGTAACAGGTAAAAAATTTCGAAAACTGTGAAAGATATTAAAAAAAGCTAAAACACGTGTTCCATAATTTCGAAGGGGAAAGAGAATGGCATTATCAGTTTTTTATTTGGAGGACATTTTCAAGGTCAGTTGGAGGTCACTTAATTTTTTAAAATAGAAAGCCCAATTTTTTATTATACACAGAGAGAACGATTTGGTTGGATTTAACAAATGCTTATTTGGAATAGTCCAAATAAATTTTTTGATTGATCGAACGAAGTTTTGTTTGACACAACAAAAATATTTTGTTGCAACTTAGCTCCAACGAAATGTTTTTGTTGCGTCAAACAAAATTTTGTTCGATCAATCAAAAAATTTATCTCAACTATTCCAAATAAATATTTGTTAGATTCAACTAAATCGTTCTTTCTGTGTATCTTCTTTTTCTACCAATTAATTTTAACAACTTTTGTCTGAAACATTTTTTTATTTGCCTAATATTTTTTTAAATATTTAAGGAAAACTTGGTAACTTTTTCAACATTTAACTTACGATATCTCGCTAACTATTCGTCGAAAGAAAAAATAGTATTAGACTTTTTTACTTTATTTACTATGAAGAATATATTACTATAATGCCTAAAGTGCCCTAACTTTTGTTAATTTATCGACCTTTGGAAATTTCAAAATTATTAAATTAACAAAAGTAGCAAGATATCGTAAGTTAAATGTTGAAAAAGTTACTAAGTTTTCCTTAAATATTTCAAAAAATATTAGGCAAATAAAAAAATGTTTCAGACAAAAGTTGTTCAAATTAGTTGGTAGAAAAAGAAGATATAATAAAAAATTAGGTTTTCTATTTAAAAAAATTAAGTTGACCTTCAACTGACTTTGAAAATACCTTCCAAATAAAAAACTGATAATGCCATTCTCTTTCCCCTTTGAAATCATGAAACACGTGTTTTAGCTTTTTTTAATATCTTTCATAGTTTTCGAGATTTTTTACCTGTTACGTTTGAAATTTAACACTCTGTACATAACTTGTCGTGATGGATCTAATAGTTTTGTGCCATATAGCTGTATATTCCTTGGACAGAGCTGAAAGTACGATGATTTGGTATCACTATATTGAAAAGAAGATCTAACAGTCATAACCTTTATAATTTAGCGAGATATAATTACATTAGTTTAAAAAGTCTAGTATACCATTGGCGCGCACATATACCGATGAAGGAAATTTATTGAGTAGTTATTCCGTACCCAGTAAACAAATTGATAAATTGAGTAAACAAATTTGCAGCAAATTCGATGAAAAGTCCGTACCAAAATCATAACCATCTGTGTCCGCATTTAGCTCGTGTTTTGATGTCAAGGATTACAAATAAATTACGGGTAAATTGCAGCAAAAATCGTGCAAATCTAGCACCAGGTATTATGCATAGCAAGGTTTACGCGGTTTTTACCGTAAATTGTCCGGCAGTAAGCTCTGTTGCATGTTTAGCGACAGTTTGGCAACAATTATAAAAGTTAAGATAAATTGCAACAAATTTGTTAACAAAGAGAAATTATCTAAGAGGCATGTGTTGATAACCGCTTATTGTGGTGACTAATACTTTGAGATACTTATCAGAGATAGAGAAATAATAAATAAAATAAACATTACGGGAAAACAGAAAAACATGTTATTAAATTAATATTAACATTAATTATTCTTATTATTAGATTAGAATAAATTACCCGTTATGTGGAAACAGTTTCTCTTCGTTATTGTTCTTTAATGTTCTTCTCAACTGCACTGGTGTGATAAGTTAGAGTGAGACAAACTTATCTTATCGCGTCACTTCACCTTTTCGTGTCGAGTCTACTCACGCGAGTAGTTTCGTATTTTCACGAGGTGAAGTTAACCGTAACTCGGTGAATTGCTTACTTCTGTCATTTTCACTCATTTTCTGTCATTAATCGTAACGGACCCTTTAGACCCGGTTATTTCATCTTTCGATAAATTTCAGCTTATCTGACAGATTACTATTTATAAGATAAATTTTATCGGGGAATTTATCAGTTAGTTAAACATGAGCATTGGCCGCATTCAGCAGAAAAAGCTGTTTACTAAGCGCTTAGTGATTATTATCTATGATTGGAGTATTATTTTAAATCTTTAACGAATCCAGGGGAATGAACCAGTCAGGAACGATAATCACTAAACGCTTAATAAGCAGTTTTTTCTGCTGAACGCGGTTATTGTTTTACAGTTATTTATCCTATTGGTAGTTACCTATAGTTTAAAAGCGATATATCGCGATAATTACTTTCAGAAACAATTGTCAACAACTTCAAATGGGTACATACATAACTTGTCGTGATGGATCTAACTAAGTTTTATATCATATAGCTGTATATTCCTTGGGCAGAGCTGAAAGCACGGTGATTTGATATCACTATATTGAAAAAAAAGATCTAACAGTCATAACCTTTATAATTTAGCGAGATATAATTACATTAGTTTAAAAAATTTTTACATTAATAGAATACAGGTAAAATATAACATTTATATATATGCGACAAATATATGATAAATGATAACATTTTAAAATAATATTTTAATAATTTATGCTAGTAGATGGCCGAACCAAAGAAAAAAGAGAAAGAGGTTCTAATTCCTCTAATAAAGAAATCGAGCTATTAATCATTATTTCTAAATCAATTTCTTCGTTGTCATCTTCGTCACCATAAAGAAGTTGATTTTCGCATAATTCTGGTTCCATTTTAATATGTAAATAAATAATATTTCGGATAACCTAACCAATGCATCATACGCTTTTTATCCCCACCATATATTTATCTATCAGATAAATGGTTTATACGGTACTCTACGTACCGTGTAATATATCACTCAGAATTAGTCACTTACCAGAGATATAAATTTTATCGAAAGATGGAACAACGCAAGTCAGCTATTTAACGTTACACAGTTAAAAACATTTCGTACTTTTGTTAAAATTATTTGTGTGTAGAAAGTTTTGTTAAATTTTTTACAGTCGTATGTTAATTTAACATATCGTTGTGTGTTACCTAAACTTTCTCGTGTTAATTTAAGATTATCTATTTTCAAGTGTTAAAATGACATTTCCAAGTATTAAAATAACACAATTTATATGTAAATGCATGAATTCTTGCTATGATATATTTTATATGTTGAAGTCAACATCTAAAATGTGTTACTTTCCTCATTATAATAGTTATCATGTGTTAAATGTATAATATTAACATTTCTGGTATGTGAAGATTGGATTTTTAACACATAGATTATGTCAATCTAACATTTTCATTTCATTAAATCATAGATCATTACTTTTCCCAAATGTTGAAGTAACATTCATTATATGTCAGTTTAACACAAACTATAATTCTTGACGGCATTTAAATGTTAAATTTTTGTGTTAATTTTTTACATATTATGTGTGTTATTTTCTAACATATTTGCTGTATGTTAAATTAACATATAAATGAGAGTGGATGACTTGAGACACATGAAATATGTTAAATTTAACACATTATTTCTTACAGTGTAGTTAAATTACCAGATAATTTATTTGAAGGTGAACAATGTTAGATGAATCAGGAACTGGCTGTTCAGGAGGGAAGATATGATTTACATGGAAGTTGTATCGTGAACCTTAAGTTTAAGTTTGAAAAATGGAGACTGTATTGCAGAATTTCTCCGAGATAAAATTCCTCAGGGATAAGAAGATATATCATTGTAGACTAAAGGCAAATAGAAATAGAATAGTGAAGATTTCATACGTTTTTCGTGATAATAGGGAAACTGGAGTTCCGGTGTTCAGTTGATTAGGATAAATACGCAAGGATTCAGAAGGTAATTGTACACTGAGAAAAAATTGTATTAAAATTAAACAAATATTTGTTCGAATACGACTGTGAATACATTTGTTCAAATTAGGCGACTAATTTCTAAAATGAAATACAGAGGTTCTTTGAACGTAAACTTTTTTTAATTTTAGAAAATAATTGCTTAATTTAAATAAATGTATTCATAGCCGTATTCGAACAAATATTTGTTTAATTTTAATACAATTTTTTCTCAGTGTAGGAAAAGGTCCTTAGAAGAGATTAGAGAAGAGCGTCGCGTTACACTCGTCAACGTTTCCCTCACGAAGGCCCCGCGTTTTTGGGAGATATGCGAGGAAACGAGCCAGCACTTTCGTCCGCGGTCGCAGCGGCGTAATGCAGTTTCGCGGCTTGAAGAAAAAGCATTTACTGATACAATGCTATCGGCGGACGTAGCGTGTCGCCGCTCGTTCAATATGCGAGGAGACCAAAAAACCGACTGAAAAAGAGAGGCGTGTTGACGTTCGCGTTCGGCAGAGGCTGTCGCGCTCGCCGCGTAGAAATTGATAGTCGATGGAGACCAACGAAGGAGAAAGTGAAAGGGTTACGTAAAAGTTAGCTGGCGGTTGCGAGAAGGTCTCGTCCTCTCCCGCCTGAGCCCCGCTCACCTGCCCCCTCCTCCATCGGCCGCCGCCGCCGCCGCCGCCACCGCCACCGCCACCGCGGGGACGTTGAGCGCGACGTAAGGCGTTACGTTCATCAAAGCGCGCTGAAGGAACGAACGAATAAGCCGGATATTCGAGCCGTGGCGATGCCGCGGACAAGCGGGCACGCTTCTTCCCTGTCCGCAGCTCGCCCAGTCTCACTTTCCACAGGTGGAAACGTGTTCCCTCTTTTCACTTTTCCAGAGTGCTCGTCTTTCCGCCCGTGAACAACTATCGCCGGTACATAATACACCAGCTGGTGCAGGAGCGTTTCTCGGAGCTATTGCACACCTTCTCGATCGGCCAAGGCGTGGACAGGCGTACCGTGGTATGCTACAAGAGCGACTTGAGAAGGTACTTCCCCGAAAGTAAAGAGAGAGAGAGAAAGAGAGAGAGAGAGCGAGAGAGAGAGCGAGAGAGAGAGAGAGAGAGAGAGAGACACCAGCGCTTCGATTTCGATTCCCGTAGAGACTCCCCGCGATTTTCCTCCGTGGAGAAGGAGCGCGCGCTCGCCTCTTCTCGTTATCCTTGAGCGCTCGCTCTCACCCGCGTTTCCCATTTTCTCGTCGATGATTTCCCCGTGATGCTCCGATCACGCTCGACGCCGTCGAGGTCGTGCGTCGTCCGCGTATCTACGTCGGACAGCGACGTTTCTTCGCAGTCAGCTGTCTCCTCAGCTTTCTTCTTATCGTGTGTGGCGACACGACGAGTGTGTAATTTTGCGAGCGCGCTGTGCGACCGCGAACGAAAGTAATTTCGACCGGCCGATCGCTCCCCGATTATCTCTCGATTGCCATCCCATTCGTGTTTCTCGGTCATCACCATCATGACACGTCGTATCTCCTCGATATTCTAAGGGTTTCACGTGCCATCATTTTTACTGTTAAAGGGACTGGGAGCCGAAAACGAATGCCCTTGAGTCGAAAGTGAGTCCTACGGCGAAACAAGTGGACGCGACTCGCAAGATGGGTGTTGAAGATCGACGATCGTCCTCGACGTCTCCGGAACACGCGCAAGTACAGCGACAAGGTGATTATGAGCTTGAATTAATTAATAATCGAGGTGAAGTCTTAGAGAGGAAACGAATTGTGAAGGGTTTGGGGATTTTCTTTTTTCTTTTCATTTTGCTTTTCAGCCAAGTTGGTACCGGCGGTCGAAATCTACAGGCCACCGGCGGCCAGGAGAGCCAATAATTGCTCGCAGGCGAGCGGGACGCAAATACAGTCGACTGCGGATTCTCCGTCGGTCAAGTAAGGCTTACTACACAGGGTGTCTGGAAAATCGTCCGCAATACTTCGGGAGTCAGAAAGAAACTATATATAGATATAGGTCCGAAAACAAGTCGTTTCCGAGTTATAACCACTTTTATGTTAAAACAAACGTAATTTAAATCTTGATGAGATGTCCCATATTGTTGATTTTGGTACTCCGATTTCATCCGAAACAATTCTAACATTAGTAAGGTCACACTCAAATTGTTCAAGTACTTCTTCTTCCGTTATAACATCTGCTCTAGGTCTGCCCTCACTTGTTCTCTTTTTTAATATACCAAATTTTCTGTCTACATTTTGGAAAGACTCTTTTCCCGATACATATCGATTTGGAAAAAATTAGGCATATAATCTTGCCTCGGTAGCATTGACCTTAAGCAAGAATATACATAAGATGCATATCAGCTAATTCATTAAAATTCAAACGATTAGTTGCTGATTACAGAAAGATTAGATACTCAATCTCAAACTACTTAGGATAAATAAGGTGTTGCTAAATAATAATGTGAAACTTATGGAAAATGGTCTTGAATGAATGAATGAAAAGTGGAAAATGAAAAAGAAATGAATTCTAACTTCGGACTCATAAAGCTACAAATGAACTTGCTTTCTACAGCTATTTGCTACTTCAAAACCATTACAATTGAATTACAAAACATTCGATTAATCAGACGCTCAGACGCTTGTAAAACTATTAAAATTAAATATCGTTCTACTCGGCTTGAAATTTTCATAACCGAATTGTTCGACTTATCCATACATTTTTATCCCATACTCCATAAACATTTAATAAGCATAAGAAATAATGAAAAATAAAAAAATTAATTTTTAACAAAATTTAAAAATGCGAAAAAATTTGTGAATTAAAAAAACAAAAATGAATTACGATATTTTTAATATAAAAGTAGTTATAATTCGGAAACGACTTACTTCCGACCTGTTTATATAACTTTTTTCTCCTTCTTTTTAGGTCCCAAAGTATTGCAGGCGATTTTCCAGATATCCTGTATAAAATTGCATAGAGCTATATTATTTAATTTTGCTTGTTATATCGTCTTTTTATTTTTTAATTTTTTCTATGGGCTATTAATATCTATAATCTTCTGTATAATGATAATAATATTCTACTATACAAGGTGTTCCATTTTAAATGAGCTAGGCAAAAATCTTGAAAAATATGAAAGATACTAAGAAACATTTCAGATAAAAATTGTATGGTTTCAAGAGGGACAACTAAAACAACTATATCATTTTGATTATAGATGGCGACTACTTTCAAGCTATTCACTGATTATTCACTGATCATTACTTTTCTTAAATCCCAATTTCTTATTGCATCACCTTTTTCTGCTAATTTGGACAACTTTTGTCTAAAACATTTTTTTTATTTGCCTAATATTTTTTGAGATATTTAAGGAAAATTGGTAATTTTTCAAGATTTTTAGTTTACGATATCTCGGCAACTATTTATCGGAAGAGAAAATAGTACTAGACTTTTTTACTCTGTCTCAAGAATATATTGTTACAATAGCGCACTAACTTTTGTTAACTTATCAATTTTTAGAACTTTCAAAATCATTAAATTAACAAAAGTCAGGGCGCTATTGTAACAAAATATTCTTGAGACCAAATAGAGTAAAAAAGTTTATATATATATATATTTTCTCTAATAACATCCTCTAAGTAATAATATTCTATTGATCTATTAATAATTATATAATAATGATTTCTATTAACTTTTATTTCAATAATTTTGTAATAAAATCGCCCCAATTGATTTTTTTTCGCCCCTTACTCTATTAACATCAAGATCGACGTAAACTGTATTTTGAATAAACGTTAATCGACATGTTTGCAATTTTAGAAATACACGGCAAAGGCGGCCTGATCGAGCGGTTTACATACCTAGGCACCGTAGGAGTTTGGAAGCCGAAGAAAAGAGGCCACGAAATCTAAAATCTTCTTGTACAAATTACGCCACATCGAGTAGGGATCCAAATACGAATGACAATTCTCAAGCACAGGATGCATGTTGCATTCAACAAAGTACAAGCGATTCGGGCTTAGATAACAAGTTGCCCGAGAGCCACAGTTCGAATATCGAGGATAATCGATTGCCACAGAAGGTACCGGAGAATATAGATTCCGACAAAGTCGTCAATCATGAAACAAACGATGATGTCGAGTATACTCGTAAACTGTCGGAAGTGCCGAAGGAAGATGTGCCAATTTTACCGGAACAAATGGAGACCGTGGCGACTAATAGCCTTAACGAAAGTAATAATACTAATCCCAGTTTATTAGAGTCGTCCGATAAAATTGAAGTCAACGATCAACAATTAGAAACGTCGCAGTCAACCGTGACAGAATGCCAGCCGACAGCGGAGCGTTTGAGTAGCAACAACACGACGAGCGATCAAAACGAACGACTAGTCAGGCGGAACGTCGTGATGTCGGACGTGTTGATAATTTCCGATATTGTCGAGGACAAACCGAAAAACACCGAGCAAGTCCCGGCGATTTTAACGTCACCTGAAAAGAAAGTGAAAAAGATCGAGAGACCGAAGAGTAAACCAGCCCCGCCACCTTCTCCGCCTTTGAAAATAAATAGAGATGAGTGCGATTGGGATAGTTTGTTCGATGACAACGGAGATTGTCTTGATCCAACGTTGATAGAGGAGGTTAGTACACGTCGCACATTGCTGTACGCATGTGTTCATGTTAAGCCTTAAAAGCTATCATCAAAGAAAATCACATTAATGCTTATGGGTGAAATTTTATCCCAGTGTATATATTCTTATTTTAGAAATTAGAAGTGTCAATCAAAGGCAATTAAATGTTTTATTATACTATTTTATTGTACTACTTTATGTACTATTATTAAATATTAGATGAAAAGTAGAGAAATTATTATTCGCAGCGAATAATTTAACACTTAATAAGATCAAAAAGATTTTCGCATGGGATGCAATTTCACCTGTGATAGCCTTTAAGGATTGATAACTGTGAAGCACGACGATCTCTTTTTTCCCCATTTATACCGAAGCTGCTTAATCGATTATCCGTCTTTTTGTGTAGCTTACGTCGGCAGTGGGTGAAGTAATGGTGGAGCAACCAAAGAATGATTACAAGGCGTACACCAAACAGGTCCAAGTGTCCAGCGACGAATTCGCACACGTTGTAGAGATTTACAATTTCCCCTCAGAATTTAAGACTAGCGATCTAGCGGCTGTTTTTAGTCCCTTCAGGAACGGTGGCTTTGAACTCAAGTGGGTAGACGACACCCACTGCTTGGGAGTCTTCAGCAGTCCTCTCATTGGTATGCACGTTTCGTTATCTATGTAATTACGTTGATTTTTTCCCGTTACGTAATATATAAGTTCTACGTATATATTCTCGTTGAAACACGTAACGAAATTGCGAACGCGAAGGGGAGATTTAAACACCGAGAAATCTTGCTATCGCCTTGCGTCTCTGATACTAACGATACGATCGAAGTCGTGATATCTAAGTAACTGATGGTCAGTGTTTACGTTCAGTGTTATTGCAATTAGCTGTATTTCCTTTTCGCTTCTTTGATTTCTTTTAAGCCGCCGAAGTGTTAGCATCCGATCATCCATTCGTGAAAACGAGACCACTCAGCGAAGCTAGCGCTTTGAGCAAAACGAAGGCGAGAAAAAGCGCGGAATTTTTGCAACCTTATAGGAATCGTCCCGAGACGTGCGCCGCTTTAGCTAGGAGATTAGTCACAGGTGCGTTGGGTGTGAAGCTCGCTACAGCTAGACAAGAACGCGAGCATGAAAAGAATGTACTGCGCGAGGCGAAAGGTAAGTTTTGGAGACCTTCTATTGTATAATCCGGTGATATGTATGTGATGTAAGAAACGATAATGCAACATTGGTAAACTTTTACCGGAATTATCGCGACTAATTGGGCGATCTATTTTTACGAGAGCGGTCGAAATGGCTCTCGAAAAAGATACGTTACATAAGAATAAAAAAGTGTTCGCTTATTTCTTTTAGCTCTGTTCAACGCCCATCGAAATATAAAATGCATTTTGTTATGTAAATCTGAATAATTTTTATATAAAATTACAAACTACTTTGTATGAAATTACAAAAATGATCATTTTTGAGCGTTTGGTAGTCTTAACGATAAGAGAAAATGCTTAAAACTACTAAAGGATTGTTCTTTTGCATTATAGAGAAGAGACGATTAGCCAACAAACAACGAGAAGATGTCTGGGAAGGCATCATACCTGGGAAGTAGCATTGCATCCTATTAATATGAGAGTATCTATAAAAATCATTTGTGCACTCGGTTCCACGGATGTTTATCATCGATAGATCGATAATTATCAAAAGTTTTCGGTCAGCCGCACTGGACTGTAGCTATATATTTCTTACGACTTGATTAATATAGGAAGCAGGTATGTGTTTAAGGAAGCAACAGTAACATTCAAACATCAGTAACATCAATAAACAGATTTATCCGTTTTCATATAACACACGATTAGCAGAAGAAAACTGAGAATGTTAAAAGGAATAAAAGATTAATGTATAAGATTAATATAAATAATTAGTTATAAATATATATATATATATATAATTTTGTGATAATTATACAAATAATTATGAGCTGATTTTAATTTACAGCAACAAGTTTGAATTAGTGGAAGATTATTTTAAAGAATGGCCAGAATTGAACGAAAACGTGATGATTAATTTAGTTAGATTATTAATTTCTCACGCTCATTCTCTTTGTAGCATCTTCACTCTTCTACTAATCGCGTGTTACAGTACGTGAACAAATAATTTTGTTTATTGACTCATCTGAAGCATCAAGTTGTCGGAATATCGTTGCTGTTTTAGATATGTTCCTGCTTTCGCAATCGCAGTCACAAAAAATGTGCAGCTAGAATCTGATGTGACTAACTGAAAACTTTTAGCAACTATCTATGTATCTATGGTAAGATACCCGCGGGACTGAATGTATCTTCTCGTACTACACACTTTATACATGTCATCGCGGTTGCGTAATTGATATAGTTCACAGGATTCGCGTAGTGTTATCCTTGCATCAGCACGGTCAATGACGCTTAAAGATGGGCAGGCGGTGAATGAACGAACAGCGAACGCAAACTTCCGCCGCTGCAGTTGGAAGATGTGTTTGATGGGAGTCTATAATAGGTCGTTTTAATGCAAATTCGATTTGATTCGATTCGTTTACAAAGCGGCACGTTGATGAAAGTCCATGTGAACGCCAGTACAAAGATGTTATCCCATATTATGTATGTGCGCTTTTGTTTTCTTATTCTAAATCAGTGATTGTGATAAACCTTATCTCTAAAATGATCAATACGGTGAGCATTATTATATGAGCATCCTTTATTTAAAAAGGCCTTTTATGTCGCTGCTCTGTCCTTTGGATTTGTTTTTCTAAAATGGCCATTTGTCTTTTATTTTATCCGAAGGATATACTCTTCGTATCAATATGTGAAGAAACGAACGCCCAAACACCATCGTTCGTTGTTCATTCGTTCAGCACATGCTCGCCTTGAGGTTGCAGGCGCTCTCGTGAAACGTCTGCACATACAGTTGTGCCTTACTTATTTATCTTTTACGTTATAGTTAGAAATAAAGACAATTTATCAGACACACAACTTATATGCATATATAAATTCGCTAATTTACCAATGCGTCGATTCTGACTCATCCGCGATGATTTATCTATTTCTCTCGGTAGACGATTCGACATACAACTTTAAGTTCAATATACAGATATTGCGATTGTTAAATATCTGATTACTTAGAATATCGAATAATTATCCTTTACTACTTGTAAGACGATAACACTTTACGAGTAATATTTTGTAAACGTATCACGAAGAAAAAAATACTCAGAGCCGGAAATATTAACGGTAGCATGAACGCCTTCCGATGCGAAAGTGTAAGTTTTTTTTACTGATGTGAAAACAAAACCGACGTGTTAGCACAGCTCGCACTCGTAACATTTTAGAAAATTGTAAACTGAGATGTTATTATCTCGATGGCTGTCACAGTGTTGAGTTTACGCGCGACAAACGAGTGATAATGTGTGGTGCAGTTTAATTGCGAGACAATAAGTTGTAAGAGGCGATACTTTCACGACATACAACGATTCATCACGTAGCGATATATCAAAATACATCTTTGCATGATCTTGTACAGTCCAACGGCGGAACTTGATATAACTTTATCAAAAAAATGGTGGCATCATAAATAATGTAATATGTCGGTATGAAACGTTTATAATTTTCACTCATGCCACTGATATACCTGTTATAAATGTTACAAATCAACGCACAATCATATTATCTATTCGTACCGCAGACTAAGTGTTACCGAATAGCACGAGAAAGAAAGAGAGAGAACAGATTGTATTTTTCATATATAATTGTTATCGACAAAACATAAAGATGTGTGTATCGCTTACCCCTAGTCAATGTACGCGAAAGATATGTTATTAACATGTGTTGATATGTGATGTGTTAACTGAGGAACTTTTGAGAAAGAAATAAAAATATTTTATATAGTACAATTCACACCAATTTTTAGTCTGCGTTGTATTTATTAGGAAATTGAATTAGTTCTGGTCCCTAGCAATAGATGGCTTTGGTAACAAGTTAATGGTTAGTACGAATGTTAAAATCTGGCAACACTAGAAGATTTGACATTTGTTGAGAAATCCTGAGCAACTCAAAACGACGCCAGTGAATCGTATATTTCCAGTAAGATAATATTTTGGTTTTAATCATTCTTTCATTATTACAGGAAATTTTCGAAATTTCGGTGGAGACTTTCGAAAAAGAGTTGAGTCTGAGGACTCGTTCGTTAGCCCACGGCGGCGGAGATACATGGCGAGCTTTCGTAGTTCGCTGGCTAACGATGTCGCACGAGTCCAGCGATATCTCGCAGCTCGTTGCAACCTTCTAGATTTTCGAATTTTTGCAAAGCTATCCGAATTTATTGCTCGCGCCAATGAGGCTTCATTCTTATGTTTCAGATGTTCGGCAACCAGAAATATTTGAGAGTTGTTATCTCGAGCGAGGTGTATTCTTTTGGTCTCCACTTGCATTTGAGAAGCGATCTGAAGCGTCACGTTTTTCCCGTAGCTCCTGCGTTCCGGCCGCCTAATCTTCCCTGGATCGACAGCTTCCTGAGTTCCTACATAATCCTGCATTCCCTCCGACTGTTCTTCCTCGGGATCATCGGCTTCCCGGTGTTTCTGCGTTCCGCCATCTGATCTTCCCTGGGAACATCAGTTTCTTGATTTCCCGGATTTCCTGCGCTCCCACGATTGGTCTTCCTCGGAATCGTCGGACCCCCGGTTTACCGCCGTTCCAGTGCTCTTGATTTACCGCCGTTCGGCCTTCCTCGGGCCACCAATTTTATTTTTTGTCGTCGAGTTTTCTTTTCCCATTAAAATATGCAAACAGACAGTGCCAGATCTTTATATTCCAACATTTTTTGGTCCTTCGAGCCAGATTAGTTTGTTCGCGTGAATTGTGTTACGCCAAGTTTCGGGAGCGATAAAAGTGCTTATCAGTTATTGCAACTCAGACGTTCAAGCGTGTTATCGGTTTGTACTTCGTGACGCACAAGCATGCAGTTCATTTCTGACAGCGGTTACCGATTGTGATCTCGTTCCTTTCATATCGGTGACGGACAGAAAGCGTTGTTCGGACATAAGTTCGTTATACTACATCATGGCCGATCTACAATATCGAATATCTCAACAAGAAACCCGATTTTCTTTAATACAACGTTCAGTCGAAGAGGCGACTGACAATCAATCTGCTTTAACTAATCGTCAACTAATTAACACTCGATTAAAAGTTTTGGAGGCCAATTGGGTCAAATTTCAAGATGAACATGATAATATTGGGTTGGCAACTAAGTGATTGCGGATTTTAAATAAGAATGAAAATTCAAAATTTTTGCTTAAAAATATAACTTTATTCAATTAGATACTGTCCGTTTTTGTCGATGACCTTTTGCCATCGTTCAGGCAGTGTCATAATTCCACGTTCATAAAATTTCTGATCTTTGCTATCAAAAAACTGAATTAAGTGTGATTTGACATCATTAGCGTCATTAAAAATTTTACCATTTAAGGAGTTCTGCATGGAAGGAAATAAATGGTAGTCTGAAGGCGCAAGGTCAGGGCTATATGGCGGATGTGACAACACATCCCAACCCAGATCCAATAATTTTTGGCGAGTGACCAAAGATGTGTGGGGCTTTGCATTATCATGGTGGAAAACAACACCCTTACGATTTGCCACTTCTGGCCGCTTTGCTTGAATTGCATCGCTCAGTTTGGCGAGTTGTTGAACGTGCACGTTTGAATTGATCGTTTGGTTGTTTGGTAAAAGTTCAAAGTGCAGAATTCCTTTATAATCCCACCAGACTGACAGCATAATCTTTTTTTGGTGAATCTCTGCTTTTGATGTCGTCTGAGCTGGTTCATCTTGCATCACCCACGATCTCTTCCGATTAATGTTGTTATAAACTATCCACTTTTCGTCGCCAGTAATTAGTCTTTTCAGAAATGGATCAATTTCGTTGCGTTTCAGATGCGAATCGCAGATGCTAATGCGTTGCGCCAAATGAATTTCCTTAAGCTGGTGAGGGATCCATTGATCGAGTTTCTTGACATAGCCAAGCTTTTTTAAATTTTTTTCAATGCATGTATGCGATACATTGAGCTTCTCTGCAATATCACGTGTTGTGCTATGACGATCTGAGTCGATAATGGCCTTGATATGGGTCTCATCGACTTCAACTGGACGGCCAGATCGTTGAGCATTTTTCAATGAAAAATCACCAGAACGAAATCTGGCAAACCAATTTTGACACTGCCTTTCTTTCAAGGCTTCATTCCCATATACGGCACATAACTTCTTGTGTGCTTGCGATGCGTTCTTGCCTTTTCGGAAATAATATAATAAAATATGTCTGAAGTGCACGTCTTGCTCTTCCATTTTTAAATTGGGATAAAAACAAAACTAAAGAACTAATCGATATAATTTTTGTACTAAATGAAAGGTAGAAGTCCAAACAATAAGAAAAAAATATAGGTTAGGTACTTTGAACACGTTAACGAAACAAAAGAAAGTGTAAAATCCATCTGTCGACAAAATCCGCAATCACTTAGTTGCCAACCCAATATCTGCAATGGGGAATTTGGGACATATAAGACAGAGTACAGACATAGTATATCCAGAGTGTTTAACAGTATCCTTATCAAAGCTAGTATATAGCTAGAATAGAATCAACCATGTGAAATTTTGAAATATTAATGATAAAAAATTTCTACCAAGAGAAAAAATTCTACCAATTTCTATTCTTGGTAGAAATTTTTTATCGTTAATATCTCAAAATTTCATGTGGTTGATTAAATAAAGACATCGATTTCATTACTAACCACGATCTATTCTAGCTATATATATTAGCTTTGATAAGGATGCTGTCAAACACCCTGTATATATATATAAAGCATTATTGCATATAAATTATATTACAAATGTTGCTGCAATATTGCACTGCAATGTTATTGCAATATTGCTGCAAGCGGACATTTTACCTTTGCTGCAAGATTGCAGCAACATTTCGCATCGTTTCTGCAATGTTGCAATCTTGCAGCATGAAATTATGAGGATGTTTAAAAATGAATGTCCGATTGGATTGCTTCGAAAGACAGATCGTTCTATCGTTGCGGAGTCGCTGTCGCGAAAAGATGGGAAAAAGTCACAGCTGACAGAAAATATTTTGACTGATATAAATTTAACCATTTCTTTAAAATAAAGGTTAAAAATTGGCAAAATAAGACCAGAATTAATTCAACCTCCTAATATATGATTTCTCCCCAAGTACTCCAAACTACGTTTGTAAATTGCAAAAGGAAAAGGTGTCAATGACAAAATATAGTTTTCAACAACGATAAGATTAACAGACGAGTTTAATATCACTGTCTACATTGTTATACGTGTGAAGATGCGATGTTAGATACGTAGATAATAAATCGGCGCGCAGGCAAGTGGCGGAAACATTTGAAATATGCTTTCTCAATAATACATCGTGTGTATATTTTTCACCTTATTTTTTATCTTGTCTCTCTCTTTAATGGCAGTATTACATGTTATATTCCAATGTTGCACCCCCCGTACACATAAATACAGTTACACGGTAGCAAATGCATTTGATTGTTCTTGTTTGTATTTTTTACAGTACGAAATGCTCCTTTCATCTTTTTTTCCGGTGGACTATACAATCTGATTGATATATCGGGAAAACGTTAGGTTTAACATGATCCGATCAAAATCGTTACCACTTGCTGCCTTTCTTCTTCTTCTTCTGCTGGACTTTGCGTTGTTGTTGACGCGGTCCAGAAGTTTCCACCGCTGGACTATGACGGGGATTCGGAGAAGGCTTGGTATTTGCAGGCATTTTAGTGATGTCACTATGAGCGAGAGCAATATGTTACTTCGCATTGTTTCAGAAATGATGATTGATCGCCTATTTATCATAAAACGAGAACGCATCGTTCACTCATATACGTACTAAAGATCACTAGCTCCTGTAGCTGCTCCCTGCGTGCCTTTCATGGCGGCATCTCTGTTTCTTCTGTCGCGTTTCTTACGGAATCCGCTACGCTCATGTCTTGGTAACCACCGCTCCGGATCGGGAGGTATATTCGGATCGTGGTTCTTCGGCAGCTTACCTTTGCGTTTACGTTTCTTCTTCTGCTTCTTCTGTATCGCATCTAATATCGGTTTGCTGGCGAAACAAATATCTAGTCAATACAATCCCAAGCTACGCGATAACAATAACAAAGCAGTCGAGATAATTATTTTTACCCGGGAGAGGGTTCTATCTTTTTCTTCACTACTTTGGTGCCGATAACCCAATTGCTACTTTCCAGCGCGTCCACGTCTATGGTTTCAGCGAGATCGTGAAGCGGTGGTAGTCGTTTGGACAACGCTTGCGCTTTAGTCGGGCAAAATTGGACGTAAGCAACTACTAATTGAGCCAAAGTCTTGACATCCGACGGCGAAGCATCGATCAATTCTTGCAGAATGTCGGCAGCGATCTTGAGCTCTCCGCTCCGCAAATAAAAATTAGCAGCCTGTCGCCATAATTCTCCTAGATTTTTGTTGGTTTCCTGGAAGAAAATTCCTCATGTGTAAAAATCGGCGCGCGATTTGCAATTAATGTATCAATAACATATCAAGTACGAATACTTTGTTCTTTTTATAATATGCGACCGCGTTCTTTAGAATATCCGATGCTCTTTCACGATTGTTATCGGCCATATGGAGCGTCACGAGCGCACTGACTATTCCTGGCAAGGATCTGTCCCTTTCATTTAGGTTCTCGAGGACAGCGATCGCTTCTTGTCTCTTTTCCTGACTCAAAAGTACTTGCACGCTAGCCAATTTCATGGGTAATTCCTTCTCGCCGACCGCATGCTGGGTCAACAATTTCATTGCGTCTATCGCTTTGCCTTCCTTGCTAAGTTGCACAGCTTTCACGAACATCGCGTCCGCCGCGAGCGTAACGTGATCTTTTGCGAGATTATTGCACAGTTGGTGGCACTGTTCACCCTGAAAAACATGTATGACAGATATATTTTGTCTTTGTAAATAATAACCAGACCGACAAATGAACCATCTTATTATCAGTTGTACCGCACAAAGACTCACTTGATCAGTAAAAAATGCTAGTAAACATTGATTGTACGCGATGTTTCTCCGTTGCCTGGAGGTCAATTTGTGTTCCAGACTTTCGTGAGTGGCACTTTTCATTCTCTTTTTACTGTCAAAGACGTTTTGATCCTTATTCAGACATACTAAATTATTGCTAGCTACGGCGACTAATGCGATATCGTCTGGCTTGGCCTTCAAAGCAGCTGTGTACAACGCTTGAGCTTCTTTCTCTCGCCCCTGCAACTGCAGGCAATAGCCAAGTTGTACTCGAATTACACCCAGTTCATTTTCAATTTCCTCCTCAGATGCTCCATCTTCCTCCAAGCCCTCCTTGCACATTTTTTCAGCAATCTTCAATTTCTTTTCAGCTTCAATTAAGGAAGTCCTATCGTCCTTGCTTCCTTGCGCAATCAAACGACATGCTGCGTTATACATTAATTCATAAGTGTGCTCGCGTAATGAAGGAACTTCCAAAGTCTATAATGTTTACCATAAGTTAAACCAAAACTCTTTTCACTACTTTATCTCAATACTAAGTAAATTTTTATCGCTTTATGACACAAGGAACTTACAGAATCCTGAATTGCTAGATTTCCAAGCACAGCGGCAAGATTAGTTTCCCTTTCTTCTTCATATTCATCATGTGAATTCTTGATAATGTCTCTGTATACTGCAAAACATTCTTCGTATCTTTCTAGACGATACAATATTTGAGCTTTTAGTTCTTTAATCTTTAAAGAAGGATTTTGTACATTATCTATTACTTTCAATGCTTCAGAAACTTGATTCAAACGATAAAGACAGTACCCTTTTTCAAATTCCAAATTCCTATAAACAGAAAAGGAATTATCTAAAACCTGTTAAAATATATTTTGTTGCAACAAGATACTACTAGGGATCTGTTTTTTTCAGCTGAACTAGTGCTGCACTAGAACTGTACCGGTTCAGAACTAAAACTGATGAGTACGGCAAAAGTTCATATATGCAGAAATGTCAGATAGGGTAGAAAAGAACGCCACAGTGCAGTGGAAACAACATAGCGCAACATGTTATTACAGATATTGATGATTCCTCATGAAGAAAATTTTATTTTATCTTTATGTACCTCCATTACATGCAGAATCTATCTGGGATGAAGAACATGGGAATATACTGTTACTTCATGTGGCATAATTGATATTAATAAAGTAAAAACTGCAGAAGTATCTAACGACCCAACAACTATAAGTCTGTTCTTTTTAAATACACCACCTGAACTGATGTAAATTTTGCCCTCACAATATATTGAACTGCTTGCACTAGGTCTGAAGCTAGTGCAAGCAGTACAGTGAACTGTTGCATTAAGTTCTGCTGTACTGATGGAAAGAACATATCAGTGTACACTTCTTGAACTAGTACAGAAGATTCAGCTGGAAAGAACAAACTTTAGACGATACAGTACAAAACTAATGTCAAAATGTCTTTTTCTATGCAGATATTTTTTCAAATTATATAATGGTAATAATGCTAAAATCATAATATTAGGGATATTAGCAATATTACACAAGTATCACATGTACTAAAATATCCATAAAAAGAAGAAATATCAGTGTTACAAAAGATCTATACAATATTGATATACAGTTAACACTAAAATAATTATGATATTTAATTTATATTAGATAATATTGTCTTACGTTGCCAATTTGGGAGTCTTAACAATAATTTGTAACGCCTCATTGAACTTGGACAGCTGTATGTAACAGATAATCTTGCAGTGCAATGCAGCCTCTTCATCTTGGGAGATGCCTAAGACTAAATAACAAAATGTGTGTTACTTTTATAAACTCCAGACGAAAGATTCTCTTGTTTCGAGACTTCTTTTATTTAAATACAAATTATTCTGAAACGAGATGCAAACATAACACAGTGTACAGAAACGTTAAATGTGACAGCAAGACAGTGATTATTTCTATTACAATAACCGATGTTTTTTACGTTATTCCGTTAAACAATTTATTTCCAACTCACTTCTATTCGCGGTTTTCAAAGCTCTTTCGTAATCCCCGTTCTGTCCTAATTTATTTAATTCTGTGTACAGTACGGGTAGGTTACTTTCTTTCGAAGCCATGTTGACATACGTGTGCCAACGTGGAGTCGTTGAAGCATCATGAGAGTAGTACAACCAGAGAGAAACCTGAGAGCGGCCACGGGCCAACACGACATTTTCTGCGACACCCACTTTCCACTGGGAAAGGACGCCATCTGCATCCATTTTGAGAGGGGAACTACGATGCTACATCCACTTTCAGGTCTCGGTGGTAAAATCTGCATGTGGTGGAAGTCCGTGCTACATCCATTTTCAGGCGGTTTATGTCCGTGCTGCAACCACAGTTGCCATCTCTATACCAGACTTTTAGACCCGGAGGTCTAAAAAGAGCGGCGGGAGGCGGGAGGAGCAGAAAAAATAAAAGTACGTATTAAATGTTAAATCTTCGAATACATGTTGCCGTATCAAAGTCTCCTCTATAATAAACGATTTGACATGTCTGGAGACGCAAGATTTATGGCATGATGCCCGCGTCCCGTTCCCTTCGTCCTACTTCTCAATTCAGCATCCCGTCCGCTCCGGACATTCGCTCGTGGCACTGACAGTGGCCGTCGGTGAGCATTCGATCCGCTCGGAGGAGCACGTGTTAATTAACGCGACGAGACTCCAATTATAAATATCTCGCGAGTCGACGAAATATTTGAACTTTTAGAAAAAACATCAAAGAACATCACGTTGTCATGGGTGAAATCTCACCCTGGTATATATTTTTTATTTTCGAAATAAAAAAAGCCAAACGAATGCAATTAAATGTTATTTATCACCATTGAATATTAGATGAAAAGTAGAAGAGTTATTGTCCGCAGCGGATAATCTCCCTGTATAAAATGTCGAACTGAAACATATTAAAAAGTATTGACATTTTGAATATTGACATCTGAATTCTGCTTTCTGATCCGAAGAAAGGGAAAGACTGAAAAGTATTAGTTCTCATTAAATTTCACCGCGCTAAATGCGAGATGGCAGTGATGAATGCTTCGCATTAAAAAGGATTCAATTCATTTCAAATATGCCTTGTATTCAATTGCAATCGATAATTTCAAAATGCGAACTTTCGTATTGAAAAGTATTCACTTCTTCTCCTAATTGTTTTCGGATTCAGAGGCATACAAGATTTTCACGTTCTATTCCCCGTCGCATTGAAAAGTATTGGCCCGCGATCCAATCTGAGATTTCCGCAAAGCAGAATTCACGACAAAATCTCGTGAATGCGAAACAATATTTTTAAATACGACATTTTATACAGGACTAACATTTAATAAAAACGAGACAAAATTCGCATGGAATGAAATTCCTCTCTTTAACGTTACCATGATCTTTAATTATTCTCCGAAAACGGCGTCACAACAACTTTGACACTCTGTACAATTAGTTGCTAACACATTTTCTAATCGTACACATTCCTCTTTAATTAACATAAAGCTAACAAATGTCCGATGCTTCGACAGAGTAATTTTCTTTATTTTCAGTAATCAATAAATAGTAATCAATAAATAGAGTACATCAATGTCGCGTACAGTTGAAAGGCCTCCTCGCATTCCCCTCGTCGTTCTGGAACCTTCGAGAAAAGAAGAGACGCTCAAAGGCAAGTCTCTCTTGCTTCAACCGTCGCCGAGGCCAGCAATATTTACATCGCGCCGATTGTGTTGATCGGTTCGCGAGCGACGACACTTTTTGCCCTTCGTATTATTCGTATTATTCGTATTATAATAATCGCGCACCTCGTGTATTCTACCTCATTCCATCAACAGCAGCCGTGCGCTCGTCATTTCCGTCTCGTTTAATTGAAAGAAATGTATCTCGTCGGTCTTCGAGATACTCAATCGGCATCGCGTCGGCATCGCGTTGATTAACCACACGGTCGAATCGCGTGTACCGACATTAGAAGCGTGAGCGAGTGAAATCCGAAGGACTCCAGCAGCTGGGAAGCAGGACGCCGGCAGCAATACGTCACGTTTCCAGGTATGTGGAATCATTTATTATGCGGGAGATCTCCGATAACGAGAGCGGACGTTTGACGAATTTTCCAGGAATAAGAAGTCGGAATTTCGCGCTCGGCATTCACAATCCGTCATCATCCGACTAATAATCATGACTTTGTGAATCTGCAATTACTCTCGTCAATCTCTGTCTGTCTAATTATTTATTGCATTGTTGTATACAAGAGATATTGATCCAGACAGAGACGGATAACGGTCCACGAACGCGGATCTCTAATTCATCATGTTCTCAATCAAACATTCTGAATAATTCTCAACTGTGTGCGTATACCGGTCTTGTGTAGAATATTCAACGTCATATCGCTTCTTAGACTGCGACCTTTTCTGTTTTCGGTCAGCACTTCTGTTCAAGTCTGTTTACTCTCGTTACGGGATCTAAATTTAAATGTCCATTCGTAAAAGAGTATTTTCGAGAGCACACAACTATTGTCTACGCTTCTTGTTGTCAGCTCTTTCAAGAGCTCCAAGTCCTATCTAAACTTTCAATGCCAATGAAGGAAAAAAACCGTAGCGAATATTCTCCATTCATCCCGACCAAACATTCTTTCTCTACCAACTTACTTACCAACCAAGAACGCTAAATTTTTGTTCCAGACGTTGCGGGAAGTAAGTCCAGCGGACGCGGATGCCGCACCGAAGGATCCGGTTCGGGAAGAGCAGGATCGGCCGGAAGGTAAAGTTTACAAGTTTCCTACACATCTGTGTTCAACTCTTTACGATCTTTGCCTTTGTAACTTGTTCCTCATCAGCTCTCTTGAAAACTTCAAGTCCCATTTAAATTTTTAATGTTGGAACAAAAATATAAAGATAAAAATTCCGTATCAAAATATATCCGTATTTTCGATTGGTCCCGATCAAAGATATTCTCTCTCTACCGCAGGTTTTCAACCGGGAAAATTATTTTTCTGTTTCAGTTGTTGCGGAAAGCAACAGCAATCCGGTGGACGCGGATGCCGCACCGGAGGATTCGGTTCGGGCGAAGCAGAGTCGGCTTGAAGGTAAGTTTACTATAGTCCTCTGTTTGACCCTTGGCGATATAGAGCTGGGATATAATTTCTGGCTCGACTTGAATTACGATCGCAGAGGGTAAACTACTTTTTTACTCGCTCGCACTCGTTGGTCAAATCTGATGAGCAAATGTGAATTTTTTGTTACAGAGTTGAAGCGGAACATGGCCGGCTCTGACTGCAAGTCGTTTCAGTGAGTCAAAATGAAAAGAGAAACAAAATTCTGCATGACGGATGTGGGACTAAAAAATATCGTTCGAGTCAATGCGAATTGCAAATAGATACTTGCATGTGTGTATTTGTGACGTTGAATAAAATACATTGCTCGAAACAATCAGGGGATTACTTGATCGATAGCCTGCATTACATACAAGATTTAAAATACTGAATGATTCTCTTTTGATGTTCAGTCATCTGAATAAGAGAATATTCATATGTACAAACGCGACACCGACATCAGCTGCTTTATTTTTATTTTCCAAGCGGGCCGCAGAATTACTGAACGATTTAATTATTTGACAATATTCAATTATCCGTATAAAATATATTCATACCTAAATGCCGATATCGTTAGCAACTTTTCTTTTATTTGCAAAACAGGCTGTAGAATTATTTGGCAATATTGTCCATTCATCACAATCCCTATTGTCTCGAGTAGCGTATAATGCGCGTAGAAATTGCGCCAGCGCACGCCGAGCTTGAGGTATCCTCGCTCGCGTGCCTTTGAATATCGTGACCGCGGTTGTCAATATACGCGTTTTTACTCGCGTTGCTAACAAAGAAAACTTAAATTCTCATTTCGCCAAAGTATCGCGGACGTAAGCTTCGTCGTGACAGAGCTATAATGCGTGAAAACTTTGCTCCGCTCCTCTCTCTTTGCGCTCCCTAAGGGGGACCGGTTTCTGATTGTCTAATCCTTCCTCGCGTGCATTCGCGTCGCTAATATTTCACTCGTAGATATCGATAATTCCACATTTTCGCGACTTTTCAGACGCAATCGCGAAAAGCACCGTAAAAATCCGTTGGACGAGTCAATAAATTTTCACACGGTTCTTACTCCTCGCCGATCGAGTTTATAGAGTCCGTTTCGCAGCGCGCAAAAAGTTTCCACCGATGGCGAGTAAAACGTCCGTTAATTGATGTAAATATCGCCGTTCTAATACCGCATATCGACCGCGTCGCGGAAGTGTGATGAAAGTGTAGCGATCACCGTGGGACGAGCTGCAAGATGGATGTTGCGCGACATGGAGAGCGGCAGCGGACATGAGCGGATATTGATGGATCTGGTTGGATGCAACAGGACATCATCAATATCATCATTGGTGAGTGTCTGACTCAAAGCTCGCAGAAAGAACTTATATTATTACTTTATTATTACTTTTATTATTACATTGTGCATGCCGCAAATTTGCATTGACTCTTGTAACGAAAAATATATTCCATGAATTACTGTCCCATATTATTGCCATATATTGTTGCCACATATTGTTGCCATATATTGTTGCCATATATTGTTGCCATATATTATTACCATATATTAATCCCATATATTGCCATGTATTCTCGCCATATATTATGGCCACTTGAAATCACACGAGCAATCAAGAAAACTGAATTTATCGGTAATCGCAAAAGCGCGGCAGACGTCACAAATGGATGTCAGCAGCCGGTCTCAGGATTGACCGATAACAATAATGTTGCTGCAATTTAACTTTGAATTACAGCGGCCTCAGCTCGCAAGAAACTTTTTATCGCGGACTAACCTTTCGAACGGAATGTTCCCGAGAAGCGCTCTTGAAACAAATGGAAGCTATAAGCGAACCTCATCGATAGCATATTTAAACTTCGATATCTCCTAAACGTCTCAAAATACAGGAACGCTCTTTTGCAATATAGTTCTATATCAAACCTACTTTGACCATAAAGTTCGACTTTCAATTCACAGTAGAAACGGAGATATTAATAACACAAGTTAAACAATATAACTCACTATATCTCCTAAACGGTACAAAATACAGGAACGCGCTCCTGCCACAATGTAGTATTATACCAACCCTAATCTTACCATAAATTTCCACTCTCAATTCCCAGTAGAAGCGGAGATATCAAAGGTACAAGTTGAAAAACTTTAACCTCCGATATCTCCTAAAGGGCTAGAGATACAGGCATGTTTCTTGCACCACAATATAGTCCTCTAAAATCTCTACATTTCACCATTAATTACGACTGTCAACTCACAGTAGAAGCGGAGATATCAACGGAGAAAGGTTGGAAAACTTTAACCTTCGATATCTCCCAAACGGCAAGAGATACAGGCCTGTTTCTGGCACCAAAATAAAGTATTCTCAAAACCCTATATTTTCGACTACATGGACGACTCTCTACTCCCAGTAGAAGCGGAGATATCAACGGAGAAAGGTTGGAAAACTTTAATCTTCGATATCCCCTAAACGGTTAGAGATACAGGCTTGGGTCTGGCATCAAAATGAAGACCTCTCAAAACCCTACATTTTCGACTACATGGACGACTCACTACTCCCAGCAGAAGCGGAGATATCGACGGAGGAAGGTTGGATATAGACGGAGAAAGGCTGGAAAAACTTAACCTTCGATATCTCCTAAACGGTTAGAGATACAGGCCTGGCTCTGGTACCAAATTAAAGTCCTCTCAAAACCCTACATTTTCGACTACATGGACGACTCTCTACTCCCAGTAGAAGCGGAGATATCGACGGAGGAAGGCTGGATTTCGAAGGAGAATGGCTGGAAAACTTTAACCTTCGATATCTCCTAAACGGTTAGAGATACAGGCCTGGCTCTGGTACCAAATTAAAGTCCTTTCAAAACCCTACATCTTGCCGTAAATGGCGACTCTCTACTCCCAGTAGAAGCGGAGATATCAACGGAGAAAGGTTGGAAAACTTTAATCTTCGATATCTCTTAAACGGTTAGAGATACAGGCCTGGCTCTGCTATCAAATTAAAGTCCTCTCAAAACCCTACATTTTCGACTACATGGACGACTCTCTACTCCCAGTAGAAGCGGAGATATCGACAGAGGAAGGCTGGATATCGACGGAGAATGGCTGAAAAACTTTAACCTTCGATATCTCCTAATCGGTTAGAGATACAGGCCTGGCTCTGGTACCAAATTAAAGTCCTTTCAAAACCCTACATTTTGCCGTAAATGGCGACCCTCTACTCCCAGTAGAAGCGGAGATATCAACAGAGAAAGGTTGGAAAACTTTAATCTTCGATATCTCCTAAACGGTTATAGATACAGGTCTGGCTCTGGTACCAATTTAAAGTCCTCTCAAAACCCTACATTTTCTACTATATGGACGACTATCTACTCCCAGTAGAAGCGGAGTATCAACGGTATCAACGGAGAAAGGTTGGAAAACTTTAATCTTCGATATCTCCTAAACGGTTCGAGATACAGGCCTGTTTTTTTTCCATAATATAGTCCTGTATCAACCCTATTCTCACCATAAATTTCGACTCTCAATTCCTAGTAGAAGCGGAGATATCAACGGAGAAATGTGGGAAAACTTTAACCTTCGATATCTCCTAAACGGTTCGAGATACATGCCCGTTTTCTTGTCACAGTATAGTCCTGTATCAACCATATTCTCACCATAAATTTCGACTCTCAATTCCCGGTAGAAGCGGAGATATTACCGGTATAAATTGGAAAACTTTAACCTTCGATATGTTCTAAACGGCTAGAGATGCAGGACCGTTTTTTTTACCACAATATAGTCCTGTATCGACCTTATTCTCGCCATAAATTTCGACTCTCAATTCCCAGTATAAGCGGAGATATTAACGGTACCAGTTGAAAAAACTTTAACCTTCGATATCTCCTAAACGGCTCAAGATACAGGCTCATTTTTCTACCACAGTATAGTCCTATATCAACCCTATTCTCACCATAAAGCTCGACTCTCAATTTCCAGTAGCAACGGAGATATGAACATTAAAGTTTAAAAATGTAACCTTTGATATCTCTTTAACGGCTCAAGATACAGGAACGCGTTTTTGCCACAATTTAGTCCTATATCAACCCTATTCTCACCATAAAGCTCGACTCTCAATTCCCGGTAGAAACGGAGATATTAAAAGTTCAATTTAAAAACTTTAACCTTCGATATCTACTAAGCGGTTAATGTTACAGGAATGATCCTTTGTCTCCTAAACGGCTCAAGATACAGGAACACACTTGTACCACAATATTGTCCTATATCTATCCTATTCTCACCATAAAGCTCGACTTTCAATTTCCAATAGGGATGGAGATATTAACTATGTGCGAAATCATGCTTGTCAAGTACGCTATTATGGTTGTAGCACGGACATAAGCCGTCTGAAAATGGATGTAGTACGGACTGCCAGTACATGTAGGTTTTACCGCCGAAACCTAAAAGTAGATGTAGCATCGTAGTTCCCCTCTCAAAATGGATGCAGATGGCGTTCTTTCACAGTGCGGGAAGTCGGTGTCGCCGAAAACGCCGTGTTGGTCGCTTTCATGTTCCTCTCTGGTACAACCATCGAGAACGAAGTATCAAAACATGCAATCAACTTCGCTACCAACCACCACCAGACAGCAACAACAATTTTGCCATGAGAGTTTGAATCTTGGTTAACAGATGGCATTTGAGTCTCGATCGAGTGAGATTCGAATCTCTGCTAAGTTACCTATTACTTTTATTAATTTCAAAATCTCCGCTACGAGCCGCCACTGCTTCTATTAAACAATTATGATCGGTTCATTTGCATATTTGCTTCTATGTTAACAGAGGATAAATTTTAAATACATAAATATTATTGTCTGTGTTCAGAGAACACAATAGTTGAGAAGTCGACTTTTTGAAAAAGATTGTTATCGGTAGATCTAAAGTATACACCAATCATATCTTATAAGATAATTTTTATTAAACAATTTTTACAATTGTGTTTTCTGAACGCAACCAATAGAAGGTGCCTCGCACGATGAAGAAAGCGAAATAGTTTGAGGTAAGTCGCAGAATAGGACAGCATTCCCAATGAGAAAAAAAGTATTTAAAAAATAATTTTACAAATATTAACAAAACATTTAAAAGACATTTTTAAAACGTTAAAAATAATTTTAAACCAGTTATTAATGTAAAATAAATATAAAATATACGTTAAATAAATATTTTTCTAATATATCATTTTAAATAAAGAATTAATGTAAAATATATATTAAATGAACGTTAAATAAATATTTCTTTTGTGCAATGAATGAAAAAAATTTTTTTAATGAAAAAATGGAAGAAATTAAAAAGAATGTAAAATAAATATTTGAAAAGCGTTAAAAAAATATTATCCGCTGATTGGGTTACATTAAATATCCCAATAAGTTAATATCTATAGACAACTCTATATATTGGCAAATAAAAAGAAATTGCGATCGTAATATAAATAAACAACAGGTCGAATAATTTTGGTTCAAATAAAGTAACTTTGATTATTAAACAGTACGGTTGTACTCAGCGATAGATAGTCATATTTGTAAGTAAATTCCATTAAATAATTATTTCATACTTTTCATCGACGGCAAATTGACATCTTATTATCAGCCATAACGGGAGAAGAAAATAATTCGCTCGAACAATCGCGAGAAACGCTAAAAAAGATTCGGAATTCTCAAAACGTTTTACAACGAATTTGCATGACAAAGTCAGTGACGCGCGGTTTTATGCATTACACATAAAAGCTGATTGCCACGGCACTAATGCAATCATTCAACTTTATTTCCGACATTTATATGATTGTGCGCTAATTACGCTCCACTATCAGAGATCAAGCGCCAACAAGATTCTCGCGCTCCAGGTGTGCCAGGAATATATATCCCCGTTAACATTAGTATTACCTGACACACAGTTCTTTCAGAACGCTCTTGAACACTAGAGAGCTAAACGTACCTTAGATATGAAAGCTGCAAGCATACTTCTCGTCACTTTAGCTGGCGTGTTAATTCTGCTAGTAAGTAACCGTTCACGCGACAAACGAAAAAAGAACGTCTCGGTTTTTCTTCTCTATTTCATGCAAAAATATTCGTATCGAGAAGTGTTGGTGTTTCCGGCATTTCAAGACTTCGACGAGATTACACTTTACATTATTATGCAAAGTTTACATTTGCATGATAATGCGCGGAGCGCTTAGTTCCATAACTTAACCTTAAAAATTTCATAACTCAGTTTCATCGCGAACCTAAAGATAGTCCCAATCGATCGCGTCGGGAAATAGTATCGAACGTCACTCGACGCGATTATCAAACTTATTTGATTTTACATGTTCGAGTACGAGGGGACATTAAACGAGACTGTCGTCAACAAACGAAAGTTTCCTGGGGTAAGGACTTTTTATGTTGCTCGCGCATTGGCAAGAACGCTCATTAATCTTTCCTAATCGTGTTCCTTGATTCAGATTCTTTGAAACAATTAAAGGCCGGTAACGTTGAGCAAGATGACATGAGATTGAAATGTTATTTAAAGTGCTTCATGATGAAAAGCGGTATTCTTAACAAAGACAACACTATCGATCTCGAAAAAGCCCTACGTCATTTGCCGCGTAGTATGCAGGAATCGTCGAGAAGGATTCTCAATCGATGCAAATCAATCCGTAAGTTTTCCACTTCCCTCAACGTCAGGCATCTTTGTCGTGTAACAATGTCGCTTTGATCCTGTGTAACATCTCTTTTTCATCGTACCTTTCTTCCTTTTTTTCCGTAAAATATAACAGAGAACACGCGCTTAAAATTTAACGAACAGCTACTGAGTGTTAGACGATCTAATCGGAAAGTTAAATTTTCAGCCGCGGACAATGCCTGCGACAAGGCTTTCCGAATTGCCACGTGTTACGTTAAGGAGCAACCCGAAGTAAGTCTATTAGAATGTAAATTTAGTCCGCATTTTTTCACGACACGCACGTTCTGTTTGCAGATCTTGAAAAGCGCAGCATTCGTTTGAAAATCTACAATTGCTGTGCATATTCAAGCAATACAGAGTCAAGCAATCGCGTCGTACAAAATATAAACGGGAGCAGTGCAGTACGGATTAGCCAGAAATGTAAAATGTATCACTTGTATCATTGAAAGGAAAAGAAGGGAAAAAGAGAAAAAATAATAAAGACTGTTTTTTTCTCACCTGAGCGATTCGTCGAAATAAAAATTATATAGCAAGTATATATATAAAATATCTGTTGAAAATACCAGACCAACTTTTTTTTGTATGATTTCTCGTTTGTATTGCTTCTTAAGTAATAATTACTTGCACCTCTTAGTGTGAGATTTATTTAAAGATTAAACGATTACTTCGCTTCTCATTATAAAATACTTTGCAACCAATTTGCCACCATGACGAACCGTAAAGAATAATGACATAGAAAAATTATATGCAATTTCAAATTCTTTGATCCTCATACACGATATACGATATGTATTATACAGGGTGTATAAAAAGTACAGGAATGGCGAAATATCTCGAAAACTAAGCATTTTAGAAAAAAATGTTTCAGACAAAAGTTCTATGGTTTCAAGAGGGACACAAAATGATTAAATCATTTTGTTTACAAATGGCACCAATTTCGAGATATTCACTTTATATCATTACTTTTTTTAAATGGAAATCCCAATTTTTTATTATATCATTTTTTTCTACTAATTAATTTTAATGACTTTTATCTCAAACATTTTTTTATTTGCCTAATAGTTTTTGGCAATAGATATTTAGCAAAGATATTTAAGGAAAACTTGGTAACTTTTTCAACATTTAACTTACGATATCTCGCTAAATACTTGCCGGAAGAAAAACTGGTTCTAGACTTTTTTACTCTATTTGGCCTCAAGAATATATTGTTACAATGCTCTAATTTTTGTTAACTTATCGACTTTTCGAAATTTCAAAATTATCAAATTAACAAAAGTTAAGGCATTATTATAACAGTATATTCTTGAAACCAAGTAGAATAAAAAAATCTAGTCCTATTTTTTCTTCCGACAAATAGTTACAGAGATATGGTAAGCTAAATTTTAAAAAAATTACCAAATTTTCTTTAAATATCTCAAAACATATTAAATGAATAAGAAATGTTTCAGACAAACAGTTGTTTAAATTAATTGGTAGAAAAAGATGATATAATAAAAAATTGGGATTTCTATTTAAAAAAAGTAACGATCAATGAATATCTCGAAAATAATGCCATCTGTAAGCAAAATGATACAGTTTTATGTCCTCCTGGAAACATACTATACAACTTTTATCTGAAATATTTTTTTTCTAAAATGCTTAGTTTTCGAGATATTTCGCCGTTCCGGTACTTTTTATACACCTTGTATATACGTGTATGCAGAATATCCTTGAAAAAGAAATGCCGCTAGAAGGGAAAAAGATGAACGACCATGGTAACGCTTAACGTTTGTTTAAAATTCCTGCAAATTGACGCAAGCGATGCACCACACGTTTCGCTAAAAATTTCAAAATTCATCCGGGGGTAAAAAAATTGTTTTTGTTTGAAACGCTTGCGCTTCATAATTGATCCTTTACGCCCTGCTGCTACGATTTAATTGTAACGTAACACTGTAAAAGCACCCGTCATGTGTGATCATTGTGCGTAAGTACCAAGCATTTTTAACCTCTTACTTTTTATACATGTGTATGTGTGCGTATGTAGGAATATATATATATATATATATATGCGCGAAAAGTGGCAACGCGAGACGCGGAATTATACAAATTATTTACGACGCTAGCGATTATTTCTGATGTATCATTATATATAATCCTCCGACATGATTCTTTATAGCAAAATTATCAGCCAAAAAGGATACGCCGGTCAGGTGACGTGTCGGTGCGACCAGTGAGTGTCTCTACGTATATTTTTATAAACTTATAAATATATCCGCGTGTGTAGGTGGTGTACGTAACACGAGATACATATTGTATGTCCGCAGGGATGAGAAAAAGAACAGCACTGCCGTCAAGGAAAAGAGCATCGGTGGATGCTGCAGCAAAAGGTAAAGACCGCAATAGTCACACTTTAACTTTCCGATCAGCACGGACATTTATTCTCGACACATCTTCTGATCACCGCACTCGCGCTTCACGCTTTCTGAAATATTTCCCTTTTGATATTTCTCCTCTAACCTCTTCTTCTCTTACAAAATAAGAGAGAGCTCATTTCGAAAACCTATATGGCCGTCTGGCTTTACAATAACGACTTTACGAGATTCGCAGCGCGCTCTCTCGGCTATTTGATACATAATTCAGTGATTGACTCGACCGAATGCGCAGAGAAAAGCAGACAGAAGGAGGATGCTGCGGCTCGAAATGTTGCGCCGGCACGAAGCAAGAGCGCGGCGGGTGTTGTAGCGATGTTAATACGGATGAAAAGAGTTGTTGCCCCACGAGAAAGTAATCCGCGCCGTTAAGCTGGCCTGGCGCGTCAACGAGGTTAGAAAGGCGGCCATATGGGTGACTTTCAGGAAACGAATTGACAAAGTGTCTCTATTCTTTTTCACTCGCACGATTTCGAAATTCGGACTCGCCGAACGAGCGTCGTCGCGAATTTGACGGGTCGCTCGAATGAGATCGCGAATCCGTGAGAGCGGACGCATCGCTTTCTCTCTCGGGACCTGCGCCTCACAATCCGTCTGATATCATCAGCGTTTTAACATTTTAACAGGGCGAGAGAAGCAGCCGGCGGTTGCTGTATGTCAGGTTGCTGCAAACTGCGAGGCAAGGACGAATTGAAGCAGGAATGCTGCGAGAACGGCAAGCAGGCGAAGAACAACGCGGAGGGATGTTGCGCGGAAAATCGCAAATAACTCCGACAAATTCCCGCATCGTGTATCTTAATTAGAAAGAACTACCGTCACTCTGCCATTCCCATCCAGCGTAACATTGTTGCGTCGCGAGCGCGCGCGTTGGCACCGGCGCGGAAATATTCGAATAATAAAAATATCGAAAGCCGTGTACGAATTCGTTTCGAAGCCGTGACCGCTTCCTCTTTCGCGCATGTTTCGGCCATTTGCGCGCTCCTCGAGGTATTTCGATGACTGCATTTAATCAAAGCTACCGTCAAATATCGCTCCAAGCTGGCTTTCCGATAATTACGTTTATAGCAAAGGATATGGACGAATAAATACCCATAAAAATAGTGTTGTCGGTGCTTACATTTTTCAACAAGATCCAAACAAAATTCGGTAATTATGCAATATAGAGGATGCAGTGACTTTGACCTTGACATATGTTGTCAAGGTCATCACTCTGAGTAATGTGCAGAAGGTCTTAGGGCGGCGCTCATTGTTTGTGAAAAAGTTATCAGCGAGAGAAGTTCAACAAAATGAACGTAATTCATATTCACCGTTTATAATAAACAATGACTGCCAATTTAAACTTTGTTGCGAGTGGTACTCAGAACTATCAAAACGAATTATCAATCAACGCTCGTTTTTATATACATAAGTTTTGACGCTTAAATCTTTCGCCTTTCTAAATTGATAAGTCTACCGTATACTAAAATTGTAGATTCTGAAAAGAACAGCAAAGTCCCCTACGCAAGATTTGCATTTAAGTAATTGATTTGAGCCAAACTTGCGTAAAGGTCTTTGCTAATCTTCTCAGAATCTGTTATTTTAGTACATCGTAGACTCATTAATTTAGTAAGGTGAAAGATCGTATTTACGAAACTCGTCTTGTATTTTCAATAATTATGCAGTTAAGACTCTTCTCTGCTCACATATGTGTAAAGTTTACCGTACCTAAATATACACAGTGTCGAAAAACTACGCTCGATTAATGAAACTTCTTTCGTTAATAACTTTTTAACAAACAACGAGCGCCACCTAAAACCTTTTGCGCATTACTGAGAGTGTTGACTTTGACAACATATGTCGAGGTCAGTCATTGAAGGTGCATCCCCTGTATTGTGCACATTTACCCAAAACTCGTGGGGTGAAATTTCACCCCACTGCCGTGCGGCAGTCTTCAAGGATTAAATAATTGTATCTGACGTACGCAGAAGTGCCTTTCTCTCTCCTCCCGTCCTCCTGCGCTCGGCAAGAAGAATTCCTTCGCGGGACTTTTCTCGCACGGCGACACGTGCGTCGCGATTCCGTCGCGTGTTCAATCGGCCATCGTGGATGAACCCTTTTTATTCCCGAAACAGGGAGAGAGCGGGCCCGCGCGCAAGAGAGGACGTCGGCCAGGGTCGCGACAGGAGAGTGCGCACGGTCGAGCACTCGAAGAAAAACGTACGTAGTACGTTGCGAACGATATCGGCGATGTCGTCGCCGGTGAGAGTACGTAAGAAACGTGGTCTACGTCACATCCGTGTATATTCACGACGGTGACGCACATGCAAGAAACGGGGTGCCTCGAGCAAAAGTTGATAAGGGCAAAAGTGCGTGTGTGTGAGCGCGCGGGGATGATGCGGCTCGATGCGGCGCGCAAGCGCGACGGGTGCAGAGCTTTCGAGCCACGCGATGGTAGCAGTCGACCGTCTAAAACCGCGAAACACGTCCCGGCGTTCTCGAGGAAGAGGTAGTACGCGAGACCGCCCGTTGTCGTGTGAGTCCACCCGCGCTTCGCCGCCGTCGTCGCTGCCGCCGTCGCCGTCGCCGTCGCCGCCGCCGTCGCCGCCGCCGCTGCCGTTGCCGTTGCCGTTGCCGTTGCCGTTGCCGCCGCTTTTCTTTCGTGTGTATGTGCGTGATTCCGGCGAGAATTCGAGGGCGTCCTTGGCCGCGCTTGGTCTCGGCGACCCTTCCTCCTCGATCGTATTCCTTACCGCTCGCTCACACTTGATATCGACAGCCAACGACAGCGCAGGCCGGATCGCGAGCGAAATCAACCGCGCACCGCCGACGTCGCCATCGACGTCGTCGTCGTCGTCGTCGTCGTCGTCGTCGTCGTCGTCATCGTCGTCTTCGTCTTCGTCGTCGTCGTTCGCGCCACGAGCGTCATGACAGCGTGCATCAATCAGCGCGCGAATCGATCGGACGTTGGATGCGATCGGAGGAGCCCGTGACCTTGAATGTCGCCGTGCTAGCGAGAGATACGCCGGATTAGAGGGCAATTAACGCGCGTTACCCGCCGATAACGCGCTAATGGGGCACAAGCGGTACCCGCGTATATCTTCTCGGAGGAAGCGCGCACGGTGTGCTGCTGTCGTCGATGATGCCACGAATCGCTCATGTTTTCACAGTGGGTGCGCGCCACACGATCATCCTCTCTCGCCCGTTGCCATTGCCATTGCCGTTGCCTTCGCGATCGCGTTTTTCGAAGCATCTCGTCGAGCCGATTCGCGAGTGCGACCACGACCGCGATCGCGATCGAAGTGCGGATTCGAGCGTGGATCTCTCCCGCGGATCTGCCGCGATTTTGCCGCCGATTCTCCACTGGCCACATCGTCCTTTTCGCGTGTGATCCAGAATTGTACTTCGTCCAGTTGATCCGTGCGCGTTGTTCATCCGTTCGTCCTTGCATTCGCGCGTCTCGTCATTTACCGCTTCCACGGCGCGGCACTCGAACGCGCGCTGTTTTAACGCGCTCGGTCCGCCTAGCGCTCGATTTGATACGTCCGCTTCCGGGAAGTGCACGTCGTAAATGCTGAGAATTGTTCGAGGGGGTTGAAATTCACGACGCACCGCGATACGACGGCGATAGGGAAAGACGACGATAAGGCGAGACGACGAAAGAGATAGCCGGCTTGAAACGAGCAGGGATTACCGAAGATTGGAAGCTTATCGAGAGAAAGAGAGAGAAAGAGAGAGAGAGAGAGAGAGAGAGAGAGAGAGAGAGAGAGAGGGAAAGAGAGCATTCAGTCGAAAGTCGGGAGCTGCGTGAATCAATTAGATTCGCGTGTCTTTTCTCAGGCCGGACGCTCCGCGACGGAAATGACCGCGTAGAAGTCGAGTTTCAAGTACGAATGACACGCTCAACGACGCTCTTTCAGCAATGCTCTTTCGTTGTCGCGTTTTGTTGCACTTTGCCGAGAGTATACGCGCTCTCGCGGGTTCGCGGGAGCTGCCTGAGGGAATTTCAAGGACAGCCTTAGCGCCGGCACAGCGACGGACTCTGCAAACGTAACAACTGTACTGTCTTGAGCGCTCGTTAATCGTGCTGCGAATAATTCTCAAGTTTAATGTTTAAGCAGCGTCTCTCCGCTCGCGATGGGAATGCGTCCGGGAAAACGGATAAAACGGTTTAATTATGTCAGCGAAGATGAAGAGTCGTCTTTCCGTTGTGATGCAACGGGGCGGCGAGGTAAATCTCTTCTCTTTAAGCTATTTCCATTGTGCATTAATAATAAAAGGCAAGGATGAGAAAAGAGCGCGCAACTTGAGAATTATCGATGACTTCCAGTCGGAGGCGAAATGTCTACATCTATATTCGGTTTGATACGTTAACTATTTTCCGGGGAAAATGCGCGCGATTTTCGCCTCGGCCGCCCCCCCTCCTCTCCTCCGCTCGTCGATTTTGTACCTCGCACGAGGCGGAATTAATAATTGACACAATGCGCCGTATAAATTTAACTATAACCGCCGTATAAATCTAACTATAACCGCTCTCTCTCTCTCTCTCTCTCTCTCTCTCTCTCTCTCTCTCTCCCTCTCTCTCTCTCTCTCTCTCTCTCTCTCTCTCCTCTCTCTCTCTTTCTGCCGGCCGATCGGATATCTTTCGAGAGAAGCAGCTGCGCCTGACGCGCGTAAAACGAATACTCGGAGAGTGTCACGAACGATAATAGACTATTGGCACCCACTGACTTCCGGCTTGCGCGATTATCGTTCGGCCAATCTTATGCAATTTTTCAATTAGTCCCGCCGGGCTCGCGAATGCGAATGCGATTGCGATCAAGCCTCGTAAAACAGATTCTTCCTTCCTCCGACTCTACGACGTTAATTTACATTATCGTGCAAGTTAGAGCGAGAGCGGAGGCCGCGGGTATTAAATACTCGCTGGATATCGAGTGGACTCTCGTCCCCCTCGTGGAGGAATCAATTAGCCGGGATTCAAAGGATTTATCAACGCAACGTGCAAAATTGTGCGGTACAACTTGACATTATCACAACTTCTGCGCCGTCGTGTGCGCTCGGTAAATTTTTCGATTTTATTCTCCTTGTCTCTTGTCGTCCTTCCTTCCTTCTTTCCTTCCTTCCTTCCTTCCTTGCGTTTTCTCCTCCATTCGACTTTTCTTTCAATTCCTAACTACTCTCTCAGGTATCTCCTCTTTTATTTCCTCGTTCGTGAGTTATCTCTGGCCGCTCTTGATCCGCCTATCGCAGTTTCATGCACTGAGGAGAAAGCGGGAGAAAAGAGACTCACACGGAGACTCGGGCCGACCCTTGTCGGAAAACACGATAAAAGGATTTGCTGTCTGAGGGGAAACATTCTTCCTCGCAACTTTACGCAACGCGTTTTCATAACAATCGCTTAATTTCGCGCGTTCCGCCCGACTTCTCGCGAGAGTTCCCGCACTCGCAGTCGATACTCGCATTTCTCAAAGTAGGCTGCGAGCGCGCGCGGGTTGACAAGTTTAAGGGGCGACGTGTGTGAAACGGCGCTTTTCCTCCACGCTCGAGTAATACCGCGCTGAATATACGCTACTGAAATGATTTTCCCCGTCGTATTCGCGCCTTAAGCGACTTAAGCCGCGCGTCAAAAACTTAAATCGACTGGATCGCGGCATGAACTTTCAAGTCGCGGATATTATCGTCCGCCGCGCCGCGTTGGCCCGCGCGAAAGTGTGCCCCCCATTAATGAACGCGAGCCGCTCTAGGAAAATTACTTTTTTTGCAACGCCGCCTGGCTATATCGATCGCCATCGGTACTATTCATCCGTAATGACCAAGTTCAACGGCGGCCTTCCTCAACGGCCGTAATATCGAGTGTTCGTTACACTGCTAAAACGAGGAAGGCCGCGAGGACGCGAGGGTGCGGGGTCAAAGATGATCATAATAATCACTCAACGATGAATTATCCAGAAATAGCCGCGCGCTCTCGGTCTATAATGCCGCGAAAGAAGACGTCGGGGCTCTTTGAAACTGATTGTTCACGCGCGGCGCGCGGAGTGATGGCGCACGTATAGGGTGTAACATCAACATATAAATCAGTATAACGGGTTGCCTGCCGCTATTCGGACGATAATGCAGAGGTTACCGAGAAAGTCGCTCGTTGACTTTGTTGATAATGATATTTGCAGTGTTACTGATTATGAGTGCAACTAACTTTGCACCGTGATCGTTATGGCAGTTTTTCGACCGTTTGTGACGGAAATCGAGCCTCATTGAATTGAAGATGTGTAAAAACATAAACCTGAGAAATATACATTACGGATTTAGTTAGAGTAAATAAGAGTAATAGATTAAGAGATAAATAATATAACATATTTTCTTGTTTCACATAATTTTGTAATTTTCTTCCTGCGTTGAAAAGTTCGATAGGAATTAGAGATTAGAGAGAAATATTTAGAAGTCTTATATACTATATTCTATGCGTGTTTCTACAAAAGGTCGCTTCTGCAAAGGTAAGCTGACCAAAAACGCAGCATAAATATTAATTGCAACTTAATCGACGACAACTATCAAGCGACATATTTTCAGTGTATTATAGTCTTGTAGCTTGATCTGTCTAATTATCTCTTTTATCGAAAATAGAGCTCGATAGTTGTCGTCGATCAGAAGTGATTTCTTGTAGAAACATGAATAGCATATAAGACTTTTAAATATTTCTATACCGTTCTTTCTAATCTCCAATTCATATCGAACTTTTCGACGCAAGAAAGAAATTAGGAAATTATTTAAAACAAGAAAATAAAATTGTATTACTTATCTCCTTATCTATTACTTTTATTTATTCTGCTTAAATCCGTAATGCTTATTTCTCAGTTTCACTCTTTTAAACATTTCTTTTTTAATTTAATAAGGTTCGACTCCTGTCTCTCTCATAAATGGTCGATAAATTTCAACACAAAAAAGGAATTAGGAAGTTATGTGAAATAAAAATATATTATATTATTTATCTCCTTAACTATTATTCTTATTTACTCTGCTAAATTCGTAATGCTTATTTCTCAGTTTCACTTTTTAAACATTTCTTTTTAATTCAATAAGGCTCGCTTCTTGTCAAACGATCATGACGATCACAATGTAAAGTCAGTTGCACTCGTTATAATTGGGAGCATTACAAATATCATTGTCAACGAGCGACTTTTTCGGCAACCTCTGCATTATCGTCCGAACAGGCAGGCAACCTGTTATACTGACTACAATATGTTAATGTTATATCCTGCACGTGGATTCGGGCTTCGTTTCTTAATCGTTCGGTCGTTCGACGACGCTACGCGTGTCATTCAAATCCAGCAGAAGTGCTCTCCCTTCTTTGGCTCGCTTTTTCCTATTTCTTTTTCCTCGGTTTTTCTTTACGACCGAACAGATACGCGTCGGCGTATTAGGTGGAAACCTACCCAGTATCGGCAGTCCTTCCCTCCCACCTCTTTTTCTTCCTTTTCTTCTTTTTAATGAACTTTCGACCGCATTCTGTCTGCACGAGTCCAATATATCCGCACGACAAGGACGATCCCGAAGGAGAGGATCAAAGACTTACACACGACGATGACGACGACGACGCGAAGCGAGGTGACGCGATTGTTTTAATATCGCCCCAAAAGAGTCCGTCCAGTTACGTGCCCCCGAGGGTGAAATTTCTCAGACGTCACGCTCGTGACGGAAAATGAAGCGGTAGTTGTTACTCGATAAAATTGCCGGGGCGAGAAAATCTACTGAAAGTTAGGGCGCGCACCGGCACGCGTTTGTCCCTTAACTTTGACTGCTTTACGATTAATTGGCGACAGCGTTTGCGGCACGTGTGTATATGTGTGTGTGTGTGTGTGTGTGTGTGTGTGTGTATGCGTGTGCGGCAACGCGGAGCGTGAAACTTTCGCAGACTTCGTTTTAAGCATCGCGAAGCATCCAGAGGGAAGAACAGGTCGCTCTGTTTCTCCCTCCCGTTGGCCCGCGAGTAACTTGTATAGCTGCACTCGATAAAATATTAGCATCGTCTCCTTCCGAGAACGATCGCGAGCGCGGGAACGTTGAAAATCGGCCAGCTTTACGGCGCGAATTTACGAATTCATTCGCTTGTTCCAGGTGTCGGGAAAGGGCGGTAAACTTTAGAGTTTCGCACGAAAATGCGAGCATGAACGAAAAGCCAACGAGTGCTAGAGGGAGTGTCCGAACTTTCGACATTATCCCCCCGATTATGTCACCGTTTTGCCCACGCGTTGCTTCGAATATCGCGGCTGGGAGGGGAAGCGCCGTTCCGTCGGACAGATAAGCGACGAATATCGAGCGAGTTGAATTGAGCGCGAAGCTCAAGCGAGCGAGGATACAGTCGAGATCGCGGGTGGAAATCCTTGTAAAACCGCGGCTGCGGCCCTCACCTCCTACCCCTCCCCCCCCCCCACAGCGGCGGCTTCGGTGGAATCATTAACGATTTGCGGTACTTGGAGACGGAGTCAAGATGAGAAAGCGGCCGAGAAGAATCGGGGGTCGAACGAGCGTAGCGAACGAGCCGAGGTGCAGCGGCGAAGCAATGACGTCCAGCCGGCGTCGTCCGACGAACATGAAGAACGTCGAGATCGTCGTCTCGGGCAATCGCGTATCGGGGTGATCGCGGCCGGCTGAGAGGAGCGTCGTAGTGGTACGGCTGCGCACGGCGAAACATGAACGACAGCGAGATCTATTTACTGAGCTGGGAAGACGAGGTACACGCAACAAACAACGACGATCTCGGCAGGAGCTTTTACAACGCAAGCTATCCGCCGTTCAACAGCAGCTACGAGAATCTCTGGGAACTCGCGACTGATCGCGCCGGACTCGCGATCGTTCTCCTGCTCTTCTCCGTAGCGACCGTCTTCGGCAACACGCTGGTGATATTGGCGGTGTTCAGGGAACGGTACCTGCACACAGCGACCAATTACTTTGTAACCTCATTGGCCTTCGCCGATTGCCTGGTCGGCCTGGTGGTGATGCCGTTCAGCGCGGTTTACGAGGTGCTGGAGAACCGCTGGCTCTTCACGACCGACTGGTGCGACGTGTGGCGCTCGTTGGACGTATTATTCTCCACCGCGTCCATCCTGAATCTGTGCGTCATCAGTTTGGACCGTTACTGGGCGATCACCGATCCGTTCACGTATCCGACGCGGATGAGCCGGAAACGCGCGGCCATCCTCATCGCGATCGTGTGGATCTGCTCGAGCGCGATCTCCTTCCCGGCGATCGCCTGGTGGCGGGCGGTGCGGACCGAACAAGTGCCCGAGGACAAGTGCCCGTTCACGGAGAACCTCGGCTACCTCATCTTCTCGTCGACAATCAGCTTCTACCTGCCGCTCTTCGTCATGGTGTTCACGTATTACCGAATCTATCGCGCCGCCGTGATACAGACGAGGAGCCTGAAGCTCGGTACGAAGCAAGTGATGATGGCCTCGGGCGAGCTCGAGCTCACTCTGAGGATACACCGGGGTGGTGGTACCAACACCGACGCCCGCCACCTCTTTCGAACCACTTCGAGCACGCCCGAGGAGCTGCAGGATCTCGAGGAGCCGCTAACCGCGCTTCACAACAACGGTCTCACCCGGGTGCCGTCCGCGAGGCACACCATCAACAACAAGCAACACCTCGGTAAAAACTTCTCCTTGTCGCGCAAGCTCGCCAAATTCGCCAAGGAGAAGAAGGCGGCCAAGACTTTGGGCATCGTCATGGGCGTCTTCATCATCTGCTGGCTGCCGTTCTTCGTCGTGAATCTATGGTCGGGATTCTGCACGAGGTGCATCTGGCAGGAAGAGATAGTATCCGCGGCCGTCACATGGCTCGGTTGGATTAATAGTGGAATGAATCCCGTGATATACGCTTGCTGGAGCAGGGACTTCCGTAGGTGAGTTTTTGCGCGGTCGTTTAATCGACGACGTCCCCTCGCTTCCCGAAACGCGTTTTCTTCGTCGGAAGCCCAGGCAGGAAAAGTCCACTTTCTCTCGCGTCTTTCGACACACTCGGTAACGTTTATCCCGACCTCGACTCTCAATGTATCAGCGGCGCGAAGAAATGTGTCAATCCCCATCGGTCATGACAACTTGCATCGGCGAACATGACGTTAACGACATTAACTCGCGCTTCCAACGCGCCGGAAAAGCGTTGCGCTATGACACCAATTCGCATTCGAGATTGTCTCGTTGCGCAGTGGAACGCGTTGTGCCTCAACACGTTGACGGCCACATTCATTTGCATTGATTGCGCGAAAGCTTAACTGATGGTCCGATTACTGAAGATGCTTCTGCTGGAGAAATCTTATTCGAGATGCATACACAAAAATCATTTTTATTGAACAATATACTGAATATATATATATATTTTTTTTTGTTTATTGAATATTAATATATTCAATAAATATTCAATATATATACAGGGTGTTCGGGATCTTTTGGAAACGAAAAATTGTGAAGATTAATCAGATCAAACCGAGAAGAAAAGTCATGTACCATTTTGCAAAAGTCGCAATAGTTATTAACTTATTAATGATCACAAATCATTAGAGGTCTTTTAATTGAGATTTTTTAATTGATAACTTGAAAATTTGCTTACTTATTTGCTAATGGTAAAGGATCTTTTTATTCAGAACGACCTAATCTACAATTATATGACGGCTATTATATCTAACGATAAATATGAGTATATTGAACCCTGAATATTGAACGTGTGGCTAGGCACAATAGCCGTTATATAATTAAGTAGATTAGGTCATTCTGAACCAAAGAGTCCTTTACCACTTTGCAAATAAGTATGCAAATTTTCAAGTTATCCATTAAAAGAGCCTCTAGATGTGTTCATTTTCAATCGTTAGTAACTTAATAACTATTACAAAACTTTTGCAAAATGGTACTTGACTTTTCTTCTCGGTTTGATCTGATTAATCTTCACAATTTTCCCAAAAGATTCCGGACACTCTGTATATCGAATAATATATCATCCTGTATTATGTAAGACATATTCATACTAAAGGCTAAATTTATACGTTACGACAATTAATTAACAATTCCTAACGATGAATCAATAGCTCCCAACAATTAATATTTGATATCTTTTCAACTTCACAGAACAAAACAAAATTTATACCATACGTCAAATGGTTTATCACATTATTTTTTATACGTTTCAAATAACACGAGTATATCCTAGTCGGACGAACAGTATGATATTTCCTCAGCGTGTACGAATGTAGATAGTTTCTTGAAAAATTCTCTACGAGTATGTCTGTCACGTCCTTTCGCTGCTGCATTATTGGCTGCACAAGCCATTTTTTTAATGTGATTAATTATATGTTTACTTATAACCTTAACTCGCGATATGAGGTGCGATAGTAGCACATTGTACCGGTCATCGTGACAGCCAACGCGACATTCAACGTATTAGATATGGTATGCTTTAGTCACGAGACGTCAACGTAATGCACATAACGTCTCGGAACTTGACATCGCTTTCTTCCTCGTGTGCTTGACGTGTTACGCGTAACAAATATGCGGTAGTAATACCAAAGGGTATTAATACGCGCCTACATCTCGACGTCGCGCGCGAACACAGGCCGCGCGTCGGTTTACGAGGGAGACACACAGTCTAGTTTACAATCTATCATCACATGCTGACATCAGCCGTTACCCAGCCGCCGATTGCCGTGCGCGTTCTGTCCTAATGCGAATATCGGTTTTATCCTCCCCGCAAACTTGCTCTAACCAACGGTAATCAGCTGAGCGCGCGCCGAGTGATACGCCGGTATCGAACGAATTAGCGACGTAGAGGATGATATTCAGTCGAAGGGAAAGAGCCGTCCGAGAATGAGACGCAGAAAAAGAAGGAACGAAGAAAAAGGGAGGTAATACTCGCGAGACTGTGGGTCGATTTTAAGCCAACTCGACGGAGCTTCTTCTCCTTTTAAAACGCGATGTGTGTGTGTGTGTGTGTGGGCGTGTATGTGTATACGGCTGGGATTTTCCACAAAGACAGAGAAAGAGAATTTGGCTAACGGGATTGTGGGTGGATTAGGCAGGGACCCTTTAGCAAATTACTTTTACTTGCCCGCGCGAAATGAGCTTGGAGTTTCAGGAACGGGGCGCGCATCCGGCATTTTCTTCTCCCGTCTCCGCTCAAACGGTCTCTAAAGTGGCGCTCGTGAAAAAACATTCATCACTTTAAATACCTCTTTGACTTCACAGTGACTGCAACAAATCGAGAATTCTCTCTTTTCCAACGGCGCTCCCTCACGCCGAGTCATTTAAAAAACGCTCGCCTACAATCATCCTACGACCCGAGGTGCGTGAAACGTTTCTGAGGGAACGAGGAAACGACAAGTAACTAGGAGATCGATAGATCCTCTGGTCGCATAAAAAGAAGAGAAAAGAAAACGACACCGTCTCGCGCCGGAAGACTCTCGATATAACGCGTCGGAGAATAAACTCAGAGGAAGGAGGACGACAGGAAGGAGCAAAAAAAACGGAGGTGCAAAATATTGGGTTGTTCAGAAAGTCTGTGCTTTTATTTCCGATAGATGGCTTTAATTGTATATTTAATGTACTGGACGAATCTATAAATTTATGAGCCCATGCGCGTTTGACAACTGACACTTACAACTTCCATCAAGGAAAATGTGCGCGAATCGATCAACAATTATACTTTCTATTACGTTTTGGAGAGTCAGCATGAACATCTTCGCCAAGTTTTACTTTATTACTTCCAAAAAGGAAAGAACGCTGTGCAGGCTTGTGAAAAGTTGCGTAAAGTTCACGAAGGTGACGAAGCCGTAAAAGAACGCCTGTGTCAATATTGGTTTGCTCGTTTCCGTTCTGGTGACTACAGCGTAAAAGATGCACCTCGCTCAGGTCGACCATCGGAGATTGATGATGATAAAATAAAGGCATTAGTTGAAGCTAATCGACGTTCTACCATTCGTGAGCTCGCTGAAGCACTAAAAATACCGATTGGAAGCGTATACCTTCATTTGAAACAGCTCGATTGCGTTAGTAAGCTCGTTTGGGTCCCGCATGAACTGAAAGAAGTACAGACATCTGCGATCAACTTCCGAAACGTGAATCCGACCCATTTCTGAAACGCATGATTACTAGCGATGAAAAATAGATTGTCTACAACAATGTGAAGCGAAAACGATCGTGGAGCAAGCGCGATGAGCCGGCTCAAAGCACATCAAAAGTAGACATCCACCGGAGAAAGATGATACTTTCAATCTGGTGAGATTGGAAGGATGTGGTGTTTTTCGAGCTCTTATCAAGGAATGTTACGATCAATTCGGACGGGCACTGTTAACAGCTCCACAGATTGAACGAATCAATAGCAGAAAAGCGGCCAGAATTGATAAATCGCAAAGAAGTGGTCTTCCATCATGACAACGCTCAACCACACACAAGTTTGATGACTCGCGAAAAATTGTTAGAGCTTGGTTGAGATGTATTGCCTCATCCACCGTATTCGCCAGACCTTGCAGCATCAGACTACCATTTGTTTCGGTTCTTGCAAAACTCCTTCAGTGGAAAAACGTTCGCTTCAGATCGACGCTATCGAAAGGCACTTGGTTCAGTTCTTCGCTAATACAGATAGGAAGTTTTTCGGGATCATGAAGCTTATCGAAAGATGGCAGAAAGCCATCGAACGAAAAGGACAATATATTAGGTAAATCGGAAAGTTCCGTTCATCTAGCGGCAAGTACACTGCAAACACGAGTGTGTTATTTTGACGCGTATAAGCTGAAGCTTCCTTTACGCATATCTTGTCGTCTTAAATCACGTCGTTTAACGCGTTTAAACGCGTTAAGTGATATCGAAATGCATCAAATGACGTGATTTCAGACAACAAGAAACGCGTGAAGAAAGCTTCAGCTTATACGTGTCAAAATAACACACTCGGGTTTGCAGTGTAGCTATAGCTGAAACTGTCGTTAACCTCTAATGTCTAAACGAAGCTTAATGGTTTGTTTTGACATCTGTCAATAACATTCAGCACATAAAGGTATACGTTTGCATCAATAACATTGTTTTTTACTGCATCGAAAATGTCGAAATTTGAGTCAAATAAGCGTCATTTGCGCGAAGTATTAATCTTTTGCTTCAAGTGGAAGAAAACTGCAGCTGAAGCTCATCGAATGCTTGTAGAAGTTTATGGTGATAATGCTCCTTCCGATAAAACATGCAGAGAATGTTTCGACCCTTTAAAAGTGGTGATTTTGATGTAGAGGGCAAACAGCGGCTTGGACGGCCAAGAGTATTTGAAGACAAAGAATTGCAGGTATTGGTGGACAAAGATCCATGTCAAACACAAAAGCAACTTGCAGAAGCATTAAATTGTGCTCAATCTGTCATTTCCGGTCGTTTGAAAGCCTTAGGAAAGGTTTACAAGAAAGGAAAATGGGTCCCATATGAACTGAAGCCAAGAGACATTGAAAGGCGAAAAACCACCTGCGAAATTCTGCTTGCTAGGCAACAAAGAAAGGGGTTTTCACATCGTATCATCACTGGGGATGAAAAATGGATTTATTTTGACAATCCCAAACGTCGAAAAACTATTTGCGATCCCGGCCAACTCTCAACATCGACGTCAAAGCGGAATATCCACGGAAAGAAGGCAATGCTCTGTATTTGGTGGGATCAGAAGAGTGTGCTGTACCACGAGCTGTTGAAAAGTGGCCAAACAGTCACAAGGGATCTCTACAGAGAACAAATGATCCGTTTGAGCCGAGCATTGCACGAAAAACGACGAGAATATGAAAGGAGACAGCATGATTTGCTTCATGACAACGCTCGGCCTCACGTCGCAAAATCTGTCAACGAAACGTTAAAAGCACTTTGCTGGAAAGTGTTACCCCATGCTACTTATTCCCCAGACTGTGCCCCTTCCGACTACCACTTGTTTCGGTCGATGGCACACGCACTTGCTGACGAATGCTTCAATTTTTATGAAGACGTCGAAAAAATAAGTCTCTGACTGGAGGATAGCCTCAAAAGATGAGTCATTCTTTCGCCGCGGAATTCGCTTGCTGACCGAAAGACGGAAAAAAATCATCGTTAACGATGGACAATATTTTGATTGATGTATTTTTTCATTTTGTTCCTTAAATAAAGCCATACGTTTTGCAAAGAAACGGACGGAACTTTCCGATTGACCTAATATCACTGATTGATGTTCATTCTTTTTGTACAAAATAAACGGTCTTGAAAATCACCGGAAGAAACGCAATGATTTTTGGAGCAACCCAATAGAAGTAAGATTGCGCAAAGACAAATGAATGCAGATATGTCCGCTGAGCAGAGGTGCTCAGAGCTCGGAGGAATAACGAGTGTGTACACGCGCGACGTATGTGACGAGCGTTAATGTAACGGCATTCGTCGGGCTGCCGATGATGGGAGAAGCTGCGCTTGCACAGCAATGACGACGACGACGACGACGACGACAACAGCAACACAACAACGTCCATTTGGCCAACCGGCAGCGCGCAAGCTGGCAGCGAAGCGCAATGGACAACGCGCTGATCTGTCTCGCCATGTGGACACGTCCGCGTGCTAGGTACATCGCGAATCGCGTGCAGAGCAAATTACGCCACTCGATGGGGGCGATGTAACGCTGACGTTGAATAGAGGGCCGATATACACAGTAGGTAACGCTGTGACGCCAAACGCCGTTGTGTACAGCAATCCCACGTGTAACTATCACGCTTCACGGGTATTTACTCCGTCCATACAGGTAAATGTAAAATCAATAGACCGCGTACTTTCTTTATGGTAGACAGGACTGGGAGGACCTATCCTCTAGGTCGTAAAATGGATAGTTCGATCGCTCTAGACGGGCGGATATTAATAAAAGGAGCAATCGCAACACACAACTCAGTGCACGAAAGCGCCCTCGGCTTTCGCGGCCGAGCTGAGCGAAAGAGACACCAGCTGTGGCCGGCGGAATAAGCGCGCGATAGACGGAGGAGAAATTCAAATATCGATGAATATCGACGGTACGGATCGGAGGAAAGAGAACCCGTACGAGTTCGCCGACGCGTTTTTTGTCGTCGTCGTCGTCGTCGTCGTCGTCGTCGTCGTCGTCGTCGTCGTCGTCGTCGTCGTCGTCGTCGTCGTCGTCGTCGTCGTCGTCTCGCATTGATTCGCGGCGTCCATCATATTTTTCCGAACACCTCCGCGTCCGGGGTTAATTATAATCGGCGGAATATTTAGACAAGATCGCGCGCAGCGGTTTGCCCTTTTTGCGCGGTGTCTTCAATACTCAACGTGAGAATTCCAAATATAAGACGCGGCCGGAATAGCAAAGGATTTCTGCCGCGCGATTATTATCGGCCGAACTAGCCGCGCGATTAACTCGATTTGAATCCAGCTGCTCGTGCGTCGCGCTCGCGTCAACTCGATTGAATTGCATTTCCGATTGCGCAGACGGCGCTGCGGCTCTCCATAACGCTTCTGTCGATAAAAGTCCGAAAAGATTGAATTTATAATTCCGTCCCGTGTAAGCCACCAGGAGTCGCCGCAATTTAACCAGACGCGGTTATAACTCTCCCGCTCGTCCCTCGTCTCGGTACGACGGATAAAGTGCGAGCAATGTTCTCGCTGAAATTACGAAAACATCCCGGTGAGCGCGATGCAATTTAAAGTTTCGACGAGCACACGGCATTCCGCAGGATGCGTATTCCGTTTGTATCCGGAAGTGGAACGGACGCTGACTGTTCGAAGATTCCACCTAAGATGACAGACGCGGTGAGGATACAAGCAGCTTTTTATCGGATTGGAACATAGAGACGAGAGAAAGAGAGAGAGAGAAAGAGAGAGAGAGAGAGAGAGAGAGAGAGAGAGAGAGAGAGAGAGAGAGAGAGAAGGAAAGAAGGAGAGAAGGAGAGAAGGAGAGAAGGAGAGAAGGAGAAAGAGAAAGGGAAGGAGGGGGAGGGAGAAAAAGAGAAAAGATGAAGAGAGAGGGCGATGGAGGGAGACGGAGGGAGAAGGGAGAGAGAAAGATGAAAAACACTAACTGGCTGGTGAGACGAAGGCGTAAAAATAATTCTGCGGGAAACATACGATCACGTTCAAGCGCACGATCTCATCTGTCGTAAATACTGTCCGATTTGCACAAAGGGCATGCGTATGTGTATCCGTGGCATCCGAAACGATACAAACTTTGAATGACAGGGAACGATGCGGATTGCTCGCATTTAATGAGAGAGTGGCATTACGATGGGGCCGGCAGAGAGTGATCTGTCTTCGAGGGCGTGAAACTTCAATTTTCAACTTCGCACTTCGAACTTTTACTTCGCATTTTGTATCGCGTGAATTACTCACTCGTTACTCCATCCACCTTCTCCTTCCCCCCCTTTTTCTCTTTTTTTCTCTCGATGTCAATGTTACCTCTCGTCCCTTTACGCTTCCGTAAGCTAAAAAAAATCCAACACATCCCGACAAATAATCCGCGACAAAGCACGACGACGGCACGTGCGCACCAGAATATCCTCACACACGAACAATTTTCACAGGGAATTGTATTTGGCTGTTCCGACGTAACGTTTCGAAACTAACTTACCACGGTTATTTGTTCTGATTAGTGCACTTTCGTGAAACGTAATTATGAGAGCGCGCTCAAAACACGAATGTACACACACTAATCCTGACGATACACAAATTACAATACATACAAATTACAATACGCTATCAAACAAATGCAGCCAATTTACGCGGGACGGAGGTATATTTGATAATGACAAAATGAAAGAGAAAAGAGGTTTCTTTAAAAACGCAAAAATAATATCGCTAAAACGCTGGCTCGCGCGAGAGAAGACAGCTCGGGGCAGATGATGAAACAACGTAAATCTCGCGCGTGATATTATCCGGCGGGAAGAAAAAAGAAACACGAAAATCCGGGTATCCCGAGTGTTATCGGAGTAACGAAGAAACGAAGGAACGGTGAAAGAAAGGAAATAAAGCAACCGATAACATTCTGTTAGCTGCTGGACCGGGCAAACTGGGTCACCGATCTCATAAAGAGACTGCCAATTCAAGGCCGACCGAATTTCCGTCGCTACTTCGCGAATAATCGGCCACGTCGATGTGTTCCGTTGCTCGAACAATATCTATTTCGCCCCTTCTCTTTACCCGCCATCTGATATGTCCAATATAAATCGAGCATGGCGGTGGCGACAGTAAAAAAATAAGATAACAGCGTCCGATTCTCCGATGGCGAATCTTAAGAAACAATCTCATCTCGCTGTGTTCGTTTATATCGTTTTGTGATTGTATATTTCGACTAGTTCGGAAAAGAGAAAGAGCAGAGAGAGAGAGAGAGAGAGAGGGGGAGAGAGAGAGAGAGAGAGGAAGAAAACGACTACCCGCGTTTTACATATTCTTGAGATAAAATCAATTTAATAAACATATATTAGAATAATTTTTCTCTCTTTTTCTCCTTCCTTCCCTCTCTCTCTCTCTTTCTCTGTCTCTCTCTCTCTCTCTCTCTCTCTCTCTCTCTCTCACTTTCTTTTCTGTCACGAATATACGAGGAAGAGGAAACTCACTCGGAATAAATAAGTAAGAAGAAAAAACAAGGAAGAACGAAGAGGCGAGTGGCGTACGGTAGTTTCATTAAAAACTTGGAAAAAGTCGGAAGTTTACATTAGGCGTTGTTCCCCCCTTTCCCCTCTCTTCCTCTCGCTCTTTCTCTTCTCCTTTCGTATCTTGCTGAAATTTTAATGACGCGCGCCGGATTCACATCGTCCGATAAGAATCCTCGCTCGTGTCTTACTTCATTGAGCCTTGCGCTATTGTTAGACACACTATGGTAACTACGTAACGACCAATAATACGATAAGGATCCTATAGCAGGTCTCTCGTTGCCGACGGAAACTCTGATATCGCACGACAGGTACACGCGGGACGGGAGAGCCCGGCCTAACTGACGAAAACTCATGGAAGAGGAAAAGGAGGAGAAATTAAATAACTCGCGCATAATTATATATCTCCGCTGTACAAACCCTGTCTTTCGCCGTACATCCGCGGTTGTAAAATTGGCTGTCTAGCGCGATTAAAAGTGTGCCAAGGTCTTGCTAAGTAATTGACTTCTTCCCAATCGGGTCGGCCCGTTCATGATCGGCGAATATGCGCAACGTTTGTATCTTTTCGCAAGTGGAAGAAGAGACAGAGGAGAGAGAGAGAGAGAGAGAGAGAGAGAGAGAGAGGGGAGCTCTCTCGAGCGTGAAAACGAAAGCGAGGCCCATATACAAATGGCGCAGTGCATAAAGTCGCCAAGATCCCGGGATTCGACGACGTCGAGACGTCGCGTCGCGTCGCGTCGCCTGGCCTCGCCTCTCGCCCCGTCCTGCCTCGCCTCGCCTCGCCCATCCTGGCCTGGCCCAGGCTGGCTTCGCGTTCGGCGCCAAAACGTCTGTATATTTCGTCGTTACTCGTGTTACTAAAAACGAGGATACCGGGAGGAGGACTCGACCAAAAGTAATAGGACGGAGAGAGGGGAGAGCGTGACGCGAAGGGCGCAGCAGAAGGGTGGAGAGGAAGGTAAGATCGCGCGCAGATCACGCCTGGTAAGCCGTAGCCGTAAATCTGCGGAGCTACGTCACCCCTATGGCTCTTCGCTCTTCGCCCTATGGCCCCTCTTCGCTTCTCCTTCTTAACCCCGTTATCTCTGTTTGCCCCTCCGTGAACTTCAGCTAGGCCGGGATTACGTGTTTTCGTAACATATATATATAGGACAGACCGTAGGTCGACTCACACACTCGATCGACTTTTCCACCTTCCCTCGCCGGATAGGCACACGCAACCGGCGCGCGAATCCGTATCCTGTGTGTATCCGCGTATCTCGATGTACATTCGCGTGATTCTCTTCTCTATTCCCGCTCGGCGTTGGACTTTCGTCCGCGCGTATTTGAGCGCGCGCCGGCGATAAAATAAATTCGATCGATCGTCGAACTGTCACACGCGCGGACAACAGCGCGCCGTGCTCTTTTCGTGTATGACCCTTCCTCCAGAACGATCCCTTCCTCCTTCCTCCTTCTCCTTTCTCCTATGTCTCGCTAGTAGCGCTCATAAATTAAGTATTTGGAGAGTCACTCGAATTCACACGCGAGCTGCCATCGCTGAGCACCTACGAGTGCTTTTGGGAATTTGTCGTTGTACTTTTATGTACGCTGTATGCAATTTTGAACTTTCTCTCTCTCTTTCTCTCTCTCGTTTTCTCTCTCGACCTCCATCGAGATATGGATCCTACTTTTGATCTCGACATTACGTTACACGTTAATTTAATACTCCGAAATCTTTACTAACCTCGTTTGATTGTAAAATATTTAACCTACAGTTTCGTCGAGAGGTCTTAACCCCCTCCCCCTTCATCAGACGTTCATTTAAAAACTCAAATCAAGATGTTGGAGTCAATTCGACACTGCAAGTAAATCGATATGCTAATTTTGAAGCTTTACCTGTAAAATTTTTAAACAAGATAACGATGACATTTTATTGAACCTTGATAGCTTGATAGAACCAGGCTAAAAGATGAAATTAATTGGATTGCAGAAAAAAAGTTCCATTCATATGAATTTTAAAAAGGGGATCAAATTGACGCTCACATCCCTTGATGAGGGTTAAGAACGGCAAGTAGCGAATAAAGCGTTTCCAGCTATTTAGAGGTGCTGAGTAGGACTTTAGTTTCTATATAAACTAAGCCTAGAACACACGCACTTTCTCCAGATCATCACAGAAACACACGTTATGGGTCTAGGAAACTTTTACGACTTTGAAAGGCTGTAATCTCGGTTTAACTTAATGTTTTTGGGTGTGGTTTTTTTTCTAAAGCTCTGGGATTTAGGAATATAGTTAAATAGATTATAATAGCGAGAAGTTTATCTTGCTAAGTTGTGAAGTAAAAACTAAATATTGGAAATAGAATATTTGACAAAAATCCTATTTTTACAGGATCTGGGAAATCCTAGGTACGTGTTGTAGGCAGGATTGGGAAAGTTACTTTGTAAAAGTATTTAGTTTACAGCTGCAGTTTTCTTCATTGAAAAAGTAACTAGTTACAGTTACAAGTTACCGACCTTCAAAAATACAGTTATAGTTATTTAGAAAGCAACAAGTCGTTACTTTTCAGTTACTTTTTTACAATAATTGTGCTATTATTTTAAATTTCATAATTGTGTAAATTCCTTCATATTCATATAATTTACATAGAAGTGGTTTATTGATTATTATATTCCTCATATTGTATATAACTTTTACAAATAATTAGATCCATTAAATTAAATAAGCAATTTATATTTATTCTTTAAGACTGTTAATAACAACTGGGCAGAGAAATGTCCAGTTGTTTTCGTTTCCAAGTTTTTGCTGTAACTCGAATATTTTTGTGGCCATGCTAGCCATGGCATTTTACAATCCTTCTCCGAAAATTGAAATGTTTTATCCATTGCTTGAATTTTTTATATAACTGAAATCACTTCACGCAGGTTATGTTAACAAATAAGGACTGGCGACGCGTGACAGAAATGTCCAATAGACGTAAAACTTTTTTGAAAGAAATACAGGTTACGTTCGAAGAGGAAACTATTAGCGCTATTGCGTCATTTTATCCTTGTTTTATATTTAATGAATGATAAAGATAAATGACGCAATAGCACGTTTTCCAAATGCAGCCAGAATAACTGTATGCTTAGTGGATATCAAGCATCCCACGTCGCGTTATCGAAACATAAGTTTGAAATATATAAAGTAACTGTTAAATTAGTTACTAGATATCAAACAAATATAACTGAGTTAAGTTATAGTTATAGATGGAAAAAAAGGAACGAAGTTAAGTTATAGTTACAAGAAAAAGAAAAAAACTGTAACTGAAATTTCGTTACAAGTAACGAGTTAGTTCCCAATCCTGGACTGTAGGGTTAAATCTCTATTGGGCCTCTGGAATTTATAGATGTAGACAGTTCAAGCTGAAAATAGAGTTGAAATTGTAATTGTTCGGGACAGCAAAGATGGGTGGATAAAGACAGGTTTTTACGAAATAATCGAGGGCTTGTGTGAACGGCCGCGTTGTTATTCATTATGACGCCACGACGTAGGTCATCGATTTCCGGTTCGGTGTGTCGCTCGCCACCCTCGGTCCAATTGCATTCTAGCAGAAATGCATTCGGCGCACGTTTCGCTGTCATTAGAACGTAAACTCAACAGCAATAGCTGATTACACAAGCCGGACGGCCGACTTTTCGTCCGCAGTTTGGCCCGTTTTGTTGGCCGATATCGACCGGACAGACGGAAATCACACTCGGCTTCACTTCGATTAACGACCCGATCTTCCTTTTGACTTTTTCACACGTGCAAAAAAGTTCGCAGAACAATGAATGTAGCGTCTATGTAATCCCAACGGCAGACATATCGTGTGATCGATCGTATAATTGGCCCGTAACATCAAAACTACAGGATTATCTCGTCTCATTGCTTCTTTCTCGTTAATTAACGAAAGAAGAACTCGCTGAACCGTTAATATATTAATACAGAGATGGAGTAGGGCAAAGAGAGAGGAGCAAAGTAGAGACAAAGTATGACTTACGTCATGTACTTTCGTCCCTCTCATTTGATCAATTGAAAATTCTTAAAATTACGTATATATACACTCATTGTCGTGAATTCATTTATACTCGATCACTTTTTTATATACAGTGCAAAAGTATTGCGCCAAAAAGTTTTCTTATTTATAATTTATACTCGATCACTTCTTCAACATCATGGGCCGGTTGTTCAACCTTCAGATAAACTGTCTGGTAATTTAACTAATGGTTAAATAGCTGACTTGCGTTGTTCCATCTTTCGATGAAATTTATGTCTCTGGTAAGTGAGTAATTCTGAGTGATATATTACACGGTACTTAAAGTACTTAGAGTACCGTGTAAGCCACTTATCTGATAGATAAATATGGAGATGAAAAGCGTATGATGTATTGATTAGATTATCCGAAATATTATTTATTATACAGTGGCGTACAAAACTTTTGAGCCACACAATTATTATTATATATTCATTTCATAATGAGCGCTAAAAACTTTACACATATATATGAACAAAATGTATTTATTTGTCCTACAATTATATAAACTTTACAAACTCTTAATAATTCTAAATACTTTATTTTTACACAATGTCTTATTACAAACAGTGCAAAAGTATTGCGCCAAAAAGTTTTCTTATTCATAAGAAAAATATATTATTGAAAAATAATAACAGAAAATGTTGTCAACGTTTTTTAAACTTAACACTTTGTTGCCATGCCTTTAGAAGCAATCACTGCAGCACAATGGCAAGGCATTGATGCTATTAAATTAGAAATGCGATCTTGAGGTAAATTTTGTCATTGAGTTTGCAAATCTTGCCACAATTCAGCTTTATTGGAGTGTTTCTTATTTCCTGTACGTAGTTTGAGTTCTTGCCACAAATGCTAAATAGGATTCAAGTCCGGCGATTGCGAGGGCTAGTCAAGAACTCGCATTTTTTTTCACGATGAAAAATTCTTTTATTAGTTTTGATGAATGTTTGAGATCGTTATCTTGGTGGAAAATCCAACTACGTGGCATGTTTCGAGTTGCATATGGCAGCATATGCTGTGTCAATATATCTCGATACATTATAGCGTCCAAAGTACCCGTGATCTCAACCAATGGACCAACTCCATTATAAGAAAATAATCCCCAAACTATCACGTTACCTCCATGTTTTACGGTAGGAATTTGTATATTTTCTACCGTCACTTCCGAATAACTGAAACTTTGACTCGTCAGAGAAAAGTACTTTTCGCCAATCAACTTCAGTCTAATGTTCAAATTTCTTTGCAAAATCAAATCAAGCTTTCTTATTTTTCGCACTAATTAATGGTTTTCTTTACACCAGCACGTCCTAAAAATCCTACTTCCTTTAGACATCGAGATATTGTACTTCGACTAATATCTGCAAGATTTTCTTCTCGTAGTTCTCGAGAAATATCCATGACAGTTTTTCCAGCATCTGCTATCGACTTTCTTTTAATCATTTTATCGATGCGTTTTTGCGCTTAGTTTTGCGAGGTCTACCGTTTCGTGATTTATCAACTAGAGAGTTCGTCAACTTATATTTAGCAATAATCTTATTTACAGTACTTTTATCAATTAATAAGCAATTAGCAATTTCGCGAGAAACCTTTCCTTGTTGAGAAAGATTAATCACGGCTTCGCGTAACTGAAGGCTTGTATGTTTCGGCATTGCAGTAGACAATAAACTGAACCTTAATTAAAGCAAATATTTACGAAGGAGTTTCGTAAAAAACGTAAACAAACCGTGCTCATAAAGTCACAACAAGAATACGGCTCAATACTTTTGAACACATGTAAATATCATATGACTAAATAATTAGAAACTATGTAATTTCAAAATTTTGTAACTGTACTATTATTTATATGAATGTTATGTTAACTATTTTATATAATTAATTTTTAGAGCAAATCAATATATTGTCATGTATCTTAAAAAGACACTATGACTCGAAATTTTTGCACGCCACTGTATATTAAGCCTAAATTGTGGGAAAATCAACTTCTTTATAGTGATGAAGGTGGCAACGAAGAAATTGATTTACAAATAATGATTAATAGCTCAATTTCTTTATTAGAGAAATTTCTTTATTAGAGAAATTAGAACCTCTTTGTCTTTTTCTTTTTGGTTCGGCTATCTATTAGCATAAATTATTAAAATATTATCCTATATTTTTAATATTATCCTATATTTTTTGCATATACATAAATGTTACATCTTACCTGTATTCTATTAATATAAAAATTTAAGTTAATGTAATTATATCTCGCTAGATTATTAGATCCTTTTTTTCACTATAGTGATCCCAGATCACCGTGCCTTCGGCTCTCCCCGAAGAATATACGGCTATATGGTACAAAACTGTTAGATCCATCATGATAGGTTATGTATGTTAAATATGTGCTTAATGTTATTGACTAACGTTTCTGAAAGTAATTGGCGCGATATATCGCTTTTAAATCCCAGGTAACTACCGGTAGAATAAATAATTGTGAAACAATGCTCATATTTAAGTAACTAGTAAACTCCCCGATAAAATTTATTTTATAAATAGTAATCTGTCAGATAAGCTGAAATTTATCGAAAGGTGGAACAATCGGTCCTATTAGACGTATCCACGTATCTAATGCTATTATTAAATGCAAAAAAGTAGAGGAATTTCTTTAAACGCATAATAGATCGAGGCGCATGAAAATACGCTCTTAAAATCAGCAGAGTTTCATCAGTATTTCGTCACGTTCCATTCGACGACAATAACGGTGCGTTCGTTTGTGACAGACATCATGCCTGCAACTCCCAAAGCGACTGCTCGAATCAATCATAAATTAGGCTAACGCGCACACGAGATAATGTCAGCTAATAGAGAAGCGGCAAGGTAGTGTGGCAGAGTCGCGATTGAAATCCGTCTCACATAAATCAAATGTAAGCGGAAATATGGTCTTGAGTGTCGGACAATTTTCAGCGTGCGTCATGATACATACAGGATACATCAGAAATTTGAGTACATTATGCGGGAAAGGAGCCGATTTCTCGCGACGAAGAGAAATGCAAAACTGCAGAATAAATTTTCTTTCCTTCTTCTCTCTTTTCCGCGCCAGTCCTCGTTCTTGAGAAAATTGACTCGGGAGATCCTTGTCGGATATTCATGCGCCTGAGACTAATAATAGGACTCGGCTTAACGGATTTCGCTGCGTGTCACCGTGCTTCTTCGTGTTTGTGTACATTGTCATGATTTAGGAGACAATATCATACAGGCGTTCGTAGGAGCGGAGGGGTAATCGCGCCATCGATTACCAGTCGGGTTCATGACTCTCATTCGACGTGCGCGGATTTGCATGCGAAGGCAGCGCGACGACACGTTCAGCAATTTTCAAATGAACAAAAACAAATGTGCTGTCGGAGCTCGCTCTGTATCACTTTGGTTCGGGTCGTGACGTGTTGCACGCAAACGCGAAAGTAGAAATAGTTATGTGAATGTGTGTGTGTGTGTGTGTGTGTGTGTGTGTGTGTGTGTGCGCAGCGGTAAATCCGATAAGCCGCGGCTTATTTATTAGTTAAATCGCGCGCATCTATTCGGCGGGTCATCAAAGTTAATCTCCTCGTAAACGAAATCTCGCGGAAAATCTTAGTCCGCATTTTCGATTGATATTCGCAATGAAGAATCACCTCTCTTTCTCCCACAGGCTACAATTTCCGATCCACACCCGGCATAGTCGTCCGGTTAATGTACGTGGGTTGCTGCGAAAGTTTTTAGAAACCAGTATTAGATAGCGTAATTGAAAGTTAAGAGTATGATTTTCGTAAAATTTGACATTTTGTAGGTTAAACAGCATTAACAGATCAAAAAGAAGTCAACTAGTTTCATTTGCGCATTGCTTTAAAAAAGTTAATGTTATGAAAGAATGGAATTTTCTCGTGAACATTTTCGAACGATAGTTTTGTACGATTTCTTTTCTGTGTGAGTTAACTCAACAACAATGCATCGACCGACTTCATCTGATTATTGGGGAGAAAGCGCCATCAAATGGCACTGTTTACAACTGGTTTGCAGAATTTAAGCGTGAACGTAGAAATCTTGGTGATGAATTTCGTGAAAGTCGTACATCAATCTCTATTGTTGCAACAAACATCGATGCCGTAAGAGAAATGATGCAGATGGACCGGCATGTGACATACCGTGAGACTCAGACGCATTTCATAGGCATTGACACGAAACAAATACGTGAGATCTTGCATGAACATTTGGCTGTGAAAAAGCTTTGTGCTCGTTGAATTCCGCACGATTTGACCGAAGCTCAAAAAAAGGCTCGTGTCAAATGGAGCAAAGAAATGCTTAAGAAGTTCGATCGAGGTGCTTCAAATTCCGTTTACAACCTCATAACTGGTGATGAAATTTGGATTTATTCCTACGAAACGTCAATCAGCTGTTTGGATGTTCCAAGAAGAGCCTAAACCAACAAAAGTTATTCGTTCTCGCAGTGCTTAAAAAAAAATGATCGCTGCATTTTTCTCAATTACTGGTCATGTGGCTACTGTTACTTTAGAGGACCGAAGGACTGTTAATGCTGATTGGTATACAACAATTTGTTTGCCAGAAGTCATCGATGAATTGCGTAAAACAAATCGAAATCGTCGCATCATCCTTCATCATGACAATGCGAGTTCTCACACAGCTGGTCAAACAATTTGAAGGATATTTGAAGGCGAAAAACATGGAATTAATATCTCATTGCGCGTATAGTCCTGATTTATCACCTTATCATTTCTTTTTGTTCCCGTTTGTCAAAAATAGAATGCGTGGAGAGCGTTTTTCAACACCTGAAGAGGCAGTTAACGTGTTTACGCAGCACGTTTCTGAGTGATACCCACTTCTGAGTGGAAAAAATGTTTCCAGGATTGGTTCGACCGCATGCAAAAGTATATAAATCTTAAAGGCGACTACTTTGCAAAACAATAAAGCCATTTATACCTACTAATTTGTGTTTTTTCATACTTTTTCTAAAAACTTTTGTAGCAACCTACATATAAGTAGCTGTACGGAAGCGACAGCGTCTCGACGTTCTTCCGCGACGATAATCGGCCGGAGCAACGTGAACATGAAAAGTTTAAAATGCAGCGTTGGCTCAGGAGTTGGCGAGTGTATCTAACATTTTCATCGCTTGCGCCTTACGCGAGAGCAAATACTGTTAAAATATCCGATAACAGTCAATCACGTTCACAAGGTCGGGATAGACATCGCATCGAATTTAATCAAATCGAGATCCGAGACTGAATAGCAGAACAGAATTCCGGCGATCTTTTCGGATTGTTCGTGAAACACGAATGGCCAGGCGCGGAAACGTATATCCGTGTACGCAAAGACCGAATATTGGCTATCGATACTAAGCGACTATCGGTGTTACAACGGGAGCTTAAAGCGTCGAAAAAAAATATTCCTCTGTCTGAAGCGGCTGACATCTCTGCGAGAGAAATATAAGTCTACGATTTTCGAAGAGGACTGCGATGTTTGTCGCGATACTTGCAACTGATGCTGGCTGCTCCGGCGGAAGAAAAGGAAATTTACATTGTCTGCATAATTATATCCATAAATTATAATATTTTGCATAAAATACATCGTAATTAATCGCTCGGAAATAACAAACGACAAGTCGCTCCTGAGGAAGTTCTATCGAGAGACCAATTTTGCATCTGCAGGATTGCAGATTTTCGACAAGTGCTTCACCTCCTTTGAATAGAAAATAAATTACTGGACTACTAAATAGAAAGAAAGAGAGAGAGAGAGAGAGAGAGAGAGAGAGAGAGGGAGGGAGAAAAGGAGGAGGAGAACGGGGTGGGTTTAATGAAATTAGCTTAGAACTTTTCTAATTAACCCGCCGCGGCGCCGTTCTATTCGAGAAGCGCGTTTAAAAATCCTGCTAGACTTCGACAGATTTATTATGAACGGTTAATGAGCCCGGATAGTTATCGCACCAGTGAGAAAATTCTGTCTGCGGGATATAACGAAGATATGCCTGGGAACGAGCGAACATCAGCGCAAGCACTCCGTTTCCCAATATCGAGATCGAACGAAAAATGAGACACCTGAGAATGCAGCCAAACGAAGAAGAGTCACAGTAACACCGGCGACGGGTAGAACAGAATTTCAGCGATGAGCAACAAACACCCGCCGAGGTATCCTATGATTAAGAGCAGGAAGGCTGGCGTGATGTCCTTTATATCAAGGTTGCTGTTGTCGTCCATTTCGTTGTCCTCTTCATAATAGTCAACGTCGAAACTCACCAGTTTCGCCCAAAATCTGACGAAGCCGGTTTCTAGGAATAGCAGGATCTTCAAATTGATATCTTTCAAGTAGGGAAAACTTCGCCAAGTAGCGAGCGCCAACGGGTAAGTACCCATGGTCTCTTTCACGATATGACCGTGTCCTACGTCTTCCACGTTGTATATGTTTGTCAGATTCAACATGACGAGCAAAGCCAGACTGTTGTTTCTGCCCGTTATGATATCTTGGACTCGTCTGATGTAGGTACGCTGGTCGAAAATAATGAAGTTCTCCTGAATAATCCGCCTGACGTTCTCGCTGTCATCGTCGTTCTTGTCGGGCGTACTCAGCAGATTCGCCAACAGCTTGGTACCGCCTAGATCCAGACCCGACTCCATCAGTTCATCTATGGTTTCTATCTGGGCGGCAGAGGCGTTCATCAGCTGGTCGGCCAATGAGCCAAGATAAAGTTGCGTGATAAAGAAGCCGAACAAGGCCCAGGCTATGAATTGGATCCTGCTGGAGATCTCGATCGGCTGACGATTGGTCGCCACGCCAAAGAGCAACGCAGCGATGTCGAGAAATGAGGTGTCGCGGATGAAGAGGTGCTTCACGAGCCCGCCGATGATCAGAACGCAGATAATCGCGTACCAGACGTTTGCGGTGAACGGCAAAATCAGGCCGCGTAGGGAGACGTTCATGTGAATCGGCACTAGCCACACGATGTGCACCATACCGTAGGAACTGGTGTACTCGATCTTCGGACTGTAGCTCCACAGGAACCCGCCGAACATCAGGTCGCTGCTCATCGTATCGTAGAGTCTCCATTGCAGCTCATCCTCGATCACGGTCACATTCCTCCACTTGACCACCTTCCTGTTGAGTTGGATCTTTAGGCTACGCGCTATCTCCTCGACCATCATGCCCTCGATCCCGTCGAATCTCAGGCAGTCCGTGCCGACGCCGACCGGTATCGCGTATGGGTAATTCCGCAACATCGCCACATTCACAACATTTTCACGGGAGGACGACTTCGTCCTCTGGTCGGCCAAGCGTTGCCATCGAATCGTGTCTCTTTGCTCACATCTCGCCAGAATTGCCGCGTCGGCCGGGGTGTACAGCCCATCGTCGGTCCGGGACCGGCTACCGGCGATGACAGCCGAATCCCCGACCATCGCCAATATCGCAAGCTCGAAGATCGATCGCAGGCACAGGCGTCGTATTAGCTCGTCAGCATCCGCCAGGAAGTTCGCTTCGTCGACGAACGGCTCCGTCAGCGCTATTACGAAGTCGCAGTCGTGCTTGCAATAATTCGCCAGACAGATGTCCTTTTCCCCGAGGGCCGACGCGTTCTTCGTCAGGATAATGCCGTTCAAATCGTCTTCGTACATCTCTATCACGTTTATCATCCCTACGTTGAGCGTGTAGATCATGCTTCTCCCGCGCAGTTCGCTTATCAACGGCTCCGCGAAATCCGGAATATCTCGCGGCTCGTTCGGCAACACGAGCGACACATATCCCGGATGATCGAAGTACTCGTCGATAAACGCCTTTGTGCAGGGTATGAATCGGGAAAATTCGTCGCGTTCTTGCTGCCGACGTTCCACGAGCTCCTTGAAGATGATCGATCGATCGAACATACGTTGCGGCTGCACGATGGAAACCGCGGATATTAATGCAACGAGCAAGAAACCACGCGTGTAACCCCCCGTCTCCCGATAACAGCCGAAGCAGCTCGGTCTGGTGTCGTCCATGTCGCTCGGGCAAGCTTACTCGCTTGTACCGTGTGCCCGTGGCTGAACTGCTCCGTAATGCGGCATTCGCGTAATTGTGCATCGTCCGGCTGCGAGATAGAGAGAGAGAGAGAGAGAGAGAGACAGAGAGAGAGAGAGAGAGAGAGAGAGAGAGAGAGAGAGAGTACTCTAGTATCGGCGTGCAAATGCAAGTACAGCTGCAGCAATCTAATTGAATAAGGTCACCGAGTGTAAATATCACGTAACGTCGTTCGTGCGCTTACAAAGAGAGATCCGTTTATCATCCACTTAGCGGCTCACGCTATATTTGTACATGTGTGTGTTACATGCACATAAAAGTACATGTAATACATACATGTACACGACGGGAGTTACCGCGAGTTGACGGTTTGTTTTTTGCGGAACTTCATAAGGTTGAAGAAGGTATTTGTGCTCGCCACCTTAAAATTTATCCACGGTGTCTCAGTGTCTCTAACAACGTAATTTTATCTTTATTATAGTAAAAATAGGCAAAAGTAGAACCCGATAAAATGCATCTACTTTTTTGTTTCAATCGAAGAAAGAAGACCGCTGCGGAAACAAAGCGCTTACTCGCCAGGCATTGCCCCATCTGATTTTCATTTATTTAGATCGACGCAGCATGGCTTGCCCGGCTCAGATTCGCTAATATCGAGGAAATCCGTAAATGGGGGCTGATAATTTCATTGCTCGAAAAGATATATTTCATCATTTTTCAGAAATGAGATTAAACAATTTAATATCTGAGAGATGACAGTGGCGGGGCAGGTATTTTAATTACAATAAATGTACATGGTCTTTTATTGTTAATTATATTAATTATACTATTAATTATACTGTCAATATAATAAAATAAATAAATTTAAATTAATAAACTTTAATTAAATAAATATATTCAAAAGTTCGATGAACTTTTGCAGGCACCTAATACACATATTATATCTAATGCGTCAATCGCACGGTTAATTATACCGTTAATTATACTTGTACTGTTAATGAAATAATTATATTTAAAAACCCAACGAACCTTTGCGGACATCTACGTACGCACACACTGCGCGTGCCAATGCATGTGGCTCCCGAAAACGTTCGAAATCGCCAGCGACGAGTAAGGATTCCGAATTCGAGTCGCGATATCGGATTCCAGAGGTCGTGCGTGTTTCTGGTTGCGTTAACCAATCGAGCCGGCGATTTCGAATTCCTTAGCGCTGCGGTATGTACCTGTGAGATGCGATGAACACGCGAGTATCGATCGCATCGTCATATTTTCATCGCCATTGTATTTTCATGGCCTTTATGCAAATATTCGTACACACGGCGCATGAAAAAACATGCCAGTCATGCGATCCCAGCGTTAAACCACACTTGGCACCACGACACTGCGTCGTGACATTGGACAGACGCACGTTCGTACGCTTCACTACTCTCGCTGCGTAACGGGAAAATTCCATAGACATAGGAATATAGGGACAGAGCATAGAATTGCGGGGGGATAACCAGTGCGAGACGGTGCGACGAGGTAAACTGTGCCTAAATCTAATTGGTGGTTGTGCCGTGTGTAAGTATTTGATACATACATAGATGTGTATGAAGTTGTGTATGAGTGAAATTATGAAAAAAAAGACCACATGCATAACCTCTGCAAAATGCTGTCAGTGTAAATAGTTCTTATCATTTTGTTACATTTACTATTTGCCAGTGACAGCCAAGTTGTTGCATCACACGCTCTGAATATGCGCACTATTGTAGCCAATGAAACTTAGGCACAGTCGTCCCCCGCATTTCAGCACAACTCCCCTCGCCTATCTTACGGACTTATGTTCTGTCCCTATATTCCTATGTCTATGGAAAATCCGAATTCGAGCGCCGATTCGCCGATTCGTCGAGCGGTGCTTTACGACGGAGAAGTTTCGCAGCGATATGTAGGTCAAGTTAGGTTGTTAAATTAGTTCTGGTGCCTAGCAATAAATGGCTTTAGTAATAAATTAATGGTTAGTACGAATGTTGAAATCTGGCAATACTGGAAGATTTGACATTTCTCTGTGACAGTTTGGACATTATTGTTATTGATAGTTTCATTGTTTACACGCGTCTAAAATGAATCGTACTAAATTGCATTTTCTACAATCATTACTTTTTTTTTATTTGATTTGAAAAAATCGGCAACTGAAGTTCATCAGATGCTTGTTACAACTTATGGTAATCAAGCTCCATTGTATTCTAATTGTAAATTTTAGTTTCAACGATTCAAAAATGGTGATTTCGATTTGAGTGACAAAGAACGTACTGGTCAATCAAAAACTTCTGAATTGCAAGCATTATTGCATGGAAATATCGCTTAAACGGAAAAAATTAGCTGAATAACTCAACGTCGATAAATTAACAATTTCTAAACGCTTACACACCATGGAAAAAATTCAAAAAGAAGGTAAATGGGTTCCGCATGAATTGAGCGAAAGTGCCATTTTAAATCGTTTGAATATCGCTGTGCCTTTGCTTGTCAGACAAAAAAAAAGAGCTTTTTTGTGGCGAAATGTAACTGAAAATGAAAAGCGGATTTATTTTGATAGTCCAAAGCGAAAAAAATCATGAGTTGATCCAGGACAACCACCAACATCGACACCAAAACGAAATACTTACGGTCACAAAGCAATGCTCTGCATTTAATGGGATATGGAAGGTGTGGGTGTACTGTGAGCCTCTAAAACCGAATGAAACAGTTACGCGGGAGCGATACCAGCAACAATTGAACAAATTGAATGATGAATTGATGCAAAAAAGGCCAACAATAGCCATCAATAGACAATAGCAAAGTGATTCTTTTACACGATAATGCTCATCCACATGTTGCTTCAATCATTAAACAAACATTGTTAGAGCTCGAATGGGAAACCCTTCCGCATTTAGCGTATTCTCTAGACCTAGCATCATTCTGATTACCATTCTATTTCGATCGATGCAACACACTTTGGCAGATATACACTTCGATAATTACGAGGATGTGCAAAAATGGGTGTCTGATTGAGTTGCTTCGAAAGACAGATCGTTCTATCGTCGTGGAATCGCTATGTTGCCAGAAAAATGGGAAAAAGTCACAATTAACGACGGAGAATACTTTGATTGGTGTAAATTTAACCATTTCTTTAAAATAAAGATAAAAAGTTGACGACATAAGAGCAGAATTAATTCAACCACCTAATACATTATTTTCCCGTCGCACGATCATTCGCGTCTCGTGCTCTTTATGTCGTTCACATTTCATCTTCTTTACTCTCCTCTTCTTGATTTTATCACTAACAAGTAATACTACCCAACTATCACTCACCGATTCCAATGAAATTTGGCATGCACGTAGAACATTGAAAAATATTGAATATGTTTTTTTATATCGGCTGACAACGCATTTTAAGAATGGAAATTACCCCTTGATCCCTGAACATGTAAGCACTATTTCAACCCTTTGTACATATTATATGTAATTTTCATCAAACTTGTCTTCCATTGAACTAGTCAGTAAGGGGTTTTTAGGGTCGCTGATTACGAATCTGGAGATAAAATTACAAGATTCAAAATGGCAGACCCAATATAGCGGACCGAAATTATAAACAGATGGCTGATTCAAACCAACTTTCATATCTGGAGATTTTTGGGGCCTCTAATTACGAATCTGGAGATAAAATTACAAAATTCAAGATGGCGGAATATGACAGATGGCGGAATATGACGCAATATGACAGATCGAAATTGTACCAGTGAAGGAGGATATTGCCTCAGGCAATTACATTTACTGAATTTAACAATGAATCGGTATTCAAAATTGACCTATCACGTCAGTTTTTTTCAGATTAGGAAGTTGATCTTCCAAAAGATTATTATCCGTCAGTATCCGAACGGAATATGTAATGATATTCTGACATATCTTGATAAGATAGGATGTTTTCTTTGAAACAATCCCATGCTGAATTTTAAAATTATACACCTATTTCATTGAAGCCAAAAATGATTGACGAGATAAATTAACATCTTCTCTCGCCGTGATGGCCCATCTTTTCAAATCTAAATCGTGGATGGGAACACCTTTGTCAGAAACAGAGTTAAATTGTTCCATAACATATTGTGAAATAAATAATAATTTATCACTTCTTGATCCACCTTCGAAGCAACATGCTTTCCATCTGTATAAATATCGTTGATTTAAGATTTTCTTGAATCGGTTTTTTACTGTTTCAAAACGCAATCTTTTCTTTTTCCCCGATCGCCAATATTCAACTACCTTCCTCTTGTAATTCTTGCAAGTCTACCATTTCGTCGAACTTCGTATCGTCTTGCACATCCCCTTGCGAATCATATTCTAACTCTTCTTCAACTAAAACGGCATCAGGAGTTACACTAGGATCATGGAAGCTTAAACAATCATAACTCTCAATAAACACTTGATTATTGATAGCATTTTTCATTAAATCCGCGAGATGAGACGCGAACGATTTTTCCTCTTCAGTTATATCCGATTGTATATTGTACACAAGATCTTCGAAATAGAGGCGTAATAAATTTAATATATTTTTTGGATTCATCGACATTGCGAAATCATTCCTTCCGAATCAAGAATAATCATATAATAAATTGTTAATATAATAGCGGAACGAAATTCACAAGGAATAGTTTATTATAGCCGATCGCCAACGGACAATAAATACAACGGCCAATAAATACAAAAAATGAGAACGAATTGATAATCAAATAAATGTCTCTACCGTAAGAAAAAAGGAAATCGGACTCTCATCTGTTTCGTAGAAACATTTATATGCGATTTTGATTTTGTCAACTCAGATTTATACTTCCTCTTATGCTTTATATTTATTCATTTATTTATATTCTATTTATTTATTTATTCATATTCATTCATATTATTTATTTAAATTCTGGACTTGAACAGCAGAAAATCTATTAATGTTCAAAACGTTAATCTTAACGTCTAGAAAATTTATATAATTAATATCCTTGAAAGTTTACAATAAACCTTCTTAAAAATCTTACAAGTAAAACACATTACAATAATAATAATAATAATAATAATAAAATGCGACAAACGAATTATATTTTGACTTTCAACTTCAGATTCATAATTAGAGACCCCAAAAAGCTCCAGATACCAAAATTGGTTTGAATCAGCCATCTTTTTACAATTTCGGTCCACCATATTGGGTCCGCCATCTTGAATTTTGTAATTTTATCTCCAGATTCGTAATCAGCGAGCCTAAAAACCTCTTACTGACTAGTTCAATGAAAGACAAGTTTGACGGAAATCACATGTAATATTCACATGTAAAATTTCCACCCTTAAAATGCATTGTCCGCCGATATAAAAAAACACGTATTCAATATTTTTCAATGTTCTACGTGCATGCCAAATTTCATTGGAATCGGTGAGTGACAGTTGGGTAGTATTACTTGTGAGAACCTCGTCAAGAGCTTGCACTTGCTAAGTATTTTCCCGCCGCTGTAGAGTCTCTCTCTTGTCATAGCGCGTTTATTCATCTGCGCGAACGTTGCGAGATACATTCTACCTTTTCGTTTCAGAGCTTTCGTCAGAATTCTATGCGTTTGTTGCCCAAGACGAATGAGACGGCGGTATCAACCGGCATTCAGGTGTAAACCGAGTCAGGTGAGTCTAAGCTACGCTGTTTACCCGCTTTTTCGGAAATGTGTACCTCTAACGCGAGACGATACATTAGGATTAGTTCGGAAACGAATTTTCAATTCAGAGAGCTAACTCGATTTCGCGCTAGAATAATCTTGCCAAAATTCATCTCGTGTCTCGGGACTCCCTCTTGGCCCTTGCATAAGCTGTGGAATTAAGAGATAAAGTTCGCAGGTTTTAGTCGCAAATATGAAGACTCGAACGGCTTTAGGCTGAAAAGATCGGAACAGCCACTTCGGTGTATGCGCGTGCGCGTATGCACTTTACGAAAATTGAGCTCTGTTGTGAGAAGGCGGTGGATTTCGCAGGGAGAAAGAAGCGATTTCATAATATCCGATAATAATAACGCGGACCAGAATTGGACGTGGTTACCCGAATGTAGCTTATCGCGGCTATTAACGAGTTTAACGTTGATTTTATTCTAAACCGAATTTAATTCTCATCAGAGTTTGAATATTATTTATTTTGATTTGTGTTCTGAAATCTCTCTCTGTTTAAAGGATTTAAATCTGATGAGATTCAATTGCATCGAAACTTTTCTAAAAAACGACGGGTCAACATCTGTTTCCACGCGTTTATTAAGTTGACTAATAATGTTCGGATGGAAATACGTTTCTGGGCACCTCGTTCAGATTGATTTTTGATAACAAACAAACGTCGATGCGAAACAATAGTAACGTATACCAGTACTGGACGAATGAGCTCGAGCAGGTATGCAGAGCAGAGCAGCGCGCGTCCCGCCGTAATGTCATTAACGACGCGGCGCTATTAACGCTAACTATTAGGTTAACGGGAACGTACCCAGTATATTGCTTTTTTCAGAAATTCGCATCCGGACGGTACTACTCCGCGTATTCGCTACATCATGTTCGGGGAAGTCGAGAAACTTCCGGCGAGCAAACCTACATTTAACAACGGAATATCATCACGCCGCGAGCTGGTCGTCGATCGTTGATCACGGACGGAATCCCACGAAGACCTTATTTTCTGTTTTCGTTTACGTCGCTCTCCCCCCTTTGTCTTTAGTGCAGCATATAGTTCAACAGCCAGTAAAACTATACTGGTGACCCTTCCCTCCCCCCCGCCCCCCGAGTAACCACGATCCCGTATCCGTTTTCCAAAAACCCTCAAGTATCAAAGATCAACGAACGTCAACGAATATCAACGCATTCCCCTAGAGTATAAGCTCTCGGTATGTTCAATAGTGAATGTGATACTTGATCTTAAACACGCACTTGCACATAGCACATGGCACTACTATTATCATTATCTAAGAATGCACTTTCTTCTTAATATGGATACTTCTTCTCGTCACTCGTCTTTCGGAAGATCGTAGCTTCGATCGTGCGTTCAATGACCGAGCGACTCTTCCGAAAGACGACGCTTCACGCGATTTTCAATTTCCACTTTCAGTCTACTTAATTCTTGAGTACAGCAGGTGTGTTGAGAAAAAAAGTACTTACAATATATATATTTATACAGAGTGCATAAAAAGTACTGGGACGGCAAAACATCTCGAGAGCATTTTAGAAAAAAAATGTCTCAGACAAAAGTTGTACGGTTTCAAGGAGGATATAACACAAAACTTATCATTTTGTTTACAGATGGCGCCACTTTCGAGATATTCACTGATCATTACTTTTCTTAAATCCTAATTTTTTATTGTATCGTCTTTCTCTACCAATTTGGGCAACTTCTGTTTGAAACATTTTTTTATTTGCTTAATATTTTTGAGATATTTAAGGGAAACTTTTTCAATATTTATATTGTATCAATCAATATTTTTTGAGATACTTAAGGAAAACTTGGTAACTTTCAATATTTAACTTACGATATCTCGCTAACTGTTTGTCGGAAAAAAATATTACGAGACTTTTTTACTCCATTTGGTCTATTTGGTCAAGAATATATTGTTACAATAATGCCTTAATTTTTGTTAACTTATCGACTTTTCGAAATTTCAAAATCATCAAATTAATAAAAGTTAGAGCATTATTATAACAGTATATTCTTAAGATCAAGTAGAGTAAAAAAGTCTAGTACTACCTTTTCTTCCGGCTAATAATTAGCAAGATATCGTAAGTTAAATATTGAAAAAATTACCAAATTTTCTTTAAATATCTCGAAAAATATTAAGCAAAAAAAAGTATTTCAGATAAAAGTTGTCCAAATTAATCGGTAGAAAAAGATGATATAATAAAATATTCGGATTTCCATTTAAGAAAAGTAACGATTAGTGAATATCTCGAAAGCGGCGTCTTCTGTAAACAAAATAATATAGTTGTTTTATGTCGCCCTTGAAACCATACACTTTTGTCTGAAACGTTTCTTAGTATCTTTCATATTTTTCACGATTTTTCTCTGGCTTATTTAAAATGGGACACCCTGTATATATGTACGTATGTATGTATGTCTGTGTGTGTGTACATACAAATAAATTATGAAACATAATCAAGAGACGAACACGTTGAATACTTATTTAATATCGCTCGTTATTAATACCGGTTGTTGTCCTTGAGGAGGTACGAGAGAAGGTACGAGAGAACACAAAAATATAACAATCGCTATTCTCTGCCATTCACAGCACTTATCAGCGGAAAGATGTGGTTCGTGTGATACTGTCGGGACGTTAATAGAATGCACTAAGAAATCCGCGGAGTTTGTCATACTAGTCATACTTTTCTCCCGATCTCCTGATGTTTTCCTCAATAATGCAAGCCGACAGTCCTAGCCGCCTTTGACTGAACCCTATTTAAACCCTTTAATTATTTCCGCTTTAATTAATTCTACTCGAAAATTTCATGCATGTGTATTCGAGCGATTGTCTCCCTCACCCCTCTCCTCTCTCTCTCTCTCTCTCTCTCTCTCTCTCTCTCTCTCTCTTTCTTTCTCTCTCTTTCTCTCTCACTCGAAAAGTTTGCTCATCGTCAACTATTGCAGCATGCTTGCTCGAAGGACGTAAAAGTAGACGACATCAAATACGCGAGCGTATGCACAGGCATTAATAACGACACTTGTACTGTCGCAACGTGAAGGATATGGCTTTTCGTTGCGGTAGCTGCATATCACTTTCTTGGGTAGAAAAATCAATTTCCCGATCTCCGTACGCTTTCGCGGTCGCGTTACAACCCCCCACTCGAACGAGCGCGTATCGTTAAAATATTTCGGAGTCACGTTTCTCTCTCTCTCCCGATACGTGCGATATGCGCGCTGGAGAAAAGAAAGTGTGGGAGACGAATCAAGTGTGAAAATTTGAGATTTTCGGCAATTGCAGAAATTTTCATATCTTGTGCTCGTCCCTATGAGGCATAAGACTCACACCCAAAAAGAAGTATTCTATTCATAAAGTAATTTTTCCCATAATCTCATATTCTAAGCAAAGTATTTTATAGAAAAAGGATTCCTCTTTCGATAAAGAGATTAAAGTGAACCATTCGTCTAAAATTTATTAGATATCTAACTATTTTCCTCTTATTTTAAGAGGATTTCTTCTTATATCAATTAATTTTCCTTTGATATAAAAGGGAATGTGTTGATTTGAATGTCAGCTTCTTTTGTTCAGTTATGCTCTATCTCCAACATTGAACGAAAAAATAACCATATGCTCATGGATCAGAATATTTGGAACGCTTGTTAAAAAAGACATGTGTGTTGCCATAACGAAAATAATTTACCCAGATTTAATCAAATACAGCTTATAATCTATTGCATGAAGTTGAATAATACGTATATTCTTTCTCCTAATTATTAAGTCAATCGAAAAGTTCCGTCCGTTTTCTTGCAAAACGAGTGGCTTCATTTAAGAAACAGAATGAAAAAGTACACCAATCAAAGTATTGTTCATCGTTAGCGATGACTTTTTCCCATCTTTCGGTCAGCAAGCGAATTCCACGGCGAAAGAACTCATCTTTGGAGGCTATCCAGTCAGAGACCCATTTTTCGACGTTTTCATAAGAATTGAAGTATTCCTCAGCAAGTGCATGTGCCATCGACCGAAACAAGTGGTAGTCGGAAGGAGCACAGTCTGGTGAATAAGCCGCATGAGGTAGCACTTCCCAGCGAAGTGCTTTTAACGTTTCGTTGACAGATTTTGTGCCGTGAGGCCGAGCGTTGTCATGAAGCAAATCATGCTGTCTCCTTTCATATTCTCGTCGTTTTTCGTGCAATGCTCGGCTCAAACGGATCATTTGTTCTCTGTAGAGATCCCCTGTGACCCTTGACCACTTTTCAACAGCCTATGGTACAGCACACCCTTGTGATCCCACCAAATACAGAGCATTGCCTTCTTGCCGTGGATATTCCGCTTTGGCGTCGATGTTCAGGGTTGGCCGGGCTCGCAAATAGTTTCTCGACGTTTGGGATTGTCAAAATAAATCCATTTTTCATCCCCAATGATGATACGATGTGAAAACCCCTTTCTTTGTTGCCCAGCAATCAGAATTTCACAGGTGGTTTTTCGCCTTTCAATATCTCTTGGCTTCAGTTCATATGGGACCCATTTTCCTTTCTTATAAACCTTTCCTAAGGCTTTCAAACGATCGGAAATGACAGATTGAGCACAATTTAATGCTTCTGCAAGTTGCTTTTGCGTTTGACATGGATCTTTGTCCACCAATGCCTGCAATTCTTTGTCTTCAAATACTCTTGGCCGTTTAGAACGCTCTTTGTCCTCTACATCAAAATCATCAATTTTAAAGCGTCGAAACCGTTCTCTGCATGTTTTATCGGAAGGAACATTATCACCATAAACTTCCACAAGCATTCGATGAGCTTCAGCTGCAGTTTTCTTCCAATTGAAGCAAAAGATTAACACTTCGCGCAAATGACGCTTATTTGGCTCAAATTTCGACATTTTCGATGCAGTAAAAAACAATGTTATTGATGCAAACATATATACCTTTATGTATTGAATGTTATTGACAAATGTCCAAACAAACTATTAAGCTTCGTTTAGACATTGCAGGTTAACACGTTCATTGCCGTTCACGCGATATCGCGTATTGCGGCCCCTCACCAAACGGCCGTTTATGCGATTGTTTTTTATTATGAATGACAAACCAGGACCCTCGAAAAGACCCAGTTCAATCGTGCAAAAAAACGACTAGAAATAAATAAAAGAAAAAATAACTTTGGCCACCACACGAAATTCAAATTTTCAGTTTGACAATGAACGTGTTAACGACAATTCTAGCTATAGCTACTTGTCGCTAAACGGACGGAACTTTCCGATTTACCTAATATATTTCATACAAGTGATTATGATGAGCATCTTTGTAGCTATGAAGTCCATAACAAAACTGATCGGAAATTTATTTGTTATAATGATCTTATTTCATTTGTACTTATTGTAGAACTGGAGCCAGAAGTACATCTACATATAACTATCTACATATATATATAACTTTTCGCTATATATTATAATAATTTTTTCAAATTAATTAGTACAACCAATAAGAATAAAGTACAATAAGAATAAATAATAATCCTTTTAAAAAAAGATTAAATAATCTGTGTATGAGAGGGAATTTATATTAAAAACAATAAGATTTGCATTATATATGTAACGTACGTATAATCCCTCTAACTTTAAGAATATGTTTATAATATTTTCCTCTTAGAGGAATCCTCTTGAGGCCAATATATAAGAATAAAATCCTTTAAAATTTAGATGATTCCACTTGTTCTGAAATTACTATTTTATAGATGCACGATGACAGTTCTTCGCGAATTGTTCCGTGTACATGTGTGTATTAGCGTATAATCGGCGACGAAAAGGCCACGGCACATTTCTTTTCGATATGTTTCGAAATGTATATCAGATTTGTACGATTATCCTCGCAATTGTCGTGCACCAATCGAGTAGCCTTAACACACACAATATAATTAGGTATTTTATCACTTATATTTAAAGATTTTATCACTTATATATTTAAGTATATATCACTATTTTCGCACGCGCATTACTGATTTTTATTTGTTGATTGTTTAAAAAAATGAGAACGATGTATCAAAATTTTAATATCTGCTAATATATTTGCATTAACAACCAGTGTGAATGTGTACCGTTATAGAATACTAATAACCTAGTTACACTAATTGGGTGTTTAGGCTATTCTATCGATTATTAACACTATATGGAAGTGGCAAGAACGATCGTGCAATTCGCATTTGTTCCGAACCCTGTCGAAATGAAAAAGTGCTGACGACCTCTTTGCCGCCTACTATATACAAAATGTTCGGGATCTTTTGGAAACGAAAAATTGTGAAGATTAATCAGATGAAACCGATAAGAAGAGTAATGTACCATTTTGCAAAAATAGTTATTAAGTTATTAATGATTGAAAATGACCATATGTAGAGGCTCTTTTAATTGATAATTCGAAAATTTGCGTACTTTGCAAAATGCTACAGGACCTTTTTATTCAGAGTGACCTAATCTACAATTATACTAGGTGTGTGAATTAATTCGGTCCGTTTTTTTTCTTCCAAAAAAAGACTTTAGTATGAAAAAACATAAAAAAGTACACTAATCAAAGTATTTGCCATCGCTTGCTATTATTTTTTCCCATCTGTCTGGCAGTTGTTGCATTCCGTGACGGAAAAACGACTCGTCCTTCGAAGCGATCCATTCATTGAGCCATTTCTCTATTTCTTCATAATTGTTGAAGTGTTGGTCCGAAAGCCCGTGTGCCATCGATCTGAACAAGTGATAATCGGATGGAGCAATGTCTAGTGAATACGGCGGGTGAGGTAAAACGTCCCAGCCAAGTGCTTCCAAGGTGACCTTCACAATCTTTCCAACATGTGACCGAGCGTTATCGTGCTGGAAGATCACTTTGTCGTGTCTCTTTGCATATTCCGGCCGCTTATTCTTCAATGCGTTATTTAAACGGATCAATTGTAGTTGGTAAAGTTCGGCAGTGATGGTTTGGCTCTGTTTTAATAGTTCATGATACACTACACCATTCTGGTCCCACCATATACAGAGCATTACTTTCTTGCCGTGAATATTCCGCTTTGGTATCGATGTGGATGGTTTTCCTGGGTCACTAATGAATTTCCTTCGTTTGGGATTATCGAAATATATCCACTTTTCGTCTCCAGTCTCAATACGATGCAAAAAACCTTTTCTTTTTTGCCTGGCAAGCAAGATTTCAGACATGGCTTTTCGCCTCTCGATGTCTCTTTCTTTCAGTTCATATGGCACCCATTTTCCTTCTTTGTAAATCTTTCCCATGGCTGCCAAACGCACAGAAATTGTTGATCGATCAATATTCAACAATTGCACGAGCTCATGTTACGATTGACACGGATCTTCATCGATTAGCGCTTGCAATTCCTCGTCCTTGAACTTCTTCGGCTGACCTGGACGAGGTTTGTCATCGACACTGAAATCATCACTTTTGAAACGTCAAAACCATTCTCTGCATGATTTATCGATGGGAGCACTTTCACCATAAGCTTCTACGAGCATTCGATGAGCTTTAGCGGCTGTTTTCTTCAAATGAAAACAGGAAATGAGAACTTCCCGTAAATGATGCTTTTTTGGCTCGAATTTCGACATTTTCGAATCAGATAAACACGATGTTATTGTTACAAACCCAAACATTTATTAACTGAATATTATTGCCAGATATCAAAACTAAAAAATAAAGCCTTTTGCAGACACTAGAGGTTAGAAAATTACATAGTACAGCAATTGACCGCCAGATGGACCGAATTAATTCACACACCTAATATGATAACTATAGTATCTAGCGGTAGATATGAATATATTGAACTTTGAACCCTGAATTTTAAACTTGTCGCTAGGCACAATACCCGTCATATAATTGTAGGTTAAGTCATTCTGAATAAAAAAGTCTTTTGCCATTTTGCAAAGAAGTGCGCACATTTTCAAGTTATCAATTAAAAGAGCCTTTAATGATTTTCAATCATTAATAACTTGATAACTATTTTGCGATTTTTGCAAAATGATACTTGACTTTTCTTCTCAGCTTAGTCTAATTAATCTTCACAATTTTTCTTTTCCAAAAGATGCCAGACACCCTGTATAAGACATATGCATACATGCAAACGTAACGTTTCGAAATATTGATTGAAAAATAAACAATATGTTTGATCGTAAGATACAAAGCAAATTTTACGTGTCCGCGCATGAAAAATCTAAAATAAACGCGCGACCTCGTACGATCTCCAATAACCTATATAGATACTTTTAGTTTTGCGGCCGCGTTACCAGAACGAGACTAGCGAACAGGAGGTATTGAGCCATAAAAGAGAAAGAAGGCAAAAATAAGGAGCACCATTTGACCTTGGGGAATAGAACATCCGATAGAACAAACGAGAAAACTCTGATGCGGTCACTATCCTCATGAGACAGGACGGCGAAAGATAAAGCGGACGTGGAAAACTTTGGGGATGCCGCCCCTTCTCTTCCTTCTCTCTCTCTCTCTCTCTCTTTCTCTCATTCTCTCTCTTTCTCTCATTCTCTCTCTCTCTCTCTCTCTCTCTCTTCGTCTTTTTGCGAATTATTGCACGAATAGCGCGTATTATATAAAATCATCAGTTCGTGTAATCAGTCCCAAGTACACGAAAATCATCAACGATTGCGCGAGCCGAGCAACCGTATTATTTTTTATTACAAGTGTTATTCTTATTACAATTATCCATATCTGGCGCTCTTTTCCTCGCCGATGAACTCTTTCCTACGAGGGGGCGAAAATTCTTAATTATCGCATCTGCGCGCAGTAACGCGATATCTCTCGACCTTATCCTCAGATCTTCATTCTTCCCGAATGAAAAGCCGACGAGGGAAATCTCAGGCGGAACACGCGAACGCAACGAGAACGCGAGCGCGACTTGAGCAAATCTAACATCCGCTCGGTCCATTTTACCCACTCCATGTCCACTTTGTTCACTTTGTCGGTAAACTATAAAATTGAAAACCGACTCGTTCGCATTTGCGGTGACATTTTTCCACGGTTGGTCGCTTCGGCGAATATTGAATTATTTGCTTTATGGCCAAGAGCTATCGAAAAACCGTTTAACCACCTGGATCCTCTCTCTCTCTTTTTTCCTCTTCTCATCCCCTTCTCTCTCTCTCTCTCTCTCTCTCTCTCTCTCTCTCTCTCTCTCTCTCTCTGCCTCTCTCTCTCTCTCTCTCTCCCCCTCTCTCTCTCCCTCTCTCTCCCTCTCTCTCTTTCCCATTCAACGTGGGGTTGTCTCTTCGACCGCACTATTCGCACGATTCGGCGCAAAGCCAGGAGAGTACATGGGGTATGAGCGTGAAGTGTAAAGCTTGTCGCTGATCCGTAGCGACCTTTAAAGGGAAGCAACGAGCGCGGAGAAACTGGTTGCGTTTGAAGTGAAACCGATCGATCGATTGTCCCTAGGACGACGACAGGAGAGCTCGTCGTCGGATAAAAGTACCACGGCTAATTTTCGCGGGAGACGAACGTGAAACAACGGCCGTTTCGCGAAAATTTATGCCGCAAACTACGCGGCGAAACATTACATGGAGGGAATGTCGCGCGGACGGATAGAACAGCTGTGCGCGCGAGATCTTTTTTCCCGCATTAAGTATTAGGTATGTGTGTGTGTGTGCGCGTGTGTGCGTGTATGTATGTGTATGTGTGCGCACGGGTATTAAAATATATAGAGTGTATAAAAAGTATCAAGACAGTGAAATATCTAAAAAATTAAGCATTTTAGAAAAAAATATTTCAGACAAAAGTTGTATGGTTTCAACGGGGATATAAAACAACTATATCGTTTTGTTTCCAGATAACGCCACTTTCGAGATATTCACCGATCATTACTTTTCTTAGATAGAAACTCATTTTTTATTATATCATCTTTCTCCGTCAATTAATTTGGACAACTTTTATCTGAAGCATTTTTTTACTTGCCTAATATTTTTTAAGGAAAATTTGGTAACTTTTCAAGATTTTACTTACGATATTTCGATAATGATTTGTCGGAAGAGAAAATGGTACTAGACTTTTTTACTCTATTTGGTCTCAAGAACATATTCTTACAATAGCGTCCTGACGTTTATTAATTTCGTGATTTTGTAATTTTCAAAAATCGACAAGTTAACAAAAGTTAGGGCATTATTGTAATAATATATTCTTGAGACTAAATAAAGTAATAAAGTCTAGTATCACTTCTTAACAAATTCTTTTTCTAACTTAATTTTTCTAACTTTAACTTGTTCTAAGAAATAGTAAACGAGAAATTAACAAAAGTTAGGGCACTATTATAGTAATATGTTCTTGATAGTAAATAAAGTAAAAAAGTCTAATACTATTTTTTCTTTCGACAAATAGCGAGATATCGTAAGTTAAATGTTGAAAAAGTTACCATGTTTTTCTTAAATATCTCAAAAACATTAGGCAAATAAAAAAATATTTCAGACAAAAGTTGTCCAAATTGATTGGTAGAAAAAGATGATGAAAAACTGGGATTTCTATTTAAAAAAAATAATAATTTGAAGTGAATATGAGTGAATATTTCGAAAGTAGCGCCACCTATAAACAAAATGATATAGTTGTTTTATATCCCTTTTGAAACTTTGCAACTTTTGTCTGAAGCATTTTTTTCTAAAATGCTTCGAGTTTTCGAGATATTTCGTCGTCTCGGTACTTTTGTATCACACACCCTGTATATTCCATAATATTATACAGGGAAGCTACATTTTCAAACACGAATTTTTTCAAATGCGCACACTTTCGTTTAATTTTAGGGGATGTATTGGCTTGCAAAAGTTCGTACGATCATCAATGATGATTTCAATGGCGATTCAATAAGTAACGGTTAGAAAAATTGGCAAGTTTTGTTGCTAAATAAAGAAAATACGACAAAGATCCCGATAAACTTTTGCAAATTCTCGATATTTCAGCATTCGAACGGACGAATATAAAAAAGAACTTTAATCGTATTTATTCCTAGGAGCGTCAAATCCTCTGTCCTGCTCGGAAGATAAATTAAACAATTGGTCCACTAAAGTTCCGAAACAGCGTTCCGCGATGCTAATGATAATCAATTACTTCTCATTCCTCCTGCATCCAGGAGCTCGCAAACGACTCACGAACACGAAACTCGTTAATTCTTCCATAACAAAAGGCACGAAGTACTCTTGGCACGAGAGTACAACACGTAATGGCAAAGCGCGCGACGACAAATCAGGATAATCGAACGTAAAATTCCGCCCGTGTGAATTTGCCGCTTCGTCCCCGGAAATCGACTCTCGTTCGATCGCAGGACACGTACATGTACATTCGCGTGTGTGCATGGGTGGATGTGAGAACGTGTGTGTTTTTATATTTGATCAAGGGAGGGAAACCGCAGCGATTTTGTACATTATGGGTGTGTAAAACCCATTCATTCGACGCCGCCTCTCGATCCCCTTTATTCCGGCGAGTCTCGCCGCCATCGACGACGCACGATGAAAACGATGATCGCGATTATTCTGTTTTCAGTATATTTCCGGGATGGGAACGGGCGGGCAGGCGAGCAACGTGAGCTACAGCAGCGTCAGTCAGAGCAGCGACGGCGGTGCATATACGACCGGAAGTGGACCCCCCGGCGGAGGTATCTGACGTCATACATCGGCCCGATCAGGGCCGCGTCGAGAGCGGGCGATCCGATTCCGCGACGCATGATTGTAAGCCGTGGCCAAAAGAAGAAGGAAAATGTTCTCTCTCGCGAGGAGCCGAGAGAATTGAGCTCCTGCTAGCATCGACAGCGATCAACGCCAACGTCTCCGGCGAAATAATGCCGGGGAGGAAAGTGAGGTGCGCTCGAAGGAGGCCCGGAATGAATAAAATCCGCCATCGTCACAAACCGGATGTCCGACGCGGGTCGTGACGAGCGCGAAGTGGACCACGGGAGAGTATTCTCGCACTGTGTACATGGAGAAACGCGACTTGGCGACTGAATACGAGAAAAAAAACGCTGAAGAACGAAGCATGTACTTAGCGTACAACATTCTCGAAGGATTCCCCGCGATTAAAGTCTGCTTGCTTGACGTTCGTGACGTGTCAGACGCAATCGCGATTAATCGATTAAGCGATTAAGCGAGCGAGTGACCTGCGAGTGTGCGCGTGTATCCATATCGCGCGACATCCTGCGAGAAGGAAGGAAGCAGGAGATGAATGAACGAACGAAAGGAGTTTATAAAAATCAACGTGTGAAGCAAACCGGTAGCGACTCAGTCAGCCGCGAGTCGTGCCGTGACAGACCGAACACTTCTAGGTGTCTCCTCCATGTTAGATCGTACAGGAAAAGGTGCCCTTTTCACACGTGAAATTCGAGTTCAACACGCGACTTCGTTGCCCAAAGACTGGTTGCATCGATGTGAATCAACGCTACCTCCAAATCGATTCAATCGTCTTAGAGCCGTTTATATCATAGAATAGAAGACACGACGAATGAAAAACAGTGAATCTCATCTTCCGGATTAATTATCCAACACTATGGGCGCGACTCTAGATAATTGTGCAAGACCAAGCTCTAGATCACCTACGTGAAATTAGATAAATTCAACAGGACTTCCTTATTAGCAAGAATGGCGAAGATAAAAGTGTCAAACGTGAAATTGCACAATCAGATCTATACAAATCGAATATACAAATCGAAATCGCGTCTCTCTTTCTCTTTCTGTCTCTCTCTCTCTCTCTCTCTCTCTCTCTCTCTCTCTCTCTCTCTCTCTCTCTCTCTCTCTCTCTCTCTCTCTCTCTCTTCTCTCTCTCTCTCTCTCTCTCTCTCTCTCTCTCTCTCTCTCTCTCTCTCTCTCTCTCTCTCTCTCTCTCTCTCTCTCTCTCTCTCTCTCTCTCTGTTTTTCTCCCTTTAAAAATGTGCATGTACAGGGTGTAACAGCAACATACAGATCAATATGACGGGTTGCTTCCTCCTATTCGGATGATAATGCAGAGGTTTCCGAAAAATGTCATTCGTTGACTTTGTTGATAATGATATTTGCCGTATTCCCAGTTATGACAAATGCAACTAACTTTGCATCGTGTTCGTTATGACAGTTTATCGACCGTTTACTGACAGGAGTCGAGCCTCGTTGAATTAGAAAAAATATTTACAAAATAAAACTGAGAAATAAATATTACGGAATAAAGCAGAATAAGTAAGAGTAATATTTAAAGAAATAACTAATACAACATATTTCTTGGTTTTGCATAATTTCTTAATTGTTTTCTCACGTTGGAAAGTTCGAAATTGGAAATTAGGAAGAACGATACAGAAATATTTAAAAATCTTATATACTGTATTTCATCCATGTTTCTATAGAAAATCGCTTTTGCAAAAGTATGAATAGATTACAAACGCAATATACATATTGGTTGCAATTTAATCGACCGCAACTATCAAACTGCAAAAAATTTCGAAAAACAGGCCCTATTTTCGATAAAAGATACGAGACTATAATGGCCCTATAGATTATAAAAGGCCCTATTTTCGATGTCAAAATACAAGACTATAATGTACCGAAAATTTGTCGCTTGATAATTACGGTCGATTAAATTGCAACCAATATTTATACTGTGTTTCTAGTCCATTCATACTTTTACAGAAGCGATCTTTCGTAGAAACATGGATGAAATACAGTATGTAAAACATTTAAATATTTTGTATTGTTCTTTCTAATCTTCAATTTCTATCGAACTTTTCAACGTGAGAAAACAATTAAGAAATTATGCAAAACCAGGAAATATGTTGTATTATTTATCTCTTTAAATATTATTCTTGTTTATTCTGCTTTATTCCGTAATATTTATTTCTCAGTTTGATTTTTTAAACATCTTTTCTAATTCAATGAGGCTCGACTTCTGTCGATAAACAGTTGTTAAACTGTCATAACGATTACGGTGTAAAATTAATTATACTTGTCATAACTAGGAGCACTGCAAATGTCAGTATCAACAAAATCAACAAGTGACTTTTTCAACCTCTACATTATCGCCCAAATAGGGGCAAGTAACCCGTTATACTGGGCTATATGTTGATGTTATATCTGTACAGGTAGTTTTACGAGAAATAAACAAAAAAATATATACATACATATATACACACGCGTATATACCACGTAGGCGCGCGCGGTTGTTTATGTATGGAAAGAGAAAGTGAGAGAGAGAGAGAGAGAGAGAGAGAGAGAGAGAGAGAGAGAGAGAGAGAGAGAGAGAAAGATAAAACTAACCTTAAAGATGAGAAAAAAGTTAGAGGAAGGAAGTTTTGCTTTTGACTTACGACCGTTGCGCTTAATACAATGGTGCGAAATTTTTTTGGATGAAAGGACTTTTGAGCCCTTTTCTTTCAAAGTCACCTAGACTTTATTAAACTTTCGCAACGTGCGCTTTTTTCGTGGCAGCGTCACGGCATATATTGGTCAATCTACTTCTTATTTTACCTTACTTCGTTATACCTCAAGCAAGGTATCGCGCAGTTCTCTTTCCGGTAATCAAGAAGACTATCGAGCATTCCTGCCATAAAACAGAAATATGTACTGTTTCTCTCCTGTCATAATAAAAATAAAATAAAATAAAACATTCTCTCGATTTCGGTAAATTTGAATATTCGTGGAATATTCATAAGAACAACTACAAATAACGCGTGTACGAAGATTGCTTAGGGAAGCAAATATAAAATAATTGGTTTATGATTTTAACACAACTTTAAACTTTTCAAACTTACCTCGGCGCGCTATAATAATTCTGTTGAAGGAGAAACGATATCTCTCAACTAAATGAAGAGAAGAAATCGTCTTGTAAATTAACAAATATTTCATCGTCGACAACAGCCGATATCTATTCGCGTAATGACAACTTCGACGCTAAAAAATGTTTCGACCTCTGACTTTCTTTTCCGTCGTTGCACTTTGCGACTTCGCGACTTTGTGTCTTGTCCACTTTTCGCGTGGAACACTTCCTATAGATATACCTTGACAAGATCTACTTGAAATCATATATTCGTACTCGCATTAGCATCTCGCGATTAGATTAACCTGTCGCGAGACTAATCATTAATGAGAACCGTTTAACGCCTTACCGAAAAACTTTATTAGTGATATCCGATCTAGTTAATGAATATTTTGTTAAAATTTATATTACGCAAGTGACCAATTGAACGATTTTAGGCGAGCGAAAGCAATATATCGACAAGATCTCGGCGCGAGAAATCATTACCATTCGCATCTAATCAGACGAAAACAAGGACAAATCGTCTCTTTCATTATCGTCTGGCGAGATGACTATTCCAGTCATAATGGTATATATACACGTATATGTTGTATGCAGCCGACAATATTATTATTCGTTGATCGAACTTTACGGTACTAGTAGTGTTTGGTCGTCAATTTACCACACATATGCAGCCAGTGAACAAAAGTGCGCAAGGTTATATTTAAACAAAGTAGCGAACGCCTAAACGAATTTTACTTCTTTCGTACAGAAATCTCCTCCCCTCTCTTTTTCTCTCTTCCTTCCCACGTCCCTTCCTACTCTCACATTATTCTGCCCATTCTTCCTCCCTCTTCACTCTTTCTCCGCCATCTTACATCTCATTCATCATTTTTGAACAGTTACTCCTACAGTTTTCATTTCTTTTCATGCAGCATATTTCATGGTGGAGAAATAATAACGAAATTCTGGCGGAAATATTTCATGAGATATCATGACACATACGACAAGTGGGATACATGCACATAACATAACGCATGATCAAAAAAAGAGAAATCAATGACAAAGTTACATAGTTACGTTGTCACTTTTTTTAAGAATCCAAAGAATTATAGTTTTCTTCCTTGGTTGTAAATACCATCTATAAGTACCGAAATACTCGAATAAATAGGAAAAGAATATTAGTTTTTAATGAATATAGTCTTGTATGTACAGAGGTACAGAGTTTATCTAGATTCTCAAAACTGCACCTCCAGAAACTGTGTCTATAACGTACTGTCCTTTATAATAAAATAGTAATATTATATATATCAACGAGTAATTATTACATATATCACCATATCTTTCACTTTTATGTTTCAAATTATTGTGTCATATCTCGAACGGAGATGAATTCTCCCATAAACTACGAAAGCAACAGATTGTTTTATTTATAAAAATACATCGATATGTCATTGTTCATTAACCATTTTAAAACTACTAACGATCTCAGCAGATTCAAAATAGTAAAAGAAGCTGCGGTACAGCCATCTGTAGTTGCAACAATGTAGCAATAGCCTAGTTTCAACATAGAGACACCAGATGGAGCACTAAACGCCATGGGCGCCGCCATAAACATAGACTATGGCCGATATCTATAGGCCGGTATTCATAGTCGGATCTTATATCGGATCTTATAAGAATGTCTTAAGTTTATTTTCAGATGCTGTATAAATTACTTCATTGGCTACGGAGTATCTGAAGGTGAACTTAAGACGGTCTTAAATATAAGCCTCGACTATGAATACCGGCCATAGACATAGTCACAGACTTCTATATTATACACTAGATAACTTGTCTCTTTAACTTGTCCCCTAAAAATATGTATTAAAATTTCATTCGCATGCACATTACAAGGTTCCGAAAGGGACTTTAATTCTAAGGCTTTAAATTTAATATTTCCTCTTGCAATATCACATTCAATGATACATTCAATGTTCAGATAAATATTAAATATTAGATAAATATTAACATTTTCTGGAATAAAAATGCCTGTACAGTGCAGTTACATTCCTTTCGAAATCTTGCAATGCACATGTGCGCACGATTCTATGTTTTACATTAGAGACGTTTTTATATATGAAAACCAATGGAAGTTGCCCACATAGCATTAGATCTCCAAAGTATATCCTAATTTGATCAAAATGATCCTATTATAATCCAAATGAAAAAGTTATCCATAGGAGTACCTGAGGACATATGCATTAGCCACAAATTACACAAGGTATCCGCATCCCAGGAAGAAATAAGAGACGAATAGATATCGAATCGACATTGATTAGCCGTCGATGATGTCTACAAGACATCGAATCGACGTCTATTCGATTTCCCATTTCTCTCTGATATCCCAGGGACTAGACATCCTACGGATGTTATCTGTAGGATGTTCTAATGTGTTAGTTAATTGGTCTGTTCTTTTTAGCTGCACTGCGGAACTAGTGCAATAAATTAGAATGAGACAACTATATCTTTTCTCACTTTAATTTATTGCACCAGTTCAGTAGTGCAGCTAAAAAGAACAGACCAAATGTTTACTGAGAAACAGCGATACAGTGGTACGATTCTGTAACTCGTTATTGGAGTTAACGACAGTTTCGTTATTGTTGAGCAGCTTTTCTACGGTATACAAAAGCTGCGCAACGATAACGAAAGTGTCGTTAACTCCAATAACGAGTTACAGAATCGCACCACAGGGGCTGCGTTCCGATATTCACTTCCAGTATTGAAAGTCTATAGTATATGTGACACAAACTATGTATTTTCAATACTGGCAGTGAATTTCGGAATGCAGCCAGGGTGTATTCCGAGCCGATATCGCTCGGCTTATTTTTGTTTCTAGATGTTGGCAGCCACGTAACCCGAACTACGAACATAAGCCGATACCGAGAAGTGTTCCAAACTAGAGATGCCGATGTTTTTTTCAAACAGATCGATTTAAAGATCGATTCGAATCACGGAGAAAAAATCGATCTTTAAAAAATCGATTTGTAAAGAATCGATTTCAGAAAATCGATTTGAATCGATATGCGTGTAGAATGAACGACTCATTAAAATATACAATCTGTCAAATTTCTACACTCTGCAGTAGACCTCATGTAGTTCATATAAAGTTTAATATAAATTAAAGAAATTAAATAGATAGTACTCTTTTGGTTGTGCTGTGTGTGTGTGTGGCCAGAGCAAGATAGAAACAAATCTTTAAATTATTATGCTAATGATTTAATTTGATTAAATCATTAGCGTCAATCAAGGGTTTTTAAACGTTATTAAATAAGAAGTCACGTTTACTATTATATATGTCTATTTATTGATTTCTTCCATCTTTCAATTTTCAAAATCTAATGATTTTAAAAACAATAATTTGTGAACTTCCCCACAAAAACGTATATCGAATCCACGTGGAACACACGTTGCATTTACGTGGAATCCACAAAACCATATGGATTTCACATGGACACAACGTTCCTGTTTTCGTGGGGTTATCTCCAGTCAATCTGTTTCTTTGTTCTATTAAAATATTGCCCGCCAAAGAGAACAGACGTTCGGAAGGCACAGATGTACCAACAATGCATAAATACTTCAACGCTAATTGGCTGATATTACTGAATATTATATTAGTATGATCCATTGAAATCAAGAGACACGGTAATGTCTCGCGCCAAGTGAACGCGCGAACGAGGCGGCGAGACCGAACCGTGTATTATTATCAAGAGACATGGTAGTGTCTCGCAACGCGCGAACGAGGCGGCGAGACCGAACCGTATATTATTCGTGCGATTTCAAGATTTTCAAGTTTCATCATCAAGTCATCAATCAAGTTATTACGCGAAACCTCTAGTTGATCATAGGATATATTTTCGTACCGCTAGAACGGCTGAACCGATTAGGTTCTGCATAAGCTCAATCGATTTCGCAGGGTCTAATTATATAAGAAAATTATCTTCATTTTTGCTCTACATGTCCTGTAAGCTTAGAAATTTATTCTCAAAGTACGAAATCGTGAAATTTACGAATCGTTCAACAAATGTCAGACTGACTTTACTTCTACTAGAGGGCGTCACGAGGTCACGCAGCTACAAAACGGTCAGTTAAAACTACATCATATAAATACGTATTCATAGACCATTCAATTAACGATGCACGAATCACGTCGCCTGTCGCATATTTTAAAACTCCAAACTGTCCTAGTGGTTGTATGCGTATGTGTGTGTTATCAAGAGACGCGGCAGCGTCTCGCGCCAAGTGAATGCGCGAAGCGAGGCGTGAGGCCGCGTATTACTTACACCGACCAACTAGTTCAGCGCAGACAAGATCTCTCATTTGGCTTGGTTTGGCTATAACGTCTGAACGAATGAAGTTCTGGATGAGCTCAATCGATTCCTTAGGATTGATTTACTTAACTAAACTATCTTTATTTTCTTCCTATATGCTGAGTAAGAGGAGATATTTTAGTTGAAAGTCCGAAGTCGCCAAGTTTCTATCTCAAGATTTTCGTTGTACAAATGTCCAACTGAACTATTGTTTGTTAGATGGCGCCACGGATAGATGGACAGATGATGCAGATGCGGATAGATGGATACTTGAACAGTGATGTGTAAAGGCTCGTCTACAATAGCTGTAAGAGTAAGGCTGTAAGGCTGCAACGTAAGCTGTCAGCGAATGAAAATATTTCATTTCGCGTCTTGCAACCTTACAGCCTTACTCTTACAGCTAATGTAGACGAGCCTTAACGCTGCCGGTGCGTTCGTAAATGCATCATGTTCTTTTCGTGTTCGTTCGTAGAGATGGCCTTCGACCTTTAGGGCCGGTTTTTCCTACTCATCGGTTAACTTACTAACAGTTAAATCATACGTTTGTCTTTGTTTTTCCTTCGAAATAGATAAAGACAGACATATTTATATAACATATAATTTATATAATTTAATTGTTAGTTAATTTACCAAGAGGTTGGAAAAACCGGCGGTAATAGTAGACTGTGATTGGTTAATTTCTTAAAGCTTAAGTCTTAGGCCGGTATTTATAGTCGTGGCTCATCTACAATAGCTGTAAGAGTAAAGGTCATTCTACAATACGTATCGTAAGTTGTAAGCCGTAAGAACTGACCAATTGTAGCCGATTATTTTTGTAATAATCGACTGTGATTCGCCAATTCTTACAGCTTACAACTTACGACACGTATTGTAGAATGTCCTTAAGGCTATAAGTAAGGTTGCAAAACACGTAATGAAATATTTTCATTCGCTGACAGCTTACGTTACAACCTTACAGCCTTACTCTTACAGCTATTGTAGACGAGCCTTATCACACAAATGAACGTAAGCAGTAAACATAAGCAGTAAAGAAACTGACCAATCACAATCAATTATTCTTGTAAGTTTTAAAATGGCGTCCTTAAATTTCGATTGTGATTGGTCGATTTGCTTACTACTTACGTCTTACTGCTTAAGTTCGTTTGTGTGTGATGGCCTTTACTCTTACAGCTAATGTAGACGAGCCTTTAGTCTTTCATCATCGTGTGTGTGGCGGAAACACCCGACGGTGTCCTATTGTAGAAAGAGACAGCGCTATATCCCCCTTTCTGCATATTTCCCAACCTATATGCTTTGCGCTCCGTCCATAGATTCTTAAGCTAAGACTCCATGCATGCGGTGAGCTGCGGCAAATGCTGCGGTGACCAATCAGGAGGGAGGCGCAAGTCCGGTTGCGGCAAGCTCCGGCATGCGTCTGTCTCCTGATTGGTCTCCGCAGCCGTTTGCCGGAACTCACCGCATGCATGGAGTCTTAGCTTTAGGTCCATGGTTTATACGATAAATGACATGTACAGGTTATGGTCCCCTTAGACACATTTGTGTTGACAAAATATTTATCTATCATTATTTATTCAAAAGACACGGTAGTGTCCCAAGTGCACATAAAAGCAAAGCGATTTTATATATGAGATACTCAGATCCATTTTTTGACTTAGGTACGCATTAATTAATACTTGTCTGCCTGAAACTTGTCTCATTATAAAATACTGAGATGATTATTTAAAGTTTGATTTAAATAAATATTTCAGTTAAATGACACGTATGTGACATTCATATATTTGTAATAGAGGTTCGACTGAAGATCTCTTATTTAACTCTGAATTTAAATCTGAGTGAGAGACAAGTTTGAAATTATAACTATTAATACAAGCCTTAGAGTTAAATTAGAGTTAAATCAGAGTTTTTCAGTTGATCACATAATATGTATAATATATATTTAAGGCTTGTTTTAATAGTCATGACTTCAAACTTATCTGTAGTAAGATACTCAAATTCAAATTCAGAGTTAAATAAGAGATCTTCAATCATAGCGCTATTGCAGATATATGAATATCACATATATATCATTTAACTGAAACATTTGAATCGAACTTTGAATAATCATCTGAGTATTTTATAATGAGACAAGTTTCAGATGACAAGTATTAATTAATGCATACCTAAGTCAAATGAGATCTATCTTACACTTGATGTAAGTAACAAATATAATTGAATCCTTTGTGTTAAACTTAAGAATATATATAGAATATATGTGCATGAGATACGCATCATCCAACTGTCAAGAAAAATATCTTTAAAACTTGATGAAGACGTTAGCAACTCAATATTTTTTATAATAATTCATTACAGCTTGAATTACCAGAGTGGTATCAAGTAGTTTTTAAGTACTGTTGAGTTACTGTTACAGTTGCACTTAAAGTGTACTTAAAGTTGCACTTAAAGTGATTAATATCTGTAGTAAATACTTGCTGAAAAAAGAAAACTTTTCCTTCTAACTTAACAGTACTATGCAGTATGTACTCATTGTTTATTAAAAAACTAGCTATCACACTATTACTAATCTACAAAAGCTATTTATTATCACTCTGATAACTTGAATAGTAATGTACAATATACATTTTATATAATAAATAATACATTATTTATTGTACACTTTTTTAGTTTTACAATAAGTTTATATACTTACATACAAGAGGACATTACATCCAGTATATCGAGAATTGGAATGCCAATTTTTTTAGTGATTCTAGAGGCCAAAAAATAATGAAAGGTAATTAATTGGTGAAAATTGAAATTAATGAGAACTTTTGTATTTTTTGTTTTTATGTAACATTTTAATATTTTGAATAAAATATAATGTTGAATAATTAGTCTTTTATTCTCTATTTTTCAGAATATTTCAAGTTTGCAGTAGACGACAATATACACAAATGAAAGTATGTTTTCGTGAAACCCTTGTTTATTCATTGTATTCTCATTTAATAACTTGTAAATGACGTATTAATTCACAAGTATCACAAGTATTTGTTTAATCAATGGGACATGAATGTAAGTGACATGTGTGCCAATAATTGAACACATGTTTAATCAATGGGTCATTATAATTATAATTTTGACTATACCGGTGATGAATATTAATATATTTATATTTAAAAAGGAACTTTTAGATAGTAAAATGATATTTTTAAATGTATTATTTGATAGCTTAAAACTATAAAAAGCATTACGTATTTATAATGTAAGTAAATCTGAGTAGAATTTTCAAAAACATATTGAAAATATAAACATGATATCTTGTTCAAGATGGTAAGAAACTAAGTGAAAATGTGACTATTTCTTTTATACTCAAAATAAACAATTTTTTTACGATGATTTACAGTCAAATTATATATTTTTATAATTTACTTCTATAAAAAAATTTTAAACATTCTTTTTACCCAGACAACACACGGATGTCCATTGGACGTCCGTTATATGTCCATTTTTTTTTATAAAAGACGTCCATAGGACGTACATTTGTCACAACTTCGGACATAGGACGTCCGATGGACGTACATCGGACGTCCTATGTCCTACAGGTCCTATCCTACAGGTCCGATGTCCAATAAGGACATCCTTGTTATGTCCAATTTATGTCCACGGACGTAAATCGGACGTACGGACATAAATTGGACGTGAAACGCACATTCATTGGATGTCCGGTGTGTAGGTAGTTTATCATTTTCTTTCATTTATTGATAAGTATCTTAATAAACAAAAATATATTATTAATACTTCAATCATTGGGACATGTTCAAGGACTAGGACTTACCTTAATTAATAAAAACAAAAATTAATTATTGTATGTGAATGGATCACAGCTGGTCTGTTCTTTTTAGCTGCACTACTGAACTGGTGCAACAAGTTAAAGTGAGAAAAAATATAATTGTCTCATTCTAACTTATTGCACTAGTTCCGCAGTGCATCTAAAAAGAACAGACCAATTATCAAATAAATATTGCACCATAAAAAAACAGTGTATCACTTCCTCAGTAAACATCAACTAACACACTAGAACATCGTACGGATGTTATGCGGATCTTATGTAATTTATGGCTAACACACATGTCCTCAAGTACTTCTATGGATAACTTTTTCATTTGGATCATAATAGGATCATTTTGATCCTTAACCCTTTAACTGCTGAGATATTAAATAACCAGTATGACCCTCTTTGCTGAGTTATTTTTACAATTATAAAATATTTTATAATTTGCTGATGATCTAGATTTTCACAAATTCACATTTTTAAATTTAAAAAAAATACCACACGCAATACCACACACATTGAAAGTTCAAATCGAGTAAACTCGGTTGCAGCAAGGCTGCCATTTTTTTTCACATTCGAGTTATCTCGACCGTAGCAGTTAAAGGGTCAAAATTAGGAAATTAGGATATACTTTGGAGATCTAATGCTATATGGGTTGTTATACCAATATTAACTTATATTGGGGCTACATTGGCCCAATGTATCCCAATATGCAACTAATATTGGTTAAACATTAAATTACAATATATCGCCAATATTGCATAGCATTGTTATACCAATATTGACTTCTGTTGGAGTTACATTGGCCAATATTGGGCGCCCAATTTGTAACCAATATTGGCCCAACAATATGTGCTACTAGGGATGTATCAAGGTGACGCGCAACGAGTATTTAACGTAACATTTAAACTGTTGCAATATATCACTAATGCTTCTTTTTACCAATGTTGATTAAATCTTAACGTAAGTTTTCATGTGAATAAAGTTTAAATTTAGGTTGAAGTTTAATTGATGTTGGTAGAAATGACTTAAACCGTTTACGAAACTCTGACTTCTGTTGAATGTAGCCAATATAGTATGTTCTGTTATTATAGATTTGTTCGTTTTCAAAGAACTTCTGAACTGGTGTATACTAGTACAATAAGTTAAAGTGAAAAAAAGTAAACTTATTTCACTCTAACTTATCACATTAGTCCAGAAGTTGTTCGAAAATTAACAAATCTAATACAAAAGAAAATACGAGATCTTCCTCAGTGCTATAACAAAGAATGAAATTTTCTCATTGGCGGGAATTTTATACGCATGTGCAAGTATATAATAAAACATGTGATCGAGACGTGACATACTCGTGCTTAGGTGTAATATAAATTGTTCCTCGAAGCCCATATATATTTTTACTCTTTTCTTTATTATCACTTACATATCACAAACCATAAATCACATTATATTTATTTAAAATCAGTTTTACTTTTTTTCTCTATAATTTTTTATACCTTCTATTCTTTTACAACAAGTGATCTAGCACTTTAGCGGCACTTTAAATTCTAGCGAAATAGATACGTGACTGAATATGATTGTACTTACCTGCAGCGCCCTCACGCATGTTTTTTTCTTTATTGTCTCATAGCGTAAAGTAGCCAGTTAGCTTTTCACATTAAATATAAAGAATAAAAATTCTCCAGGGAGAATTACCCGTTTAGGGTTTCACATATGACACAATGTCATACAAATTGTATAAAAAGTAATGAGAATTAAGGTGGCATTTAGACATATCTATCGTGCGTATCTCTGCGTTTGAGTTTTTCCTTCATAAAAATGACGTATCCTGGACTGGTGCTCCTCGTTGGAGTTGGAATTGGACTAGCAACATTCCTATATTATATATTCGCTGAAAATGAGAGCGAGAATGATCAAAGACAACAGTATAATTACGAAGATGGTACAAATGGTAGAACGCCAGATTACCACGACTGGAGGATTTCACCTGCTTCGTCACATAGGTCTGAAAACTATCAGTGCTTTTATGTATATAAAAATATATATATATATATTTGTGCATGTTAATGATGAAGGTCATTAATAGTTAATTATATCTCATATCTCATATACTTATATTTATAAACAGTATGGATCATTGCATATTTCAATATATAAGATACTCAATCGAGATACATAATTTGAATCTAAAAATTGATGTCGTACTATATGAAGAAGAAGGATATGGTACATATTACATGTTTCTATAAAAGCTATTTCTTTTTAGTGGTAGATTAAATAGAAGAAACTTGTCAAACTCTTCAGTAAGAGAAGGTGACATAGGAAGAAGTCGCATGAGTAAAGAAGATATAAACAATTGTTCAATTTGTCAATACGCACTAATCGGATCAGATGTGATACAGCTACATCCTTGTAGACATAATTTTCACAAGGACTGCATTAAGAAGTGGAGGTCATATACTCCTAAGGTATAATCCATAAAGATACAAGTTTCATTTCTTGGGTACAAATTCTTCATTTATTGATATAGAATTACAAAGATCAATTTTATATTACAGGCTGCTTGTCCTAATTGCAGAAGAGACATAGCACATATGACATAAATTTATCATACACAATATAGCCATATAGTTGCTTTTGGAATGTTTTTATGATTATTAACAGATATTAGTATTTATATTTATTTTTAATATTAATATTTAAATATTAATATTAAATATATATATGAATTATATATATATATATATATATCATAATTATATCATATAATTATATGTATCAGATATTAATATTTAAATATTAATATTTATGTTTATTATTATTGCACCATACATGATATATATATATATATATATCTCTAAAGTATCATATAGGATTTATGAGGTTGTTATAATCTTTTTACACTCGATCTCTTGTTGAATTAATTGAAATATTTTTTTAGATCTTTAAATTTTACAAAAATCCAGCTACTTTGTATGAAATAGAAAATAAGAGCTTCATAAGAATTGTGACAGTAAAGTCATAGGGAAACTTCCTTGCATTCTAAATTTATATTAAGATCAATTTCAATATGGCAGTTGAATGTAAAAGGGAGATAATTTAGAATGATATAATTTATAACAATACACACATCTAAATATTGTATTATAAATTATATAAATTTTGTATAGTACGGGAGAGTCCATCAAATGAACATTCCCAACTAAATTATTTTCAATTAAAACTCGTTTGAAAACTAATTTTATGTACATTCAGCATATGCTATTTATATACAATTGTCCACGCGTGCTAATAAATGAAACATGAAATAGTTTTCATCCACGATGAAACGAACTAAGATCAATAAAATTAATGATTAATCGATTGTATAAAATGTACGAAACTGAGCTGTATGAATTATCGAAACGAATATAATAATACACTACACTCATTCGACTTTCCCTTTCGCTTGACCGTAAGTGGACTTGAATTTCTCTTTCGTAATATCGCAAACATATACGGCGTGAAACAACGACGGACATGTATGCATTTTAACATCACGAGCGTGATACGAGATGACACGTATGTCGTACGTGCAACACAACGGTACGTTCTGTAACGTTTATCTAGTGAACGGCATGAATCCGGTATGGAAAGCGAGGTGGTCGCGCTTTAGTCAGTTCTCCGAGAAGCGTCTCGAGCCGGTGGATGCAACGGACGGAACTTTGTGTCTCCCGCGTCATTCGTGTTCTCGTGGTCGTCGATTACGCGAGTCAAGTCGGGAATATGCGGCAGTGGTGAGGAAGGATGGACCAATCGTGTTCTTCGCATCAAAATGCATCAATGGAACGAACATGACCAGATTATTGTTCATTACATTGATTGTAACTCACACGATCGCAGGACTGCGACCACTCGTTGCTAAGGAGAGACGCGGTACGTAACTTATTGCTGCATTACGTCGATGCGGACCCTTACATGAGCGCGACGACTTGATCTGTCCTTCTCTATCTCTTTACGCAAGCAAGATATTATATATATATATCGACTGGATATTTAACGCTTTTATAGACGCGCAATACGCTTGATGCTCCAGCACGTGCCTTAAATGCAATAAATTTGAAATGTAGCGTCAATCGTATATTATCCTCTTTGCATTTACGTCATTATGAGAAGAATAAGACTGCGATTTGTCCAATCACTACTGGCGATTGGCCGGTGCTGTGTAACAAAAATACACAGGTGTTAAAACAGATGTTAATTACGATAATGATGACCGCCCCGCAACTCTTGCCGGATGTCGTGTTAGCTGTGTTGTTTGCACCCTTTTCTGTCTCAACGATAGTATAGAACGTTATCTAATAACGGAAAACAGAACATATGATACGCTATGTACGTTGTCAATCGGTTAGTTGACAAAAATCCTTTTTTTCGTTGTCGTTGAGAATCCAGTGATAAAATATGCTCCAGCTCCAAGTGCGATTAAATCGACACAGAAGGATGTTCTCCTTCCGTTAAAACGTTCCGCTTATTCGCATGCTGCAGGGTTAAACATCGGTCGTCCCATTTCTGGACCGGTTCCACGATTGTCGAGAGAAGCAAAGCGAGTTAAAGCGGGTTGAAACAAGTCGTGTGTTAATCCTCAGTTTTGTCTGTCCTTGGGTATCCTTAAAGAAAATTCACGTTTATTATAACACAGTTTACAAATAAATAGAAACAAACGGATGAATCTCGACATTTCCGCTTGTGTTTACGTGTTTACCTGTAAAAACGCTGGAAATATATCTTAGCGATTCGAGTCAAGTCGAAGAAATAAATGTCAACAAGAACTACCTTGTTAGCCTTTCTGGCCGTTACAAATTGCCCTGTATAGTATTCTAATAAAATAATATATAAACTTGAATGAAATGTCATTTTATACAGGGTGTTCAATTTTAACCTATCATCCCTCATAACTTTGCAGGGAATGGTCGTAGAGAAAAATGTTTCAGACAAAAATTGTATGGTTTCGAGAAAGACATAAAATAACTATATCAGTTTGTTTACAGATGGCGCTACTTTCGATAGATATTCACTCATCATTACTTTTCTCAAATGGAAACCCCATTTTTTTATTATGTCATCTTTCTCTACCAATTAACAACTTTTGTCTGAAACATATTTTTATCTGCCTAATATTTTTTTAAAGAAAACTTGGTAACTTTTTCAAGATTTAGCTTACAATATCTTGGTAACTATTTGTTGAAGAAGAAAATGGTACTAGATTTTTTTATTCTATTTGGTCTCAAGAATATATTGTTACAATAGCGCCTTGACTTTTGTTAATTTGATCATTTTGAAATTTCCAAAAGTCGATAAGTCAACAAAAGTTAGGGCACTATTGTAACAATATATTCTTGAGACTAAATAGAATAAAAAGGTCTAGTACTATTTTTTCTTTTGACAAATAGTTAGCAAGACATCGTGAATTAAATATTGAAAAAGTTAATAAGTTTTCCTTAAATATTTCACAAAATATTAGACAAATGAAAAAATGTTTCAGACAAAAGTTGTTAAAATTAATTGGTAGAAAAAGATGATACAATAAAAAATTGGGGTTTTTATTTAAGAAAAGTAATGATCAGTTAATATCTTAAAAGCGGCGCCAAACAAACTGATATAGTTGTTTTATGTTTCCCTTGAAATCATACAACTTTTGTCAGAAACATTTTTCTCTACGACCGCTCCCTGCAAAGTTACGAGGGGTGATAGATTAAAATTGGACACCCTGTATAAGCATGATAACTTTCATTCTACTTGCGCTCTCTTTCTCTCATCTATCTATTTATCTATCTATCTTTGATTTTATATTATAAATTGAAATATACACGACGCATCTGCGAGTGAGCTTGTTTTACCGCTCTTGAACGTATAATGGGGTTACGAGAATCTCACGGTGACCTACGTGCCCATTTCTCGCGATAAAAGCGAGGACGGCGACAGGTAGTGCCACACGCGTATACATACACACGTGCATGTATGCATGCATATGCGCGTGTGTATATTCCTCGTTGATCACATACATGACAATTGAGATGATATTAATGAGATATATTCAATATCACACATTTAGTCGCAACCTAATCTGAACCGTAACGTTGATTCGACATTGATTTGACGTTGAAATGGTTGATAAACCGTTGAGTCAGTGTTAATTCAACCCTCATCGACGTTGAATCAACGTTGTGGTTCCGACTGGAGAAGTACTACATATATATATATATATATACTCTTTCATTGAACGATTCTGCGATTAGTAAGAAGACTGATACGAGACTGGGCACCTTTGGTATGGCTCGCACCTGGAGAACGGTTTCTGCCCCTTGGCGTACCTGAATTCTTGGATAACGTGAAGTCGGACCAATATTACCTTCGCACTAGGATAGACGTAGGTAAGTGTTTGAAACGTAGTTATAGTATATAAATAATCTGTGGTATAATACAGAATGGACCAATAATTATTAACACTTTGAATATCTTCGAAACGACAGTTAGATAAATCAGAAGATTAGAAACGACTTTACCTTGGCTATTGTCGTCACCAAGTAATAGTCTCTTCTGTAACACACACGTAACTTTTTTTTAGAAAATATTTGGTAATTCCTGTATACACATACACACACAATTTAGATAATATTCAAATACTCATCAAACAGCATATAAATGCCTAAAAGATATTCTGCTACTTTTTTTTTTAGTTGTCTGGGTAATTATTGGCCCACATTGATATTTATATGATTTATGGGGTAATAATGATTATGATTATTGATGCTTTAAAAATCGAGGAATTTCAACAGAATCCTTGCTGAAGAATCAGTCGTCCTTTTTGTACGGCCGAAAACCCGCCGGGATCGTGCCTGTTTATGCTCTGACGAAGAAGTGCATTTCCACGGAGGCGAAGGTACGCACGCAGATGTCGAATCGGACACCGAGAAAAGACCAAAGCGTTCCAACACTGTTACGCAATAATGAACTCTTGGCTGAACAACGACCTGAAATTGGTACCGGCGATCTAACAGCACAAATGGTATCGCAAGAACGAATACGACAGGCAGGTAAAACACGAAAATAGGCGGACGATAGACTAATCCACCTCTTTCACCTGTTCGTGTCTGGCAATTGCTCCGATAAAGGGTCACAAGGTCGTTGAAGTGAAACTTCGAGTCGATCCCCGTCTTGTTTTCTTTCATGCAAAACTCATTCGCAGGCCGCGACGGGGTCGCGATTCGACACGACCAGAGGAGAGAACAGATGTCGTCGAAAGGTACACTTTCACGTGACCTATTGGATGTTCTATCCGTTCAGCGAGGGAAAGACGATATGCGTGTTGGATCTTGGATTTTTCGGCAGCTGGCCGATACCTACCATGGGCGGTGTGTGCATAGGTACGCTGAAAGAATACGGCAGTCACATCGGCGATTGGGAGCACATGAGCCTGTACTTTAAGGTAAATATCCATCTCTTCCCTTGAAAGATCCCAATCAGGATCAGAGCGCACTTTCTCCTTTTACCGCATCCATGTTCGTACAAGTATACCCATAAAGTATAACTTCACCGTATCCCGACGTTACTTTCAGGATAAGGAACATCCTCTGACGATGTATGTATCGGCGCATGACGCGGGAGCATTTTATCGATACGATCCGCAAAACGGCACTTTCGTCTACGAGAGCCAAGAGACCAGGAAGGGTCTTTTTCAGAAGCCGACGTTCCCCGAGAAAGTTTACACAGCCGGCGACTCGCACCCGATTTTATTTAGCGCGCGTGGTTCTCACGGCCTCTGGACGGCGCCAGGGAAGCATAAATTTGTTCGGATGCCTCGTTTGTACGACGAGAGTGGATTCGGAACTGCCTGGCCAACGTGGAAGAGATTAGAATTACTTTTAGAAGAGGATAACGAGGCCTTACCAGGCTGGATGACCTTTAAAGGCAAATGGGGTAATCCCAGCAGTAACTGCCACCCGCTGGCAAAGCTAGGATTTAATATCTGCGAATTCGTAGATGGTCCAACTGGGATTCCTATGAAAAAATTCAATTTCCGCTGTTAGGATTTATTATGAATATAAGAAATCGCTTTGGAAAGAACCTGAGGAACATTTGTTACTTGCAAGCTTAAATTTATGAATGGATGAATACGCGCGCATGTGTATATATGTACATGTAAGAGAAAAGATAAATCAATGATGAGATGCCAAATAAGGATGCCAAAGATAAATTATCATATAAGTCACGAAAGATTTTATCATTTAGTTTATTATTCGAATGATCGACTCATCTTTTGATTCTTCGATGAACAATTAAGAAATGTTTTACTTAAACAAGTACCTTGTTTATAAATGTGTTCATCTAGCGAAAGCGAAGCTTCGTTGAAAATTGATAATCGATATAAAAAGATAACAAAATATTAGTCGCTCATTATAATCTGCATGTACATAATCAACAAACGATAAGTGGTGTGCACTTTTAGGCATCTCGTGTGCGATATAGTCTTAAGACCACAAACAGTAAGCAAATTGTCTTTCGCAGCGATCCAATCCGTTGACCATTTAAGCTTTGCTCTGTTTGCTTTATTCTGGAATGCTTTGACGATGCTAGTGCATCGTTTAACTTTTCCATCATTGACTTCACGATTCTCCTTAGCATGTTCAGTAGTTCAACATTCGAATATATCAAGAGATAAATCAATAAGCATATCTATTCAGAGACTTCGTCTTGGTCCACTCCTTCTATGGCAATGCTACGTATGCCATTTCTCAACAATGGTGTACCCTTATCCTTTGCCAAAACACGTGCATTTAACACAATCTTTAAAGGTGTACCAGATTGGCAACACATTACTTCAATATTTTCCTTTAATATTTTCTCTTTGTAAGCCAATAGTTCCACCTTTAATCTAAGTAGAACAATCAGTCATTAAATTTGAATGGACTTAAAAGAAATATATTGAATGATAGTGAAAGTGATTTATGCATTTCATACTTTAAGCCATCTTTATCTTGTGCAAAATCAATAATGTGGCAATTTGAATTTTGATTCCCTGCAATTATTGCTGGTGCCACGGTTTCTCCTCCCAGATGAATACATGTATTCCATGGCACTGAAAACTCGATATGATATCTGAAATAAATATATGAAATATATCTACTATTTCCTTCCCTGCATATATTCTTTACATGTACATAAGTATGTATAAAAATACAAGTTGTATCATACATATCAAGCGTACGTTGTATGAAAACAAAATTTTTAATAAATGTGTGATATTTGTATCATGACAAAAACTATAAAAATCTCTATTCTCTGTGAGACTGTTAGAATTAGAGATATTAATTATGATCTACAAATTTTACGAGAAACCTGTGATGCAGTTGCAGAAATCCTAAATGGGCATCTATTTGGCCATGTCGTTGTGGTTGTATCATAATGTTGTTATCCTTTCCAAGTCCACTCCCGCCACTAAAATGTACATGATGCTCTGGAAACATGAAATTTAAAATGAATCTTTTACATCATCAATACGATGAAATTATATTAACCTGAATGTATACGTAGTAAAATGTATCCTGACTTAAATAAAAACCATATCTGTTTGGTCACATTTTTATATTTTCAGATATACATTCAATATATATTTATGTATTGAAACGGACTCGAAAGTAATTTACAAGATGATACTATATATAATTACTATGTAAAATGTTAACCAAATACCTTTGTCTCCCATGATCCACAAAACTCGGCAATTGTATTTTCATACTGCTTGCCAACTAAATCAATTCAATTAATTGTTCCCAACGACTTACAATTCATAGTTTGAGTTTAAAATTTAGGTTAAGTCCTATACATTAAAGCTTGAGCCTTTATTCAGAAGTTATGGAACAGTTATCCCAAAGATTCGTAGATTCGTGTATTCAACTATGTTGCACATGCAAAATATCCTATTATCACTATCGACTATCCTAATAATAACATATTCTATGAATTAAATATTCATTTTTAATTACAATAAATATTATTTTTTCACTCGATTCTTTCTCGATATCCGAATTATTCGAATAATCGAATCTTCGAAACTCGAAAATCGATCAAGTATAGCTCGACCATCATTTTTAATTGTATCGTTCGAGCTGTTTAAACCTGTTGAAGCTCGAATGTTTTTTCGCTTTTTATTGAGTGTCCGATTCTAATTTCCGAATCAAACTTAATTAAACTATATTTCTATATCATTATATTCACTGAATAATGACATTAAGAAATTGGTTTTATTGGTGTCTGGAGGCAAGATTGGAAGAGGGAGAGAGAGAGAGAGAAAGAGAGAGAGAGAGAGAGAGAGAGAGAAAGAGAGAGAGAGAGAGAGAGAGAAAGAGAGAGAATATCTTTATCTTTCTTGAGTACATGTGGCATTGCAAGACTAATATTTATCAATTAGAAGGCATTTCATATGAATTAAAGCAAAAATTCGAAAAATAAGCAAAATAAATATGATGTCAAGTAAATTGTTGCTGATAATAATTCCTCGGGGGAATTATAAATATTTTCTAATTTAGAATTTGTTTTTAAATAAATGTCCGATACTTTATACGATAATCTTTTAAAACTTCTTTCATTGCCATCCATCGATTACATAATGCTAGCAAGAATATAATAAGCGAATTATCTAAAGCCAAACGACATAATGTAGTATATTATGGCATAACCGAGTCTATAGGAACAAATTCCGCCGCATAATTACAATTCCAAGGAAAAACAATTATTCTTGTTGCTAGGCATTTTTTATTGATGATTCTTATCGATCGTAATTGTTTCCTTCCTTCATATATCCTCCATTTTTATCTTGTACAAACACCTAGATTGTAGCAATTTTTAAAGAACATCTTAGAGATATCCTCTGCTCAGCAAGAAATGACTCGTCAGTCGAAGTCGAAAAGTTCAAATGGATATCAATTCGACGTCGTTTCGACATCGTTTCGATGTCGATCGATGAGTCATTGCTCGCTGGGTGAACGTCCTGTAAATGTTTCCTGGATGTTTATATTATCAAGAGGTTAATGTTATTTGGGCATTCAATTACTAATCATTAAGTTTCGCTATAAAATTCCTTTCTTTTTGACAGGAATAGATTTTGCAAATCTTTAAAAGATTGGCTGTATAATAAGTTGTAAAATAGAAAAGTATTGACACTCCAGACAGCACAATGTCCAAAACTGGGACATAAGACGTCTTTAAGACGTCTTTAAGACGACTTAAAGATGTCTTATTTTCAGACATTTTAAAGACGACTTAAAGATGTCTTAAAGACGTCTTATGTCCCAGTTTTGGACATATGTGCTGTCTAAGACGTATCAAGATAGCCGGGAAAAAAGATTATGTATAAATTTATATAAATATAGCCATGTATAATCATGCATAATCATATATGTCTATGATGAAAAAAATGTTATATATAAAATTCGATTGAAATATACACAAATCGAAATTATATACAAATACAAGCGAAATAAATGCTTATGCTCTTTGCAGCATATAATGTCGACGTTTATTTAAATAATTTAATAAATTGTTTAAATCATTCTTATATAATTTTTTTTATTTAATATTATTTCTTTTTACGTGTAGATATATATCGATTATATATGTGACCATATATATAGATAAAATTTTATGTGTAATATTTATGATTATAATCATATATAATTTTATATAATTATATATAATTATATATAATCTTCTTTCCGGATAATAAGGGTAAAGTTATTAAGTATACTACGAATGTTATCAAATGACATCAGATTGTTGTATTTCAAATTCATCATTATTATCACGTTGTGCAATCACGTTATGTAACTATATAATCAGCAATCATTACAACGTTTTTTACACTTCGTTAACGACATGTGATCGCCCGCGATTTTCCGTCGAAAATGAATGCCTCTTCTGGCGCAGCTTGTGGTTCTGTAGCCTCACTATTAGTCACTAAACTGGTTTCGAAGAACTAAACGTGTACGCATCTTATTTTCTGTCACTGTTTATCCCTTTGGCGAGAGTACGATATAATAAAGTATGTCCCTGAAGACCGTCATAACGCCGACTGTCTCGAATATCCTGTTACTCGCGGTGCGGAACGGAAAAAGATACTCATCACCGTTAGCATGTCTCAAGCTATAAAAACTCGGGGTAATATTGTACGAGTATTCAGTAACCTGTTGGTCGTGGAGCCGTCGTTTCTGATTGAAACAGATGTCGAACATGAAGGCCATCGTCGTTATACTTGCCGTTTCTTTCGTCGCTGTCTTGGTGAGGTCAAATTACTTTAACGTTGATTACATTTATATCTTCAAAAAATGTATTGCAAGTATACATATTGCAATCAATGCTTTGAGATGAAAACAGTTTGATTTGAAGTCAAATAGATCCAGAAACGCTTTCAGATTTGATATTGAAATTTAAACTATTCTAATTGTTAGATCCTTCAAAAGTTTCAAGCGCCAATTTTAATCATCTATTTGTTTTATCATTCATTTTATCTTGATACAATCGTGACACTTGCTTTTGACTTCAAAATTCTTTTTTACACACCAAAATCTTTATTTAATCTTTCATGCATCGAAATAATGTCTTCCAGACATTGCGTTTTTGCAAATATTTTTATTTTATAATACATACTTTGTTCTTTCTGAATGTGAACTCAAATATGATTATACGAGTACGTTCTGCAAGTTCGCCAATTATATGAGAATGCAAAGGGTTAATAAATCTAATTTCCACAGACAACTTTCGCATTGTTTTCTCTTTTAATTTGACAGTATCTGGTAATAGATTAAAATATTAGTTAATTTTTTCCGATTTTCGACAATTTTCAATCTTTACTTAACTCCTTGTCTTATAATATCGTGTGAGATTCGTGATATGCTTTGTGGACTAAACATAAGAAATATGAATCAGGCTTATGGTACGTATATCGGGCCAAAAAGCACGGATAAGACTCATCGTATGTTTTGCGGGTCAAACAATACAAGTGAGATTTGTGGTTAAATTTTTATGAGTTTTGGTCAATGTTCTGAGTCTGCGATGTTTGCGTCTTATGACTTGCAATTTATATAGGTCGGGCATTATAGATGTAACTTTATCACCAACTTTGGCACATGCTGTCGCGATTTAAATCATAGCGCAAGAAGTTAAAAATCAATAGGACAAAATTAACCAATAAAATATTCTCTGTTATTATGGTTGACCTTACGCCATTTATTGGACAGTTGCCGAATCTTATCATGATAGAAACTTGATGACTTTGGCTATAAGGCTATAAAGTCATTGGTGAAATTTCGTACGTCGTCAACTGTCGAAGAATATGTATTAAACTGTAATCACACTAGCGATTGCCGATTGGATTACGATTGCGATTGGCGATTGGTGATTAAAATAGAGCATTGTCTAAACGGCAATCATCAATCTCAATCGGTGCCTGTTTGCCCTGATTGGTTGAGAAGTAATCGCCAATCGTCAATCGCAATTGCAATCCAATCGGGAATCGCTAGTGTGATTACTGCTTCAGACAGTGCGTATTGACCAAAACAAGTGCAAATTTGATGAAGCTAAGTCTGAAAAATACGCCGCGTGTGGGTGGGAATTCCCAGCCCAAGTATAAGAAGGTTTCCTTTGTGGAAACTTTCTGCTATATGCGGTTTAGCATCATCGTGCAGCAGGATGATTTTACGGCTGCCTTGTTCAGTAAATGGCCTTTTTTTTCTCAATTGCGTCAATCGCTCAAATGTATCAATTATTTTTGAGTAAATCTCTGCTTTACCCGGTTCCAAAAACTCATAGCACATCCTTCTGATCCCATCATGTAGAGAGAAGAACTTTTTTCCGAAACATTTGGGTTTTGCTGCCGACGTTGTCGGTTAACCGGGTCTACCCATGATTTTTTGTATTTGGGATTTTTGTACATAATCTATTTTTCGTCATAAATTATAATTTTGTGTAAAAAATCTTTTCTTTTTTGTCTGGCAAGCAAAATAATGCATGTAGTCAATCGGCGATTTTTATTGTTAATGGTTAGCTCGTGTGGACCTTTCTTTCTGTATCTTTTCTTCTTACATATTGTAACTCACTTCACTTATTCTTTCCCATATGATATAAACGATCGCAAATATTCTTTCTGGCTTACTGCCAGCTTTTCTGCAAGTTTTTATTGCGTTTGTGCCGTATTTTCATTCAGTAGATTTTACAATTCCTTGTCTTCAAATTTTTTTGACTGGAGCGTGGTTGGTCGTGAAGATCCAAATCACTACTTCGAAAACGTTCAAACCAGTTTCAGCACGTGCGATTGGTTACAGCATTTTCATCATAAGCAGCACAAATCATTTTAGCTACTTCAAAAGTGTTTTTTTTTTTTTTAATGACATGTGAAATGCATCGAGTATCGAATATCGGCTCTTTGTTGACAGCCATTATGAACACTACTGATTATTTAAGGTTATGTGCATCAAACGCCAAACGATATGTTATTTCGTAAAGTTAAATGTTAATATTTTAAAACCGCAAGAAAACGGGGAAATATTTCAATTTCAAATTTTGCTCTGAACTATGTAAATTTCACCGGAAAGGATTAACTACCAGACCTACAATATCACACATAAACAGATACAATTGAAAGTGTGTTGATTGTTTATTATTAAGAATAATAATAGTCCGCATAGAAGCAACTGCATGATTACTCGTTTGATTTTAGGGTCAACTCACGGAAGAGCAGAAGGCGAAATTGAAAGATTACAAAGAATCTTGTATCAGTGAAACTGGTGTCGATCGGGGTAAGCGAAAAACAATAAGAAAGAAGAAAATTAGAATATACATATATGTATATGTACATATGATATAATAAAAATCAATTCGACTTTCAGACGTTGTGAAAAATGCGAAAGAAGGCGTGATTGATGAAAATAATGAGAAACTTGCTTGCTTCGCCACATGTTTATTAAAGAAGACCGGAGTGGTATGTACGAAAATAAGACCTTCGTCATTTGGACATGTCATTAATCAATGAGCAATTGAAAAAAGAAAATTTATACATTTGTGTTCTAGATGAAGGAAAATGGAGATATAGACATTGATGTGGTTCGCTCGAAGATGCCTCCGGGAATATCACAAGAAGACGTCGACGATCTGATCCAAAAATGTCAAAACATTAGTAAGTTTAAACATCACTTTGACAAGATAAAATTGCTTTTTGACGAATTGCAAGATCAACAACATCAATATTTGCAATCGAAAATTTATTCTGATTCATGTCAGCGTTTAGCATAAACTAGTTCGAACGTATCATTCAAACGAGGAATTGGAATAAAGGATTGGAATAAATGAAATTTCATTTCAGCTGGAGACGGTTGTTGGAAGGGAGGTGCTTTGATGAAATGCATCATGGAAAACAAGTTGATCTCTCTTGCAAAATCGCACAGATAAACAGTCTTCATAAATGGACGACAATATGAAACTTCAGTTCTGTTGTAATATATCATTAGATTTAGCGTTTAATTTAGTTGGTATTAAAATGATGTTTCGTGCACTTATGTATAGAATTTCGTTTTAAAGCATATTTACGGGCAAATAAATACTTTGAGTTCCAGTAAAATACAAATATCTTTCTCCTTTCTGTTCAAAATCCAATATCCCGCCATCGTGCAGATGTCCCGTTCTATTCGCGATGGCCGATTGGCCATTGAACGGAGAATGTCTAGAGTCCCGATGTACTTTCTAGGGAGTGTTAGGAATTCTCTATTCGATAGCCTATCGGCACCACGACTGTTCGCGTGACAAATAAAGTATAAAGATCATTCTACAATACGTGTCGTAAGTTGTAAGCCGTAAGAATTGACCAATTATAGCCGATTATTTTTGTAATAATCGACTGTGATTCGCCAATTCTTACTGCTTACAACTTACGACAGATATTGTAGAATGACCTTTAGTTCCTCATATTCGGCTGCTTCAGCAGACTTCTCAAGCTGTGCAAATTTTCACTTCTAGACGAGCGATCTTTAATAGCGACTAGTCGATGGTTAAAGGAAAAATGCTAGACCGCCATATTAACAGCGAACCGTGACTTTAGACATCAAATGTCTTCTGTCCCTCGGATATCAGTCCCACGATATTATGCTCCGTTGTACTATATTCTTGTGTCTATGATAAGTACACAATTTATACGTGCCCTGTATTTACGTATCATTCTGTGCGTTCCATGTATCCGCCATATACTGTTCTAACGTTTCCAAAAATGGATATCTTCATCTAATTTAACTAGGAAATCGCGTGTGAGTTAATTACGTGTTGGCGCAATTTGCGTGACGCGTCGATGAAAACATGTTTCTGGTTCGGAGGTTACACGTATCGCGATGATTTAATTGTGAAAATGACATAAATCATATTGCGCGTGTTTTCTATATAAAGGTGGGAGAGAGGGAAAAGACAGAGAAAGAGAGGGTGAAGGAGAGAGAAAGAGAGAGAGAGAAAGGAAGAGAGAGATGTGTCGGTGGATAAATTACTACAATTTGCTTAATAGCTAATAGACTCAAAATTACTGGTATGCTTTTACGATTCGCTCATGATGTCCGTATACGCGACGATACTGCCTTTCATCTTCTTGGGATTATTAGGTAACATATACATAGTAATACCTCACATTTAAAGTATATTTCTTATTTTGATCTAAGATTTTATTCAACAAATTTAAGAGATTGCAGATATTTTTCAGAGAGAAGAAGAAAGTTTCAAAGAGAAACTATTACTGGTTAGGATTATGAGAGTTTGTGTCAGTTTCTTTTTTTTATATACATTTGATAATAATAATTTATTTTCTTAACTTTATATGCTTTAAACATTATGACATATTCTGATAGTTATTTTGTTCTAATAAGAAGTAACATTTATTAAATTATATTTTATATATAGTAAACTGTACTGATTTAATGATAATTAAAAATTGTAACACAAATTTTTAAATATGATATTCAAATTTTCTGTATCAGTTTTTCATATTATATATGTTTCATACTATATATGTTTCTATAAACTTCCTACAACATATTGATAAATTAAAAATATATATTTTGATCTAAATCTTGTTTTTAATGTCTATAGTTCATGTATATATAGTTCATGTTTTTAATGTCTATAGTTTCATATATATATAATATATAAATAATCTTTATCCTATATATTTTTATTTCATATTTTATTTTATATTTATGATCAAATAGTTATATATCTATTTAGATAATAATTATTATGATTAAAATTTAAATGAATATGAGATTATATTACAATAATTTCTAACAAGAAATTAGAACCATATTTATTTGTATAAAGTTTCTGAATCTGTTTAATATCTATTATTAATTCTTAAATATAAGCATTTTTTAGTAAAGATATATACTAATAATAAAAATGCATAGATTTAACAAAATTTTTTTATTATTCTTTTCAATTATATATATATATATATATATATATATTAAATTATAAATAAATAAGCATATAAAAGAATTCTATTATTTGTTTTGTTATAAGTTCTAGCTAAAAAAATATTCTTTCTTTTCATAAAGTATTGACAAATATAAATTTGCTTTGCTAAATTAAATATACTTTGATGGTAAAAATATAAAAGTAAATTTTATTCTTCAATTAATTATAGATAAATTGAAGCTTAACCAAACATTTTGTTTATATTAATCACAAAGATATCTTAGAATGTTCAAAAATTAGAAAATTACAAGAAAAGATTATTATATGATAAAATATTGTATATATATAATGTATAGTGATAAATATTGTATAGTGATAAAATATTAAATTTTCCAAAAAGATCAATAAATAAAAATCTGTAGTTATATATTATATATATATAAATATAGAAAGTTACATGATTACAAAATTTAATTTGTTAAAACTATCTTATATTGCAATTATATTTCAATTTTTAGAAATTACATTTGGGAAAGATATTAAAGGCTCAGCCTTTTGCGAATTTTACAATGAAACCATGTGTGCTGAGTCTCAACAAGGATGTTCAGGAAAAGAGGAATGTGTTCTACATGATCCAGACAAGCGGAATCATTGTTATGTACTATGGCAAATTGACAATGTCACCAAAAAATCGATAATTAAGTTGAAAGTAAGTTACTCTAATCAACAGTTTATTATTTATAATTTATTCATTAATTTATTGTGCAAACTTTTAATAAAAATATCGAGAATCAGAGGAAAGAGTAAAACTTGAGACAGTATATATCAGAAATAAGATAAAGAAAAAGTATGTGTGTTGCATGTATATTTAGAGACAGAAATTATTTATGATATTCATTATTAATTTCTATTTAATTACTTTATATAGTAACATGAGCTTTCTTTAAATATCTTTTCTATATCATTGTACATAATGTTTATAACATGCATTATATATTGTTTATATAATTTTTTCTTTGAGAAAAAAAAGGAGCAAGCTTACAAGTCACGAGTTTATAAATAATTGTCAAAGTTGATAATTATGAATTTTTCTTCTATTACTAAGTATATTTTCTACATGATATTTGTGATACTTTCAGGGTTGCTTTTTAGATAGCAATGATTGTTACGATAAGCCAAAGTGTATCGAGAATACGGAAAGAAGGAAGGATTTATTTTTTTGTTGCTGCGATGGTAATATGTGTAATGAAGATTTTTCTTTCGAACCACTTCCGACTTTACCCTCCAAGCCTACACAGCCATCTGTTATTCATGGTATATGCTACTTTATCCACACATCTGGTGTTTCTAAGTATATATCATAATACAACTTTAAATAATTAACTTTTCAGAGTCTGAACCAGTCCCTGATGAAAAACAGCCAATAACAATATTAATATCAATATTAATTACAACACTTTTCATATCAATTATTGTGTTGTTTTCTTTATGGTACTATCGTCGTCAGAAATCGGGTGATTTTAACGAGGTTGTATATTGATATTGTTTTACTTAACATTGTGAATTCACCATATTTATAAAATTATTTGTAAATCTTTCAGTTACCAACAGGGGAACCTCCGTTGCCAGAATCGTCACCTAATCTGGGTTTACGACCGATACAACTTCTTGAGATTAAAGCTCGGGGCCGCTTCGGAGCAGTTTGGAAAGCTCAATTGAAGCATGAGATTGTGGCAGTTAAAGTTTTTCCCATTCAGGACAAGCAGTCTTGGCAGACTGAACAAGAAATTTTTAAGCTTGCACATATGGATCATGAAGATATATTACGTTTTATAGGAGTTGAGAAGCGTGGTGATAATTTACAAGCTGAATTTTGGTTAATTACAGCATTTCATGAAAAAGGTTCATTGTGCGATTACCTGAAAGCAAACGTTGTGACATGGCCTGAGATGTGTAGAATCGCAGAATCTATGGCAAGGTAATTATTACTTGCGACAATGGTTATATATTTATGAATACAAAACAGAGGTAACTTATAGAGTAGATTATGTTTGTACTAAGCTGTAATTTCTACTTTATATATAACAAAAGATTGGTGTTTCCAGAGGTTTAATGCATCTACACGAAGAAATCCCCGCTAATAAAGCAGACGGTTATAAACCTGCTGTAGCTCATAGGGATTTTAAGTCAAAAAACGTCTTGCTAAAAGCTGACATGAGTGCCTGTATAGCAGATTTTGGTTTGGCACTTATCTTTCACCCAGGAAAGCCTTGTGGCGACACACATGGACAAGTAAGGCTTCTATGTACATATTATCATGTACTTTATTACATGATGCTAAATTTATTTCTTTTATAGGTTGGGACACGAAGATATATGGCACCAGAGGTGTTAGAAGGGGCAATAAATTTTACTAGAGACTCATTTTTACGGATTGACATGTATGCATGTGGGTTAGTGCTGTGGGAATTAGCTTCGAGATGTACTGTACAAGATGTACGTAATAGCATTAATAGTAAAATAATAATTTATGAGAGTCATTGTAGGTTAAATATTGCACGAATACAGTTTATTTACGAATACAGTAAGAATATAACGGAAATGTTGCATTATCATATAAGTCAAACATTGCAATTTTGATTTCTTTTCGATGAATAGAACTGTATATATATTCGCATGTAGAATAAGCGAATGAAATAAATATTTCTTGTATTTATTTATCCAGTTTGTCCCATCCAATTGCAAACAGTTTGTTTTACTGAGAAGAGTCTAAAATTGTAGTCGAAGCATTTGGTTTATATGATAATGTTTTCATTATATTCGTGCAGGCAATTAAAAGAAATCTGCTCGCGCAACGTTCAATCTGTACTGATTTTTATTAATTTATTATTGTTTTTTATCATAAATTCGTGACATTTATTAATTGTAAGATGAGCTTATATCTCATACATAATATACTTTACAAATGATAATTTGTAAATTACTATTCATGAAAACAGTGACGTAAATTTTGATATTTGCGCTAAATTATATGAATGTTCAATATTATATATTTCATAAACATTAATTATAATAAATCACAAAACATTTAACCACAAATTTTGAAACTTCCTAATCGTTATTTTAAAATGTTATTTTAATTATTACTTTAAAATATTTTAATCATTACTTTACGATTTATTAATCATCTTTCTCACTCCGATATAGGGACCAATAGGAGAATATCGTCTACCATTTGAAGATGAAGTTGGACTTCATCCCACTCTAGAAGACATGCAAGAAAGTGTTGTTCATAAAAAGGAAAGGCCTCTCATTTTAGAAACTTGGCGTAAACATTCAGTAAGTTAAACGATACTCTTTACGACGTTCTTTTGTGTGTGTGTGTGTGTGTGTGTGTATCATATTTTGTATATCATATTTTTTAATACAAGTACAGAAATGCTTCAAAACAATATACGCGAAATATTTCAACTTATACATTAATATAAAGTTACAACCGAGATATTTGATTTCAGGGACTTTTATCAATTTGTGATACAATGGAAGAATGTTGGGATCACGATGCCGAAGCACGTCTTTCTGCCTCGTGCGTAATGGAACGAGTTGCTACTCTCAGTAGAGCTCTTATATTAAATTCATCTACTTTGATTCGAGTTGATCATACCAACGAGATTATTACTACCAAGGAATCTAGTATGTAGTTAGTGTCTCTATACATTATTATAGTTTTAGTTATATTGCACAACCATTTTGTATCATAATTTTGTTATACGTAACAATGAGGAATGTTGAAACAACAGTAAAAAAAAAAAAAACCAGCATATATCTACAGTCTTACGCTTTACTATTTGATCGAATAATTTATTAATTATTCCTCTAAGACGTGCGCGTGTAAATGGTTATCACGATGTTAAAAAGTTCATTTCTTCAATTTGACAAAAATATGTAAATTGTATATCGCGTTATTTCTACTAATATCTTTTCATGCATTGGCAACTTGGATCGTCAATGTTAGAGAAATATCGGAAAGGTCGGAGAAATATCTTAAATCTTTATTTTAATAAAATAATAATACAAGGTAATGGTACAAGAGTAAAATAATATAATTTTGAACGTAAGTAATCATACATATGAGATATAAGTGACAAAGTTAAATATAAAGCGGTAAAATGATACCCCATTATTTGCCAAATTATATCTCACAATATCATACTTTGTACATACAACTTTCTCTGTTTTAGAAACATAAATATAAAACATGATTTTAAAATATGTACGTACCATTGTCAATTCGTAATAACTTGCAGATGACAACACAAAGAGATGCATATTTCGTTATCTTTTTTTCGCTTTTATTTTATTTAGTAAAAAACAAGTGTGGATTGTACTCTTAGAATGTTGGATGCAGATCTGATACTGAAATGTATGAATTTTTGTAACAAAATGACCAAAACAGTTTTGTGGTGGGTATGTTAGATTGAATAATTAGTTGAAAGTGATTCATAAATGTTTCATTGAAATTATACTAAAATTTTATATCTATCATTGTAAATAAATATTGTATATTCAGACAAAGCATATAAATATTTGAAATACAGTTAAAAATTCCTTACTGGGGTATTTCTAAAATTTAGAAGGTTAGTATCATTAACCAGTTAAAAATGTATGCCATTTTTAATATAAATGAGCGATTTGTTTATCTCAGATTTGTATAGATATTTTTTTATAAGTAAAAAATCCATATAAGAAAGTATTTCCCTTTATATATTTCGCAATATGAACAAGTGAACGTATTTCATGAAGTTATCTCGATGAAAAGCGTCTCCTCTGCTAGAGAAGCAAATTAGGTTCACGTAAGACTGTGCTTTATTAGCACATTTAATATTTGACAGAGATAACTGCGGCACAACAGAGATAAAATAAACGCTCATAAACGGCATCTTGGCATGCAATGCTACAACGAACAGTGCGTTGTACGAGTTATAATGCTCGTACCGTGGGATTAAATTAGTGACTCTCTTAAGTAAGACCGAAATTGATATAACTTCGACGACGCGAGTTAAAACAAAAGTCTTATTCGGTAAATATTTCATTATAACTTCCTAAATTCAAAAAAGATCTTCGAATTTTCGAAATTTATCGGAAATTCTCTCTCAATAATAAACTCGTAAAGAAGTAAGACCGAGATTGCAATTTCGATGACGCGAGTTTAAAACGACAACTTTATTCGGTAAATATTTAATCATAATTTTTAAAACTTTGAATTTTCGGTATTTTCTTGTCGGAATGTCGGAAATTTTCTTTCGGTAACTCGTAAAATAGAAAAAAATAATATACTTATCGCTTTGACATTTATATTTGAATTAATTAGGTATTGACTTATCCGACGTCGTTTTATTCGAAATTAAATAACGTGGAAAGAAGAGAGAAAAGTCTCTACAGAGAGAAATAGGTGGATAAATAGATGCGTTTATTGTCATTTTAGGATTTATCCTCTTTAAGAATATTGCGGCAAAAAGAAAAAATATATAAATTACTGAATACAAAAATATTTTAAAAGAAAAGAAAAAGAGAAGCAGTTATAACAAGTTATAATAAATGAGAGACAGAGAGAGAGAGTGAGAGAGGGAGGGGGGAGGGAGAGAGGGAGGGAGAGGGAGTGTAAAATGTCGCAATATTCTAAAAGTATTGCGGCAAAAGGAAAAAATATATAAATTACTGAATACAAAAATATTAAAAAGAAGAAAAAAGAAACAATTATAACAAATAAGAGAGAGGGGAGAGGAAGAGGAAAAGAGAGAAAGAAAGAGAGAAGGAATGGGAGAGAAGTAGTGGGGAGGGGGAGGAGAATAAGCAAAGGAACATATCTCTTTTTACGACGTAAGTTTTTAGAGTATTTGTCAAGTATTGTACATGCGTATAGCGCGCGAGAGTAGGGAGACCTGATTGGTTGATTGGACGTCAGAGCGCGCACAAATTGCCGACCGCCAATCGACGGTGTCAATTTTTCCTTTGAAATTCACAGTACCTTTTAGTTCGCGTCGCGCCGTGCCGCGCTGTGTCGTGCCGCGAATGCAATGGTTCTTCCGTTATTCCTTTCGAATGTTCTTTGCGATTTCGCGAGTTTCTTCTCTCGGCGGCGGATTAATGTTGTGCAACTTTTAATTTCATCGCAAAAGAAAGGACTTTAGACAGTTCTCTGCTGAATACAGTTGCTCTTTGAGTACGGAAGGTAAGTGTGAGGGTTTGATTTTGAATTCTGTACTGATTTTGGTGCTCGTAACTTTCTTTACCTGTCTCTCTCGAAGGAAATCCATAATGTACAAAAAAATATTAAAAACCAGTTTTCGTTTGTTCGAATAAAAACAACTCCGTCTGAGATAAATGCATTAAAAATGTCGCATAATTTCGTTAGTTAGTTTAACATTTTTGCCAAACGATGCTGTATCGAAATAATTTCGCGCTTTCGAATTTTCTATTTCATATTTTCCATATTCCTATTAGTAGTGGTATGATATGACAGAATAATGAGAAAATAGATTTTTAAAAGTTGGGCAATTTCAGAATGGAGCGGAGTTTTACACTTTCAAATTAAACCCTCGTATCCTCTTCGGAAACATTACACTACTAGAAAAGGATATATTTGTGTGCAAGTCTCAAAATGAGACGATTTTCGAGTAGAATTTCTCATCAAATTTGATCCCAATGATATCGCCATTTTCAACGAAACGGTCATTAGTTCATAAAATCATGATCGAGATAAAACGTTTCACCCGAGGCGCTTTGTCATATACTCCGCGAGTTACTTTCATCCTTCGCCTCGACGCTGTGCGCGATAGAAGACCCGCAAATTTCGAGTGTATTTCTCTGGCCGCGAGACTAAAATATACGAATCGAACGTGCATCGTGCGTCGTCGTCGGCGTCGCCGCGCAGAGTCGAGCGCGGAGCGCCGCGTCGCTCGAAGAGAGGAAGCAGCGGTCCTCGTCGGCCTCCTCCTCCTGGAGCACGTGCCCCTCCGGCTGTCAGTCGCGTGTCATCGCTGGCCGGTGGACGCGACCGGGCAGGTTGATCGCGCCGGCGAAGTTGATCTCGCGTGAGAGCCGTCAGTTATCCAGTATAAAATTATAACAGAGAAGCTACATTGTTGTATGATATCGCGCGCGCAACGGGAGGGAGTGCGAGGCTACGATCGCAGAGAATCTTCGCAAGAAAGAGTTGAGCGCTTTCTCGACGTGGACGATACGTGGGGCACAGGAGGAAGACGTCTACTTTCGTGGTCGTGGAAGAGCGGCCGATTAAGCGTGCAGCTTAAAATATACGATTCAACAACACGGTAAAACTACATCACGTATGGTCATCCCGCTGGGTCGCGCCGCGTCGTGTTTTCGCGGACTGCATTTCGCGCTCAACACGAACGATTGATCACTCCCGCGATTGTGTCGTCGAGTATGACAGACGCGACAGCACGATATCGGGGAGTTCTCTCTCTCTCTCTTTCTCTCTCTCTCTCTCTCTCTCTTTCTCTTTCTCTCTCTCCTTCTCTCCCTCTCTCCACCTTCTCACTCGTCTGAAACGATATCATCCCGCGATGTTAAAATTTAGCGTAATTACTCACACGTTCATACGCCAACAATCTTACGAATGCAGCTGTAATGTAGCTCTGCAGCTTGATGGTCGTGCTGTTGTCTCATTAATTTTATAACACGGCAGTTTACGATATACATTACGGCGTGACGAAGTAGCGCTTATTTTTCATGGCGGGTTTACGGGGCAACAGAATGATATTGCCGTACACGCACGTCTGGCTTATGAAAATGATAAAACTCGAGAGAACACTCTATACGCTCTTTAGGCGCACGATGCGCCTTACGATTTATATATTATAGATCGCTGATGGGAATGATAGAGGCTCTTTTTCTCCCTTCCTCTCTCTCTCTCTCTCTCTCTCTCTCTCTCTCTCTCTCTCTCTCTCTCTCTCTCTCTTTTTCTCATCTTCTCTTGGGGAATAATTTGCCACTGTATGTCTATAAATCTGCGAAGGCAACGTCGGAAGGGTTAAATCGCCGATAAATCTCTCGCCGACTACGCCGCACAGTAATCGCTTTTAAATTAGCGATCCGGAATTCATTCCCAGAAGTAACGCATTTCTCCCCCTTTCTCATTCTCTCTCTCTCTCTCTCTTTATCTTATTCGCGCGCGCACATAGAAATTCAGGAAGCCGCGGAAGCAGGTAGTATATGTCGGCACAAAGATTATTTACAATTGGAATTTATAATTGGATAATATTAAGTGTTTCGGTTAGTCTCGAGGAACTTTTTGCAAAAGAAACACGTTTACGTTTTACGTTTTGCAAAAGAAACATGTTTATTGAGAAACGTTAAATTATATTTTATTCAAAATACTTTCCATTATTAGCTATAACTTTTTCCCACTTTTCGGGCAACAAGTATATTCCGCGATAAAAGAAATGTTCGTTCTTCGAAGCAATTCACTCGCCGAGCCGCTTTTGTATTTCCTCGAATGATTTGAAGTGCTGGTCAGCAAGGCTGTGCTACATAAAAATACGTGGTAATCGGAAAGAGCGCAGTCTGATGAATACGCGGCGTAGAACTTCCCATTGAAGTGCCGATAATGTATCCTTAACTGTTTTTGCAACGTGCGGTTGAGTATTGTTATGCAACAAAATCACTTTGCATTTTCTTTGAACTATTACTGGACATTTTTGGTTTAAAGTATGATTCAAATCGATTAATTGTTACTGATAACGTAGAGTAGAGACTGTTTGATTCGGTTGTAGCAACTCATAAATGCACAATAACAAAACCCTTACTTCCATGGATGTTGCGTTTTGGAGTCGATATCGATGATTGGCTTGGACTTATCCACGACCTTTTATGCTTAGAATTATCATAGTATAACAGATCTAGTTTTCATCTCCAGTTATAATTTGAGACAAGAACTGCTTCTTTTTGTGACGAGAAAGCAATAAAGTGCAAATGGTTAAACGATTTTGAATGGCCAATTCAGACAATGCACGTGGAACCCATTTGCCTTCTTTTTGAATCTTCCCCATTGCGTGTAAACAATCTGAAATGATTGATTTACCAACATTTAAAGCATCAGCTACTTCTTGAAGCGTTTGAGCTGAGTTTTCATCCAATAATGCCTGCAATTCGGCATCTTCAAACTTTTTTGGTTGACCTGAACGTTCTTTATCTTTCAAATCGAAATCATCACGCTGAAATCGCCAATACTATTACTCGCATGTTTTAACTGATGGAGAAAAGTCAGAATAAGTTTCTGAATCGGTGGGTTCCAGCAGTTGTTTCCTTCGAATCGAAACGATAAAGCAGTAAATGTTGAAAATACTCTTTACCACGCTCCATTTTCAATTGCAAAAAATGTGGTTATGTTCAGGAATGCACATGTCAAATTATTTATAGAAATGTTCAAGCTTTAAAATGGCGTGCCAACTTTCAAAATATTTCCAGTAGATTTGTAGCTATAGCCATCTATATTAAGCTCTCAAAACTAATCGGAACATCTAATATATATTGATATGGGATCTGCGTTTCCTTCAACTTTTCATCCTAGGACTATCTTCATGTCTATCGCACGTTCAGTTTAAAGTTACCGGGCGGGATTTTACCGAAAAGGACATTCGCTGTGGAGTTTAAGGCTGAGTTGTATTCTCATATTTCTCGCGACTCGCCAGGGGAAAGGTTAAACGGATCACGGAAGAAAAAGGGAGCAAAACTGCGAACGCGCGCGAGTTTGAGTGGTGTACGCTGAATGAAATCCCCTCGAGGTATCACTGAGGGAATAGAGGCTCTCGTGAATTAAAACTCACGCTTTTCAGCTCCCTAGGTATAACGATTAGCTTTCGTAAACATCGCGCCCCTAGCTTCCGATCGATCAAAATCGAAGATTTAGGCAGTTGTCGCAACGTTATCATCATTATTTCATCATCATCATCATCATCATTATCTATACAGATTTCAGTAGATTTTTTTTTGACAAAAAAATAACCTATTACAAAGAAAATTCTACACATGCTTCCATTTCCCGCGAGACTCGTGCTGTATTGACGCACCAAAATACATTGCGATACAATGATACAATAAAATGAATACAAAATATCTAGAAAACAGTTTCGAAACGATAAATTATGGAGCTGACGAGTTCGCGTCGAACGGTAATTTTAAGACAAAAAGATTCGCGCGACAAATCAGTAAAAGATTTTTCTAACGTTGCCATTTAACGATATCGAGTTAATCGAATTATTCTTAATGTCCGTTTCTAGTAATATTGATTAAAGCTTAACTTGAGTTTAAACTCTATTCAGATAAAGGTTCGAACTCAGATGAAAGTTTAATCGACGTTAGCAGAAATAGGTATAGAACGGGTATATATCTCTTGGTAGTCCTTGCTTTTTCTTCACCGTCTAGCTTTTCGCAGACAATAATAGAATGAGCGCTCGGCAGTCACCGGGGACACATTCAGTTACCAGAGGTGTGTACCTTTGCCCTATGATACCATCAAGATTACCGGCCTTATTGTTGGGCCACCATGAGAGGTGCTTGCCGAATAATGGGAGAATGCATCACCGCAGTTTCCGGTATAGTGAGGAGGCTATCCGCGTCTGTAGGAGTATAAGCATCGCTGTTGATGGTCGATATTATCGACCTCGAGTGCTCGTCAGCTTCGTCTAACAGTTCCGAAGTGGCATCTTAGCCGGATCAAGCGAAGCGCTACGTGTGGATGACTGCTCGAACGTCAACCCGAGCACGATCATTTCGTATTTCAGCGCGGACGCAAGCCTAGAGATTAGTCAAGGGATTAAGTCAATGCCGTTCAATAAAGTTTCCCCTCTCCCCGGTTATCTTGACTCGTTGACATCGTTCACTGGTTAACGATCCGTGATGATCCTTTCGTAACGACGCTTACGTACTTGGATTCGTTAAGTGCGAAGCGCGAGGAATCGTACGTACAAATGTGCGGAATGTTGACACGCGAACGTTGATTTGCATACACTTAAATTGCAGGCGGGCCATTAGTTTACGACGTTTATTATATTATTATTATCGGACACCTCGAAAAATTTCTTCGTGCTCTTCCCTCTTTATGCAAAGTAATTCTCAGGTTAGTGCAAAAATATTGGGGTTGTTCGCAAAGTAATTTCGGTTTTTGCATGAAAATGAAAGACGATATTTTTAATAGAGAGAAAAGTTTTATTCTGTTAAGTATTGATCCCATTTTAACACCTTTTGCCATCTTTGAGGTAATAACATGATCCCACGTAAAACTTCTGGTCCTTATTGGCAAAAAACTGAATTAAGTGGTTTTTTACACCTTCATTTGAGTCGAAAGTTTTACCATCCAAAGAATTTTACAGCGACTGAAATAAGTGATAATTGGATGATGCCAGATCAGGGGAATATAGTGGGTGCGGTAGCAAATCCTATCCAAGCGCTAACAGCTTCAGACGAGTCATTAAACTTGTGTGAAGTCTGGCGTTGTCATGATGAAACACAACACCTTTTCTGTTCGCCAATTCTGGTCTCTTCTGCTTGATGAAATCATTCAATTTGTCCAATTGATGACAATTCATATTCAAATCAATCGTTTGGTTGTTTGGTAGCAGCTCAAAAAAGACCATTCCTTTCCAATGCTACCAAATAGAGAGCATCACTTTCTTTTGATGGATATCATGAGCTGGTTCATCATGTCTGTTTCATGATCTTTTGCGTTTAATATTGTTGTACACAATCCATTTTTCATCTCCAGTTATGAGTCGCTTCAGAAATGAATCGTTCTCCTCACGTTTCAACAGCAAATCGTAAATGATAACGATGAATCAAATCTCTTTCTTTGAGAACGTGTGGAACCCAAATATCGAGCTTTGGAACGAAACCAAGTTGTTTCAAATGCTCATGTACGGTCAAATTCGATAAATTCAATCATTCAGCAACTTCTCGTATTGTTAAATAACGATTTGCGTCCATCAATGCCTTTATTTGGTCTTCATCAGTCGTTTCAACTGACCTTCCAGAACGTGATGCATCTTTGAGATCGAAATTCCCAGAACGAAAATTAGGAAACCAATTCTGACACTGGCGATTTCAGTCAACACATCCTTTCCATATACGGCATACAATTTTTTTCTTGCTTGCGCTGCAGTTTTGTCTTTACGGTAAAAAAGCATAATGTGACGAAAATGTTCATGTTGGTTTTCTATTTTTGATGCGGCGCCAAACAAAAACAACTTGACAGACTCCAAAACAATTTTTTTTCAAATGAAACTTGAAATGTACGTTGTAAAAATATAAAATGATTTTCTAGTTTAGAATGAGATTAACTGCTTAAAAAGGCAACTAACACCATCTGTTTGAAAAAATCGAAATTACTTTTCGAACAACTCAATAATTGCGGTTTTTACGTATCGAATATAAAGACGTATTGCATATATTGGTTAAAAATTATATTTATTAATCAAAATAAACACCATTGGCCTGCACACATTTCTCCCAACGGAAATAAGTTTGTTTATTCCTATAAGATAGAATTCTGAAGTTTTGGAATTAACGCATTCATCGAAAGCGCTTTGAATTGATATTTGGAAACCTTTTCTCATAGGAAATTACTCAAATGTTTAAAAAAACGATAATCTGTCGGAGACAAGGCCAGTGTTGAGTTGTATGTTCACTAATTGATTCTTCGCCAAAAACGAATTTGATATTTTGAGCAGTTTCTATTGCTTCACGTCCCAATTTAAACTCATACAATAAAATCGCGTGAATTTGCTTTTTCTCCATGACTAATTTAAGAGGTTATATCCAACAATACTAAAGAATGAAAACAATAGACATAAGCTCAAAAATCAGTAGTACCAATTTCATTGTTTACAATGATGTATCACATGACTATAACAAAAGATAACGATAACTAGAAAAATCGGCGTCAAACTTAAAAACTGCAATTATTTCTGCATCAACTTAATAAAATAAGTAGCAACAGCTCGGACGTCAAATGAAAGATTCCGATGCAAAATCTGTATTCTTCATGTGCATCAATAAAATATGAATAAAAACAAAACCTATCTGAAAAAAATAAAAAATCACCGAATCCCGAATCAAAATCCCGAAAATCTGAATAGAAAAAGACCGCAGAAAGTTTCGGAAGAGCGGAATGATCCGTGAGAATGTATTATAATCAGAGCGCTACTTTAAATTACCGAGAACAACAAATCTTATATATCGAATTGTCAGCCACGAAAATATTCGAGCTGATTAAATTATTCATTGAAGAGTATACAATTTTTGAATTTTCTTTGTTTTAACTTATATAACCGCGTGTGTCTCGGGCGGAAAACAGTTCTAGTAGTTAACCGAGCACAAACTCGGCGAGAAAGAATTCTGATAGAATCTCTGGCTGAACTTGTCGACATCGAACTACCAAGTGACATCCGAGCTGTGTGTGGAAACTTTCGTGTGGAAAGTCTCGTGTGGAGGCTCCTTCGAGACGACGAAAGCGCTTAAAGGACAACAAGCGCGTATAACGAACACCGAGGCGGCGATCCGCGACGATTTACGGGACGTTATTTCTCCCCACGAGAAGCTACAACTCTCACGAAAATATCTCGCGAACCGCCGCATTTTTGGTCACGTGACCCCGTTGCCATAATCTCCCGCGCTAAAATGAAGGCAGCCGCATGTCGAGAACACATTGACATTGAAACTGCGACGTTGGGATAGCATCAGGATCTACGAGAGTGAATCCCCGGCACACCGTTTCTCGGATATTACGGCAAGGAAAAACAAGCCCGTGGAAATGTATGCGGCATGTATTCCGGACGTAAAGAACTTTGACAGCTCGTCGGAGAGGTCATTTTGAACTGAGGATATTCAAAGTGCCTATGGGAGAGATCGTACGGAAGATTAGAGCTTTACCAACGTAATAAATTCCAAAGTTTAATGTCAAGACGAGAGAAAGGAAAGAGATGTGTATAAATATGAATATAAATTTTTTGCAAAAAAAAATAAAATAAACGAAACACACAGAGGGTAGAGCCAAATATTGCACAAGTTGTTCGTCATCAAACAAGTTGGGTTATTATGAAATTGCAAACCACTTTAAATCCTGCGTTTGATGATTTCCTCCTCAAAGTTAGCCAGATCAAAGAAAGAGACAGAGGAAGAAAGAGAGAGGGAGAGAGATTCGTACTTAAGAGAAGTTTCCAGTCGTTATAGAATTTTAAATAAATAAATTCCTTCTTTCTCTCCTTTGGATCCACTTGTCCTTGTATGAATCCGGTTCCAATATTATCAAGGAATCTTAAAATGTTAAACGGCATTGAAAGAATTCTCTTCTCTTTCCTCAGACACATTCGCCTCTTTTTCAAATCAAGAGATCTCGGAGAAATCAACCTCTCGACGGGGCATTGATCCGGGAATTCTCATCGAAGGGCGGCGTCGCGGGGGTGGAGATACCGGCGAGACATGGCCTCGTTCGCCGCGAACGGCACAAAACGGCCGGTCGGCGATAATTACGCGCTGAACGTTTTCAACTACAACGAACTGAACGAGTCGCTGAGCGCCGAGCTCCACTGCCTCGTACACGAGCACCAGGACCAAATCAGCAGTAAGCAGGAGCAACAAGGGTGCGAGGTTAGCTGGGATACCGTGCTATGTTGGCCCAGGACACCTCCCGGCACTCTAGCTACCATCCCCTGCTTCGAAGAGTTTAACGGAATACTTTATGATAACAGCGGTGAGTAAACACACTTGCTGTTTTCGTATAATATAATGCAGACGCCGGAGACAGCATTCGTGACATGTTTCAGATGGCAGAGATAATTTTTTCTTCTTTTTCTACTTTTTTCCCATCTTTTCGCTATTAGTGTCGAAGTGCTTCGCTCTCCTCATGACGAGATCTTGTCAGAAAGTGATTCTTGAAAGTCGCAAAATCTGAGAAGCGAAACGTGTCGCGATCATTTCGGTGCCAACTATAAACGCGTTTACGAGACTTGTCAAAGTTGGGAACACTGCTCCGGGAGTGACGTGATACCGTCTAGAGGCGGCTGTGCTTAAAAATTTATTTCTATACACTCAGCGACGTCATGCCTCTCGACACAAAATAATACACAAATCACAAATTCATCACATCACACAAATTCATCACATATCACAAATTCACAATACTCTACATCGTAACTGGAGAGATCGCTAGTTATAATCAAGTCAGTTACTTTTGATCATTTTACAGAAATCGTGATTGCTCGAGTATTCCGTTCTTTATAAACATACAGATCTGCAACAGCTTTGGACAATTTGTGATTTCAAATTTTTACACGATAAAGCTCTTTAACAAGAATTTTTTTTAAATCATATTCATGTAATTATTGTTGTTCCGTTGGAATAACTAATGGATGTTAAGACTGGTGTGACCAGCCGAAAAAATAAGTAATTTCTAAGTGTGGATTGCCGAAGAAATAAAAAAACTGTAGTTTGGTAGTTTATTTGTGTATACAATGAGGGTATAAAATATGCAAAGTGAAAGGAAAAATAATAATTTTAGTACCATTTATTGAAATGTAATAAAAAGTCAATTTCTTTCACATGGATCATTGGTATCGATGATTCCGCCATATTGGTTCGTCTGAAATCAAAAAACGAATAACATTATTTTACTGTATTGTATTCCCTAAGCACACTGACCGAGCTTATTCAAAATTTGTTGAAATTTAACTAAAAACACAATGTTTGAACTTTTGGTTTAATTTTTAGCACAAATATTGTTCATGAATTTCTTAATATTTTGCAAAATAATAATGATTATAAAAATCCTCGGTCAATGCTTAAAGAAAACTATAAGGATAATAAAAAACCAAAATTCAAGTCAATCTGATGAATACATCCCGAGAAACCTTCAACACCAGTTTGAAAAACGAAGTTTCGAGAAAAACGCATTTAAAGTTTTACAACATAGTCTTTATATTATATAATGAAAACTTTTTTCTTCTTACCGTTAATTTACCATGTATCTTCGTAATAATTGTCCTCCTCATGGCCGCTTCCTGCCTTGCTCTGCTTTGAAATACGACCTTCTTTATTTGCTTCGAATGTGCATGCCTCAGCGATCGAAATTCGTTTTTCGTCCAAGGCTTCGCAAATACTTGTTGTAACCGGTCCGATGACTATATTCATGGTATTCATCACTAAAAGAATGCTTGAATAGCTATTATTGAATATACTAAGTTTTCCAAAAGTAACGGACCCCCCTTACCTCAGAATTTATGCATCATAGGGAAAAATGACCCGAACAAAAGTTTTAAAGTTCATAAAGTTCTGTTTTTTTGTGGCCTCAAATTTGACCTTGATCTCGATCTTGAAGGTCATTTTAAGGTCAACTTGCGTTTTTTAAATGGGAACCCCTACTTTTTATTACACTGTTTTCTTCTACCAATTTTTTTCTACCAATTCTACCAATTTTACCAATTCTACCAATTTGTTTTCCTTCTACCAATTAATTTTAACAACTTTTGTCTGATCATTTTTTTATTTGCCTAATATTTTTTGAGATACGTATTTGAGATATTTGAGACTCGTATTTAAGGAAAACACTTTTTCAATATTTAACTTACGATATCTTGTCAACTATTCGTCGGAAGAAACAATTAGACTTTTTTACTCTACTTGGTCTCAAGAATACATTTTTACAATAGCATCCTGACTTTTGTTAATTTGATGATTTTGAAATTTCCAAAAGTCAGTAAGTTACTAAAAGTCAGGGCGCTGTTGTAACAACATATTCTTGAGATTAAATAGAGCAAAAAAGTCTAGTACCATTTTTTCTTCCGACAAAAAGCGAGATATCGTAAGTTAAGTATTGAAAAAGTTATCAAGTTTTCCTCAAATATCTCAAAAAATATTAGGTAAATAAAAAAATGTTTTAGACAAAAGTTGTTCAAATTAATTTGTAGAAAAAACAGTGTAATAAAAAATAGGGGTTTCCATTTAAAAAACGCAAGTTGACCTTCAAATGACCTTCAAGGTCGAGGTCAAGGTCCAATTTGAGATCACGAAAAAACAGAACTTTATGAACCCTAAAACTTTTGTTTGAGTCATTTTCCCTATAATACATAGATTCTGAGATGGGGGGGTCCGTTACTTTTGGGAAACTTGGTACTGCTGGCAATATTGACAGTAATTTCAACACATTTAGCACCACTAAATGTTTTTGGAGCGAAGGTCCAAATTAGCGCGTTCAGGCTCTCGTTCAAATATTGAATGTAACCACCTAAGGGGGGATGCACAATACCAATATTCTGACTTGCTAGACTTGCTTAGCTTGTTAGGGTGCGCACGGGCAATTCTGAGCGGCCGGCGCGTCGCGTAGGTACGAGCCTGTTATAAGCCGGCTGTACGCCCACTGTAGGCTGTGTAACTTGAAAACTAACTTGAATTTATAGATACTTGGAACCTTTTGTTCCTTATTCTAGAAACTTCAAACTATTTCTTGAAACAAACAAATTTTTTTTCATTTTTTTAAACTTTTATATCAGTTTAGGCCCCTTAATTTAGACGACAGTTCGCAGTTCGGAATTGATAAATTACAAATATCAGGGAATATAGCATCTTAAACAAGCAACTCGTGTTTTCTCTTGCCCGTAATCAAACTGTGCGCTTCAGATTGCCTGGGAGCGAAAATAAAGCTATGAATCCGTTTGTTGCATACTAAGGTAAACATACCAAATTGCGTCACTGATCTAGATTACATTACCTTAGCTTGTTCTATGTAATAAAACACAGCTGAGTAAAAGTGTCTAAAAATTGCCGGGAAGCAGTCATGATAGTGTGTTAAATGGCTCCACTGAAGTAAATATACGAAAATATGTGATTTTCCGTGAAAAGCAATTTCAAAAGTTTATATCAAAGATCTGTCACTTTTGCCTATTTTCGACTGAATTTGCTTCTGAATGATTACTAACCTATGAAATGACGTTGCATAATGTGAAAAATGAGATATTTTTGGGTAGTAATATAAAGTGTTTTGTACGATTAAAATATAATAAAAGATGGTAAAAAGGTATAATATTATAAAGTTGTATAGTTTTTATACAATATAATATTATATAATATAAAGTGGCGTCACATTTGGTACATAATCAATGGCATAAATTGGAATCTACAACTTCTTGGGGACATTTGCAGCTCATACTTAATATTTTTATATAAATAAATATATTATATTTATATAAATAAATAATCTTGTTTATTTCTAATTTGTATGTGTTTTCGTGAATTTATAATAATAACTTTTGATAAGACTCATAGTTTCACCTAATACCACTTTTCTTTTTCAAAAGTAAACTCTCAAAAATTAGTTTTTGCTTAAAGTGGCGTAATTCGGTACGTTTACACGGCTTTCCTACGATAAGATGCGGTCGTTACTCGGAACATATAACGCCAAATAAAAAGAACGTTCGTGCAATTATGTTGTCGTATACCGCGAAGTTTATTCGTTCATCGTGTGATTTGTATCATCGTCATCAAATGTATGCATTAAATTTGCGTTTGAACAGCAAAATCTTAACTTTACGACGCGGGACGCGAAGAATTTTGCTCGTCTCCATCAACGACGCGAGTCAATAATTTATAGAAAGATACGCGGGATTACATGTGCAGCGACCAACATAAACATAAACATCAATTAATTACGAAAATAAATATTAATTATGCGCGATACATAATACGATGTAACATGAATATTGATACGAATTCACTTCCGCGTGCATTCTCATTAAATTATTTAAACGCGACGCATAGCTGTATACACAAATTAAGGTAAAATGTTTATTTGAACGCCGATATTCGCCGAACATCAACCCCTCCTCCGATGTCTCCTTATTGAACGGAAGATTCACGCGCACATTTTCGTCTTCGTGAGAAACTTTTCTCCACCGTAGTGCATTGACTTTGAAGATTCGAGATCGTCTCGAGATTCTGGGGCCCTCTTAAAACATTGCATGCACGTATATTTCGCTGCGGACTTACGCGTGTAGCGGGCGTTTTTCCGTGAACTTCGCGGGAGTTTGGTCATTTAGTAAAATCGCAATAAATCGATAACTACTTCGTTTTTCTCAACGAAACTTTTTTTATTTTACACTTAAATGCTCTACGATTATTTAAAAAAAAGAACGACATTTTTTTTGAATAAGTAAATATAGAATAGTGAACTAAAAATGAAAGGAAAATAGACAATTTTTAATTTTACTATTTATTCAAAAATATTTTTTTCATAACAACAAGTAACTAACAAACTAAAAAAAAAACTAAACTTCTAGAAAGAAACAATGGAAATCGTTGCCTAGCAACACAAACACTATACACACTTACAATGCCCATCGTATTTATTTTATACGATACCCGCTCTCCAGCACAAATCTACTAAATACGTAAATCTACTAAAAACGTAAAAGTACGTTTCCCGCATGCAATGTGTTAATATTCGTCTGACCGTGATAGTCGATTTAGAAATAAGATGGTCGCAGATAGGGAGATCAGCGAGACGTTCGTAAAATATAAAAGTCTCTAGCTCTCGTCGTTCTCTCTTTGAGAATCGGATGCAGCGACTGGCAGCGGAGAATTAAGGCCGGCAGCGGCGACCGAGGCTCGGCGGGGTGATACAAAGTTTTAATTTGACTCCGCTGCTGGCCAATAAAATCCGCTCGACTTCGACTTTGCAGCTCGTTCGGTACGTGCGACTTCAAGCGAGGCTGCCTCGTATTATGCCTCTCCTCCTCTTTTTATGACGCGTGTCGATTTAAAGGGTTCGCCTCTATCGATCCCGCAGCCGGCATCTTTCTTGATTAAAACGACGACTGTAATCCCTCAATATACAGTTACACGACAGACTCAAGCATCGACCTCCGCGAAATCTTCAAGGGATGAGAACGATAATGACCGAGTGCGAAAATTTTTCTAGACTCCTCGATGAGAGGACATCTCGTCGCGCGAATACGTCCATTATTTAACGATCTGGTGTGCGGTAAGATCGCAGTGCACGCTTCGATCGACACTTTACGTCGCTGTCTTCTCACTTCACATCTCGATAAATATTAATCACGTCACCCTTGAGCGGGCTCGAAACGTCACGGTGAAAAGATCGAACCCGGACGAATAAGTCAGATATCACCGGTTATGCGCGCGTGAGATTCGAGTATTATTAGGTAAATCGGAAAATTCCGTCCATCTAGCGGCAAGTAGCTATAGCTAGAACTGTCGTTAACCTCTAATATTTAAACGAAGCTTAATGGTTTATTTTATCATCTGTCAATAACATTCAGTACATAAAGGTATACGTTTGCATCAATAACATTGTTTTTTACTGCATCGAAAATGTCGAAATTTGAGCCAAATAAGCGTCATTTGCGCGAAATGTTAATCTTTTGCTTCAATTGGAAGAAAACTGCAACTGAAGCTCATCGAATGCTTGTAAAAGTTTACGGTGATATTGCTCCTTCCGATCAAACATGCAGAGAATGGTTTCGACGCTTTAAAATTGGTGATTTTGACGTAGAGGACAAAGAGCGTTCTGAACGGGCAAGAGTATTCGAAGACGAAGAATTGCAGGCATTGGTGGACGAAGATCCATGTCAAACGCAAAAGCAACTTGCAGAAGCATTCAATTGTGCTCAATCTGTCATTTCCGATCGTTTGAAAGCCTTAGGAAAGGTTTACAAGAAAGGAAAATGGATCCCATATGAACTGAAGCTAAGAGACATTGAAAGGCGAAAAACCACCTGCGAAATTCTGCACAGAGAGAACGATTTAGTTGAATTTAACAAATGTTTATTTGGAATAGTCCAAATAAATTTTTTGATTGATCGAACAAAGTTTTGTTTGACGCAACAAAAATATTTTGTTGCAGCTTAGTTCCAACGAGATGTTTTTGTTGCATAAAACAAAATTTTGTTCGATCAATCAAAAAATTTATTTCGACTATTCCAAATAAGCATTTGTTAGATTCAACTAAATCGTTCTCTCTGTGTGCTTGCTAGTACACAAAGAAAGGGGTTTTCACATTGTATCATCACTGGGGATGAAAAATAGATTTATTTTGACAACCCCAAACGTTGAAAAACTATTTGCGATCCCGGCCAACCCTTAACATCGACGCCAAAGCGGAATATCCACGGAAAGAAGGCAATGCTCTGTATTTGGTGGGATCAGAAGAGTGTGCTGTACCATGAGCTGTTGAAAAGTGGTCAAACAGTCACAAGGGATCTCTACAGAGAACAAATGATCAGTTTCAGCTGAGCATTGCACGAAAAACGACTAGAATATGAAACGAGTCAGCATAAAGCGATTTTGCTTCATGACAACGCTCAGCCTCACGTCACAAAATCTGTCAACGAAACGTTAAAAGCACTTCGCTGGGAAGTGCTACCCCATGCGGCTTATTCCCCAGACTGTGCCCCTTCCGACTACCACTTGTTTCGGTCGATGGCACACGCTGACAAATGCTTCAATTTTTATGAAGACGTCGAAAAATAGGTCTCTAACTGGAGGATAGCCTCCAAAGATGAGTCATTCTTTCGCCGCGGAATTCGCTTGCTGACCGAAAGATGGAAAAAAGTCATCGCTAACGATGGACAATATTTTGATTGATGTACTTTTTCATTTTGTTTCTTAAATAAAGTCATACGTTTTGCAAAAAAACGGAACGGAACTACCGATTGATCTAATACAGATAGGTAGATTTAGACACATAAAGCTCCTCGGAGTTTACGTCCAAGGAAAGAGTAAACAACACATCCGCGCTGGGCTAGCGCTTTAATTAAAATCAATATTTCTGATATGTCGGTCTACTGGTTCGATACCTCTTGTCGCAGCGATATGTTCGCGCCAACGTTATTCTTATTTGATTCCTTCATGACTCGTGGTTATGATTCGGTGGGGTCTGAATCTTCTCATAACTTAATCATTCTGATTGTGCCGGTCGTTAGCAGGACGGTAAATATATTCTTTCTCATTCGGCGTAATCCTCGATATTCACACGGCAATTTAGATGCTACGGGGCGTCTTATAACTGTCGGCACGAACGAGCGAAGGATAATTCCATGTGACAGTCGGAAAGAAATGTGGTCGAATAAATTCGTTCCGACGCCAAGAGTGCGTCGCTCTTGGAAATTGGACGCTTGATAACGTTATGTCTCTTCCTTAAACGCGAATGATCAACAACTTTTGCGCGCGTTACGTGATAGGACGTAGTGTCGCAACAATGACTGTCAAAACGGCATGATGAAGAGAGCATAGAGCATCCCTTGAAAGATGTCGAAATTATAGTACATAGCGGGAGGAGGGGGGAGATGGTAAAGACGGGAAAATAACCCGTTGTCGCGTGTTAAGATCGTTAAGGATCGTCCGTGTATATGAATAAAGGAGATATTCTGCGAATTTTCCAATTCGCAAAATTGATTTCCTCGATAAAAGAACCCGTTCGACTACACCGATTCATCCCGTACATTCGATTTATTTTTACGCAAGGAGCCACCCTTCTATTGCCTCTTTTCGTCCTTCTTTCCTTTGTCCCTTTTTCCCTGGTTTTACCGTACGACTCCGACCGCACCCTGTAACGCGAGATAGAAATTCAGCTCGTAAATGGTCTAGAGTCTAGATTCGAAGATAATGCACACAGCGATTATTAATCGATAGATCAGTAACATTTGCTGGTGCACGACAATGTAATCATATACGTGTCTCCGCAACTCCGGAATATAAATACAGGATGTACGCGACCGCAAACGCGCGCGCGGACAATTAAGGGTCACTGGATAATTAGCACCGAATAGTGACTGTCGGCCGGAAATCGTTAATTTGATCACGTTCTGTTATCGGAAATAAATTACAACCGGACACGCCTATACCGACGGCATACGGATGAGCGATAAATACGTTAATACGCTAATATGCTGCTCGGGGAACTTGAGGGAGCGGAAAATGACGATAGCGTCAACACGGCCAATGTTTCGGAGATAAAGCCATTACTTTCAAACGTTTTCTCGAATTAAGCTCGTTTTACACGATATAATACAAATAGATCAATTGATTTAACATTCAACATCGGCTCGATATTTATGGCCGATATATCGGACCAATATAAAAATTTATACAAAAAGGAAGATTTGAAAGCGATACTTATAATTTGATTTTATATTCAGAATCGTTTTAAATTTATCTGACGATACCATACCAGCCAATCAGACGGCATCTTTTCACAGCATCTTTTTCGGATGAATTTGAGATGATTTTAAATACATGTATTAAGCCATGCTATGCAGTTTTTTCCTATCGGTTAAAAAGATATATATAAACAATTATATATTATATAACGCACATTTGCGGTCGCGTACATTCTGTAATTATATATTAGCGAAAGTTATTATTATAGTATTATATATGCAAAAGTTTCCGTCGTTTTTAAGGCAATGCTTTTAATTAATATTATCATAAATGACCTAGGATCTTTAACCAAAATATTTTCCGGCATTACCTACTACTTTTTGCCATCTTTCAGACAAAAGACGATAAAAACACGATAAAAGAAGCTTTTGCTCTTAGAATGAATGGTTATCGATGAATTGTTGCACTTCCTCAACATTGTGAAATTGTGTACCAGAAAGACTGTGCTGCATAGAATGAAATAAATGAAAATCCGATGAGGTAGTATCTGGAGAATATGCTGAGTGCGGTAGGACTTCCCATTGCAATTTTGTTAAAGTTTCCCGGCTCAATGCAACGCGGAGCTTGGCATTGTTGTGAAGAATAATCATTTTATTTTATTTTGTCGCAAAATATGTCCGTTTCCCGACCAATTGCTCATTCAACTGTCTCAATTGTCGAGTGTATAGTTTTACGGTGATATTCTGAGATGGTTTTAACAGCTCATAAAATAGCACACCTTGCTTGTCCCATCAGATATATAGGAGAACTTTATGACCATGGATATTTTGTTTCGGCAGTGACATTCTCTAGAGGGTTCTCCGGGATTTACCTACGATATTTTGCGATTGGGATTGTTATAATAGATCCATTTTTCGTCTTCGGTACAAAACATAATTCGATACAAAAAAGACTTGGGTTTGTGTTTATTGAATAGCGAAAAACAAACGGTGATTCGGTTGGCAATAGTGTTCTCGGATAATTTTCATGGGGAACCCATCTTCCTTCCTTCAGGATTTTTCTCATCTCATGCAAGTGTCGAATTACAGTGCTCTGATTAATATGTAACCTTTTCGCATTAATGTAAAGTTCTACACTCAATTGAGTCGAATCTTTCTGCAATAACGCTTCCAAGTCATCCGAACTCATCCTTTGCAGTCCCTTCCTTGCAGCACGCTCCTTGTCTTTCAAGTCAAAATCACCATTTTTAAAGTATCGAAACCGCTCGCGACATGAGCTATCATTTCAGCTATCGATTTTCCTCATCATAAGTTTCGCAACTGATTCTGGTTGCTTCGGCAGCTGTTTTGCGCAGATGACAGAAAAAAGCATACAATGACGAATATGCGTCTCATCGATTCCATCTTCATACGAATTAAAAATGTTTGTGTCAACAAATATAACTTATTATGCATCAGTTTCTGTGCAGGTTGACCAGTACTGACATAATCTAACAAAAATGCGTCGCAACTTTCATGTAAATCATTCATAATACTATCTATAGGGTCCAGGATCTTCTGGAAACGAAAAATTGTGAAGATTAATCAGATGAAACTGAGAAGAAAAGTCAAATACCATTTTGGAAAGATCGCAATAGCTATTAAATTATTAAGTTATTAATGATTGAAAATGGCTATATCTTTTAATTGATAACTTGAAAATGTATGTATTTATTTGCAAAATGTTAAAGCACTTTTTTGTTCAGAATGATCTAATCTACAATTATATGACAGCTGTGGTACCTCGCGACAGGTTCAAGATTCAGTGTTCAAAGTTCAATATATTCATATCTATCGTTATATATATACAGGGTAATCCGAAATTCCCGCATTCAGACTACAGGACATGATACTTTATGCTAAAATAAACTACTTTTTCCTTTAGCAAAATTGCGTCCGACAAGTAGTTTTTGCAGGAGAACATGTTAAAGTTAACGAATAAGCGCTTTTGTCTATGTAGCTCTCAGGACCGGCGCGCGCATCTCACTTGTGTATACCTGGTCAGTGACTAGTATTCATAAATAATGTCTTTTAAGATGCTCATACGGCTCTTTTGTGATGACACTCTTAATCTTAAATAATAAGACAATCTTAAATAATAAGAATCAACTATGAACAATATCAAGATTTAACCTTCTTCCGTATTATATTGCTTAAATAATGAAAAGTTAATAAAATAAGTACTGCCTTTATTTCTTACATAATAAATGAATAAAAAATTGTCTGATTGCACAATATTACCTGAAAATAAAAACAAATGTAAATAATAATATGCTTTGCGAGTTGTGAAATTCCGGTATTGTTTATAATTAATTCTTATTATTTAAGAAGTAATGTCTTTTAAGATGCTCATACGGCTCTTTTGTGAAATATTTAAAGTAATTTATAATTATGTTATTAATTATAAGTTAAATTAATTACAAGTTAAAGATTCAAATATACAGACCCAGATGACCCGTTTTGAAGCTGATGCGCGCAAACGTTAATGTATTTGATTCGTATTCGAATCTTCGCGATTCGAGATTTTCGAATTATTTGAATTCGAATAGTTCGCACATCTCTAGTATGGTGGCATGAAAGCCACCATACTAGAGATGCAACTATATATTGACGAAAGTAAGTCCGTAAATGAAATGTCACGCGTCCCTCTAACACAGTGGATTCAAAAGCCGGTCGGCTATCGATCGATATGCAGAGATTGAAGCGTATAAACCGACAAATAATCGTAAAATCTGGCCGCAAACACAGCTTTTAGTACTGCCGTACCAAGTATAAATCGACATGTGTAGACGTGCGTAGTGCAACGAAGACACAATATATGTAGTAGCTATAACATTAATTACGCTATCGAAATTAATTAACTGAAGGATTAAAGCATGAATATCTTTTAGCGAGAGAAGCGTGAGCTCAGATGGATTATCTCTGATCAACCTGTTCTTGAAAGCTAGTAAATCCTTTCCTACAAAAATAACGTGAGAGTGTGAAACCAATGGGAAAATTACGTGATGATGATTCTACTCGATTTATTCATATTCAGTTGTCAAACAACGAAAGAACAACAACGATAATGCAATTATCGCAAGCTTATTTCTCGCTCGGAGAATATACTCGACGTTTATATTATTTGCAAATATTGGGTTATTCGGAAAGTAATTTCGGTTTTTTGCATGAAAATAAAAGACAATAATAGAAAGAAAAGTTTAAATCTGTTAAATATTGATCCCACTTTGTTCTAATACCTTTTGCCACCTTTGAGGTAATAATATAATTCCACTTTTGTAGAATTTCTGGTCCTTATTGGCAAAAAACTAAATTAAGTGGTTTTTGACACCTCCATTTAAATCAAAATTTTTACCATCCAAAGAATTTTACAGCGACTGAAATAAGTGATAATTGAATGATGCCAGATCAGGGGAATATGGTGGATGCGGTAGCAAATCCCATCCAAGCGCTAACAGTTTCAGACGAGTCATTAAACTTGTGTGAGGTCTGGCGTTGTCATGATGAAACACAACACCTTTTCTGTTCGCCAATTCTGGTCTCTTCTGCTGGATGTAATCATTCAATTTGTCCAGATGACAATATACATTCGAATCAATCGTTTGGTTGTTTGGTAACAGCTCAAGAAACACCATTCCTTTTCAATCCTGCTAAACAGAGAACATCACCTTGTTTTGATGGATATCAGCTTTCGATGTGCTTTGAGCTGGTTTACCACTTTTGCTCCATGATCTTTTGCGTTTAACCCTTTCGTACTCGGAACCATCTCGCGCGTTACTTACCAATAGCTCGGCGGCACCTTCGTAGGAAAATATACAAACAGAAATTGCATCATATTAAATAGTGTAGTTTTGAAACCAAATAATTTATTGTAATGATACTTAGTTTATATGAAGAATCTTTAGACATTGAGGAACATATTTATGACAAAAAAATCAAAATTTTATATCTTATATTTTTGTAACGTGTGGTAATGTCTGAAACAATCACTAATATGCATTGCAAGTTCCTTAATGTATGTTGCACAATAGTAATTTGTTACATCATTATAATAACTTGGTTTCAAAACTCGAGCTTTAAAACGAAATCATGTTGTTTCAAATGCTCATGCACACAATGCTCGAATTCGATAAATTCAATCTCTCAACAATTTCTCGTGTTGTTAAATGATGATTCGCGTCCGCTAATGCCTTTATTTGGTCTTCATCAGTCGTTTCAATTGACCTTCCAGAATGTGATGCATCTTTGAAGTCGAAATTCCCAGAACGAAATTTCGAAAACCAATTCTGACACTGGCGATTTCAATTAACACATCCTCCCCATACACGACACATAATTTTTTTCTTACGTGCGCTGCATTTTTGCCTTTACATCCATAAAAAAGCAAAATGTGACGAAAAATGCTCACGTTGGTTTTCCATTTTTTATGCGGCGCCAAATAAAAACAACTTGACAGATTCCAAAACAATTTTTTTTCAAATGAAACTTGAAATGTACGTTGTAAAAATATAAAATGATTTTCTAGTTTAGAATGAGATTAACTACTTAAAAAGGCAACTAACACCACCTATTTGAAAAAATCGAAATTACTTTCTGAACACCTCAATATTATTGATTATTATTGACCAAAAAAAGTTCATGCGGTTTTTGTTTAAGTTCGATACAATGAGTTATCGAATCTTGTTGAGGTTTGTCGGGTTCGCGTGTTTATGCGTATTATATAATACAGATTTGAGTCAGTTAATTAATGAATTTTGTCGCGGCATGGTCTCTTGGTTTGTGATTATTCACAATTTTTTAACATATCTGTTGAATCGAGTGTAATTCAAGTATATTTGCTTATTATAAATTTAAACTCTGGTCAAAAGCTGCAGAAGGATGTCGTAATTAGATATGCATTGGATATTTGGAGAAGCTATGCTAAAAAATGGACTGCACAGAAGTAGTTTAAAAAATTTTCTTCTAGAACAATGAATCAAGTGATGAAAATATACCACTTTCAGGAAAACCTTCTGTACTGATAACGAAGAGTTATCAATTATTTGTTCATATATCGATTACAACATTCATTCATATATCAATTGTAATATTTTTTCTGAAAAGTTCTGTTCGTGTTTAATTTTCAATATGCAAAATTGCGCAAATTTTACCTAATATTATGGGGTATTATGTTTTCCATTGTGGTACGCGCAATGCTCTCGTCACTCAAGCACTACAATTGAAAAGTCATATTTTCGAATGTATATGTCCCCAGGCTCTTTCGTTCATGATTCGATTTCGGGCGCAAATTGACAGAGGCAAAATGCTACGTGGGCAGCTAGATATCGTAAAGCACGTCACGATCCCGCATCGATATTCGAATTGAATTTCCGGCAAAAGAATGCCTCTCTCTTTGGATATTTCAATCAGACATAAGGAAGTATCCTTGGACTTTGTATCACGGCTATTTCGGTTTATGTGCGAAGCGTGTGAATCTGGCAGCCTGATAGCTTGCGCGAACATTATTTAACGTATTTCGTTATATAAAAAGATACATTCTTCTCATGCCTTGGCACACCCAAGCCTCCTTTCTCTCTTTAAGCCTTCTTATTGAGCCACTGATGCTTCAAAGCGAACAGATATATCGTCATCTATATGAAATAAGTATTACATGAAATATTATTATTTTTTTTATATTTGAGCAAGGAGCATATTCTGCGTTTAAGTGATAAAACGTTGAGATGGTAGAATGTTGAAGATAAATTGAATACTCCGATAATGAAATTCCCATAAACTATAAATATAATGCGTTGTATTTCAAGTCGTGTTAAGATACATCAAGTATCGCGTTTAAATCATTGCGTGATTGCTACGTTTTGACGTCTGTCGATACATTTCATTTCCTTTAATTTCCTTTCATCTCGTGTTTTTAATATACAATGTCGAAGATATACGTAAAATCGATATCGCGGAGAGCAATCCACATATTCCTATGAAAAAAGGCAGATCCAAGAAGAATCGATATTTATGCGTAACTTTATCCGATAATTATCTGTAAATACTTAATATATATATCAATGATTTTATATTGCTTTTATATTCTTTCATTTCCATTCTCCCAATTATACATTGTTATTTCTCATTTTGAACTTATTTCATTGTTATAATGAGGAAAGAGATAAGTATGTGAACGGAACGCGACGATAAAAATGAGAATAATAAAATTTACGGATATAGTCAAGCATGAATTCGCCACATTTATAGATCTTCTGCGTCTTTTCATTTCATTGAAGTAATAGGCCACAGTCTTGCTCTCTCTCTCTCTCTCTTTCTCTCTCTCCCTCTCTCTCTCTCTCTCTCTCTCTCTCTCTCTCTCTCTCTCTCTCTCTCTCTCTCATGGATGATTTCGTTAACCACCAGAAAGCACGGCGTTTTAATTAATTTAACTCGAGGCGGACGAAGGTTTGAGTGCCTCTTTCTCTAGCAGGCGCCGAGAGTGCCTCTAAAACAACCCCTACTAGCTCGGTTTCCGGAGCCCTTTCCGCACAACCTTCGCCGACGACGTTGGTAGACCAACTCTCGATCCGTGCATAAACCAATTATTATCCTCAACGCGATCCACACAAAGATGCGTGCGTCCGTCTCGATGTTTTCATATTCGCGCGAATGTATTCAGTTTGCGTGCACGACACTGCGATGATATTTTTCGCTGCTGTGCAAATTATATTACTTTGAATATTCTATCGCGGGAGCCAGAAAATGCAAAGATAATTCTTATTCCTTTTTTATAGACAGAAGTTGTTTCGGTATAAAAATATCGAATAAGGGATCTACCTTCTATGACTTTAACTTTTACACACGTTACGAAAATCATTCATCTTAATACTTTACATCGGGTTTTAGCTGCTTCGATTTTTGTTTATTAAAAAGTTATTAACAAAAGAAGTTTTATAAGTGGAACGTAATTTTCCAACATAGTGTATATTTAAATATGGTAAACAATGCACATATATGCACGAAAGAAGAGCTGAGTCCTTTTTTGCATTCTCCTCCCGAAATAAATTGTAACCTAACTCAACCTATTTTTATGCATGACGTTAAATTGGATTACTATGTACAAAGTTACGTCGTATTCAATTTATATATCTTTATATATGGTAAGCTAATTTAACATTATGTACAAAAATGTATAGATTAGTTTAAGTTTATTTTTGAGGGAGGGTGCGGAGGCAAAACCAGAATCTCACCCTTCGCGCGTGTACGTGTACAGTTTATCATATTTAAATATACATTGTGTCACGAAAAATTACGTTTCATTTATAAAAAGTTTTTGTTAATAACTTTTTAATAAACAATAAATGACGGTTGTAAAACCGTTAAAGAGTATTCAAGAGAGGATGATCTTTATAATATTAGGTTGGCAAATAAATTCATTTGGTTTTTGCTTCGGTGCAGGTACATTTCGATTCACTTTTTTTCTCAGCGCTGTCGCGCAAGTCGAATGCGCATTTGAAAGGTTATGTTTCACATAATCTTTCTGTGAATCTTGGTTTGGCTAACATCAGTATCGTGTGTGCTGCGTAACTATGAAAATGGAAATAAATAACGTGCATTACCGTCATATTTTGTTTTATTATTTCAGAAAAGACAAACGAGCTGCGAAAGTTCATAAACTGCTGTGTATACGGGGATGATGTTTTAACAAAATGCATATGCCAAAAGTGGTTTGCCGAATTCCATTCTGGAGATTTCGACGTCAATGATGCGCCTTGCTTCGATTGCTCGATCGTGATTGATTCAAATTGATGTTAACGCCATTGTAGTATTTAGTAAAAGTTACTAGTTATGCGAGCATGCCTTCGCTTAGATCATACCTCTAATGATTTTAAGTTCATGTGAACATATCTTAAGACACGTAACTCGCGAAAGAAACAAAAAAGTCTGGCCACTGTTAGTTGTTCCTCCGCTGCGCAGAGAGATGTAATTCAGATAATATATTGTTTATATACTAGGTGCGCAACTAAGTTTCCGGGTTTCACACATGGATGGCGCTAACGACACATATTGATATACATGTCTGAAGTTGTGTTTTTTTTATAGCTTGGACATCTGTTAACAATAATCAGTCGTAATACCAACACATATCGCAACGCAAAAATATTTTTCCGAAATACACTTCCGAAATTTTGCTTTTGCGGCATGAAAGAAAGAGTTTCCTGCATCGAATTGTTACTGGCGATGAGAAGTGGATATATTTCGAGAATCCCAAACGCAACAAATCGTGGCTTTCACCTGGCGAAGCATCAACATCGACGGCACGGCCAAATCGCTTCGGAAAGAAGACAATGTTCTGCGTTTGGTGGAACCAGAAAGGAATCGTGTACTATGAGCTGCTGAAAAGAAGCCGGGCGAAACTGTCAATGGGCATCGCTACCGACAACAACTGATCAATTTGAACCATGCATTGCTCGAAAAACGGCCAGAATGGGACACGAGACACGAACGAGTGATATTGCAGCACGACAACGCTCCGTGCCATTGCACTTCCATCGTTCAGGATACCATCAAAACGCTGAAATGGGATCTGCTATCACACCCGCCATATTCGCCAGACCTGGCCCCTTCCGATTATCACTTGTTCCGGTCGATGGCGCATGGCTTGGCTGGGCAACACTTGGCCAATTTCGAAGAAGTGCAAAATTGGTTGGATGAATGGTTTCGGTCCAAAGACGCGTCATTTTATCGTCGCGGTATTCATGTATTGCCAGAGAGATGGCAAAAATGTGTAGCTAGCGAGGGGCGATACTTTGAATAAACTATTTTTTGTATTTCTCTTGAAATTTTCCATTTTTCATTGATCAAAAAAACCTGGAAACTTGGTTGCGCACGTAGTATCACTTGTAGCCTCGTAATAAATGTTCTCCTGTTGAGTTCTTAAATCTAGTGTGGTCATTGGAATTAGTGTGGATTGGATGATGTTATAGTAACGCTTTAGTCCCTCAATTAAGATATTACAGCCATCATCGATAAAAATCCATCCCAATCAATGCGGGAGATTGCTATAGCACTTAATATAACCCATATAAGCGTAAAAAACCATTTGCGTCAGCTGGGATACGTCTTTCGGCTCAATGTTTGGGTGCCGCATGAATTAACCGAGGTCAATTTGGCCACTCGCATATCCATTTGCAATTTGCTGTAGGAATACTGTAAGAAGAAAACGATCCATTTTTTAGGAGAATGGTGGCGATAAAAAATGGGTTGTTTACGATAATGTAGCGCGTAAAAGATCATGGAAGCACAGCAGCGAACTGCCGCAAACAACCTTGATGGCGGGATTGAATCTGAAGAAGATCATGCTTTTCATATGGTAGGATTTCAAGAGTATCATCTACTACAAGCTATGTTACCATCATGCAAAACGATTGATTCAACCATGTACTGCTCGCAGTTAACGAAATTGGACCAAACAATCCGCACAAAACGTCCAGAATTGGCAAATCGCAAGAGTATTGTCTTCTACTACAATAATGTTAGACCTCATACATCATTGACCACCCGGAAAAAATTGCTTAGCATTAGGTAGGATATTTTGCCTCATTCTGCGTATTCATCAGACCTGGCTCCTTCCGATTATCACTTATATCGGTCGTTATAGAACTGTATGAACGGAAAAACTTTCAAGGCTGAGGAGACCATCAAAAGACGCTTAGATTGGTTTTACGCCGATAAACCCCAGACGTTTTACGAATGTGGTATAATGAAGTTGGTGGATAGATGACAAGAAGTCATTGATAAAAGTGGTCAATATATAATTGATTAAAATTTATTTTATGTATCAAAAGAATTATGTTTCATTCCACTCTAGGAAACCGAACTTACTTATTTACTAACTCAGTATATGTGAAGAATAAACTCATTCGAAGAAACTCACGAGAGGACTTTTACTGACAGAAGAAACCAAAAGAAATTTATGCATCATATATGTAAATGTATGGCGAATACTTCTGTGTGAAATGCATATAGTATGCGTAACTTCTTAAATGTATATGGTGTCGAAAAATTATGTTCTCCTTATGAAACTTCTTTTGTTAATAACTTTTTAATAAACAATGGACGACGGCTAAAACCTCTTAAATAACAATTCAGGAACATAATCTTGATAACAACAAATGTTAAGGTCACAATATATATAGCGGGAGATGGGTCTCTATTCGGTTTTATCGCAGTTCTACACCATTAACAGAAGCTATCCATTTCTGGAATAAAAATTATATTACAAATAAAACGGTTTCTTGTTTTAACTAAACGATTACTTTTGATGATGTGTCGTCGATTTATAGTCAACGCTGGGCTATCAGAGGTCCGTTGAATTTAATTTATGGAGCGTGTTTTATATTCGCGGTCGATAGCAAGCGCAAGTTGCCGGTCCGCGCAGTCTGCTCGATCCATTCGCTTGCGGAAATTGAAATAAATTTTTATTTTATATAGCGCAAATTGATTATTATTTCGTATCCTTCGTTGTAGAACTTAAAAAATATCGAGGTGAATTCTCCTTTATTTTATGGATATTAAATTTTGCTTTTGTGTCATTAATCGAGACGGTATTTTATTTTTAGGGCAAATATTGTATTATGAATAAAACGATTTTATAACCGAGTGAGTAGCTTTGATTACGTGTCGTCAGTTTGTAGTCAACACTGAGTTATGAGAGGCTCTCTTGCCGAGTTTCATACGATCTATAATGCAACGGAAATCTTTTTCTTCTTTTTCCTCTCATTTTTCCTCCTTCCTAACTTCGTATTTATTCTTCTAGACGAGGCAGAATTTATTTTTTGTGCCGTCTTTATATATACTATTCGGAAAAATTGAGTGTGAAATAATGAACCGTTTACATTTGACACATATATAAGTGGCGTTGTGCCGAGAAACAATTTGCGTTTCGTCAAGCATGTCGCGAAAATCAACGCGGATTTTTCTTTTGCTCCTTTCTCCGACTCTTCTTCTTTTCTCGACTCTTTTTACTTGTCGGAATAAAGTGGGTTACGATTTTCAAGTTATTCATGTTATATTCTACTTTCGTCTTGAGTTTTTTTAATGCGAGTTCTTCGTACAGTTATAGTCATCGTGGTCGTCATATCAAATCGATGTTCGAGTGGCTGCTCGTTCACGATAAAACGCGAATCCAATTACGATCATTGATCTGTAAAATGTTTGATCGTCAAAAATATACGGCAACGATGTTCTTCAAGACACATCATACACTTAAGTATTATGATATTCTCGATTTTTTAGTGCTATGATTAAATCTATTTGGATGCAAAGAAGAAAGAAGAGGAATTTCGTGCATAAAGCCTTATCACATTAGTGATTGGTGACTACGTGCCTACGTTTGCGCTTGCTATAATTATTTTTTAACCAATTAGGAAGGAGCTACTGACGATTACGACTCGCAATTTTCGTTTGGACGTTTATCCTACTTTTCATGATTGGCTAAGAGACAATCGTAGTTGCAAGCGCAAACGTAGACACAATCGCCAATCGTTAGTATGGTACGGACATAAGACTGCAATTTTAAACAGAATCATAAGACTTCTAACTTGTTCTTATAAAATTCGTAGAAATTTATGAGTTGATTTGTAATTCCATGTATACCGTATATCATACGATCACTTATAAATATCTACGATTTCTCGTAAATCTTACGGTTAGTTAAAGGCTGTCAGTAAAGTTACGGTTTGTGAATTTCACCAGTATTTCACTAATGTGACTTTTTTGATAGATTTAATTTTATAATCAGATATATAGGGTGAGGAAAAAAAATGGAAATTCTTAAAAATCTTGAAAGATATATTTTACAGAAAAATGTTTCAGACAAAAGTTATAAGGCTTATAACAATGTATTTACTGATTTTATCAGTTTGACTTTGAATAGCGCTGCCAAGATCAGGTCAAGGTCAACTTATTTTTTTTAAATAGAAACCTTCATTTTTTATTACATCATCTTTTTCTACCAATTAATTTGAACAACTTTTGTCTGAAACATTTTTTTATTTATCTAATATATTTTGAGATATTTAAGGAAAACTTGATGATTTTATCAATACTTAACTTATGATATCTCATTAACATTAGTAGGTTCTTTGAAAAAGAAGTCACTTTTATTGGAGAAATTTTTTTCTAAAATTATTCATCTCCGTGCTAGAACCAATTCAAAACTTATCAAGGCGCGGAACTCTAAGCGCTTACATCTAACGGATTCATTCATCGATTTCCATGCTGTTTACCCAACGGTCGAGTCCGTCTACTACAGACCAAAATTGAAAGTGTAAACAATGTTTCTATAACATTATTCTATATATTCTATAAATATAAATTCGATGAAAATGTGGAAATTATTTTATTCATGTGCAAGCGCTCAACAGGAGATATGGCACAGTTTAATACAAAAATTAATATGCTCTTAGTTCTTAGTGAATGCCGAAACAACTATCGCGAAGCAAGAAACGAGATGTTTGATCAATAATGGATTGAGCGTGGGGAACTTATTCAGTAGTCACTTCGCTCACCTGATTTAACCCCTTTAGATTTCTTTCTCTGCAGATACGTAAAGGAAAAAGTGTTTGGCACACTCTCTATTACCAAAGAAGAAATGAAAGAGCGAATTCGAGCTGCCTGCGCATCGATTACGCTAGCTATGTTCTTAAGAGTGCGCAGAAATTTTATTGAAAGAATATTTAAGTGTTATAGAGATACATGGTGTGCATTTCGAACATTTATTAAAATAAATCATATTATATTTTCGCACACAAAAGTGAAAATAGCAAAATCAACGGTGCATCACACACACACACACACACACACACACATACACGCACATGTACACGTACACACACACGCGCACGCACACACACACACACACACGCACACACGCACACACGCACATACAAAAAGGTGTAAATCCGACTATGCAACCTCCACGCGGTATACCTTGGGTAATGCTAATGTCGGCGGTACTGCAACTTTTAAGTCTTGTAACTCGAAAAATACCTAACGAAAATCATTTAATTGTGGTGTTTTAGAAAGCCCTCGAGATAAGATACAAGAATATGTAATGAAAAATAAGGGATCCATTTAAGAAATTTAGAAGATGACCTTCACTTGACCTTGACAAGGCTATTCAAGGTCATAATAATATTACCATGTAATGCGCCTTATAAAACCTTACTAACTTTGTATGAAACATTTTTTTCTGTTAAAATGTATATTTTCTGTTTAAAATGTTTATTTTCCGAGATATTAAGGGGTTTCGATACTTTTCGTACCTATATATCCGTGCTAAGGATACGTAACGATGAACAGTATAAATATTGATACAAAATTTCGCTTTATGTAAATCTGTAACTCTGTTTCTTACTTCGTAAACTATGACTTTATTTACTATGATTTATGTAAATTTGTTTAGAATCGCAGCATAAGTTCTAAAAATTATCGCTTTGCCGAAAGTCGAATCTAGGAAGTGTGCTCCCAAGTTTATTTCGCAAACTATCTGTCGAACTTCATAATTTAGTGCAAAATTAAGAAAGTTACGCCCCTTCTTTATATACTCTCATACAGTACGATATACTCTTATTATTAAACTTCTGAGATACATCTGCGAAGGAGCTGACGGCAATTCAATGAAACTTCGGGATGAATGAGACTAATATTATCTGAGTACATTAATTAAAATTACGATAATCACCGGAATATCTGCTGAACTGATGTGAGTTCGTCAATAGCTCGAAACAGAGTTGAGTTTGAAAGTTACTTCTTAGCTGCTTACACGTGTTCCCGCCTCAATTCCGTTGCTACGCGGGATTTTGCAAAGCAGACACGTATCCTTAATTTAGCTTTTGTACGAGAAGCGTGTTGCCGCTTCCGTCTATTTCTCTCGAAGAACGTGAGCAGTATTATAGATTATGCTCTTTATGCCCGTCCACGCAGTTTGTGCTTTGAAGTTTAGCGTCGCTTTAACGCGATCAAATCATCAACCCTCATCCTCAAACTGTCCTAATCCGTTCGGATACGATGTTAAAGTGTCACTCTGGCAAACCGAAAGAAATATGACGCCCATGTTCCAGGAGCGAAATAACGGGTGAAGTTAAACAACGTGTTCGTCATTTGGTTCGTTATTTCAAACACAATTTTATGCTTCACTTGCATCGCGTAAAGGAAATGTGAAATAAAACTCCAGTACAGTTATTTTTCCGCACCGTAATGCATCTCCATCATCAGTCTCATCAAGATGAAAAGAGGAGAGTGAGAAAGAGAAAGAGAGAGAGAGGGGGGGTATGGAGGGAGAAGGGAGTAGAGAGAGGGAGAGAGAAGGGAAGAGAGAGAAGGGAGAGAGAGGAGAGAGGGAGAGGGGATGGAGGGAGAGGGAGGGGAGGAAGATGGGAAGGGGAGGGGAAGATCGCTCGAAATCATTGATCGTCCGTGGCAACTAGAAGGAAGTACGTTCAATCTAAGAAGTTTTATATCCGAGGGAAACATTCGACGAGGCAATGAAATCCGCGCGCATTGACCGCGCTTTTCCCTACGGAGTGATTCGGTATTAAGATTTCGACGAGCCGTCGATTGACATTCATGAGAGATTACGGTTCGCAATTCCGCTCGCGATCGATCGAAACGAAGTTCATATTTTTATTATTCGCGTCGGTGCACTATATATGGATCAGCAAGTCGAAAAAAGTGGTCAAAATTCAATTCGACAAATAGCATGGAAGAGTATTTCATTGTAATATATAGCTTTTCTTTTAGCTTTTACCAAAGTTGCATGATAATTGTTTAATTACTGTCCAAGTATGTAGCAAGTATTAGAAGTTTAGAAAAATAGTTTTTGTATAAGTAAGTCTATTTAACTATTTCACAGCAAGGAAACTTGTTTATTTTGTATTATATAAGTAAGAATAAGAATAAAATATCTGTTATTTCTTTTGTTATTATGAGACATAAACTATTTTAAAAAATTACACTAGGACTTTGACAATAAATTAATAGCAAAGTAGCATTTTGCTATTTATTATCTTACGATATATCGTATTTTTATGTTATGAAAACTCTTTCGAAACCCGATAATCCGGGATAATCGCAGATATTATTGAAAGCAAAGGCATCATTCAATGCGTATTAATGAATACTTTAAGAAAATCATGCTCATTTTTCTCATACATTGTCCAAAACAAATAAATAAATAAAATTTTTGCGGCAATGGAACGTATACGTCTTACCGTTTCTTCTTGGCTTTATTTTAATATTTTCGTAATTCTAGAGAATATCCATTAGCGAATTACTCTCACACTTCCACCGTAATCTTTCGATAACTGTATTTAATCGGATAAAGGCATCCATCATTTAACACGTTCATTGTCGTTCACGCGATATCGCGTGTTGCGGCCCCTCACCAAACGGCCGTTTATGCGATTGTTTTTTATTATGAGTGACAAACCAGGACCCTCGAAAAGACTCAGTTCAATGCCAGTTCAATCGTGCAAAAAAACGACTAAAAATAAATAAAAGAAGAAATAACTTTGGCTACTACACGAAATTCAAATTTTCAGTCCGACAATGAACGTGTTAATAAGAATTAATTAATAGGATACAAAAATAACAATCAGATACATCATTTTAATCGGTTTATTCGATGAAAATTATTCTCAGTGTAGTCGAACTCTAGAAATTTGATTTTTGGCATTTTTAGCTGTATTTAAAATACTTCGACTATTAAGATTTATTAAAGATGGCATCTTTTACAAGATAGGAAATTTTGGATCAAATTCCTAATAATAATCACAGGGATTTAGGTGTAAAATATATTTTTGAAAAAATTAATCGACATTACAAAATTAAAACCAGAGGATGTGAAACGTGTTAGAAATACTGTTTCGGCTCTTAGGACAAAAAGAAATGAAAAATATGCAGCATCTTGCAGAAATAATGACCGATTCAAGAAAACAAATTCGAAATGGTTAGAAGGAATATTCAAAGTTCCTGCGTTGAAAAAAAGAAAAAAAATAAAAAAATACAAAAAGGCTTTTTTAACTTAATTTTAAATTAATTATTTAAATTAAAAAAATTTTTTAATTCTGAATTTGGATTCGAAATTAGTGATATCAAAAACCTTTGAGTAGCAAATTTTATCACAATTAGAGCATTTTTAGAATTTTGGCCAGTTTTACGAGTCTGCTGGCTGTGCGATGAATACATAACGGCTCCTTAAACTTCCACAGGTGTGGCGCAGACCTATGATGTCTCGCAGACACCGCGACGCATGAGGATCACGCCGAGAGGCGAGATAGAGTACAGTATGTAAATCTAAAGCTGTATATTAGGTACTCGAGACGGCGGCCGTCTCTCGATAATTAACACGTTAATTAACACGAGGATACGGATGAGAAGACTATCCAACGTAGGAAATCTGAAAGCGCTCCCGACAGAGTCAAGCGAGGAAAATTATTGATTCCGAGTGATGGGAGAAGATATGTTGTGGAAAAGGCAAGCTGTTCGTGACGGTTTTGAAATATCGCGTACAGCCTCGAAATTCGATCCTATTGAAGCTACCATGAGGCATATCTATGTAAAATATCAGGTAAAAAGGCGGTAAAGTCACGGCATCCGACGCAGTGGAAATATCCGCGCGATCTGATGCAAAAGTAGTCTTGAGTTTGCTCGTATCAGGATCGTGTATCGCAATAAGATCTCTCGCTTCATCTCGTATTCGTGCATTTTGACGGATATTTTGATAGATCAGCCATTTCTTCACTTTTATCCATGCTGCGTATATATACGTTAGATAAGATACGGCGAAATGTGTCGTGCGTTATCTAGAGCAATCTTACTGGAATCGAGATGCAGGAGGTCGAGGAGTGATGTTTACTGATAAAACCGCGAAATTATGCGCTGTGGCATTACTTTGCGTAGGTTTAACGATGTTTCGTCAAATTAACAGTTAAATTAATGCTATGGGCAAACGTCGGATGAGTATACAAGCCAAAAGAATTAGCCTGATGTAGGAAAGAATTAGATACATAAAAGTTAACGTTACAAATTCTCCAATTCCCACAAGTTGTCACATGCTTTCCGTGCGCGCGATTCTTGGGATATTGTAAACATTTTATAAATATACAGGGTCTGCCAAAAGTTCCGGAACGGCTAATTATTTCAAAAAATAATGATTGTTTAAAATAATGTTTGAAACAAAAGTTGTACGGCTTAGAAAAAGCTATCAGATACTGATAATACTTTGTCAATTGTCTGACTTTGGAATGACCTTGAGAAATATTATCAAGATCGACATAAAAATCTTAAATGGAAACTCCAATTTTTTATTAGACCATCCTTTTCCACCAATTAATTTGAACAACTTTTGTGTGAAACATTTTTATATTTGCCTAATATTTTTTGAGATATTTAAGGATAACTTGGTAACTTTTTTAATTAACCTACGATATCTCGCTATCTGTCGGAAGAAGAAACAGTACTAGACTTTTTTACTCTATTTGGTCTCAAAAATATATTGTTACAATAGCGCTCTGACTTTTTCTAATTTGATAATTTTTAAATTTCCAAAAGTCGATAAGTTAACAATAGTTAGGGCACTATTGTAATAATATATTTTTGAGATCAAATATTTTTGAGATCAAAGTAAAAATATCTAGTACTATTTTTTCTTCCGACAAATAGTTAGCGAGATATAATAAGTTAAATGTTGAAAAAGTTACCAAGTTTTCTTTAAATATTTCAAAAAATATTAGGCAAATAAAGAAATATTTCAGACAAAAGTTGTCCAAATTAATTGGTAGAAAAAAATGATATAATAAAAGATTGGATTTCCATTTAAAAAAAAGTAGTTTTTTGTCATATCAAGCAAATTTTGCACTTTAAAACAGATCGAATTACCTGTTGAATTTCGGTATTAATTCAATATTAGCTCATATCCAATCATCCTTCTGTCGCCACGGCATATTTCGCTGTTATTGCCGGAGAATGGAAATATCTTCGCGAATAATGCTAATGACGTTCTGTGTGTCGTTCATAAACAACACAGCAAAGTTGCGCGTCCTTTGATCTTCCTACAGAATCGCTGCATATTATATGAAATAATTAAAGTACGTTTATAACACGTAAATACAAGGCGTAGCTTTTTATATCAAATATCATGATTTCCGCCTGCAAAATCGCGTCAAAATTGCGTTTTAACGTTCTTCTATTAAATTATTTTCAACGCTTTGCACAAAATACCAATTGCAAATTCAAGATAAGAATAAAAAAAAACATATCTGGAAAATAGAAGAAGGAAATAATTTCGTTTTAATCTCAGGGGTGCATCATTTCATTTGGTTTTGAGGAAATCTATTCAATGTATTAGGTAAATCGAAAAGTTGCGTCCGTTTAGCGACAAGTAGCTATAGCTAAAACTATCGTTAACCTCTAATGTCTAAAAGTTTAATAGTTTGTTTTGACATCTGTCAATAACATTTAATATATAAAAGTATACGTTTGCATCAATAACATTGTTTTTCGCTTTATCGAAAATGTCGAAATTTGAGCCAAATAAGCGTCATTTGCGCGAAATGTTAATCTTTTGCTTCAATTGGAAGAAAACTGCAGCTGAAGCTCATCGAATGCTTGTAGAAGTTTATGGTGGTAATGCTCCTTCCGATCAAATATACAGAGAATGGTTTCGACGCTTTAAAATTGGTGATTTTGACGTAGAGGACAAAGAGCGTTCTCAACGGCCAAGAGTACTCGAAGACGAAGAATTGCAGGCATTGGTGGACGAAGACCCATGTCAAACGCAAAAGCAACTTGCAGAAGCATTAAATTGTGCTCAATCTGTCATTTCCGATCGTTTGAAAGCCTTAGGAAAAGTTTACAAGGAAGGAAAATGGGTCCCATATGAACTGAAGCCAAGAGACATTGAAAGGCGAAAAACCACCTGCGAAATTCTGCTTGCTAGGCAACAAAGAAAAAGGGTTTTTACATCGTATTATCACTGGGGATGAAAAATAGATTTATTTTGACAACCCCAAACGTTGAAAAACTATTTGCGATCCCGGCCAACCCTCAACATCGACGCCAAAGCGGAATATCCATGGAAAGAAGGCAATGCTCTGTATTTGATAGAATCAGAAGGATGTGCTGTACCATGAGTTGTTGAAAAGTGATCAAACAGTCACAGAGGATCTCTACAGAGAACAAATGATCCGTTTGAGCCGAGCATTGCACGAATAACGACGAGAATATGAAACGAGACAACATAAAGTGATTTTGCTTCATGCTCGGCCTCACGTCACAAAATCTGTCAAGGAAACGTTAGAAGCACTTCACTGAGAAGTGTTACCCCATGCGGCTTATTCACCAGATTGTGTCCCTTCTGATTACCACTTATTTCGGTCGATGGCATACGCACTTACTGAGGAATGCTTCAATTCTTATGAAAACATCGAAAAATGGGTCTCTGACTGGATAGCCTCCAAAGATGAGTCATTCTTTCGCCGCGGAATTCGCTTGCTGACCGAAAAATGGGAAAAAGTCATCGCTAACGATGGACAATACTTTGATTGATGTACTTTTTCATTTTATTTCTTAAATAAAGCCATACGTTTTGCAAGAAAACGGACGGAACTTTCCGATTGACCTAATATCTAGCAAATTACACGTAACGCGTCGAAATTTTTAATCCTCCCGTCACGTAACTATCTAGAAATTGAATTTATACGCTTATACAAAATTTCGTTCTCAAATTATATCGTCGACAAGTTATTTCTTTACATTTGATAGGTAGCAGTCTGTGTATTCAGGTGAAGCATCAACTGGCTAGCACCTTGAATGTCTTTGAAACCATAGCATTTAGCGAAAACTCCGCCCACAGTGACTTGACCTAGAAAAAAATCGTTACCGCTATAAGGCAGCGCCTTTTTCATTATCCGCGACTTTCGTTTCAATGAATTCTTTCTGACTCCTGTTGATTTTTATTTCGAGGATATTCGAAGTGTTAATGGTCATTGATGTCCCCTCTCACATGTCATGACTTTAGCGTTTGTATTTGTCCAAGAAAATTGCAGCGCACGTTGTAAATATTATTCAGTCGTTTCTGATTTATAATTAATTATATGCACGATTTATATAGTTAATTGGTATTATGACAAGCTTGCGCTATCGCTCACTGTAGATTCCTAAATGTGTTTTTTCTTTTGAATAATTTTACAATGTCACAAATATGTAGCTCCGCATAATAATTTTTCTCATTGGCGGACAATGTGATTTGCGTCTGAATGTTACATGCAATATAACGTTTTTAGAACGTTTACATTGTAAATTTACCATTTCGCGTTGATATTCCGCGACATTGAACTATTTATGTTTAGAATTCAGCCGTCAACATTTCAAGTGTAGTCCAGTTGTTGTCTCATGTGTAGGTTATACTTCAATTCAGATTATACTGTATTCGTGACCATAGCTATTTTAACTTAACACTTTGCCGTAACGGTATTTAACAATTTAACGGAAAGTAAGATAAATTTCGATATTTCGGGAACATACTTTCAAATCATGTATAACTGAAATCGTATGCCGAAAATCGCACCTTAATCGCGCTCAACAACATCGAGAAGAAAAAACACTATATCCCATAGAAAATAGTATGTAATTAAAAAACGAGGTTCGTTTACTACAAATTCTTTTTCTACAATCCTAACTTTTAATTCCGAGTCCGAACTCTGTGATTTTGATCGAAATAATATTCTATTCCGCCACGTATGCAAAAATTTATAATTGGTAATTGGTGAATGCGACGGGCACAAAATTTATCATGAGCAAATCGCGAATTCTGCGCATGGCAATGCAACTTTTACGCGTAGATGTTCATTTTGTATGAATTCTATCATGCAATACATATAGAAAGAATTCGTTAAATTCAACATATATATTTATCTATCATTGCTATGTATACAGGGTGTCCCATTTTAATGTCCCACCCCAAATAACTCTTCAGTATTGAAGTTTCAAGGAAAATGAACTGAATAAAAGTTGTAGGGATTTAAGTGAGCTACCTTATGATGACCTTGACTTTGACCTTGACCTCTATTTTCAAGATCATTTGAAGGTTAATTTGCGTTTTTTAAATGAGAACCCTTATTTTTTATTAGTCTGTTTTTTTCTACTAGTTAATTTGAATAACTTTTGTCTAAAACATTTTTTTATTTGTCTAATATTTTTTGAGATATTTCAGGAAAACTTGATAACTTGATAACTTTTTCAATATTTAACTTACGATATCACACTAACTATTTGTCGGAAGAAAAAGTGGTACTAGACTTTCTTGCTTTATTTTGTCTCAAGAATATATTGTTACAATAGCGCCTTGATTTTTGTTAATTTGATGATTTTGAAATTTCCAAAAATTAGTAAGTCTCTCTTTCTTTCTCTCTTCGTCTCTTGAACGAATGAACGAACGAAATAATATCATAATCATATGTAGACAATTTCACAAATTTTCACGATTCCGAAATATGTATATTCCGAAAATTGTCAAAATATGTAAATATGTAGATATTATTTCTTTTTACGATTTTGTGACGGTTGATTAAATTTAACAAGACTATATAACGTTATCACCAATTTTTCATATAATAGTATCAATTCTGATATGTCATTTGGAAACGTAATTCTGATGCACTATTCTAAGGCATGATTCTGGTACATTATTCTTACACGCAATTTTGATGTGCACATTCTTAGACACAATTTTATGATGTAATTCTATGAATGGTGTAATTCTATGGTATAATTCTTGAAATAAATATATGTTCAGAGAGAGAGTGCGAGAGGGGTGGAGGAGGGAGGAGAGGGAGAGGGATAGAGAGGGATAGGGAAAGAGAATGAAAATTGAATATTTAATTCAATTTTCTCTTGACATTTAAACCGTCGAAACTCGTAATTCCATCGCCATGATGAAATAAAATTATCTATTAATATAAAAAGCATAATAATTTTTGAAATTATATGAAATAAATTATTTTTATCTCTGTGGTAATCAATCGATCGAAACGATTCGCATTAACTCTTAAAGGCTACCATGGGTAAAATTTCACATTATGTAAACTTTGTTTTGCTTTTATTAAATGTTAAATTGTCCGTTGCAAATAATAATTTTTTCACCTTTCATTAATAATATTCAATATTCAATAATATTCCATATTAATAAAAGTAATATTTAATAATAATAAAACATTTAATTGCATTTGTTTGACTTTTGTGATTTCTAAAATAAAAAAATATATACTGAAGTTATGGAAATTTCATCCATAATGACATTAACATGAATTTTCTTTGATGATAGCTTTTAAAAGTTAAGACTGTAATAAGTTAAACAACATTGCGAAAAACAAATAATAATAACAAAACTTTTTTTTTTTAAGAAAAGATTCGTACGATCGCATTTTTCCTACTCTGAGAATCTTTTATTCGTATCTAAACGGCTGGCGCGATGATTATCATGAAGATAGAAAAGAAAGTAAGAAAAGGAGAAGAAAAAAACGTGAGCCAAGGCCACATCGATAGTTACCATGTTTGTTCAGTATGTCTTTTTCAAGTTTGCGAAGTTTCCGTGCCATGTCGAAAGTGCTAAAGCTCGAACGCGGCGTTTCCGAAAGAGTCCATCGTGAACTGCGCGACCATTTATTATAGCTTCCCATACAAGAAGAAAATAAACGATCAACTGGCATTTCTTGTTACATAACGTTTAACAGTGTTTCTGTCGACGTTTCTTTTCTCTGAACGACCGTCTAGAGGGGCCACGTGCAAAAAAGATTGGAGATTTTACGACAGTAGACATCTTCGCAGGCCTTATCTTTTTCTACGTACGGGAGTTAGGCCACAAGTATGGATGACACATGACAAAATCTTAATTAATCATCGACAAAAAGTAGAAATACAAAGAAAGAATTAGAGATTTGATTTAATACTGTGATTGCATGTTTAGGAAAAATCGATTTAAAATTAACCACAGAATCTGTTAACACATATAAATAAACTCTGTAGCATATATTTTGATCACATTCTTATTAATACATGTAACTACTTCGGTCAAAACATACTAGTTATTTTATATAAACACTATATATAATTTCAGTTCGCTATATATTATTTCAGTTTGATAATTATGAAGGGACATTTAAAGCACATTATATATGACTCAAAACTTTAGTTTTATCTTTGCAAATTCCTTTGAAAATTTAAAGAACCATTAGAGATGTAATATTATATTATATTATGCATTATATATTATATTATAGAGTTACCATCGTATTTTTCATGTTGAAGCTTAAGCAGGGAATCTAATGTGAAAACTCGAAACATTAGCTATTTTTGGGAATTTTTTTTTTTGAGCAAACTATGGAAGATATTGGCATACAATTCTTTTACTATAAAGATGTATATTTATACTACATAAAAATATTATTGGCTTAGTGCTTAGTATATATTAACAGTATTAACATTGTAAAAAGTATAGTTAAAGCAAATAGTGTTAAAAATTTTTCGGTCAAGGTGTACAATTCGCTAATCTGAAAGCAAAATATGAAATATTTATTTCTTGTAGTTGGATAATTTCTACTGGGTTTAAATCTACGTAGAGCAAAGACGAACGAAAAGTGGCGAAATTGTAGCAGTTGAAAACAAGAGTATTGTTTTCAGGCCAAAAGTCATGTTTAAATTGTGTATAACAATTGTATAAATAAATAAACATAATAACGAATCGTGGCTTAACCCCCGGAGAATTTTATAATGAATTAAACAGGCTTTGTCCGAAGTTGATTGGTTGATTTGTCTTTGGGTTTTTTTGCACGCCAATTTGTGAAACATCGTTTCGAGAAAAACATGTTTAAAGTTTTGTATTAAGTTTGTTGTATTAAGTTGTATTAAGTTTCAAGATATTTACAACTCGATAATCGATTCATGAGTGTTAGTTTGCTATTCCTCAGCCATACAACAGCCCTTCTTCTTCTTGTTCTTCCAAACGACTTGGCTAGGCTAGGTTAAAAGTGCTATTCTTCGTGCAGCTCGTGCTTCTTTCAATATTTCAGCGTTACGACACTCCGCTCTATAAAGTTGCACGTCGTCATAAATATTGGCAAGTACTTTGCATTGTTGCCCGTAATAATAATGCCCGTTAATTTCATCACTTTTAAGATAGGATTTTAACCTTTATTAAATATTGCTGCTGCAATATACGAAACGAGTTCTGTTGTCATAACGTCGTAGTGAAAGGGATAAGTTGTTGTTGCTGTTGCATCACTTTTGACAAAGCAGGCGGGTGCTGGAACTCGGAGAGTCTTCTAGTCCTTTCTGCGACTTGTTACTTACATTAATTTTCGGCTCCCTCTGGACAGCATTCAGCTGTGGATTTTGTCAGTCCAACGCATTACTAGTCATTAGTGATTTATTCATGTCATTCATGTTCAGATGTTTTCTAATCGCTATTTCCATTACTTTATTTTTTATTAATATTGCTTACCGAAATGTATTTATCACATGCATGTATTATTTATACGCATGCATATAATCTGAAATACACAATACATGGAATCAATAATCCTTTACCACTTTATACCTACTGTCTACCAGACACCGCTTAATACACTTTAGACATGACGTGTTTCAACAGATTTGCTTGTAGCTTCGTTATTCTTACGAATTTTCTTCATAGCATTCTAGCAGCATATATTTTTGAAATGTTATATTTTTAATTTGTGCAAAGAAAAATCAATTTTTTTGAATCTGTCACGTGATTTTAGATTCTCTCCCGATCATTAATTCTAAAACAGCGTGCTACATAACGTGCGTAAGATCATGAGTTATAATAATCTAGATAAATCAGCAAATACCAGGCGAATCAATATACTGGGTAGTAGGATTCTGCTAACAAGAAGCCGCTAGAAAAACTAAAGCAAACATATATACAGGATGTATAAAAAGTGCAGGGACGGCAAAATATTTCAAAAACTAAGCATTTTAGAAAAAAAATGTTTCAGACAAAGTTGTTAAAATTAATTGGTAGAAAAAGATGATATAATAATAATATAATAAAAAATTGGGATTTGCATTTAAGAAAAGTAATGTTCAGTGAATATCTCGAGTGGCGTTATCTGTAAACGAAATGATATAGTTGTTTTATATCTCCCTTGAAACCACAACTTTTGTTTGAAACTTTTTTTACTAAAACACTTAATTTTAAAGATATTTTTCCCCGGTATTTTTAATACACTCTAGAAATGCGAGAAGAAGCAAGCGAGTTCTCGAATGATAATCATCGTCAGCGGAACATTGTGGCTATTCGACAAGCGATTCATAAGAAAATAGGAAGTATAAAAAAAGGATAAGGGGAATAAACTTTGTTGTAATTTAAATTAGTAAAATACTGTTAATTAGATTGAATTAAATATATTGTTTTGTTAAAGAATTTCGTTAGATAATTTATATTAAAAATATACTTGACTCAATAAGATAATTTCAATAACTAAAATCAAAACTGGTACAATGAATCAAGCCTATAGTGCTATGCGTGCCGCGCATATAATTTGTCTCAGCGCAAGTGATTAAAAAAGAATATATTAAGAACTTCCACGATATATATATATATAGTTTTAGGTTCTATTTTACTACAAGTATATTTGCAAAATGGATATTTGAGATAATTTGATCATTAACTTATCTCGATATTCTCGATATTTTATTCACATTTAACTTTTAATTTAAATCTTAGTTTGCTACATATTAATTGTAAATGTAACTAACTCAGTGATATACAGGTAAGGTATACAGGATATGTCAATATTAAATAATTATAATAGTAAGGATAAATAATAGGATTAGTGAGTTAATAGTATAAACTTTGTTATACAATCTCTTCATTATTTTGTTAGTTTTATCGGTATTGAATATTGAGTCGATATTATGAGAAGATATGGCGATCCGAAAGGAATGAGAACGAAGGTGTTGTAAGGACGAAAGTAGCAATTGCATGTTAATAATGTTTTACAGCAATAAAGATCAAAATTTAAATTCCGTATGATAATACGAGGTTAGTAAATTTAAAATATAACTTGTTACCGAAGAAGTATTATTAAAGATACCCAACTTGCTGCACTTAGAGTGGATTCTAAAGAGTACCGTCAAACATCCACAGTTTCATCTGACTTTGGAGTCCTCAATATTGACAATTTCTTTTGCACATGATTAAAGTTCACATTAAGTCGTTTCCAAATATGTAACTCTAATCTGAGTCTCTTACTATTCTCGAGAAGAATAGCCCAAAAGAGTCCCAACTTCAACAGATAGCATCATGTAAGCGAAGACAAATATTAGTTGGTAGTGGTAGCTAATTCCCAGATAATCAAATCTGCGCAAACAGATTCTGAGTAGAGAGCCTGTCACAAAATTTTGATGTCAAAAAGGCAACAAATCCAACACAGGAATTGTTCTATCAGATTATATGGCCAAACTGCCGCCAGAAGAGAACTTGGTGACAAATAATGTGAGCGGATTTGCGACAGAAATCACACAGAGCTTATAGCGGATTGACGGCAGATTGGGGTCGTCAAAAACCGAGCAGACTTTGCTGCATACAAATTAGCGGTAGGAACTACCATCAAATCGTGCCAACAGGCTTTATCGCCAAAACCCGAGCTGAATATGAACACGGATAGCTATGGTTTTAATGTGAGATACTGATCAAATTTGCTGCCAATTTATGCGCACTCTGCGTTCAATTTTCTTACTGGATTCAATCGCATATGATATACGCCGCATGTTTATCGTTTACCACTAAACAATGATGCAGAACTTATCAGTGAAATTTTAACCAATGATTGGCGATAACGATTATTAGATAGCACATAGCAGATTAAAATCGCAAAAACCACCAATACAACATGGTTGAAATTGGAACTCTTTTTAAGCTATTTTGCTTTAAAATGGTCAGAAATTCAAATTAGAAAAATACATATTTGGAATCGACCGACGTGAACGGTCAATGACGCTAAACTGTTTAATTGTATGCAAAAAAGTTTATCATTATCAAAATATATATAGTCTGTTTATTAAGAGCATGACCGATATAACTCCTGTTTGAAAACCATTACATCGAAAACATTTGAACGAACAGATAGAAGGACTTTTCCCATGTGACGTAATATACAGAGAGTTCCAATACTCCCAGTCGTTGTCTAACGCTTGCTGGAGAACGATGTTTAACAATGAGTGGCTTATATGTCAAAAAATTCCATCCTAAAGAACCGAAAATGTCGCGAGAAGCGGCTGCAAAATACATAAAAAAGTCAAAAGCGTTTGCGAACAAGTGGATAAAGCAGTACGCAACATCAAATGCCATAAATAAAACAAGGAAAACATTGACAAAAGAGGATACACAGATTATGCAGCTATTTTCTACAAATCCTCTATTACGTTACGTCAGGGACAAATTAACTAAATTAAAGCAAAATGGTATTATTTTATCACTTAAAAATATTCGAATTCGTCTACAACCTTAACGTCTTCTAACCTTAAATACCGAGGCACAATGAAGGAATCGCTTCTTTCAGAAAAGTATGTAGAAAAATCGCTTAGATGCATGAAAATATCAGTCGCCATTGAAAGAATGTTACGTGTATCTTTTCCGACGAATATTTTTTTTGGGCACGCAGTACTGTCAGTCGAACTTGGTCAACTCCCATGATCAAAGAGCAACCGCAAAAGCACCTGTTTTTTCGCCCGTTTAATGGACCTCATGGATTAAATCGAATTGTGATCTAAATGATAGCTTATAATGATATATTAATCTGGGAAAAATTTCAAGTTGAGTATGGAAATGGTTTCGAAGATATGAAGAGTCAAAGGCGGCCACAGGGGCCGCCCGCAAACGCGAACAGTCGAGTCACCAGATATTCGCGCTGTTGCCGAGGTGTAGCATCGCTCGGCAAAAGGTCGCTATCGAGAAACCTTTACTTATCAAGGCTTACATAAAGTCTCGGTTTCGTAACGGAAAATGTCATCACATTTTTGTTCTTGTAGATAAGGCAAAAACTAGTAGGGACTCGATTCGCGAGTACTACTGTACATGCAAAAGTGGTGCACGGACTATTGGTTGCTGCAGCCATATTATGACTATTGTATGGTTCCTAGGTTATGCACAATATGAGGGAATTCATATACCGAATTCGGATATATGTAATATATTCATTTTCATACCAAAGAAAGCAAAGCCAGATACATAAATGTTTCCTATGTCGGGATTTTACTCAAATGTTAATTTGTGTTAATGAAGAAAAATAATATAAACTCTAAAAAAATAAAAATAAATAGAAAATAAAAAAATATTAGAAATTAAAAGAAATTAAAAAAAAACCTCTTCGTAAATTAGTACCGTGGCGAGATGAAGAGGCTTACATATTATTGAAATACATTACAATAATATAACCAAATCTAATCTTTTGTTTTACAGATAATCATTTGTGTATCTTTGAAAGTAATTAATTGCATATCCTATTCATGTTTCTTCATTAATTTATGCTGTTTCGATTGATTTTCATAAATATTTATAATGAATTTCTTCCATTTTTAACAACCGAAACCGCTATATTGATTCGGCCATTTTGATTTTTGAACGTCTGATTTAAAATTAGCAATTAACGAACTCCGATATATATTCTGGATATATATTATTCTACAATTTTGCAACAAGTTTACTAATGAAAGTCAACATGATATTCTCATCTATCCCGTACCGTTGGATTCGCCAATTTCAACAACTTTGACTTTTCATATCTCCGAAACTATTTCTATACTCAACTTGAAATTTTTCCCAGATTCAATCGGCATAAAATATTTTTCTCCAAAATACTTAGTTTTTTAAAGGAAAGGAATGTACGGGTGATCTCAAAGACCCAGTATATTATATTTTGACAAGTAAAAAATATTCTTAAAATGTTCATAAAATATTCAATAATAATTTTAGCTTCTAATCTTAAATACTTTCGAAGAAATTACATTTTTTAAATCGTTTTTCTTAATTTTATTTGTTTATAAATGATTAAAAATAAACAATCGAATATAAAAACCATGGGAAACATGTAAAATAAGTATTAATATATAAAAAAATATCATCTTATCAAGATCATACTTATTTTTATTAAACCGTAAACAGTACATCATAAAAATGAAAGAAGAAAAGATAGTAAATACTGCCACTGCTACATAAAGGGTTAATAAGTTTAGGTACTAGTTGATCTATCTATTTCCGTATCCGTAACCCTTCTGTTTCTTGTATGATAATGAGTAGTGGACTTACAAATTTCCCAATGGCATTAATGGCTACTTGAATGATACATGAGTGTGTGTTACTTGCGATATAAGCAATTGCGATCTCCACATCCTTTATATAACATCTTTCCAGTGTACGCTTACCCATTATCTCACAGGTAAGACTACTCTAGTCGGTGCTTACATTATTCAGTGCGCATTGTCTCTCTTCTATCGCAACCTGGAGTTTAACACAGAATTTATCAATGATGGATTGCAATTGCTGCTCTGGTTAATAAATAAGTTTCGAGAAGTAACTAAACATCCCAGCAAACACAAAATGACAGTTATATAATTGTTAGTTGTAATTTTCCTTCCTAGTCTTCCTAAAAAGACACTCAATATTTGAGTATTTTTTCCGTAAGGATTCCCACTCGGCAATATAATTTTTACATAACACACGCATTGCATTTACATTGTTGAGTGCGAAATTATAACAGTTACATTACTATTACTTGGTGTTTACTTTCTTAATATTTTCATATAACGGAGTACACTGGAGGTTATCAAAGATGGAATACGCCAAGACACATAGACAGGAATGTAACCTTGTGGATATCATATCGAAGGAAACCATATCCTATCTCCTTCTATATCATTTGACTTTCGATCAGATCTTCGTGCCAGTCTTTGATAACCTCCGGTGATATGTATTTGGAAAAGTATTGGATATATTCGATACACAATCCTTCCTACCGGTAAAAAGGGTTTGGGGCCAATATCTGTGCGATATGTTGCAATTAATCTTTATTATATTACAACCTATACAGCACAAAAAGTTGCAGCAACATTGCAATGTTACAACAATATTGCAATGTTGCAACAAAGTTGCAACAATGTTGCTATAACTTTTGTGCTGTATGGGAACTGATGCAAACGAGTTCTATGTTTTCGGCACTTCTATACAATGGGTGTTCATGAATGTTAAAATAGTGTAATAGAAATATTCTAACGCACTTTTTGGACATTCGCACAAATTATTGGACAAGTGGAGATAGACCGATATGGATACTTTTCCGACACCTTATATTGTTAGCAGCTTACCTGTACTACTACATTTCTGATATGTATACCTATAAATATGTGTACATGGTTTGGAAATCATCTCATGCACCTTCCTAGTAAAGCGGAAAACGAAGGATATTGAGATGTTGGCAGCGATATAACATATCCAGCATTTCCAAGTAAATCACATGATTTATTATACGGAATATTCTTAATTTTTATGTGCATCTGATAAACTTGGGAAATACATAAGACAGGAGACATATAAGGAAATATCCGAGTCGAAAATTAGGATCTAGTCCTGTAAGTACATTTATGTGCCTTTAATAATGCTCCTTGTTGTGCGCAAAATTTTTTGTAACTAGCTTCACGACTCGGGAATTACTTTGCTCGAAATATAGGCACAATAGGGACTAATGTCTTTGCGTTTAAGAAACAAAGAACAAAAGAAAGGAAGAGAGAGAAAGTTGAACACAAAGAGTGAGTTGACCACAAAGAGAAATCATATCTGTCTTTAATGGTACGTAATAAGACGACATAATTAAAAAATGTCTGGCTAAAGAACAGATAACACATCGCGTATTATATTCCGGTAGAAATTCAGGCGTTGTAAGAAAATATATGACTTCGTTGCGCTACTTTTCGTCTGATAAAATGAAAGCCTGTTATTTTATTTCGTTTGCCGTAATATACGGCGCACAATAGATAGAAAATCGCACCACGCTTCAGAAAGAGGTCGTATACGGTCCCATGTAAACAAAAGCAAATCTAATAATTAGAGTTTCGAAACTATGTTGTTCAAATAATCAATATGTATTGGTAGCCGGAAAATTATAATTATATCTTTTATCTTGCGTATAAGCTCGCAAATAATGCTTAACAGGTTCGCGAACACGCTGATAATACTCTCAAAGATTAATAGAACAATATTGTGAACAGTATAACCTGTGCGGATAATAAAAGAACTCGGCCACGAACCCCACAGCTTTCTCACTGATTGGATAATAAATATCCATAAACGATACGCTACATTAATTACCACGCCCATTGCATGTCATCGTAGTCAGCACTCGGTCGATATTCGCAACTTGCATCAACTGTATCGTAGTCAATTGCATCGTGAATATTATCCGCTTATTAAAGTGACCAACACCACGGCAAATAAGAGTACCACCGATCAACTATCAAGAGTGAGTTTTACATATGTTATTCGTACGTGTTGGTGTAATTACCTTTATAGTACAGCGAACTTTACAGCGAAGTTTGCAGTGGGATAAATTTTTTCTGGGAATGACGTAACTTCGTTGTAACCCAAAATAATTATATCGATCTACGTATAGTTGGTAATTAGTAAAAAATCTGAAATGTCTAGTGAGCAATCGACGCATTTATTTTCGAAATATCTATAAATCTCTCGCGCCTTGAATCCAGATAAATTGCAAAGCTGAATTGCGATACATGTCGCGTAAAATTTATCAATTTTCAAATGAGATCGGAATCTCCGACTGCTTGTTCTTTACAAGTATGTATCGTCTAACACATCGATTATGTGAGTGAAGGAAGGGACGAGGTATCGATAATTTCTAGTTTGCACAACACGACATCCGTACGGCAGCGGTAGCTGATATCTTCATTATTGTTAATAGCAACTCGGTAGTGTATGGCTTCCGGGCATCAAAATAATGATCGTTTGCTTGTAATGCTATGCTGCAGGTATCTCGCAAAACTTGTTAGCACTCCTCCACTTATCGTGCGAAGTTGTTGAAACAATAACAGTCAGTACGAGAGTCGGGTGCGCGTCATAGAGTTTCGTAATTACTCTTGGAAATTAATGTTATGTACTTAGGCATAAGTCATAATACGAATCATTAATCGCACGACAAGAGGAGCTGCTTCGTTGCAATTTTAATCAGCGCACGGAGAGGTTCGTAGAGTCTGCTGTATTTTGATGAGTTTCGCACGAACTTCATTCTCTCAAGATCGTATGAGAAACTTTTAACCGTCATCTAGCTAAAACAATTTCTTTCCCCTATTGAATTGTATTCTATATATTTAGCAGTTCGAAATTCGTATAAGCGCCTGCAATAAAGCGTATGTCAGTAAATATACCGAAAACTTATTATTTTTAGATGCTTGTTTCACGGCGCTCTTTAATTTTGCAGGAACACACACAGTTCTCCTAATCTAGCTTTCATTTAATTACCTAGTTCCATTTAATTACCTAGTTTTTATTTAATTCTGCTGTTTTTGTTCTATTTCAACGTTTTCCGAATGCATCGATCCACTGAGAGACACTTGTGAAAAACGTTTACCAGGTGCCGACACAATTCAGTAATCGATAAAGAATCGTCCGAACGAATTGGAGCAGATACTGCTGCTCGCTATTTATTTAAACAAATACTTCGGGAGGAGATAGGATGTTCGCACATCGTGATGCAACACAGTACGAAAAAGTAATTACTAAATAAAAAACAATACACAGAAAAATACACATGAAGCGTGAGTTTCTCGTTTGGTTGCTTGAGTTTCGAGAGAGACGATTCTGAAAATATTATACTACGCATATCTAACTTCAATTACGTAAAGTGTATCTGTAATCGATATACAACTGAGCAAACAATGATTTTACATGTAAAATGTTTGTTGAAAGTGTACATATCAAAGTTTCTGTTAGGTGCAGTGATCAGCATAGTAACATCTTAACATTTTGTGCAACTAAATTATTAGAATTTTTTTATTTATACATAATATTAATTTGTTATTTATTGATTTTTCAAAATAGAAGGCACAATTCTGTCAACAAAGTACATTTGTCACAGAGATAGGTTTATGTTAATGAAATCCAGGAAAGAATTCGTATGACTAGAAAACATTAATAATCTTGTACGGAATGTTATTATGCAGATTTGTGTACAAGGCATTATTTTTAAAACAGTTTAAGCTCGATTGCACTAACATTATTTTGGTGTTAAGTGACAAATATGTGTTTGTCTTTATTTATTCGGAAAAAAAGATAAATATAAGCTTATACTTACACGGAAAAAAAGTAGCTGTCGTGGCTAGAAACTACGTGCAGTAACTAAATTTTTGTTATAATATGGGTAACTACCATCTTAGCAGAGATCTATTTTATTTTAGTTGAAAAAGTTTAGCAACTTAATATATAAGATTAGCTATAGTATTTTAGTTAACATATTTTAGTTACACATTTTAGGTAACAGCTATCACTACATATTACATCAATGTGTACACTACTTATATGTGGGAGACAATTTTTACTGTCGTTGCAAATATTTTTGCTGTGGCAATAAAACTAATGCTGTATGCTCCAGCTGTTGTAGTATGCTGTAGCTAAAGTATATCCAAGGTAGCTACTGTAATTAGTAATAATATAATACCAAGTGGATTTTACCAGGTCTGTAAATATGAAACCGGAATTTCCATAGAAACCGGAAAGCCCATAGATGGCCCTAGCTGTCAATGTAGTTACCGTCAAACCGCGTCATTGGCGCCATTTCCATTTGTTGACATCTGACAAAGATTTTCAACTCACAACAATACAAGTTTCATACAACAGCATAGTTTGTAATAGCGTTGAACATGTCGAATTTTGTGCCTGGAAGCTACGATTTGTGGACAGATTTGTGGCATTGATTTTCTGTTACCATTTGAAGAAAACTGCTGCAGAATCGCATCGAATGCTTGTTGAAGCTTACGGTGAGCATGCTCTTGGTAAATCACAGTGCTTTGAGTGGTTTAAAAAATTCAAACGTGGCGATTTTGACGTGAGAAACGAAGAACGTGGAAGACCACCGAAAAAGTTTGAAGACAGCGAATTGCAAGCATTGTTGGATGAGGATGACGCTCAAACGCAACAACAATTCGCGGATCAATTAAATGTGACACGAGAAGCCGTCTCCATACGTTTGAAAGCCATGGGAAAGATGCAGAAGATGGGAAAATGGATTCCACATGAACTGAATGAAAAACAGCAGGAAAACCGAAAAACCACTTGCAAAATGCTGCTCGCCAGGTACAAGAAAAAAGTCATTTCTCCATCAAATTGTGACTGGCGATGAAAAGTGGATATATTTTGAGAATCCTAAGCGTAAAAGATCATGGGTAACTCCAGGCGAACCATCGACATCGACTGCAAGGCCAAATCGCTATGGACGGAAGACAATGCTCTGTATTTGGTGGGATCAGAAGGGTGTGATCTATTATGAGCTGCTAAAACCTGGCGAAACCGTTATTACTGAACGCTACCGACAACAAATGATTGATTTGAATCAATCTTTGCGTGAAAAACGACCAGAATATCAAAAAAGGCAACACAAAGTGATTTTGCTTCATGATAATGCATCATCACACACAGCAAAACTGGTCAAGGAAACGATTGAGGCGTTTAGTTGGGAAATACTTTCGCATGCGGTTTACTCACCAGACTTGGCTCCGTCCGATTACTTATTTGCATCGATGGAACACGCACTTGCTGAGCAGTGCTTCACTTCTTACGAAAATGTACGAAAATGGCTCGATGACTGGTTTGCCTAAAAAAAGCAACAGTTTTTTTAGCGTGGCATCCACAAATTGCCAGACAGGTGGGAAAAATGTATAGCTAGCGATGGGCAATTTTAATATTGACCATTTTTATCGATGACCTCTAGCCATCTTTCCACCAACTTCATTATGCCGCGTCGTAAAACGTCTGGGGTTTATCGGCGAAAAACCAATCCAGGTGGTTTTTAACGGCCTCTTCATCCTTGAAGGTTTTCCCGTTCATAGAGTTCTGCAGCGACTGGAATAAATGATAATCGGAAGGGGCAAGATCCGATGAATACGGAGGATGAGGCAAAACATTCCAGCCAAGCTGAAGCAATTTGTTCCGAGTGGTCAATGACGTATGAGGTCTGGCGTTGTCGTGGTGGAAGACGACACCCTTGCGATTTGCCAATTCTGGACGTTTTGTGCGGATTGCTTGGTTCAATTTCGTCAATTGCGAATAGTATACAGTTGAATCAATCGTTTTGCCTGACGGTAACAGTTCGTAATAGATGACACCCTTGAAATCCCACCATACGGAGAGCATTATTTTCTTCGGATGCAATCCCGCCTTCGAGGTTGTTTGCGGTGGCTCGCTGCTGTGCCCTCATGATCTTTTACGCGTTACATTATCGTAGACGACCCATTTTGTGTCATCCGTCACCATTCGTTTAAAAAATGGGTCGTTTTCTTGGCGTTTCCATAGCGAATCGCAAATGAATATGCGTGTGGTCAAGTTAGCCTCGGTTAATTGATGCGGCACCCAAACATTAAGCCGAGAAATGTATCCCAGCTGACGTAAATGCTTTTCTACGCTTATGTGGGATATATTCAATGTCGTAGCAATCTCTCGTACCGATTGGGATGGATTTACTTCGATTATAGCCTTAATGTTCACTTGAATTAATTTCGGTCGGGCGACCGGAGCGGGGCATATTATTGACGTCGAAATCTCCAGAACGGAAATTGGCATACTACTTTTGACATACGCATTCTGTTAAGGCATCATCTCCATACACACGGCATATCTTTTTATGAGCATCCGCAGCTCGTTTGCCTTTTTTAAAATAATAAAGCAAAATGTGACGATAATGCACGTTATTTATTTCCATGTTCACAACTACGCAGCACACACAAAACTGATGTTAGCCAAACCAAATACAGCACAACATAAACAGTGAAACATATTCTTTCAAATATGTATTCGATTTGCACGATAGCACTGAGAAAAGAAAAGCGAATCCGCATGAAACTTACACTGAAACAAAAACCGAACGAACTTATTTGCCAACCCAATATAAGTTGTTTTGCTCATATAATATAATATAAAATATAATATAATATAATAAAATATAATGTAAAATCATGAAAAAGATTGTTTATTTTAAAACCTGAATCAAAAGTCCTTTAGTTTTTTTAGATATTTCCGATATTAAAGATATTGCGAGATATTGTGCATCAGTTGAAGTTTGAATAGTTTCTCCAATTAAACTCTACAGTTTATGTAGAGCACGCATGGAAGCGCGCGGGAGCAACAGTTCATTCGAGAGTAGAACCGCAAATTTCCTTACTCCCACTACCTGTCCCATGCCTGCGTACTTGTGTAGAATTTGCTTTAATAAATAAATTAATTGCTTTAATAAATAAAGTAATATACAAACATAACACAATTTATTCTCCATATTGGAATTTACTAATATATTACATAATTCTGTAGCACTTAAATATACAAAATCTCCGAAGTCTTTCGGAAACGAAAAATTCTGAAGATTAATCAGGTCAAACTGAAAAGAAAAATCAAGTACCATTTTGCAAAAATCGCTATAGTTATCAAGTTACTAATGATTGAAAATAATCACATCCAGAAGCTCTTTTAATTGACAACTTGGAAATTTACGTACTCATTTGCAAAATGGTAGAGCACTTTTTTATTCAGAATGATCTAATCTACAATTATATAACGGCTATTGTACCTCGCGACAGGTTTAAGATTCAGGGTTCAAAGCTCAATATAATCATACTTACTTTTCTTCTCAGTTTGATCTATTGGGTTGTTCGGAAAGTAATCTCGGTTTTTTCAAATAGATGGTGTTATCTTTTTAAGCAGTTAAACTTATTCATTCAAATCAGAAAATCATTTTACATTTTTGCAACACACATTTTAAGCTTCATTTGAAAAAAAGTTGTTTTGGAATTTGTCAAGTTGTTTTTTGTTTAGTAGTTTGGAAAACCGACATGAGCATTTTCGTCACATTTTGCTTTTTTATTACCGTAAAGGCAAAAATACAGCGCAAGCAAGAAAAAAATTGTATACCGTATATGGAGAAAATGTATTGATTGAACAGTGTCAAAATTGGTTTTCGAAATTTCATTCTGGGAATTTTAATCTCAAAAATGCACCACGTTCTGGAAGGCTAGTTGAGGCTGATGAAGACCAAATAAAGGCATTGATAGAATCCATTTAACCATTTAACAACATGAGAAATCTCTGAAGGATTGAATTTATCGAATTCGACCATGCATGAGCAGTTGAAACAGCTTGTCTCAAAGCTCGATATTTGGGTTTCACATGTTCTCAAAGAAAGAGATTTTATTCATCGTTACCATCTATGATTTGCTGTTGAAACGTGAGGAAAGTGATCCATTTCTGAAGCGACTCATAACTGGAGATAAAAAATGGATTATATACAACAATATTAAACGCAAAATTATAGAGCAGACGCGATAAACCAGTTCAAAACACATCGAAAGCTGATATCCATCAAAAGAAAGTAATGTTCTCTATTTGGTAGGATTGGAAAGGAATAGTTTTTTTTGAGCTGCTACCAAACAACAAAATGATTGATTCGAATGTATATTGTCATCGATTGGACAAATTGAATGATGCCATCAACCAGAAGAGACCAAAATTGGCGAACAAAAAAGGTATTGTGTTTCATCATGATAACGCCAGACCTCACACAAGTTTAATGACTTTGCAGAGGCTGTCAGCGCTTAGATGGGATTTGCTACCACATCCACCATATTTACCTGATCTGACACCATTCGATTATCACTTGTTTCGGTCACTGCAAAATTTTTTGGATGGTAAAAATTTCTATTCAAATAAAGGTCCCAATAACCCAATAATTAATCTTCACAATTTTTTGTTTCCAAAAGATCCCGGACATCCCCTATATAATTAATCAGTTTTGTTTCGATAAGTAATTTTACTTTCTTATCGGACGAAGATTAAATGTATTCGCTTCTGATAGTCGGATAAGTAGCGAAAACTGCGGTCCCGTCTTTGAACGAACTACCGAGCGCGCGGTGCATAAATCATAGCATTTGATAGGAGAAATTATTCAAACTTCAATTCGCGCAGTATCTCCGTTATGATTAAAAATATCCATAAACTGTATAAAGGGACTTTTCAATTTATTTATATAGAATATGCGACTTTTTTCATGATATACACATAAGCTCCTTCCACATATGCATACATACTTTGAACATATTTTATAAGCAGCTATGAGCATACATAGTTCTGGCTTGCTACCTTCCTCTGTCAGAATGGAAGCTGTACCCACAAAGGAAGAGACAGAGCCATGAAATAGAGGCATTGTGTAACATGTTCTCCAGAGTGAGCTTTTTGTAGTTCTCTGATACTCTGTGACCCAGTATGTCATTAGACCAAGTTCGTCATTTAATTACAACCTCATTATTAAGTGCACGTGCATGCAAATGATTGCACGCTCCGCATTCTCCTGTGTCATGTTCGTTTCTCTAATAAATATCGACGCGCTCTTTCAGATGGCACTTCTGTGGTAACGCGATACTACGGCACCGTTGAAATTCGATTAAATGTCTGTCGCTTCGACTTTTAATCAGTGATCGTTTTGTCCAATCCTGTCCGTGCGTCTTTCTATGTCCGCTCGTTCAGTGTACAATATGCTTCGCGAGTGACAATAAAACTCTGGAACTATGAAAAAATAAGTAAAAAATGTACAACAAAAAGTACTCTCTCACGCGAGACTATATTTTCGAAAATATTGATCTTTGATATCAAAAAAAATTATAATTTACATGTATAGGTTGTATCGTAAAAAGAAATGTCTTCTGAATCACAGACGTTATAGAAAGAGACGTTATGACAAAGAAGAGATCTATTTGGCAAATTTTAAAATGCGTTGATATATTTTTACACATTTATTTCCCGATGTGCAACAACAAATAACGGGAGTATTATTTGTTTATAAGTGAACTTTACTTTTTACATGCTGGTGGTCGTCGACACTGTGGAACGCTCTGCAAACTTTTGCATGCCTTCGTTGTTAACAACGTCGATGCCGGCAGTCTGTGATTTAATCAAATCACACCAATTTTCCGAGCTTATTTTCAAGTTTGACGAGCGCGTATACTTTCATGACGACGTTAATGTCATTATCGGAATGCAACTGCGTTACTCGTAGAGAACGGCCAAGTTGCCCGTCCGCATCGGCATTTAACTAACTATCAATAATGGAGTTACAGCCGATAGTAAAAGGTCGATTTTCACCATTGCCGCTGCCGTCGTCGCCGCTGCCGTTGCAGCCGCCGCAACTCCTAATATTTGCAATGTTCGCAAATGTCACGCGTAAATTTATGGCAAGTAGGTGAACTCGCGTGCTCCCGTAACCATTATATCATAACTAAAAATGTAATGTTGTTATCAAGCACTCACGTTTGTAAACAGTTGTTTTGCCAATAACAGATAATGAAAATGGAATGAAATTTTATTTATAATACGTATAAAAGCTAACTCTCTTTCTTTCTCTCTTTGTATATATGTTGCAAAGGGGAATTGCATTTGTATAGAAATTCGTTCAAATTTGATCCGTTTTAATATAATTACGTTATACAGATATAAATTAACGTTATAATTCAAAAATAATATGTTTTTTATTCAAGGTTCGTATAACTTTTATCTTTAATTATTAGTTAGTAAATATTATATGTAATAAATTTTACATAAAATTTGTTTAAAATATATTTCACACATTTACCGCTAAACGTATTTTGACAGACTTTCCGCCTACGCCATTTAGGTCGTATCATATTAAAAGGAAGAATAGAATATTGAATTATAAATTATAGTATCGAATTGCACAAAAATATAATGTGACAACAGGGCAGCTGGTCGCTTCTCCATGACAATGCGTCGATTCACAAGTGCATTGCTGTGCACAAAATCGGCCTTTTTGGTCTCCAAATCGGTCCAGGTTATCGACCATCCACCTTATTTTCCAGATCTGGCACCGTGCAACTATTTCCTGTTCTCGAAACTCAAATTATAGCTGAAAGGACAGTTTTTCGACGATATTTCTCCCGTCCAGAGGGTTGTAACTGATGTTCTCAGCGGCGTTTCGACAGAGGAGTACCAGAAATGTTTTTCAAAGCTTTTAGACCGATGCAATGCATGCATTTCATCAGAAGGGATGTATTTTGAATAATATTTAATAAAAATTTAATTTCCTAGCAAGCAAAGCGAGCTTCATTAAAAGTTCCGGAATTTTTGGGACACACTGTGTATTAAAACCGAATGAAACAATTACTGCGGACCGTTATTAATATCAATTAATCTGTTTGAATCAAGAATTAGAATGAAAGCGCCCATATAGTAGCAAAGGAGAACGTCTTGTGAAATTGTTGCATGATAATGCTAGGCCACACATTGCTTCTACGACAAAAAATATCATAATGAGTCTTGACTGTGACATCTTGCAGCAATACTGGCGTATTCACCAGACATCGCTTCTACTGATTATCACTTATTTTGGTCGATGTAACATGCCTTGTCCGATACGCACTTCAAATCAGTGGATGAGATCCGAAAATGGCTTGACGACTTTATTGTGTCCAAAGGCACATTTTTCTGACATGAAATTCATCAGCTGCCTAAAAGATGGCTTAAAGTTCTAGAAAACAATGGCAAATATTGTAATTAACAAATTTGTTTTACTTTTTTTAAAATAAACCTTGAATTTAGCTGAAAAATTTGGATTATTCATTTGTATATCTAATATACACTGCTCAAAAGAATTATGGCATAGATTATAGATAATTTATTGCCGAAAATTGGCCAACTTTGACTGGCGATTACTTCGCGAAAAATTATTGTAGACTGATTGTAGAATGATTTTTGTTTCAAAATGAAGCTTGGAGTCTCTACTTTAAAAATGTATTTCCATTTTTTGCGTGCGATGCACCCCTACCCTGTAACCCCTGACATCTGAGGGCATGTTTGGTATACTGAAAATTGCAAAGTTTGACGGAATGCACGGACGTGGACAATTTTCTTTCGGGGACGCCGTTTGCATCATCATAAAGTTCAAATCTTCCCCTTCAATTTGAAAAAAATGGAGTCGCTACAATTATTTTTCGCAAAGTTACAGCCCTTCAAAAATATCGTTGTTTTTGGCCTTCGGAACAAGTGTGCACGCATCTGGGTGTGTGTCCGTGACAGAAGAGATAAGGACCCGTGGTCGTCACTTCCACAGTAATTATTGACTGTGGAGATCGAATAAATTTTGATACTTCCACAAGATATGCTCAATTTGTAAATGCAAATTGCAACACAAGTCATTTGATTGATATTTTTTATGAGCGAAATCTTTTTTAAGAGTTCTCAGCAATTCTGAGAGCAGTTTTGAATAGCATTCTAAGAGCTCTAAAAGAAATTATAACGGTCGAAAGCGATCCGACCAACCGTTTAGAACTTATTCCACCTTAAAGATCCGGCGAGTGAAATTTTTTTTCAGAGTTCTCAGGAATTCTGAGGGCAGCTTTGGGTAGCATTCTAAGAGTTCTAAAAGAAATGATAAAAAATGAAAAAAAGTCGAAAGCGATCCGGCCAACTGTTTAGAACTTATTCCGCGTTAAAGATCCGGTGAATGAAATTTGGCTGTTCTGAGTGAAATTTTTTTCAGAGTTCTCAGGAGTTCTGAGGGCAGTTTTGAATAGCATTCTAAGAGTTCTAAAAGAAATTATGATGGTTGAAAGCGATCCGACCAGTAATTAAAAAGTTATTTGACGTAATTAAAAAGTTATTTGACAGATGGACTATTCAGAACTATTCAAGCTTGATGTTCAATTTTTCGAAATTTTTAATTTTTTTTAATTTTTTGGAAAAAGATCAGAATATCTTTTTATCTATCAGGGACTCTAGTATTCGTCAAAAGACATCGAATGAGCTACTCAGAATTCGATCTTGAAGTTGGGTGTGAAGTTAGCACTCAATTTTTTATTTGCTATTTTAGTACTGTTAATCGCCGGAACTCTTTTTATTAATATAAAATAACTCTTATACTCTTCAAAAGAAAGCTAGAACTCTCATAAAAACTATCGAGAACTAAAGTTGGGTTGCTAACTTCACATACCCAACTAACTATTGATATGTGATAAAAAATCTCTATTGCTTTTCAAATTTTCTGTTGAGAATTCGATTAAAATAAATAAGTTTAAAATTCGATTAAAATAAAGAAATAATTCGATTAAAATAAATAAATAAGTCCTTTTTTTATTTTGATATTAGATTTTACAGGATGTTCCATTTTATGAATGAGCCAGGCAAAAATCTTGAAAAATATGAAAGATACTGAGAATTGTTTCAGATAAAAGTTATATGATTTCAAAGGGGACAATAAAACAATTTTTATTTACAAACGGTGCCACTTTCGAGATAATCGCTGATCATTATTTTTCTTAAATGGAAACCCTAATTTTTTATTATATCATCTTCCTATCAATTAATTTGGATAACTTTTGTTCGAAACATTTTTATTATTTAAGCCTAATATATTTTAATATATTAGGCTTAATATATTTTTAATATATTTTTAGATTTAATATATTTATTATTTAAGCCTAATATATTTTAAGGAAATCTTGATAAGTTTTTCAATATTCAACTTACGATATCTCGCTATTTATCGGAAAAAATGTGTTATTAGACTTTTTTACTCTATTCAATCCCAAGAATATATTGTTACAATAGCGCTTTGATTTTTGTTAATATGATGATTTTGAAATTTCCAAAGGTCGATAAATTATCAAAAGTTAGGGTTATGTCAATATATTCTTGAGAATAAATAGAATAAAAAAGTCTAGTATTATTTTTTCTTTCGACAAATAGATGGCGAAATATCGTAATTTAAATGCTGAAAAAGTTACTGTTTTCCTTAAATATCTAAAAATGTATAAAAATATATAAATATATAAAAAATATAATATATTAGGCAAATAAAAAAATGTTTTAGACGAAAGTTGTTAAAATTAATTGATAGAAAAAGATGATACAATAAGAAACTGGAATTTCTATTTAAGAAAAATAATGGTATAAAGTGAATATGAGTGAATATTTCGAAAGTGATCTTGTCTGTAAATAAAATGATATAGTTGTTTTATGTCCCCTTTAAAACCATATAACTTTTGTCTAAAACGTTCTCAGTATTTTTCATATTTTTCGAGACTTTTGCCTGCCTTATTTAAAATGGGACATCCTATATAATCTATCGGTGAACATAAACCAACGAAAAGGAAGGAGAATAGACGATACTAGATGTTTTGTGGAATTCACTCGAGATATTGAACATTCATCGAACCATCGAATAAAGAAAGAAATAATTAAATAAGAAAAGAAAGAAAGAAAGACAATTCATTATGTGGGTTCATCGACAAATTAAGAATACTATTAATATACGACGCATGTCGCGATATTGTCGCCGCAGCATCTGGTTGCTTCAGGGACGACCTCTTTTTCTGCGATATCGATTTGTTCAGCGTTCTTTCCTCGTGGTTGTGAATAATGCAACGCAGCCGATATCCGCAGCAATCCGATGGTGCTCCGTGATCGTGAAAAATTATCGGGGATGTCGGGGATCCTTCGGACCACTCAGGCGCGCATGACGTATCCCGAATATTTAGATAACGGCGATGTCAGGTCGGATAGTAGTCTTGGGTCTGTTGCAACATTGTCGATCTCTCTGGTATCTCTCACGGCGAGCGAAAAAAAAATATTAGTTTCGATGGTCAATTACATCACTACTAATATTTGACGATCTTTCTTTTTACTTTCTTAATTACTTTCTTAATTACAAATAACTTTGCACTTAACTTAATTTTTCTCGCCGTCATCAGAATTGCTTCTCTCTGCTTCTTGATCACTATGAATTTTCTACTTCTTAATGTACGATCAGTGGGAGGAAAATTGTCGCGTATTTCTTTTCTTATTGCGTTCTCAATAAAATTCATCAGACTAAAAATGTTGCAATCTCTTTACCATTGATAATACAGCATATATAACAGCATATATAAAGCTTGTGCTTTTATTACACTTTAACAATCGCTACACGTTTCTTCTTAGTAATTAACAATTAATTTCAAGTTGTTTTGATATTCGCATCGTTTTCCTTTCGTCCACACGATGTTCTGCGTAAGACGTTCATCACGTTCGAGAAAATGCGATAAACTTTACCCTTTTCCACGCGCTCACACGCGGTGCGACCGTAAAGTTTCAGGAGAAAAATTATATAAAAGATTATATAAAATGAGATCGTAAAAGGCAAAAATTTATTTACACGTTCAATTATTCATAAACTCTGTTCGATGCCACGCATCTATTAGACCATTTATTATTAGGTTGTTCGACTTCTGTCGATTATGCTTCGCAATAAAAGTTTTTCCCTGTTCGATCTCCCTCAATTGTCTCACCGAGCGCTCGTTCAAAAGTCAGCAAAACAGATCGAGATCATTGCTGTTGCAATTAATATAGAAAAAATCAAAATTACTTAGAATCGCATTCGACTCATTGAATTCTCGTGTGAGTTCTTGTAGTCCGACTTGTTCTCGCACAATTATTGTTCAGACGTGCTCTTGCAGGCGAGTTAATTTATTTCGATTTGGCTATCGAATATATAGCGAAGGCAATGGAAACTCTTGAAGGAATACGATCGCGGTGACACGCTGACCGAGGAAAACAATTGCCTCGTACTTTCTAGAAAACGCCAGTCGATGGTGCTGGACTAATGGGACATGGGACAATTACTCCAACTATTCCTTGTGCCGCAACGTGCGACTGCCGGTTATCGAGAATGGGGTGGAAATTGCGACGATGCTATATTTCATCGGCTATAGTCTCTCTCTGCTTACCTTAGTAGTAGCGGTTTGCATATTTGTCTATTACAAGTAAGTAAAATCTTCTTTGAGGAAAATCTCTTATTATTAAATGATAAAAGTCAATAGTTGCATTAGAAAAACAAAGCACTTAGTGAACGGTCAGATTATTGGTCTTTACCAAAATTGAGAAAGTTATTTTGTAAAAGTATCTAGTTACAGTTACAGTTTCTTTTACTGAAAAAGTAACTAACTATAACTGTAACTTGTAACTATAACTAGTTACAAGTTAGTATAACAGTTACTATACAGTTACAAGTTAGTATAACAGTTACTATACAGTTACAAGTTACTAATCTTCGAAAATAACATGTTGCAGTTATAGTTATTTAGAAACCAACGAGTCGTTACTTTCTACTTATTTTTTTATAATAATTGTGCTATTATTTCAAATTTTATAATTGTGTAAATTCTTTCAATTTTATATAAAAGTAGTTTGTTGATTATTATATATTCCTCATATTGTATATTTCTCATTTTTATAAATCAGATTCATTAATTTAAATAAACAATTCATATTTATTCTTTAAGACTATTAATAGCAATTATAAGAATAAATTTAATGAGAATAATACATACTAAAAATACTGAAAGTAATTTTAACATAACAAATTAGATATTTTTACTAAAAAATATATTGATATTTTATAAATAAAGGCTTACACCCATATGTTTTTTTAAATTTGCAGTTGAAGTTGCATAAATAATATTTTTACCAGCGTATATTTTGCAGAGAAATGCCCAGTTTTTCTCGTTTCCAAATTTCTGTTGCAACTCGAATATTTCTGCACATGTTGGCCATGGCATTTTACAATCTTTTTCTGAAGATTGAGATATTTTATCCATTGCTTGAATTTTTTACAACGACATATATACCTAGCCCAAGCATTCATATACTTTCACTATAACAACGAGTGAAGCCGGAATTTGGCAGTTTCTGAGTGAGAGAGAATGTTAATTTGCGTCTACTGCTTTCTTACTCTTGGCTTATATGACAGAAAGAGCAATAACCTTAATGACAGAAAAAGCAATTAATCTTAACAATTTTGCTGTATATATACAGGGTGTCCCATTTTAATGTCCCATCCCAAATAACTCTTCAGTATTGAAGTTTCAAAAAAATGATCTGAATAAAAGTTGTAAGGATTTAAGTGAACTACCTTATGATGACCTTGACTTTGACCTTGACCTCTATTTTCAAGGTCATTTGAAGGTCAACTTGCATTTTTTAAATGAGAATCCTTATTTTTTATTACACTGTTTTTGTCTACTAATTAATTCGAATAACTTATGTCTGAAGCATTTTTTTATTTGTCTAATAATTTTTTAGATATTTGAGGAAAACTTGATAACTTTTTCAATATTTAACTTACGATATCTCGCTATTGTCAGAAGAAAAAATGGTACTAGACTTTCTTGCTTTATTTAGTCTGAAGAATATATTGTTACAATAGCGCCTTGACTTTTGTTAACTTACCGATTTTTGGAAATTTCAAAATCATCAAATTAACAAAAATCAGGGCGCTATTGTAACAATATATTCTTGAGACTAATAAAGCAAGAAAGTCTAGTACCACTTTTTCTTTCGACAAATAATTAGTGAAATATCGTAAGTTAAATATTGAAAAAATTATCAAGTTTTCCTCAAATAGCTCAAAAAATATTAGGCAAATAAAAAAATGTTTCAGACAAAAGTTGTCCAAATTAATTAGTAGAAAAAAACAGTGTAATAAAAAATAAGAGTTCCCATTTAAAAAATGAAAGTTGACCTTCAAATGACCTTGAAAATAGAGGTTAAGGTCAAAGTCAAGGTTAGTAGTTACGGTAGCTCACTTAAATCTCTACAACTTTTATTCGGATAATTTTCCTTGAAACTTCAATACTGAAGAGATATTTGGGGTGGGACCTTAAAATGGGACACCCTGTATATACAGGATGTATCAAAAGTCTAGAAATGGTCTAATATTTCATAAACTATGCATTTTAAGAAGAAATGTTTCAGACAAAAGTTATTTGGTTCGAGAGAGGACATAAGATGGTGTCATTGGATTGATCTTGAGTGAACGTTCCAAAGTCATACGGAGTTCAACTTTGTTTTTTGAAATAGAACTCCCTATTTTTCATTGCATGTTCTTATAGCTTATCTCGAGAGCTTTCCAAAACACTATAAATAAATTATATTTTATTGAGTATTTTTCGAGTTATGGGACTTGAAAGTTACAATACTGCCGGCATTAACCAAGGCATATCGCATGGAGGTTGCACAATCGGGTCTTTGTGGCGTACATTTGAGGCATAAGTCCGGTGCCTCAGTGTGTCGGTTTCCTAGTTTTAATATTTCTCGCTTATTTGTATTTTTATTTCAGCTTACATCTAACAAGAAGATGGCAAGACATGTAAAATCGATAAATGAATGAATCATATTTCATTCGAGTGGGGGGGTTGAGTACATATAAAACCTAAAAAGGTTTGCGTGCATCCAGGCTTTCCGTTTGCGAGAAATTTGCAATTAAAAAATAGCTACATGTTAAGTATAATAACTTGGAATCAATAAGTGTGAAGCGCGGTAGCTGCGGAAGCTAAGGCGTGCGCTAGTATTTTGTCGTCTACGTCCAAAGAGTATTCGAGTCCTCGCAGTGCCAACTTTTTGTTTTTATAATATGTATTACTATATTTTATAATATTTCTATAATATTTTTAATATTTTTATTATTTTTTATAGGACAAAAATATAATGCATACACATATACAATAATATCTGTCTTATTATATAAAAAATAACAAAAATAAACGTCTTAATTATTTATTATAAAATTGAATTTATTTTACATATTTTTTATATTTCTTTCATATATTTTATATTTTTCTTTTACATATTTGTCTATAAATATATATTTAATTTGATAACTGTAGTACAAATATGGTGACTCTTGACAGTCGATGTAAGCTAGAGTGAGAAAGAAGTAGACGCAAAACAACTTTCTCTCTCAGTCATAAACTGCCAACTTTCGGCTTCACTTTTTAGAGTGAATGCTTGGTCTAGGTATATATGTCATTGATTTTTTATATAATTGAAACCACGCAGCACACTTTATGCTGAAGGTTATGTTAACAAATAAATACTGGCAACGTGCGATAGAAATGTCCAATAGGTGTACAATTTTTTTAAAAGAAATACAGGTTGCGTTCGGAGAGGAGATTATCAGCGCTATTGTGTCATTTTATTCTTGTTTTATATCTAATGAACGATAAAGATAAATGACGCAATATGGCGTTTTCCAAATGCAGCTAGAATAAATATATGCTTATTGGACATCAAGCATCGCATGTTGCGTTATCGTGCTGATTTGCCAGAAACTTAAGTTTGAAATATATAAAGTAACTATTAAAGCAACTATTAAATTGGTTACTAGTTATCAAACGAATGTAACTAAATTAAATTACAGTTATAGATAGAAAAAACGGAACGGAGTTAAGTTAGTTACCAAAAAAAAAAAAGAAATAACTGTAACTGTAACTTCGTTACAAGTAACAAATTACTTCCCAACTGTGGTTTTTATCAATGGTGGATTGGTAAAAACTAATAAAATAACTTGATAGATCTTCACATTTAGACCAATAACGTTGATGAATTATTCAACCATTATGTAAGTACTGTGTTTTCTGAATACAGCTAATAATTTGTCATATTGAATACAAAGGAAGGAAAGAGCGGTAAGAAAAATCTTTTCTTCCTTAGCATTTTATTAAACATTAATAGAACCGCATTTTTTATTTCTTTTTATATTTGTTATGTTTCTGACTGGAGTAAGCAAGCAAGAATAACGCATTGTTCGATACGACGAGAGTTTATTTTGCAGGGAGTTACGGTGCCTCAGAAACAACATACATACGAATTTAATGCTCACGTATATTCTGGCTGACCTGACGTGGATGTTAACTACTGTGATGCAGGTGAGTGAATATGTCGAGCAAGTATTTCAACTGTTACATAAGGTATCGGTCCAATATTGATGTTTTCATGCTTTGAAAGAGCAATCTAATATACATCTTATGTATATGCAGCAGTTATTACTGAGAATAGAAAACAGAAACCGACAATATACTGGTAAATTCTTAGTAAATGTATATCTCACTAGTCTGCAATATATATAATCTATAAATAAATTATGTACATCATGAAAACCACGATTGCAAATTGCACAAGAAAGCATTAGGGATTTGCAAGTTTATCGGATTTTTAGCCGGATTTTTATTTCCTTTATTAATAGTAATTAAATAGTGTATATATTCAAGATAAATATTTATTTTAACAAACCTTCCGCCAATGACCTTGACTTCGACATATGTCGGACACTCTCTTGAGTAATATTCAAAAGGTTTTAGCCGTCGCTCGTCACGTATTAAAAAGTTATTAACAAAAGAAGTTTTATCAATCGAACGTAATTTTTGAACACAATATACATTTAGGTTAGCTGATTGGCTATTTTTTCTTCTTATTACTTTTCCTTTCGAAATGAAAATAAAAATAATACTGTCAACCGAAAGTTTAAAAATATATCTACTCTCACTCGCAAAAAAACAGCCCACTAAATTTTGGCATAGAAACAAAGTTCAAATTAAAGCAAATTAAATTTCTTGTCAACAACCAAAAATGTATAAGTGGATTATAAAAAATATTTTATGGCGGATGTTGAAGACAGACTTTGATTAATGGGAAAAAATTTGTTTTTTAACTGTTGCTCAAGGGAATCGGTTCTCTGGTATAAAAATATATGAGGTTTAAAGCTTATTTATTTCCTAACAAATCCATATTCTAATCATTTTTCTATGACTTTTTTGATAAAGTTATGCCGTTTTGAAGAAAATGTTATAAGGCCAGATATGAATCCTATTGAGCATTTTTGGGCAGCATGCTGAAACGAAAAGTAAGAAAACATAATACTCAAACATTAGCAGCACTTCGCAACGCTTTGCAAGAAGAATGGAACAATGTCAAACAAGAAGAAATCAGAAATTTGATTTAGAGTATGCCCCAACGAACAGAAGAATTGTTAAATATGAGAGGAGGCAATACGCACTATTAAACTTAAACATACACACACACACGCAACACACACACATACATACGCACACACGCGCACACGCATACACGCACACGCACACACGCGCACGCATATACGCACACAGGATCAGATTCCTGCCATGTCAATGTCGTTGAATAACGTTAAGAACAGGATACACATATGTACACGCACGCATTCACATAAGATTTAAATCCGATCATCTACTATCACGTGGAACATCGTGATCGAGTTACATGTTAATTTCTTCTTTATAAATGTTTTCCACGATAATTTTTATTCTGAACTGCAGACTTTACAAGAAAAGATTGTCTATTTTGTAATATTTTCTTCAAAACGGCATAACTTTACCAAAAAAGGTCATAGAAAAATGATTAAAATATGGATTTGTTAAGAAATAAATGAGCTTACACTTTATACATTTTTGTACCAGAGAATCGATTCCTCTGAGCAACGCAACAGTTAAAAAACAAATTTTTTCCCATTAATTGGTCTATCCTCAATATTCGCTATTTTGTAAAATATTTTTTATAATTTACTTTTAAGTTTTTGGTTGTTGTTAAGAAATGTTCGAGTTTTAATTTGAGTCTTGTTTCATATTAATAAGATGATTTTTGGCTGAGTTACCGTTATTGAAAGATATTACAAAATTATGCTAAAATTTAGTGTGGCCTATTTTTTTGCAGGTGAGTATATTATCATTTAAATATGTATATTCATATAACTTTATCAAATAAAATTAAATATTTCTTTTACAATAAAATGTAAAAAGGTTATTATAAAGGTTATATAATATATAATAATATAATAATGTTTTTATTATAGATGTTATATGAATAAAAATTATATATATTATTATTATGTGGAAAAGAAATTAGGATGTTAAAAAAGAATATAAATTTAAAATTGAAAAATAGATAGAAATTGACATGAAAACATATTTAAATATATGTATGTTTTCGTAAAAATCGTTCGCAAAAATTAGCTTTATTATATAGAGCTGAAATGGAAATTTCATTTTAATCTCAATTAATTTTTGTTATATTAATAAATCATACTTAACAAATATATTTTCGTGTATACTCTATTTATTTTAATTTCTGGTACAATAATCGTAATTTTTCATCTAATATTTTAAATATATTTTAATAATAATATTTTAAATTCGTAATATGATATCCGTTGTGTTAAAGCAGTTAATGTAGATATTCATACGCGCGTATTAATACATTACTAACTGCATTTTGTTGTTAAAGCACAGTCATAATCTCGTTTCCCCGTGAATTTTCGTTTATTCAAAATGAATATTAATTAGACCAGCATTCTTGTATTAAGTCTAATCACTAATAGCTAAACGCTTATTAAATATCCACGTTAATGATACATCGATTTTGTTCTTGAAATGCTTCTCTCCTGATTTGCATTTCTACTATTAACTATTTCAACATATTAAGTACCACATGTTGCGCAAAATTACTTTAAATTACTTTAAATTTAATGAAGCGCCGCTTACGGTACATCACGCTGCGACATTAATTTCATTACGCTTTGACTACTAAAATTAGTTTATCATGAAGGATAAGAGTAAATGAGCGAGAACATGGCAGAAAGAAAAGAGAAAAGCGAATGACACATTTTTCTTTATTAATGAATATCAAAGAACGGGAGAGAGATAGAGAGAGGGGGTGATAGAAGGAGTGAGGGAGGGGGGAGAGAGAGAGAGAAAGAGAGAAGAGTAAAATGGTAAAAAGCTTTTCCGTCTGGCAGGTTAATTTACCATGCGTGTCACTGACAAATATTGTAATTATCCGCATTGCAGAATGCTCAGGATTTGTAATGTTTTCATCCCCATTGGCGAGGTAGTTCATCCTCGAGGCGACTTAATTCGAGGCACCTATAGAAAATTATTTATGATAATTATGCTTCTAGTTAGTGCTGCGCGGCATACATTTATTACCAATAATAACGACAAACGATCTCAATATCTTTTACGCGTGATTAAAATACTTTTCGTTTTACTTCGTAATTGATTAATCATGATTAATTATGCGTTGTTAATCGTAGAATTTTTTCAACCATAATGAAAAAAATGAAGTAACGTAAGAGAGATATATGAGGCTTCGTTTTTTATACTTCAATATTGGATTATATAATAATGTTTCATCGGATGGAAAATTTGTCAATCGATTATATTAGGTCATTAAGTATGAAATGTCCAATTTCGAATCAAAAGTTTGGTTTATTATATCTCAAACTAGAAATAGTACAATTAATTAAAGTACAATTAAACAAATTAAAAATTATTCGCCTAAACTATCAACACAATTCTGCCATCTTAACAGTAGCTTATTTATGCCAGCAGCGAAGGAGTTTAAAGAGCGGGTAACGAAATCGCGGAAGGCGTTGTTCACAGCTTGTTGAGAATTGAATATTTTTCGTTGCAAGAAATAGTCCAATGCTTGGAAGAAGTGGTAGTCAGTTGGTGCAAGGTCTAGTGAATATAGTGGGTGATGGAATGTTTCCAAGTCTAACTCCTGTTTGAACAGCGTTGTTTGTGCGACATGTGGTCGAACGTTGTCTTGCAAGAGCATTGGCCTATCTCTATTGACCAATCTCAGCTGCTTAATCACAAACATCGTCATCATTTCATCCAGTTACTTACAGTAGACATCCGCTGTACTCGATTAATTACGTTTCATGAAGTTGTGGACAATACGAGCGCTAGACCACCAAACAGATAGCATTAGCTTTTTTCGGTGAATATTCAATTTCAGATTGTGTTTCGACACTTCATCCAGCCATTGTGCTAAGCGCTTGCGATTGTCGAAAAGAGTCTATTTTTCATCACACGTAGCAATACGATATAAAAATAGTTCGCCTTTATAATGGTAAAGAAAGGCAAGCTTCCATGGTTTCTCTTCTAATTCTCGTTTAATTCATGCGGAACCTATCTATCTAACTTCTTTATCTTACTGATTTGTTTTAAATGGTCCAATATCGTTGGAATAGTAACGTTAAACCTTGCAACTAATTCACGTGTAATTTGAGATGTATTCGTCTCCACTACAGCTTTCAGCTTATCATTATCCACTTTGGTCTCAGGTCGCACACGTGGCACACTTTCAAAATTAAAATCGCCAGAACCAAACTTCTCAAACCATCGACGTACTGTGCGTCCATTAGCCACATCTTCACCAAACATTTCGTTGATATTTCGAGTTGTCTGCGCTGCACTAGTTCCATGACAGAACTCATATTCGAAAATAATACGAATTTTTGGCTTATTCATAGTTACACAAAAATTGCTGTAACAAAGACAATTCGAAAGATAATCACAAACCAAAACATGCGTTCGAAAGAGTGATGATGTATTTTCACAACAAAAAAAATCAAGAACTGTAAAAGTGAAATGTCAGAGATATCGACTGTCGAACTTAGTACTTAATAAAATCGTACATTTCATATTTAATGATCTAATAATTGGTCGTCTTATTTTATGTGATTTTTGTATATACGATTTTTCTCTAGGTGTCAATGCAAACGGATATACCGACTTGCGTGACGCTCTTTTCTCTCCTTCATTACTTCCAATTGACGAACTTCTTTTGGATGTTTATCGAAGGTGAGCATTAATTCTTCGCAAATTCGTGCATGATACCTCTTCTATTCGGCATATGCACGAAAAACGTGGATTAGGAAAACAGTTCGCTCTGCATGGAGAAAATATCATAATAAAAGTTACATCAAAATTTTCGTAATCTTGGACTATACAGAAGTATGATCAAAAGTGTTATATGTTTGTTTAAAAATATTATGTTCGTTTAACTTTTTATTACATAATATTGTAATTACTTGAATGTTTCGTCGTTGTATTTTTCTGTTATTTATATATATTTTTTCGATATATTTATATACAGCGTGGGGAGTTATAAGTTTACAACCCGAAATGTGAAGGTAGATTGGGTTAAGACAAACATAAAAGTCTCATATTGTTTTGCGAGATTTGCAATAATTATCGAGTTATTAATGACAAAAATCTGAAGAGTGGGAGCGCGCCGACATACACATATGTAGATGATTAGAGAAGCGTTGCAGCTGCTTAGGCCACAGCGCAGCCCATTCGACCTGACAACTTTGGCACGTTGGCAGCGTGCGGCGAGACATAGATCCGGCGAGATAAAACAACGAATAGCGGCGCGTTGTTTTTTCCCTTGCCGCACACTGGCAACAGTTGCTAAATCGACTAGGCCACGCTGCGGACTGAGCAGCTGCAGCTTCTCCAATCATCTATGCCGGTGCGCTTCCACTCTTCAGATTTCTGTCATTAATAACTCGATAATTATTACGAATCTCGCAAAACGGTATGGGACTTTTATGTTTGTCTTAACCCAATCTACCTTCACACTTCGGATTGTAAACTTATAATCACCCACCCTGTATACGGGGTGTTTCAGACCACCCGGGTTACTCTGGGATTTTTTCATAAACGCGATATTTTAGAGAAAAATGTTTCAGACAAAAGTTGTAGGGCTTTAAAGGATTTATTTACTGACGCTATGAATTTGATCTTAGGATAACCTTGAAAAGCCCAGATCGACATAAAAATATTAAATGAAAACATGAATTTTTTATTACACCATCTTTTTCCACCAATTAATTTGAACAACTTTTGTCTAAAACATTTTTTTATTTGCCTAATATTTTTTTAGATATTTAAGGAAAACTTGATAACTTTTTCAATATTTAACTTACGATATCTCGCTAACTATTTGTCGGAAGAAAAAGTGGTATTAAACTCTTTTGCTCTATTTAGTTTCAAGAATATATTTTTACAATAGCGCTCTGACTTTTGTTAACTTACTGACTTTTGGAAATTTCAAAATCATGAAATTAACAAAAATTAGAGCGTTATTCAAATTAATTGATGGAAAAAATCGGTGTAATAGAAAATTGGAATTTTCATTTAAGATTTTTATGTTGATCTTTTCTGGGCTTTTCAAAGTCATCCCAAAGTCAAATTCATAGCGTCAGTAAATAAATCTTTTGAAGCCCTACAACTTTTATCTGAAACATTTTTTTCTAAAATGTCGCGTTTACGAAAAAATCGGGTGACCCAGGTGGTCTGAAATTTATTATATATGTATTATGTATATATGTATTAATTCTGATACTGCACTATACCGGTATAAGTCAGCTTTATAAAATAATATTATAAAAAGAAATATAATTGTAATGTAATTTTTACTATAATATTTTCTCTATGTATTGTTACATACATTACAATATAATTGTAATGTAATTTTTACTATAATATTTTCTCTATATATTGTAATAATTAATACAAGTTCAATAATGGGCCGTACATTTTTTGCATTGATATTATACTTGGTACCAACAGGTTTGTATCTATATCTGTTGGTCGTGAAAACGTTCACCGGCGACAATATCAAGCTGAGGCTCTGTTTGGTGATCGGTTGGGGTGAGTGTTCTCCGTATTAAAATCAATAATTACTTTTGAGCTTATCAATAATTCGACTAGTTACTAAGTACATAACAGGCTTTGACGAAATATACAAATGAGATAAACGGGAGAAGTTAAGTTCCATTTAATAGATAAATAAGAATGGAACGTATTCTGTCAACAAAATACTTTATTATTTCTGCTTTTCGTTAATAATTGATCATTAGCAAAAGTTCATTAATTCTATAGGAGAAGTTAAATTTAATATTTAATGTTTCTAAATTTAATATTTCTGTAGATTATTATTGGTTATTCCCAACAGAACTTCGAAACTTATAAAAGATTCCTCGTTCTCATGAAATCTCACCCTGTGTAATACATAGATGTTCAGACAGCACTTATAATATATGGAGTAGACAAGAAAACCGTTTTATCTGATGATCTCAACTGATGAATAAATAAATAAATAAATAAAAGAAATATTTATCCAGGTGTACCTGTGCTCGTAATAGGCGTGTGGGGAATTGCCAAGGCACTAGATCAGAACGTCATGGATCAGGTCAAACAGGTATGAATGTAAACAAGAAAGACTTGTGTCCTGTATACGGATCCGACAGCAAATTTCCGTCTCGTTCCGCGAGAAATCTTTCATTTCCCGATAGCGACGTCGTATCGAGCCCATTACGCCGATGATGCCGAAAGTGCCAATCAAAATTTCAGCCACGTGCGCCTGTTAACGCCACATCCAAGTACGTGATAGAGAGGAGGCGCACACGTGAAGTGTGTGTAACATTTACGTGGTGAAGGTGTCCGGGACGTGTTTCCGTATGTGCGGGAAGAGATTCTACATTGCCTCGCACGACGTGTACGTTCCGGATATTTGATGCGGAGTTGTTTAGTCTTTAACATATACAGGGTGTCCCAAAAGTAACGGACCACCCTAATAACTCTTCAGTGATTGAAGTTTCAAGGAAAATTATCTGAATAAACGTTGTAGGAATTTAAGTGAGCTACATTATGATGACCTTGACTTTGATCTTGATCTCTATTTTCAAAGTCATTTAAAGGTCAACTTGCGTTTTCTAAATGGGAATCCTTATTTTTTATTACACTATTTTTTTCTACTAATTAATTTGAACAACTTTTGTCTAAAACATTTTTTATTTGTCTAATACTTTTTGAGATATTTTAGGAAAACTTGATAACTTTTTCAATATTTAACTTACGATATCTCGCTAACTATTTGTCAGAAGAAAAAGTGGTATTAGACTCTTTTGCTCTATTTAGTTTCAAGAATATATTTTTACAATAGCGCTCTGATTTTTGTTAATTTGATGATTTTGAAGTTTCCAAAAGTCAGTAAATTAACAAAAATCAGGGCGCTATTGTAACAATATATTCTTGAGACTAAATAAAGCAAGAAAGTCTAGTACCATTTTTTCTTCCGACAAATAGTTAACGAGATATCGTAAGTTAAATATTGAAAAAGTTATCAAGTTTTCCTCAAATATCTCAAAAAATATTAGACAAATAAAAAAATGTTTTTGACAAAAGCTCCAATTAATTAGTAGAAAAAACAATATAATCAAAAATAAGGGTTCCCATTTAGGAAACGCAAGTTGACCTTTAAATGACCTTGAAAATAGAGGTCAAGATCAAAGTCAAGGTAATCATAAAGTAGCTCACTTAAATCCCTACAACTTTTATTCAGATCATTTTCCTTGAAACTTCAATCACTGAAGAGTTATTAGGGTGGTCCGTTATTTTTGGGATACCCTGTATATAAACCTCGCTCATAAAAAAAGTTCTTTATTGGATCGCGCTCCTCCAGTCCTCTTTCTCCGTAACCGAAGGTTTCGGAAAAGACGAAAATAGTCCATTAATTGGAAATCACTAGAAACTCATTAAAAATATCACTGGTTCGATATAAAAAAATACTTGGTAAATCAGACTCTCTTTCTTCGAATCATTGCTTTTCAATTCGGCCAAATCGAAATGTAAAACAGGAATATCAAATAAATAAATAAATACAATAAAAGTAGATTACTGCCACACATACATAAACATATGGACCAAATATAATAACTTGTTACAGATTATTTTCTCCGAAATCACTGGAATTATGGATTTTTTCTTTTTATTCCATATTTTATTCCATAATTTTTTTACACTAAAAGGAATATGAAAGGTTACTATTTGGCTTATAAAAAATTTTTGAAAGCAGCTTTTAGAGAAACAAAGAAAACGATCCCTCATTTTTTAAAAATAGTATAGAATATAATTTTTTTTTTATTCGAATAGTTCTCATCAGAATTAATAATATTTACTTGGAATATTTCTTTTTATTCTGTTTTGTTAAAGAGTTATAGAAAAGAATTCAAGTTGATTTATTAAATAATTTAGAGACACATTCTAAGTTATTATAAACCTACCATTTGAATTTGAATTTTTTTCCATAGCTCTTTAATAATGCGGAATAAAAAGAAATATTTTAAATAAAAGTTACTAATTCCGATGAGCTATCCGAATGAAAAAGAAATTATATACTATTCTATTTCGAAAAATAAAGGGCACCTACCTTTTTATCCCCAAAAGTCTCTCTCAAAATGTTTTATATATGTCCAATAATCAGCCTCTATTTATGTTTAAAGTAAAAAAAAAAGTTAAGTTCATAAATCTAGTAGTTTCGGAAAATAGTTTATAACAATTTATTCGACCCACTTTGTATAGATATATTGTGGTAGAATTATGAAAAATTTATATTTGTTCATAGGTGAAAATGTATAAAATGTAATATTTATAATATCAATATCGGACACGTTAGATCGAAAAATGTTTTTAACGAACGTTGTGACATTTATAACGCCTATTATTGTATGCATCTCGATTTCATCCCTACCCGCAAACTCTCATCGATATTACATGACTGAGCTGTAATTATAGACACGATCGTAAACATCAGCAGGAAGTGGCGCTCTGGAGACACTGTCCCTGGATGATCCCGCATCCATATGACTGGTTTTATCAAGCTACCGCTTTAACAGTTTTAGTGGCAAACGTCATATTTCTCTTTATGATTATGTGGGTGAGTAAGCAATTCTTGAAATTGATCCTAAAATTATTAATTAGTGTTGTCAGTTTCGAATTTCCAGCTATCTTTCGGACATTATCTGGCTATCTTAGTCTTTCGAATATTACCTAGATATTCCCTAGATCATAAACACGTATACACACACACAGACATACACATATATATATATATATACAGGGTGTCCCATTTTAAAGGACCTACTCAAATATCTCAGAAACACTGCGTTAAATCGAAGAAGACAAAAGTAGTTTAGCTTGAAAGGGGACATAGGACAGCGATAGCATTTTGTTTATAAATGGCGCCATTTTCGAGATATACACTGATTATCAATTTTTTTAAATGGAAATCCCAGTTTTTTATTATATCATCTTTTTCTACTAATTAATTTAAACAACTTTTGTCTGAAAAATTTTTTTATTTGTTTAATATATTTTGAGATATTTAAGGAAAACTTGGTAACTTTTCCAACATTTTCTTTACGATATCTCACTAACTATTCGTCGAAAAAAAAATAGTATTAGACTTTTTTACTTTATTAACTATCAAGAATATATTACTATAATAGTGCCTTAATTTTTATTAACTTATCGACCTTTAGAAATTTCAAAATTATTAAATTAATAAAAGTTAGGGCACTATTATAGTAATATATTCTTAATAGTAAATCAAGTAAGAAAGTCTAATACTATTTTTTCTTTCGACGAATAGTTAGCGAGATATCGTAAGATAAATGTTGGAAAAGTTACCGAGTTCTCCTCAGATATCTAAAAAGATATTAAGCAAATAAAAAAATGTTTTAAACAAAAGTTGTTCAAATTAATTGGTAGAAAAAAATAGTGTAATAAAAAATAAGGGTTCCCATTTAGAAAACGCAAGTTGACCTCCAAATGACCTTGAAGGTCATGATCAAAGATAAATTCAAGGTCACCATCAAGTCCGTTACTCGATTTTCTCCAACTTTTGTATTTAAAGTTTTTCAAGAAAACTTGATCCTGCAAAATTACCCGGGAATTTCGGTATTTTTAAGAAACCCTGTATATCGAAAAATAAAATATGAAATAGTTGTGCAGTAATATATTCACATACATATATGCGCGCGCGCGCGCATGCACTTCTCGTTGATCTTATCTTAATATATGTTTATATGGAAATCAAGAAAAACAATATGTCTGTATAGAGAAAAACATATGATTCTGTTAAAATGATTATTTCGGTTCTAGATAATTTATATATACAAGGTGATTCGGAACAATTTTTTACCTTTAATATATTGTACCATATTCTTGAACAAATTCTAAGACTATTTTTCCTGTTGCAAAATGTTATCCGATGCTTAGTTACTGAGTTATTAAAATAAATAGTTCGTCTATTACTGATCAGGTATAGAAAGCAGATAGGGACGGAACAATTGACGTTACGTGCGTGCCATGTAGGCACTAGCATTAAGCGCTTGATACGATGTGCTGGTTAACATATATGATAATACTCATATACATTATTTTTAGAACTTACAAATTTTAATAATCGTGGGTGTAATAGCAAATAGAGTATTATAAATTAGTAGAATATGGTGTCATAACGTAACATCTGAGAATAAAATATTCGATATTTCGCGAGCAAAACCGATTGGCAAAATACGCGAACAAGATCAATTGGAAAATTATAAGACAGGCTACGAATCACCTGACTTGTAAGACGCGAATAAACATCGCATTTTTAATCTCTGTTTTCTTTAATTTTACTTACCACAAGGAAAAAGAAATGTCCATAATTCGCAATCAAATCGGACGTAAAATTAGAAATAAAACTCGTTAATCTTACGGGAACGGAGGTGCGCTAATAAGTAATAAAAACTGTGCGCTAATAAGTAATAAAAACTGTTAACTTCTAGATGAGCAATCTTTACAAAAGAATATAAATTCGTAGATTTACTTACAAATAAGAATATCTTATGCTTTCTGAACGTGATTAACACTCCGTTCTTCTCGTTCGTATTTTTATAGTTTATTTTGCAATTAAAAAAAGCTCGCATAATATCGAATATTGTACTGTCAAACGTTACGTTATAATATTGCATCCTACTAATTTATAATACTCTATTTGCTATTATACCCGCGATTATTAAAAGTTTTAAGTTTTAAAAATAATATGTATGAATATTATCACATGCGTCGATCAGCACATCGTATCAAACGCCCAATATCAGCGCCTATGCGGCGCGCACGTGAATAGTCAATTGTTCCATCCCTGCCTGCTTTCTGCACCTGGCCTGTAACAAACGAACTATTTATTTTAATAACTCAGTAATTAATCGGGTAACACTTTGCAAGAGGAAAAATAGTCTTAAGGGCTCCACACATGGAATGAGATAGACGCATATGCATAACATAAGAGCTTATGAATCAATGAGCATCGAGCATTTAGTCGCCATATTAATTCACACAATAGAATTTAGATGCTATTTAGATGCTCATTGGTCCATAAGCTCTTATGTTATGTATATGTATCTATGTCATTCCATGTGTAAGGACCCTTAAAAATTGTTCAAGAATATGGTATATTAAGGACAAAAAATTGTTCTGGATCACCCTATACATATCAGATATTCAGAAGATGAGGCATCTAGAAAAGGCCACCTGAATAACTTTGAAAATATATAAGATAGAAAAAAATATTAAATACAGAAATTGTAGAGTTTTAAGTGACGTATCACGTAACAATACTAGTATGATTTTGAACAGCATCGTTAAAATTACAGAAAGGTCATCTTGAAATGGAATCTTTTTAAATGGAAATCCCTATTTTTTATTAAATCTATCATCTGTTTCCACCAATTAATTTGAGTAACTTTTATTTGAAACATTTATTTGCCTAATATTTTTAAGATATTTAAGAAAAATTTGGTAACTTTTTTATTATTGGGCTAACAATATCTCCATAACTATTTGCCGAAAGAGAAAATGATACTAGACTCTTTTTACTCTATTTGGTCTCAAGAATATACTGTTACAATAATGCCCTAACTTTTGTTAACTTGATGGTCTTTGGAAAATGCAAAACCATCATGTTAACAAAAGGTAGGGCATTCCCAGACAGCACCGGACATCAAGTGGATGTACGTTTCACGTCCAATTTATGTCCGTATGTCCGATTTATGTCCGTGGACATAAATTGGACGTAACAAGGATGTCCTTATTGGATATCGGACCTGTAGGACATCCGATGTACGTCCATCGGACGTCCTATGTCCGAAGTTGTGACAAACGTACGTCCTATGGACGTCTTTTGTAAAAAAAATGGACATATAACGGGACGTCCAATGGACATCCGTGTGTTGTCTGGGTTATTGTAACAATATATTCTTGAGGCCGAATAGAATAAAAAGTCTGGTACCACTTTTTTCTAATAAATAGTTACTGAGATATCAGAAGCCCAATATAAAAAAATTACCAAGCTTTCCTTAAATATTTTAAAAAATATTAGGCAAATAAAAAATATTTCAGACAAAAGTTGTTCAAATTAATTGGGAGAAAAAAGTAATATAATAAAAATGGGGATTTCTATTAAAAAAAATTTAAGGTGACCTTCATGACGCTGTTCAAGGTCATACTATTACTATGTGATGCGTCTTTCTCGTAAAACATTATAATTTCTATATTTAATATTTTTTTCTATCTTACATATTTTCAAAGTTATTCAGATGGCCTGTTTTAGGTGTCTCACCCTGTATAGTACTTACGAGTTTGGAGTACGTAAAAAATACCTAATTTATATTAGTAGCACTATTTAAAATATATATGTCATCACAATTGCAGGCATTAAAATATATTTTCGCACCAGATGAAAATTACATTGACGATCGAATTAATTTTCTTCCTTTTTTTTGGTGCAGGTGCTGATAACGAAGTTGTGGTCTGCCAACAACGTAGAGACACAGCAATATCGTAAAGCTAGTAAAGCTCTCTTGGTATTAATGCCACTGCTAGGAATAACATACATGCTGGTCATAGCGGGACCTACCGAGGGACAAGTCGCGAATATATTCTCCTATGTACGTGCAGTGTTACTTTCTTCCCAGGTTCGTTCGTTGAAGTTTAATTTCTTTTCCTTCTTTAATTAAGAAATTTAATTAAACCTTCCCTAACTTCATTAAACCTTACTATTGTTAATTATACTAGTGTCAATTAGTGTATAACTATTATATATTGCGTACTAAACAATTAACATTATGTAACAAATAATTCGATATCGACATTTTGGTCAATAGATGACTTTTTTCAATAGTTTGCATATCTAGTATCTGTGTACATACTAGATGCGCACCTAAGTTTCCGGGTCTTATTGATCAATGAAAAATGGAAAATTTCAAGAGAAATACAAAAAATGGTTTATTCAAAGTATCGCCCCTCGCTAGCTACACATTTTTGCCATCTCTCTGGCAATACATGAATACCGCGACGATAAAACGACGCGTCTTTGAACCGAAACCATTCATCCAACCAATTTTGCACTTCTTCGAAATTGGCCAAGTGTTGCCCAGCCAAGCCATGCGCCATCGACCGGAAGAAGTGATAAGCGGAAGGGGCCAGGTCTGGCGAATATGGCGGGTGCGGTAGCAAATCCCATTTCAGCGTTTTGATGGTGTCCTGAATGATGGAAGTGCAATAGCACGGAGCGTTGTCGTGCTGCAATATCACGTGTCTCGTGTCATTCTAGCCGCTTTTCGAGCAATGCATGGTTCAAATTGATCAGTTGTTGTCGGTAGCGATGCCCATTGACAGTTTTGCCCGGCTTCTTTTCAGCAGCTCATAGTACACGATTCCTTTCTGGTCCCACCAAACGCAGAGCATTGTCTTCTTTCCGAAGCGATTTAGCCGTGCCGTCGATGTTGATGCTTCGTCAGGTGAAAGCCACGATTTTTTGCGTTTGGGATTATCGAAATATATCCACTTCTCATCGCCAGTAACAATTCGATGCAAGAAACTCTTCCTTTCATGCCGCAAAAGCAAAATTTCGGAAGTGGCTCTTCGATTTTCCATCTGTTTCTCAGTCAATTCATGCGGCACCCATTTTCCTTCCTTTTGAATTTTTCCCATGGCATGTAAACGTTTGGAAATATGTTTGGAAAACTTGGCGAATCATGTTTAATGCCTCCGCAAGTTGATCTTGTGTTATCATCTTCATCCAATAACGCTTGCAGATCGGCGTCCTCAATTGTTTTTGGTCTTCCGGAGCGCTCCCTGTCCTCAGTGTCGAAATCGCCACTTCTGAAGTGTTTAAACCAATCTTCACAGGTAGTTTTCGATGGTGCATGTTCGCCTCCTCAAGCAAACGACGTGCTTCAGCTGCACTTTTTCCAAGTTAAAGCAGAAAAGCAAAGCTTCCCGCAAATTCTGTTTATTCGGTACAAAACTCGACATGTTCGTTGTTAGAAAAAATATTTTTGCGTTGCGATATGTGTTGGTATTACGACTGGTTATTGTTAACACATGTCCAAGCTATAAAAAAAACACAACTTCAGACATGTATATCAATTATATGTGTCGTTAGCGCCATCCATGTGTGAAACCCGGAAACTTAGTTACGCACCTAGTATATAAACAATATATTATCTGGATTACATCTCTCTGCGCAGCGGAGGAACAACTAACAGTGGCCAGACTTTTTTTGTTTTGAGAGCAGAATCGCGTATGAACTGTTAATTAATAATCAGAAAATACTGAAATGACAAGAGTTCTTTCTCATGCAAAATATATAGAGTATCTAGTAATTAGCTGCCAAGTCGAAGTGTAAAGATAGATTGGGTTAGGACAAACATAAAAGTTCCATACCATTTTGCAAGATTCGCGATAATTATCGAGTTATTAATGACAGAAATCTGGAGGAGTGGAAGCGCGCCGACATAAATGATTGGAAAAGCGTTGCAGTTGCTTAAGCCACAGCGCGGCCCAGCCGATTCAGAAACTGTTATCGGTGCGCGGCGAGGGGAAGGACAACGCGCCGCTATTCGTTGTTTTATCTCGCCGCACGCCGCCAACAGTTGCTGGGTCGACTGGGCCACGCTATAACCCGAGAGGCTGTGACGCTTCTCCAATCATCTATCTCAGCGTGCGCTCATTCGTCAGATTTCTGTAATTAATAGCTCGATAATTATTGCGAATCTCACAAAAGGATGAGACTTTTATATTTATCTTAACCCAATCTACCCTTACACTTCGGGTTAGCAGCTAATTATCGGACACTTTATATACTCGGTATGAAATAAAAATTTTTGTTTACAGAAAGTAATTCTTTTCCAATCATTCTTTCTTATTCTTATCTTCAGGGATTTTTCGTGGCGCTGTTTTACTGTTTCCTGAATGCAGAGGTGCAGAACGCGTTAAAACATCACTTCATGCGATGGAGCACTGCACGAAATCTCGGCACCGGCCGCAGGTATTATAACAATTGGTCGCCACGTTCGAGAACGGAAAGTATAAGGTATTTTTCATTTCATATATTTTTATGCATGTATGTAGGTGTGTGCATGTATATGTTTGGACGAGCGTTTAGTGTTGTGCTTATTCGGCAGCGTGTGTTTTTATAACGCAAGGAACCGTTTCGCTTTTTTGATTTTGAGATCCTTAGGGAGGAAAGTAACGAGAGGCTTGTTCCTTTTATATTTACTTTATATATTAACTATATATATTAACTTATATTTACATTACTATATACATGTGATGGGAGTCCATCGTGTTCTCTGGAACATGTAGCCTCGCGAGTTTGGAAGCGAGCTGGTGCGGGGCGATGGTTGCTTCCGGCTAGCTGACCGGGCTAGTCTGGTCGGCTTCCTGAAAATGGGCCAGATCGGCCTAACTCGCCTCTTGGTTGGCGAGGTCTGAGTTCCTGGTCGGTGATGTTCGGGGTTGCTTGACCTTGATGGCCCGGAGCGTCTCAAAGCATACCGGCGGCGCGGTGCGTTTTATTGGAAAGAAACTTCACTGGACTAGCCTCCAGAGATGGAGAAACTCTCCCTCTGAAGGCCCCTTCTTCACCTGAGGCTTCGGTTGCTTAGCCTCCGGACGAGAGCTTTGCCTCTTACGGTGGCGGTGCTGATGCGGCTTCTGTGAAAGTTTTCCCGAGATCGCCCAGCAGAGTCCGGAGCATAGACTCTCTTGGATTGCTCGTTCGGAGGAATCGAGTTAGATGACGACAAAGTAGTGTCATCCTTGAGCGGTGCTCTTGGCTATGCGGATCAGAGACCACAGCTGTTTCAGGATATAGTGAGTCTTATACTCGGCTAAAAACTCAGTTATATCGCTGAAGTGTGAGCTAGTGCTTAGTGAGTATTAGCGAATGCTAACAAGGGTAAGCGAAAGCTTAGCGAGTGCTAGCGAATTTGGTTTACACCTCCGGGGGTTCCTAGGCCTGTCTGACCATCTATTAATCTTTTAGTGCGAAGATCCGGCAATAAATGGCAATAGGACACGAAGTATGTGTCGATAATTGACTGTGACACGTTTGCGATGACGAATCGCCAAGAAAAAGCGCGTTTGAGACCTAGTTTTGGCTCAATGGTGATCCAACCATAGGTAGGCATTGCTGATCCGTCTGCTACATATAACGTGTATGCTGTAGGTTGCTTGGGATATTTCGTAGCGGAGTATGGGGTATACGCTGACGTCTGATTCCGTATCTACAAGGAATTGCTCCTTGGTGTGCTGGCAAGTGACGAGAAAGCAGCGAGGCACCGAGACTTGTATCACTGGCCGCCATCAGTATTGCCCTTTTCGTTTTCCGGCTGGAAATTGTAAGGCTGTTCACACTTCTTCGCCTTCTTCCCAAATTTTCGATGGTAGAAGCAAAGATTGTCTTGTTTCTTCTTCTCTCTTGACTTGCTTCTTGCTCGGCTTCATGGATGCGGCATCTTCTCGAAACGTCGACTCAATGCTGCAATCTGGTTGGAGAGTTAACATATCTGGTCCGCCATTGTTGAGTGGTCATCAGCTGCAAGGGTCACTTCCGCCACAGTACGAACAGTGACCTCATGAATTCGATCTGCCTGTTCTGTCACGTCTTCTAGACGATCTTGTGTACGCGTTGCCAGGATTGTTTACATCTGCAGAGGTAGATGTCCAAGCCATAAGATGCGTAATAATTGCTCGGAGACCGCGGTTCCAGCTAGGATGCCGAGGTTCCATAGGAATTGAGAAAGCTTTCAGTCTCCGAGTTCTTCATGTTCTAGGAGCTGGCGAATCCTATGCTCCTGTGAGGCTGATAATCGCTGGATCAGGGCAATCTTGATCGTCAGATATTTTTCAGTGGCAGGTGGATTTGTGATTACGTCTTTTACCTCTCGAGCGTACTTCGTGTCTATCTGAGACAGTATATAGGCGTACTTGGTTGCGTCTTGCATAATGCCGCTTAATAGGAATTGACTTTCCAATTGTGCGAACCATAGTTCTGACTCGCTTTCCTAGAACGGCGGGGCTCGTACAGCGACTTTAAGACAAGCCCCTTCTGTTTGGTTTGCATTTGATTCCATGCTGGCTGCTGCTGCAGGGGCTTCCATTGCACGCTCTACTGACATGTCACTGTTCTGCAAGGATCACGTCGGGGTCACCACTTTGGGCGAGCGTTTAGCGCTGTGCTTATTCGACAGTGTGTGTATTTTTATGACGCAAGGAAACGCTTCGCTTTTTTATTTTGAGATCCTTGGGGAGAAAAGTAACGAGAGGCTTGTTCCTTTTAACTTATATTTACATTACTATACAGGGTGATCCGAAATTTCCACATTTGGAGTACAGGACATGATATTTTATGCTAAAATAAACAACTTTTCCTTTAGCAAAATTGCGTCCGACAAGTAGTTTTTGCAGAAGAACGTGTTAAAGTTAACGAATAAGTGCTCTTATCTATGTAACGCTCAGGGCCGGCTTGCACGCCTCATTCGCGTGTATCTAGTCAGTGAGTATTCTAGTATTCATAAATAATATCTTTTAAGACGCTCATACGGTTCTGTTGTGATTAGTTTACGACATTTTAAGACTGTGCTTAAGACAATCTTAAATAATAAGAATCAACTATACACAATACCAGGATTTCACAATTCGCAAAGCATATTACTATTTACATTTGTTTTTATTTTCAGATGATATTGTGCAATCAGACAATTTTTTATTCATTTATTACGTAAGAAATAAAGGCAATACTTATTTTATTAACTTTTCATTACTTAAGCAATACAATATGGAAGAAGGTCAAATCCCGCTATTACCCTACGTCTCCCGAACCTACGTCTCGCCGCACGCCGCCAACAGTTTCTGAATCGACTGGGCTGCGCTGCGGCCTAAGCAGCTGCAACGCTTCTCCAATCATTTACGCCGGCGCACTCCCATTCCTCAGATTTCTGTCATTAATAACTCGATAATTATTGCGAATCTTACAAAATGGTATGGAACTTTTATGTTAGTCTTAACCCAATCTACCTTTACACTTCGGGTTGTAAACTTATAACCCCCCATCCTGTAGAAGGTTTAGATCTGTTCAGGTCGTGGGTATGTCGGAAACTGAGAGAAGATTCAGATCTGTTCAAGTTGCTGGTCTGTCGAGAAGTGAAGTGACCTTCTGGTTTTACTCAAGTCGTCAGCTCGGATGAGAGGGTAGGGTTCGAAGAGTTGTATCAGAAATCTAAATTTTATGCCCAAATATGGTCATGGATCATCACTGTGCTGCGAAGATATTTTAGAGGTGGGGTTTAAGGGTACGTTGCAATATCTCGAAGATAAATATTGTAGGAGATGGGATACATATGGCGATAAGAAGATTCCAAAGTTTATCCGTGTTTCGTTAGGTTTTGTTAGGTTTAATTAGAGTTGGTGTGAACAAAATTTATGAAGGGATGCAAAAAAGGCATAGGTTCTTGAGGGTCAAAGGTTAGTCACGTCATGCAACAATATGCGGGATTGACCAGTCGTCTTCAAAGGAAATTATTGCTCCGAAGAAGGAAGTTATTAAAAGATATTTAGAAAGGAAAACGCCTGGCTGAAATAACTCGGCAAATCTTTCTGACAGAAGAAACAGAAATTCGGCAACTTTGTCGGACCGAAGACCAATTTTACACAACCCTTTTACAGAAAATGCAATAGTTCTCATGGAAAAAATGCGGCAACAACCTTCTAGGAGGGAAAACATCGGTATTTATCAAGTTGCCCAGTGATAATTTAAGGAATAATTGGGTTAGGTTATGATTAAGAAGGATATTTGTGATATTGTAATCGCTGGTAATCGCACTAAGTCCTGGGTGAAAAATAAAATCTGAGTTGTTTTGAGGATTTTTGTTAAAACATTCCCGGAATATTGAGATTTCCGGAGATTCTAGAGCTATCGCGTCCCGTGATAACATGTTTAGTATCAGTGTTTTTCTGACTCGGACTGAAGATCACCAAATATTTTTATTCATACTATTGTGATTAGGTTTTTAATCCTACGGAATTTTCCGGACGTACAGTCGTAAAAGTAATGAAAATAACAGGACTGAAATTAAAATATTCATTCGTCTATTTCTTGTGTTTCATTTTCTGTAGCAATATCTTTGACTAATGATATTTTGACTTAATTAATTACAGGTTATATTGCCAACCATCAAATCCGTATCGCAAGCGAGAATCCACAGTGAGCGAAACAACTACCACGACAGTGATCGGCCCGAATTCCACCACAACATTTTTCGATAAAGCCAAGAAAGTCATTTCGGAGGACCTTAACGAGTAAGACAGGAATTGTGTGAGAGGGAGACAAGTCTTGTCGTCATTGCATCGTTGTATTGATCACCTCATCGATCAACCGCATTTTCGAGAAGATTCCAATAATTTTTATGCCTCCTTATATAAGGTCCTTTCCTAAAGGTATTTTCACTAAAAATCTAAAAAATTTCTAGACCAAATTACGTATCGTATTAGATAAAAATATTATATATTTATTTAAAACTGTCGCTCTCGATAAGTCAATTAAAAGAATATACGAAGTCCCATAAGAAGATTAAAGGCCATCATACACAAACGAACTTAAGCAGTAAGACGTAAGCAGTAAGCAAATCGACCAATCACAATCGAAATTTAAGGACGCCATTTTAAAACTTACGAGAATAATTGACTGTGATTGGTCAGTTTCTTTACTGCTTACGTTTTATTGCTTACGTTCATTTGTGTGTAATGGCCTTTATCGATGAAAGGAATTAGCAAGATTGATCCCACTTATAAATTTCTCCAAAATAGGCTGGCTTTTGATCCAATTTTGGTTTCAAACTTAGATTGATTTAATTTGAATTGTAAGTTAACAGATTTTAGTTACTTTAGTAGCTTAATTTAATAGTGTATAATCGTTGGCTCGCTTTGTTGAGTTTTACGAAGCTTTACAGCATTTATAACTCGGGTAAGAAAAATTACCGTAAATGATCGCAGTTTGAAATTGTACAGACCATTTATACTTTTTGAAAAGATGGTTTATATAAAGCAATCACTGAATCTTGAAGCTTTATAATTATCGAAATTATACTTGAGATTCTTGTATAAAGTTGATAGATAATCATGATTACATAAATAAAGATTTTTCGATCAGTTACGAACTTTTCTTTTATTATGAATATTAAGTAACACTTCTCATCAGTAAAAGACCAAAATCACCGATTAAGGGAACATTGTATCTAAATAAACTGTTGAAAATAGTATAATATGTAATATAACACATCTGAAATAATTAATGATCAATAATCAACATTATCTCAACGATCATTAATAAGTTCTACAATAAAATATTGGTTATTAATTTAGTAGGTATCATTATATGTACATTATATAGAAATTTGCACGGCAAACAACCATTATATCATTAAAATTTTGCTCGTTGTATATGCGTGTGAACTTTGTTATTGTTTGCTTAGTAAAACTTTTCAAATGCAAAGAAACATAAACAAATTATTAGAGGAGAAATAATAAAAATGATAGATAAGTGATGAATATAATACATAACAATATAATTTTGATATGCAGAATGTTCCGCGAAGAAAGTGACAAATTTTTATAATGTGTTTTAGAAGTTGTTCTAACAAGTAAACCGTCGGAACTGTCCTTCACCAATTTGGATGGGTTTTAGATATGTTGTAGAGCAGCAAAAAATAATTAGGTCATATTTTTTTATCTGCATATCTCGACGTTTAGGGGTTGAAAAAATGACGGAGTTTTTCGTTTTTTGGGAATATGTTTTAAACTATGAGATGTACGAAAAAATGATTAGATGAAAGTTTAATAGTATTTTATGCTCTATATAATGGTATATCTAGATTTTCGAAAGATATCAAATTTTTTAATTTATCCCCTCCCTCCATTATAATTTTTGCCAATTTCAAAATTTTTGTAAGGACAAAAATTAAAGAGCTTAAAAAGACAAATTCATCACTCCTTTTAACGATCTCCGTCTCGTTTTATTGCTCTTCCAGTATTCTACGGCACTCCTTTTATATTCAATTGGTAATGCTTCTGTAGAACATAATACTTCTTCCGGTAAATACTCTATTTCTTCATGACTCTGAATAAGTCAACTGCTTCAGCTTCGGAGGTCTCATATGGATCATAAAAATCTAGAGATATTTCTTCCTCTATTTCTAATACTTTTTCATTACTTCTTTTATATTTCTTATCCGGTGGTATATAAGATATTTCTTGTAACATGTGTTCAATTTTCTCTTTTACTTCCCGTTCCTCCAAAGTTATCGGACTCTGAGGAATATTTAATGCAGTAAAAGTCACATACAGTAACATTATTACATTTAATGGTTTAAATGGCGTCATTCTAAAAAAAATTACTAATTAAATATCTGTTCCAAACTATGATTATATAAAACATATTACGTACTTTATATTTAATAAAGCAATCTCTTTATGTTAGTTATATGATACTACTTTCTCTCTTGATAGAAAATATGATTTGAGTCCAAAATAAACCATTGCATCGTGAAAAAGTAATCAATAATTCAACGTCTTGCTAATATCGTATAGACACAAGAAGCAGTCCTACAAAATATGTAATAATGAAAAAGTATTCTAAAATATGAAGCATGAAAATCCAAATATTACATAGGTTGAAAAGAATTGTAGAAATTTGCTTAAGTTTATTAGAATGTAAATAACTTTGTTGAATTGTTGAGTTAATATTGACGCGTTACGTGTTGGATTATTTTATGTGATTATTTTATGACACGCACACCACAGCACAAAAACTGTACATATAAAACTGCACAATAAAACAATTATTTGTTAATTTATAAAATTAGAATAAAAATTAATTTAAAATTATTATAAAATATTTACATGTTTACGAAATCACATTACCAATAGATATAGTGTTACATGACGAACACGCTCGCGATGGATGAGCGGTTCGGACAATGTCGAAGTTTTACGTTTTGAACTGATAATACTCCACATCACGGATGTTTATACAGGGTGGAGGGTTATAAATTTACAACCCGAAGTGTGAAGATAGATTAGGTTAAGACAAACATAAAAGTCAAGTGGGCCGCGCTGCGACTTAAGCAGCTGCAACACTTCTCCAATCATCTATGCTGGCGCGCTCCCACTCCTCAGATTTCTGTTATTAATAACTCGATAATTATTGCGAATCTCGCAAAACGGTATGGGACTTTTATGTTTATCTTAACCCAATCTACTTTCACACTTCAGGTTGTAAACTTATCCTGTATACATGATGGTCTAGGTTCTAAATCTTAATGATGTATTAGTATGTTCTATGAATAAAAAATAAGAAATAAACATTATATTGTTGTGCCCACGCCTTTGGGGAACGTATTGTTCCCACGCTCTTGGAAGAAGACTGTGAAGAAGGCATATAGAGAGTGTTTGACAGCTGTTATCGTTGTCAAGGAGTTTGTTTACTAACAACTGGAATAATAAGAGAGTCGCTCTAGTCCTGTCACGGCGTACGGACATAAAGCGAATTCGTGCGATTATTTTGAGATTGATTAAGATCCGTTTTTCTTGGCTGTAAATAAAGCTTTTCTCGTTTAGTTTATCCCGAGTTATTTCCTTCACGCGCGGGCACAACAATATATACATATGTCCATAGAAGTTTCATTCAAAAGTTATAACAAAAACTAACTCAGACAGTATAAAACCTCCAAAAATCATCCTGGAGACGTTTTTAGGACATTAGGACGTCTTTAAGATGTCCTTAGAACATCCTTTGAAGATCTGTGTTGACTAAGAAAGGAAATTAAAAATATTTCCACTTGTAAACGTTGCTTCATCAGCCCAAAGAATTGTTTATGTAATAAGAAGCAATATACATCAAAATTTAATTCAAAGAATTAATATTGCATTTGCTAAAATAAAACAGGATCAATGTAAAATTCGTGAAGTAATTAATTTCATTTTTCTACGATTTTAATCATATGTTAACAAAAATAGTCAACATTTTGAAAAAGAATACTAATAAAGTTACAACAATAACAATAATAATAATAAAATTATTAAAAGTAGAAGCAGATCTCTTACGCACGTTCGCATATACAGTGCCTATCAAAAGTTCCGGGCCACCTAAATAATTTTTGAATGGTTTGAAATATAGGATTGAAATTTATAGGGATATAATGGGATCACAAAGTCTATTATTTAACCACAAAAACATTCTCCACACCCACACCCCCGGGGGACGGGGGGAGGGGGAGTCAAAAAATCTTAAATGGCATGTGGGGTTGAGTGAGGACTCATTCGAAAGGGTTTTCCGAAACGAAACAACGTGAGGTCGCCGAGGTCTCTACGATTTTTTTCGCAGAGTTGTGATCATTTGAACATTTCTATTGAGATTTTGCGATAGCGAGGACCCACGGCGACAACAGAAGGAAGATAAGGGCCAGAGCACAGACTTCTGCATAACACATAATACACAACGCATAAGAGAATTAACCAGTCAGAGTTCTTCATTTCTGTCCTGAGGAGGGAAATGAAGAAAACTAATTGGTTTATTCTTTTATGTGTTATGTATTATGTGTTATGCAAAAGCCTGTGTTCTTGCCCTAAGGCTTCACGCGGGTACGCGCGATCCTATATGTGTGTGTGTGTGTGTGCGTGTGTGTGCGTGTGTGCGTGTCCAGCCAACCAAGGCAAAACCGCTAGCGTGTCCGGCCAACTAAGGCAAAACCGAGATGGGAACACTGGTGTATGTGAAGGAATAAAAACACTAATTATTTTATCAAATGTTCAAATTGATGTCCTTTGACAACTTGGCATGTTCTAAGTGAACGTAAAACGTATCGATAACATTAGTTAAAAAATCGGGTGTGATTGAATGTGAAACGTCCACTATTTTTTCTCGTAGCTTTTCTAAATTTTCAGACCTAGTCTCATAGACCTTTGTTTTCAAATATCCCCAGTAAAAGAAGTTTAATGGGGTCAGATCTGGTGATCTCGGTGGCCATTCTATTGTGTCTCTTCTACCAATCCATCGATCAGTAAAAACATCATTGATAATATTTCGAGTTTCCAGAGAAAAATTAGCCGGAGCCCCATCCTGGTGAAACCAAACATTGTGGAAAGCTTCTCCAGCAATATCCTGAATAGCTAGTATCACTTGGTTTCTTAGCAAATTGGAATAATTTTGAGAATTTATGTTTCCTTCAATAAAAAACGGTCCTATAATACGATTAAGCATTATTCCGGCCCAAACGTTAACCTTCTGAGGATACTGCGTATGATTGTCTCTCATTCAATGCGGATTTTTATCTGCCCAATACCTCATATTTTGTCGATTTACAGAACCGTTTGATTCAATGTTGCTTCGTCAGAAAAACAGATCCAGTTGAAAAATTGACGATTATCAGCAAGTCGTGTTATCATTGTGTCGCAAAATTTCACTCTTCTGTCATAATCGTCTTCGGATAGCTCCTGGACTAGATGTATTTTGTAAGGATGATACTGATGTTTCAATATATATCTCATTTTTTTTTTAATTAATGACCATATTGTATTATTATATATGGATGGATTCGGCATCAAATGCTCTTTAATTTTTGTCCTCATGAAATATTTTAATTTTGCAAAATTAAATGGATAGGAGGGGGTTAAAAATTTTGACACTTTTGAAAAATCTGAATATACTGTTGCAAATAGTATAAAGTACTGTAAAATTTTTGTAGAAAACATTTTTTCATATACGTCGTACTTTAGAAGATATTCACAAAAAATGAAGATGTTAGTTTTTTTAGGGATTTTTTCACCCTTTAAACTTTAAGATACGCCGATAAAAAAAATACATGATAATTTTTGTTGTTCTACAAATATCCAAAGCCCGTCAAAATCGGTTAGGGACAGTTCCGACGGTTTCCTTATAAGAAGTACTTGAATATTGCAGTTAAAACTAAAAGAATTTATAAATAGAAAGGGGAGAAATATTGGTAAATTTTATTTTAAAAATCGCTTTTAAGCTTATTGGACTTTAGAGTTTAGGGTTTAACATTCAATTAAACTATCAGACCACTATCTCCAAATTTTTAAATATAAAATTTTTTCTATAACCCATCATTTTAAGATTTCATGTTCAAAAATCGACGTTCCGTAACAAATTAGATAATAATAACTTCAAACAACATTTTGGGTTTGTTGGAAGGAATTAAGCAAAAAACAGAACAAAATCGTTTTATTTTGAGATATAGATTCTAAATTTGTAGTAAAAAATAGGGATTTCTATTTAAAAAATTTAATTTGGATTCTATTGGGCCCAACATCAATCCTTGACTAAAAATCTAATAAGATCGTCTGTTGGCCTCTTTTAAACTTTTATCTGAAATATTTTTCTTTAAAAAAAACAAGGTATTCCAGAATAATTTTTACAGAACTCATGGAGACATAGACCGGATTAAGAGAAACATAAAAATCTCATACCGTTTTGCGATATTCGCAGTAATTATCGAATTATTAATTACAGAAATCTGTCGTAGTCGTAAGAACGGCGTAAAACACAAACACCTTGTTGCCCTTCCCTTCGTCATGCACCAACAACAGTTGCTAGATCGACGAGCCGTGGCCTGAGAAGCTGCAACACTTCTTCAACTACCCATCTCAGTGCGCGCCCACTCTTCAGATTTCTATCAATAACTCGATATTTATTGCGAGTATCGCAAAACAGTATAGGACTTTTATGTTTGTCTTAACTTGCTCTGTCTCCACGAGTTCTATAAAATTTGTTCTGGGATACTATACAGGAACTCTATAGAGGGTGTCTAAGAAATTTTGGACCAACCAATTTGCACCGGTAGAACAGGTAAAATTGAACAATAAAGTCATATAAAATTTTCCAAGAATCGTAATAGTTGTTGAGTTATTAATTAAAACCTCTGAGCCGCACGAGAAACGGTAGGCCGGACTCGACAGAAGTATGAAGACAATAGACAAGACAAACTTCTTCTGACTTACTTCTGAATACTCATAGCAAAGACAATCAGCTAATTACATGAGGCGGGTCAACACACAAGATCCTTTTCTCGTTTTCAACGGCAAGATGCACTAATACACCAGCTGTGTTGTCTATAATTATGCATTAAACATTCCAATCCATATTCTAGACTTTCTTTCATTACTAAAAGTAACTCTAAAAGTGACTACACCAAAAAAGTGACAACCAATCATGAAGCTTATAAGCCATTTTCATGGTCATTTTTAACGATAAAAGAGAGTTGAGAATATGAGCCTCAGTCTCACAAATCAAACAATTTCACGCGACTGAAGACGTGTCCGTCGTATCATTGTCGTAGACGTCGATCATAAACAAAAGATGATTACAAACAGAAGATGATATATATATACGGGGTGATCTGAAATTCCCGCATTCGAAGTACGAGACATGATATTTTATGCTAAAACAAACAACTTTTTCCTTTAACAAAATTGCGTCCGACAGTAGTCCGAAGTAACTTTTGCAGAAGAGCGTGTTAAAGTTAACGAATAAGCGCTCTTGTCCATGTAACGCTTAGGACCGGCGCGCGCGCCTCACTCGCCTCAGTGACTAATATTCATAAGTAATGTCTTTTAAGACGCTCATACGACTCTGTTGTGATTAGTTTACGACATTTTAAGACTGTGTTTAAGACAATTTTAAACAATAAGAATCAACTATAAATAATACCGGGATTTCACAACTCGCAAAGCATATTATTATTTACATTTGTTTTTATTTTCAGATGATATTGTGCAATCAGACAATTTTTTTATTCATTTATTATGTAAGAAATAAAGGCAATATTATTTTATTAACTTTTCATTATTTAAGCAATATATGTACGGAAGTACGGAAGAAGGTCAAATCCTGGTATTTTTTATAGTTGATTCTTATTATTTAAGATTGTCTTAAGTACAGTTTTAAGATGTCGTAAACTAATCACAACAGAGCCATATGAGTGTCTTAAGTGACATTACTTATGAATACTAGTCACTGACTAGGTACACGCGAGTGAGGCGCGCGCGCCAGTCCTGAGCGCTACATAGACAAGAGCGCTTATTCATTAACTTTAACACGTTCTCCTGCAAAAACTACTTGTCGGACGCAATGTTGCTACAGGAAAAAGTTGTTTGTTTTAGCATAAAATATCATGTCCTGTATTCCGAATGCGGGAATTTCGGATCACCCTATATATCCGACGGACACGTCTTCAGCGTGAAATTGATACGCGTTGTGCCCCACCGCGACAAAAAAATGAAATTTACTTCAGAGAAGTACACCAATATGATTATTGCCTACGAGCTAGCGGGCGAAAATGAGCGCGCCGCAGTTCGCATCCATGCGGAACGATTTTCCGAACGTGCAAAACATCCATCAAGAAAAGTGATTTTATGTGCAGTGCAAAAGTTACGCGCGACTGAGTGTTTAACACAGCTATAGAGCACAGCTGGTGTGTTAGTGCATCTTGCCGTTGAAGACGAGGAAAGGAAAGATCTTATGTGTTGAGCCGTATCATGTAATCAATTGATTGTCTTTGTTACAAATATTCAGAAGTAAATCATCTGTCCTGTTTATTGTCATTATACTTCTGTTCAGTCTCGCCTACCATTTCCCGTGTGCTCATTGGCCAAACATTTTAATTAATAATTCAATAACTATTATGATCCTTGGAAAATTTTATATGACTTTATTGTCCAATTTCATCTGTTCTACCGGTACAAATTGGTTGATCCAAACTTTCTCAGACTATATATTGTCCTATATATTGTCCGAGAAATGTTTAGGTCGTCATTTAAGATGGGACATCCTATATACATACATATCACGTATTCCTCTTCTCCCCGCCAAATACATATATGTCACGCGTGCATCACACGCATACAACACAATGTGTCCATCACAACATACGACAAAGATTGGAAGTGTATGGATAAAATGAATAAAAATTCTTTATTATTTTCCGAAAAACTATGCACAATTAAAAAAATATTAACAAATTAACGCGTACGATGCAGTAGGACGGCGTATTCGCAAAGGAAATAACTTACCGTACGATTGTCTCTTAGCAACGTTCAATATCGAATACTTTGATAAATAATTTTCTCTACTCGTACCTTTTCTTTGTCGTTTACTGTTATCTGATACTGACTGCTAAGAAACGCGCTAAGATCGCGCAGTCAACAGTTTTTCATGCGTTCGCGTCGTCTCACAGCATCGTACGCGTTGATTCATTAATATTTTTTCACTAATAACTCGAAATTTTACGAGCTTCAGAAAATGGTAGAGGACTTTTCTCAATTTGATCTGTCTTGTTCACATACGAGCTTTGGTGTATATTACAACGAACACCCTATATATAGCTATATATTGGGTGATCCGAAATTCTCGCATTTGGAATACAGGACATGATGCTAAAACAAACAACTTTTTCCTTTAGCAAAATTGCGTCCGACAAGTAGTTTTTGCAGGAGAGCGTGTAAAATTTAACGAATAAGCGCTCTTGCTATGTAACGCTCAGGGCCGGCGCGCGCGCCTCACTCGCGTGTACCTAGTCCGTGATTAGTAATCATAAGTAATGTCTTTTAAGACGCTCATACGGTTCTCTTGAGATTAGTTTACGACATTTTAAGACTGTGCTTAAGACAATTTTAAATAATAAGAATCAATTATGAACAATAACTGGATTTGACCTGCTTTTATATTTGTATTGCTTAAATAATGAAAAGTTAATAAAATAAGTACTGTCTTTATTTTTTACGTAATAAATGAATAAAATATTGTCTGATTGCACAATATTATCTGAAAATAAAGACAAATGTAAATAGTAATATGTATATTTTGCGGGCTGTGAGCGTTCTATTATTCCAAATATTGCACAATTACGTGTTAATAATTAAATAGTTAATTTTTTAATTAAATTTAAATTTAATTAAATTTAAATTAAATTTAAAGAATAATTTACTGTTCAAGCGTATACATAGGAGTATACATATTTGTAACAGTGATTACAAGTAAAATATTTGAATTAACATCTTTTAAGAGCTCTCTTTTTATTTCTTTATAATAGAAAATACAAAGAACTTATTTAAAATTCAAATTGTGTGATATACTCACGTCACGGTCTACATTTACTTATTATTGCTTATGCACGTTAGCCTTTCAATTCATACTTTCCTTACATGTTTTGATTATTGCGAGGAATATTGCTATAGCCTCAATAGTCAAGTTGGTTAAGAAAATAAATCATTAAAGCTATAGCAATATAGCAATAATTGAAACATGTAAGGAAAGTACATAATGAAAGGCTAACGTGCATGAGCAATAATAAATAAATATAGACCGTGACGTGAGTATATCACACAATTTGAATTTTAAATAAGTTCTTTGTATTTTCTATTGTAAAGAAATAAAAAGAGAGTTCTTAAAAGACGTTAATTCAAATATTTTACTTATAATCACTGTTACAAATATATATACTCCTATGTATACGCTTAATCAGTAAATTATTCTTTAAATTTAATGATACTATTTAATTATCACATAATTGTGCAATATTTGGAATAATAGAACGCTCACAGCTCGCAAAACATATTACTATTTATATTTATTTTTATTTTCAGATAATATTGTGCAATCAGACAATATTTTATTCATTTATTACGTAAAAAAAATAAAGGCAGTACTTATTTTATTAACTTTTCATTATTTAAGCAATACAAATATGAAAGCAGGTCAAATCCCGGTATTGTTCATAATTGATTCTTATTATTTAAAATTGTCTTAAGTACAGTCTTAAAATGTTGTAAACTAATCACAAGAGGACCGTATGAGCGTCTTAAAAGACACTACTTATGATTACTAATCACGGACTAGGTACACGCGAGTGAGGCGCACGCGCCGGCCTTGAGCGTTACATAGCAAGAGCGCTTATTCGTTAAATTTAACACGCTCTTCTGCAAAAACTATTTGTCGGACGCAATTTTGCTAAAGGAAAAGTTGTTTGTTTTAGCATAAAGTATCATGTCCTGTATTCCGAATGCGGGAATTTCGGATCACCCAGTATAAGTGAAAATTAAGATATAAGTCCTATTGTTGGTACAACTATATTTCGCTGTTCTATATTTCTATATTTCTGCTTCGCTACATATATCTTTAGACAATGTAATATTTAATGTTAACGTATAAAAATCACGACATCCTTTTATTAGAAATGATAGTTCCTCATTCTCTAGTTCTTAATTATATATTTTACACGTGTATACAGTGAAAACAGTCGTGACTTGTGCAATCGTCATTTTAATAATGACATTTCGCAGATGTATTCTACCATGTACAAATAAAACAAACTAAACTGCTTCCTGCTCGATTATAAAAATTGTACCAAAATTATTCTCGTGCAAATGTTGATGTTCCAGAGCATCATTATTTTCAACGTAATAGTAAATGTATAACATTACAGAGCAAATTTATCGTATTTGATTGTAAATTACAGTTACCTGATCTCCTATGTTTAAATTTAGAATACTAAGATAGCGTAAAGAAATGTATGCGCCAAATATATACATTATGAACATGTGTTAAGTTAGAAAAAGATGTGAAAAGAAATTTTTTTCGTTGCTAGATAAAATATCACAAAAAAATGTTTGAAATATTACACGAAATGTTATATTAAAGGTTATATAATTCATTTTTAGATGCAATATTAATTCTCAATAATACAATTTTAACAATATTTGACATTATGCATGGCAATGGAAAAGATTAATGGAAGCATTTCCTTAGATGTTGATATATCTCTCAAGATATACGCGTTGATATTTACGTATCATTAATATTAAAAATAATGAACAGTATTTTAAGGTTAAGGCTTTCGGATGCTCGTTGCAACTATATTGGATAGTAACGTCAAAAATAAGAAAAAATTGAAAATTCTTGCCACTTATAAGTAAAGAGAAGTTTGTATGAAAATTTAAAAGAATGTTTCAAATTGCTAGAGAATATTTACAAAATATATCCCTGAATATTATGCTTCTCCTTTCATAATCAATCAACAATCATAAAATGATTATATCCCAGGCAGGACAAAAAATTATAACGACGTCAAAATTATGAGAACTCATTTCTTCATCACAATTCGGTTATTTTCTCGTCATTTTGATTTGGCGCGAGGCACTACCGTGTCTCTTGATGCCATCATTATTTTATGTTCTACTTGAGAAAAAATGATTATATCCCAGGCAGGATAGAAAATCATAATGACGTCAAAATTATGAGAACTTATTTCTTCATCACAATTCGGTTATTTTCTCGTCATTTTGATTTGGTGCGAGGCACTACCGTGTCTCTTGATGCCATCATTATTTTATGTTCTACTTGAGAAAAAATGATTATATCCCAGGCAGGATAGAAAATCATAATGACGTCAAAATTATGAGAACTCATTTCTTCATCACAATTCGGTTATTTTCTTGTCATTTTGATGTCATCATTATTTTATGTTCTACTTGAGAATATGAGAACTAGTCATGCACGATCCATATGATCAATCTCATATTATAGTTATTTTACGACTAATTGATTTTCAAAAGAAAAGCATAGTGTTAGGAACATTTTACGAGTATGTTCTAAGCATCTAAAGTATTCTCTTTCATACAAGTATATTTTTTTTCACTTGAAAATAGTGCACAAGAATTTTGAACATGCTTTTTTTCGCTTCTTACGTCATCAATCAAAAATTCTTTGGCAGAGGACTAGGAGCCTTAAGTCGTTAATTTTAATGAACTCTTTTCGTGCAATGTATTATATGTATATTTTATAGTTATATTTTATAGTATATATGTATAGTTTAGTAGAATAAGTGAGAAAGAGAGAGAGAGAGAGAGAGAGAGAGAGAGAGAGAGAGAGAGAGAGAGAGAGAGAGAGAGAGAGAGAGAGAGAGAGAGAGAGAGAGAGAGAGAGAGATAGAGAGAGAGAGAGAGAGAGAGAGAGAGAGAGAGAGAGAGAGAGAGAAAGAGAGAGAGAATTACTAAATAGATATAAATTTCTATTATGGAGTCACATCATTGCGATGTAACATCAAGCAACAAATCAAGAAGGTTGAACATATCTTTCCATGTGATATTCATCAATTTATGCAAAAAAACGAATAATTAAAAACAAAACGAAATGCAAAACAATATCACTTTAATAATTAAGATATTTTAACGTGTTGCTTTTTCTCTTTTTTATATAAAAATGATATTTGCGTATATTCTTATATACGACATTAATAATATTAAAGACGGTGAAAATATTTGTAAAAAAAACAAGCCTTCTTAATATTAAATAACGAGAAAATATTGAAGTAGCAACAAAGCTAAAACAGTTTTTCTTTTTTTTTAATGTAGACAATTGTAATTACTTTTAGATCAACTCAATACAGTTAACATTAATACAAAAATAAACTGATTTATATACAGCAACACTGAAACCATCAAAATAAATCATACATGCATAATGTAAATAAAGAATCGTTACTTTTAGGTAAACCTTGTTTGTATCAATATTGATACCAAAAATACTATGTATAAATCTGATCTTAATATTAATATCGAAGTAAATCTTCTGAATAATACCAAATTTATGTATATCATGTCAAACCGTTATTATATCTGTACATAAAAGGTGAAACACGTAGTGTCTCAACATATTAATTTCTTTTTATATATTTATTTAAAAAAAGCTTTGAGTAAAAAATGCTAAATTTTACGGGAAATATATTTTTTCGGTGATATTAATAGTTTTTCCATAAAGGCATATTTGAAATTGATTATATTATTGTTGACTAAACCTTGATCTTCTCTCATAATATTTACAACAAAGATTGCGGCTAATTCAATGATATACAGGACTATTCGTTTATCTTTACGACGAAAAATTATCTCTGCTGCTTTTAATAATAAAATAAAATGTTTTAGGATGGCATTTTTCAATTCAAACAATATATATATATATATATATATATATATATATATATAATTGTGTGTGTGTGTGAGTGTGCGTGTGTGTGTAACTGAAATTTTTTTTTAATTATCTTGAAGATATTCTATTAAACGTGAAATGTACTCTTTCGAATTGAATATTCCACCTTGAAATATTTAACCCTATTTTCAGAAGTAATGGAGACATATTTTATATAGTAGAAATAAACGAACTATATAACATAGTGATGATTTTATGACGTTAATATAAAGTTTTATATAATTACATTATAATAAATTAATTTTAAGTTTATTACACAACGCCCAATATTTCTATATTTTTGTAAGCATATATTAACAAAAAAAATACGTTCAGAAATAAGATCAATTGATGACATGCCTCACCCTATACATGCATACATGTGATACATCTGCGATATATAGATAATGTAAATTGTAGGTATAGTACAGATAATTTTAGACATTAGCAAATTTTCCCAGTACTTATAAAAAAAATGTTTAAATAATTCGTGCAATTGACACAGTATCAAAGATTGATCTTATATTTTATATTTTACAATTTCACTTCTATTATTTAAAGTAATATGCAACACTAACAAATTAAGAGAAATGATAGACAGCGAGATATGCTATGTTTCAATGCTTCTCGTCTAGGGCTATAAAAATATGAATCAAATTTAAATGACACGCAATAGCTGCTTATTTTGGCGTAAGCAGATCACATGGAATGTAATGTCAGAAAATCATATTGTCTAGAGTTAAAAAACGAATTATATCAACGGATTCTTACGTGTATACGAATTTCTTACATTTATCTAATAGCTTCACCATGCTACATTGACAACTGTGTACTATCCCATATTGTTATTGTGTGTCTATATAGTTTATCCTTTTTTTTAATATAAGAACTAACAATACTTTGTACAAGTTTTATGATACAAATATATTAAGATTATTCGGTTCATGTATTGTGTGTTACATAATTTAGAGTTATTATACGCCTCAATTTTTCTTGTACAAGGCAATGTCTTCCTTCTTTTATAACGTTAAGAATTTCTTCAGGTTTTATTTTGTCTTCTTACGTTCTTTATTGAGAGAAATTTAAATTTACACGTATACGTGTCTCCACTGGCAAATGTATTTTTTATTTCTATTCATTTCGATGGTACCAACCGTGAAGTATCCTCATGGTTTTGATATTTTGGTTTGCCATGAGTAAAAGGCAGATATTTGTACTTAACCATATGCTGCAAATAAAAGTCAAATTCATTAAAATTATTTGATTCACACTAAAGATAAATTAAAAATTAGTTTTAATAATATTATTATAGCAGTTAATGAAATTTAAGTCATAGTATATATTATTTAATATCTTTCGTCTATTTGTTTTTGTATCTTCAACACAATGTCAAAGTCTTTATATGTAGTTCTTTAATAAAATTACTGTATTTTATGATATAACAAAAATAAGTAAAAATATCTTACCACTATCTGTCGTTTCATTGTAATGATGAATAGCATTATGAAATACAGCACGAGTATCGGCCAGAATACTGGTACGTTAAAACAGTCAAATAACGTGCATATCATAGCAACAACTGTAGATTTCATCATTGAGTACCAAAATTTGAATTCAGGTAATCTTCTGATGAATGGTCTAAACTCCTCGTTAGATCTTGTAGGTAATTCGGGACCTTCTCCATCTATAATTATTGATCATTGGAAGTACATAACATTAAATTTTTTAATTAAGACATTTATATGTATATATATATATATATATATATATATATATATAAACTTTTTCCATAAATGGATAATTTTCAATTTATAATTCAATTTTATAATTTCTAATTTATTAATTTAATCAATTTAACTTTATAAATCAACTTTTTTTTACATAGTTTGATAATTATATAGAAATCTAATAAAATACCATCAAAATCCATGGCAGGATCAATTTTTGGTGTGAGGAATGCTATGAATAAATTGAGGTGATAAATTCCTAATGCATATGTCACGACATACCATCCCTGAAAATGTAAAAATGTTTCTGTAGCATCAAAAAATAGTTATAAAGAATAAAGTTTTAAACTTCTTATCAGGAAGATATCATACTTGTGAGATAAATATACGTAGAAAAAAAAGGGCTAATAGAAATATAGCAAATATCCATCTTGACATTATATGAGGTGTCCATAGATCCAAGTATCTTTGATATATCTGTAATATAAAAATATTTCATGATTTATTTATTATTTATATATATTTATTTATCAGATAAATGTAACATTCATATTTACCTAGAATTTGGAAATTTAAAATTAGAAATATAATGTATTAATTAATTGCATAAAATAATAGATCATGAGATATAATTTATATATATACCATAAGTTCTTTGTCAGAATATAATTTTAAATTGCAATTATATTTTGATAATTTTTAATAATATATTTTAAGTAAAGTAAAAAAATCATGTATAATATATAGAATATGAAATATTAAATAGATGATTTATTAACCTGTGATACTCTTGTTATCCCTTGACTAAAAACATTCCGTCTGGATGGACCACTCAAATCTTCATCTTGCATCATTTTCTTTTACTGTAACCAGAAGATACTTTTGCTGTCGATATCAGTCAGGTAATTTTTACATCTACATTTTTTGATACTGCTTAAAATAATCAAATACTCAGATAATACCTGAGTATCTGTGTAAAATATCTTTATAAGAATGATTTCCTTAAGGATGATGAGAAAAATAAAATGAAAAAAAATACCCTTTCAACATAATACCCTGTCAATATAATATTAAAACATATTTTATATATATACAAAACTTACATAAATAAATGTTAAAAAATTTATTAAAAGACATCTATTTCTAGTTTGTTTTTCGGGTTAAAAAATTAAGCTGTATCTCGTAGTCAATTATTACAATCACATCCCTTGCGAATTCAAGGTTACGGTTAAAAGAATCTAGTAACAAATTTAACCATAAAAAAGATATATGCAAGTGGAGCCACGATAGAAAATAGAGAGAAAGGTACTTAATCAGTTCATTAAAAGTCTAACACGTTATTCGTGATGTGTCTCAAAAAAAAGCAACGTTATCATCGACTACTTTAACCAACACAGCACGCTCAGCTGTACTGTAATCACAACCTAACCTCCCGACTTATATTAGTGAGGATAAATAGAATAATTCGCTTAGATAAAAACATAAAACTATTTACCTGTTTTATTCGCCGTCTTTTCCTCTCTTCGCACCACACGCCTCACCCAGTACTTTGTTAAAAAAATATAACACGTCACAACATCAATGACATACTATGATTAGAATTTCTACAGCATTTACGAGGCGCTTTGATCTTCCCCTCTCTCTTTTTCTTCCCTCAATCTCTCACTACCCCTCTCTCTCATTCTCTCTCTCTTTCTCAATCCTAGAGGCGCTGTGATCGTAGCTATTAAAGTGTAAAGGCTCGTCTACAATAGCTGTAAGAGTAAAGCTAAGACTCCATGCATGCGGTGAGCTCCGGCAAACGGCTGCGGTGACCAATCAGGAGACAGACGCATGCCGGAGCTTGCCGCAACCGGACTTGCGCTTCCCTCCTGATTGGTCATCGCAGCATTTGCCGCAGCTCACCGCATGCATGGAGTCTTAGTTTAAAGCCAGCGGCACACAGTGCTTGTTTTCATACTGGATTGCTTGCTGGAAGAAAATACTGCATTCTGATTGGTACATTTCCGAAGATGGATGAAAATGCATCAATCAAAACGTAGTATTTTCATCTAGCAAGCAATCCAGCACGAAAACAAGCACCGTGTGCCGCTTTAAGGCTGTAAGGCTGTAACGTAAGCTGTCAGCGAATGAAAATATTTCATTTCGTATCTTGCAACCTTATAGCCTTAGGGTGCGTTCCGATTCACGCATATGCGCGCATTTATCTCTTGAGCCAGCGGCATACGGTGCTTGTTTTCGTGCTGGATTGCTTGCTGGATGAAAATATTGTGTTCTGATTGGTATATTTCCGAAGATAGATGGAAATGCACCAATCAGAATGCAATATTTTCATCCAGCAAGCAATCAAGCACCGTATGCCGCTGGCTTTACCAGAGAGGAACGTGTGAGCGGCCAACACGGTGTTTTCGACGACACCGACATTCCGCACGGGGAAAGGGCGCATCAAAATGGATGCAGATGGCGATCTGCATCCATTTTGAGAGGGGAATTACGATGCTACATCAAGCTAAGACTCCATGCATGCGGTGAGCAGCGGCAAATGCTGCGATGACCAATCAGGAGGGAGGCGCAAGTCTGGTTGCGGCAAGCTCCGGCATGCGTCTGTCTCCTGATTGGTCACCGCAGCCGTTGCTCACCGCATGCATGGAGTCTTAGCTTCACTTTCAGATTTCGGCGGTAAAACCTGTATGTGGTGACAGTCTGTGCTACATCTATTTTTAAGCGGTTTATGTCCGTGCTACAACCATAATAGCGTACTTGACAAGCGCGGTCTCGCACATTGTTACGCGTTTATAACATGAATAAACATGTTAACATGTGCAAAAACAAAAGAATTGACATTGTGTATGATTAATATCATGAAGATCATACGAAGTAATTAGCTGCCAACCCGAAGTGTGAAGGTAGATTGGGTTGAGACAAACATAAAAGTCCCATACCATTTTGCGAGATTCGCAATAATTATCGAGTTATTAATGGTTGCGTTCAGAAAACAAAGCGCTCATTGAGCGCTTAGTAACTATTGGTCCTTACTGTTAAATCCTTACATTCAGACCAATAACGTTGACAAATTACTCAAACGTTGTGTAACCGTTGTGTTTTCTGAACGCAGCCAATGACAGAGATCTGGGTATCTATTATGGAACTCGTCAGAATTGATTCCAATCGGAATAATTCCGTTTCCCCTAGAAAAGACAATAGAAATCTAGGAAATAACGGAATAAATTCGATCGGAATCAATTTCGACGAGTTCCATAATAGGTACCCTGAGGAGTAAAAGCGCGCCGATATAGATGATTCGAAAAGCGTTGCAACTGCTCGGGGCAGCGATCATGAATCCTTTCCCTAGCGTGAACTAATAAAAAGTGAAAGACTTCTGTGAATCAGTGAAAAATGAAAAATTTTATATGAATTTGTGAAAATCGAAACATTTCACACGACAATTGAGTCGTTCAACATGGCAGTTGCGCGTTCTGGATAATTCAATGAATACCAAAGAAATCAAAATGATCAAAATAATAATGTCCGTGTAGTCCGAAGGATATTACGTGACACGCAAAATCCGTTTGATATAATATCCAAAGAAAATGTTTCAAAATATGTATGTACAGGTAATATAAACCTTATGCACCGACGAGATATACTACAAAGACTGATGGCCTTACAGGATTTAGCGTACCAGAGAAATTTCTCTGGTGAGGCACCCGGACGAAAGAGACCGTCTCGCATTTAGCGCAGTAAAATTTAATGGGAACTAATACTTTTCAATCCTTTTCTTCGGACCAAAAAGATTCAGAATTCAGACATATTCAAAATGTCAATACTTTTTAATACGTTTCAATTCGACATTTTATACAGGGAAGCAGGACGAAGGGAATGGGATGCGGGCAACGATACATCATGCGTCTCCAGACGTGTCAAATCGTTTATTATAGAGGAGACTTTGATACGGCAACATGTATTCGAATATTTAATCGTCCCATGGACCACTTATATATAATAAAAAAAAAATTAACGCGGACAAATGAACGATTCGTATCAATTTTTCCTTTTCTTATAGAGCAATGAAAGAGTAAATCAGTATCGAAAATCGAATACCGATTAATACCATAAATCAGTGTCAGAAAATGACAATATGTCCAATGACAATATGTTCTCATTTTTCAGGTAGTTATCGCTGTAATTTACCCAACAAATTAACTCGGTTAAACATACGATTCGTACCAATTTTTCTTCCCTTATAAAGAAATGAGAGAATCAATCAGTACCGAAAATCGAAGGCCGATCAATACTTAATTTATTCATCAAATTAACGCGGATTAATGGACGATTCGTATTAATTTTCTGTATTCTTATAGAGAAATGAAAGAGTAAATCAGTATCGAAAATCGAATATCGATCAATAGCGTAAATCAGTGTCAGAAAATTGTCCAAGTGCAATGACAAGTTGTTTTCATCTTGCAGGTACTTACCCCACTAATTTACTCAACAAATTAAGTCGGATAAAAGAACGGATCGTATCAATTTTTGTTCTGTTATAAAGAAATTAGAGAATCAGTCAGTACCGAGAATTGAAGATCGATCAACATTTAATTTATTCATCAAATTAACACGGATGAATGAACGATTCGTATGAATTTTTTTTTTCTTATAGAGAAATGAAAGAGTAAATCAGTACCGAAAATCGAATATCGATCAATAGCGTAAATCAGTGTTAGAAAATTGTCCAAGTGCAATGACAATTTGTTCTCATTTTTCAGGTACTTACGCCTCTAATCTTATTCAACAAATTAACTCGAATAAACGAACGATCCGTATCAATTTTTTTTGTCTTATAAAAAAATGAGAAAATAAATCAGTGCCGAAAACCGAAGACTGATCAATATCATAAATCAATGTCAAGAAAATTGTCCAAGTGCAATGACAAGTTGTTTTCATCTTGCAGGTACTTACCCCACTAATTTACTCAACAAATTAAGTCGGATAAAAGAACGATTCGTATCAATTTTTATTCTCTTATAAAGAAATTAGAGAATAAGTCAGTACCGAAAACTGAAGATCGATCAATATTTAATTCATTCATCAAATTAACGCGGATAAGTGAACGATTCGTATGAATTTTTTTTTTCTTATAGAGAAATGAAAGAGTAAATCAGTACCGAAAATCGAATATCGATCAATAGCGTAAATCAGTGTTAGAAAATCGTCCAAGTGCAATGACAATTTGTTCTCATTTTTCAGGTATTTACCCCTCTATTTTACTCAACAAATTAACTCGGATAAACGAACGATCCGTATCAATTTTTTTTGTCTTATAAAAAAATGAGAAAATAAATCAGTGCCGAAAACCGAAGACTGATCAATATCATAAATCAATGTCAAGAAAATTGTCCAAGTGCAATGACAAGTTGTTTTCATCTTGCAGGTACTTACCCCACTAATTTACTCAACAAATTAAGTCGGATAAAAGAACGATTCGTATCAATTTTTATTCTCTTATAAAGAAATTAGAGAATAAGTCAGTACCGAAAACTGAAGATCGATCAATATTTAATTCATTCATCAAATTAACGCGGATAAGTGAACGATTCGTATGAATTTTTTTTTTCTTATAGAGAAATGAAAGAGTAAATCAGTACCGAAAATCGAATATCGATCAATAGCGTAAATCAGTGTTAGAAAATCGTCCAAGTGCAATGACAATTTGTTCTCATTTTTCAGGTATTTACCCCTCTATTTTACTCAACAAATTAACTCGGATAAACGAACGATCCGTATCAATTTTTTTTGTCTTATAAAATAATGAGAAAATAAATCAATACCGAAAACCGAAGACAGATCAATACCATAAATCAATGTCAAGAAAATTGTCCAAGTGCAATGACAAGTTGTTTTCATCTTGCAGGTACTTACCCCACTAATTTACTCAACAAATTAAGTCGGATAAAAGAACGATTCGTATCAATTTTTATTCTCTTATAAAGAAATTAGAGAATAAGTCAGTACCGAAAACTGAAGATCGATCAATATTTAATTCATTCATCAAATTAACGCGGATAAGTGAACGATTCGTATGAATTTTTTTTTTCTTATAGAGAAATGAAAGAGTAAATCAGTACCGAAAATCGAATATCGATCAATAGCGTAAATCAGTGTTAGAAAATTGTCCAAGTGCAATGACAATTTGTTCTCATTTTTCAGGTATTTATCCCTCTATTTCACTCAACAAATTACCTCGAATAAACGAATGATTCGTATCAATTTTCCTTGTCTCATAAAGAAATGAGAGAATAAATCAGTACCGAAAATTGAAGACCGATCAATATTTAATTTATTCATCAAATTAACGCGGATAAATGAACGAGTCGTATCAAATTTTTTTCTTGTAGAAAAATGAAAGAGTAAATCAGTACCTAAAATCGAATATCGATCAATACCATAAATCAGTGTCAAAAAATTGTCCAAGTGCAATGACAATTTGTTCTCACTTTTCAGGTACTTACCCCTCTAATCTTATTCAACAAATTAACTCGGATAAACGAACGATCCGTATCAATTTTTTTTGTCTTATAAAAAAATGAGAAAATAAATCAGTACCGAAAACCGAAGACAGATCAATACCATAAATCAATGTCAAGATAATTGTCCAAGTGCAATGACAAGTTGTTTTAATCTTGCAGGTACTTACCCCACTAATTTACTCAACAAATTAAGTCGGATAAAAGAACGAATCGTATCAATTTTTGTTCTGTTATAAAGAAATTAGAGAATCAATCAATACTGAAAATTGAAGACCGATCAATATTTAATTTATTCATCAAATTAACGCGGATAAATGAACGATTCGTATGAATTTTTTTTTTCTTATAGAGAAATGAAAGAGTAAATCTGTACCGAAAATCGAATATCGATCAATAGCGTAAATCAGTGTTAGAAAATCGTCCAAGTGCAATGACAATTTGTTCTCATTTTTCAGGTATTTACCCCTCTATTTTACTCAACAAATTAACTCGGATAAACGAACGATCCGTATCAATTTTTTTTGTCTTATAAAATAATGAGAAAATAAATCAATACCGAAAACCGAAGACAGATCAATACCATAAATCAATGTCAAGAAAATTGTCCAAGTGCAATGACAATTTGTTCTCATTTTTCAGGTACTTACCCCACTAATTTACTCAACAAATTAAGTCGGATAAAAGAACGATTCATATCAATTTTTATTCTCTTATAAAGAAATTAGAGAATCAATCAGTATCGATAATTGAAGACCGATCAATATTTCATTTATTCAACAAATTAACGCGGATAAATGAACAATTCGTATGAATTTTTTTTTCTTATAGAGAAATGAAAGAGTAAATCAGTACCGAAAATCGAATATCGATCAATAGCGTAAATCAGTGTTAGAAAATTGTCCAAGTGCAATGACAATTTGTCCTCATTTTTCAGGTATTTATCCTTCTATTTTACTCAACAAATTAACTCGAATAAACGAATGATTCGTATCAATTTTTCTTGTCTTATAAAGAAATGAGAGAATAAATCAGTACCGAAAATTGAAGACCGATCAACATTTAATTTATTCATCAAATTAACGCGGATAAATGAACGATTCGTATGAATTTTTTTTTTCTTATAGAGAAATGAAAGAGTAAATCAGTACCGAAAATCGAATATCGATCAATACCAGAAATCAGTGTCAGAAGATTGTCCAAGTGCAATGACAATTCGTTCTCATTTTTCAGGTACTTACTTCTACAAGTTAGGATTTGATAAAAAAAGTCTTTCCCGAGTCGAAATATTAATTCTACATTCATCCTGCAAATTGCATCCAATTTGAAAAATCAATGCAGAATATCTAGATGCGCAATAGTGAACAAGTTTTGTCCTACCTGAACGTTACATCTGGCTACTCTCGCAGTCTCGCCCATGATGAGTCTTCAACAGCGACGTATTCCGCAGTTATTTAATACTCGTTTGACTCGATAATGTATATGTACTTAATCCTTATATTCTTAATTTAAATGAACAACTTTTGTTGATGTTGATTATATATTCGCTTAACAGCGCAAGAAAGAGAACAAAGATAAAAACGTAAATAGAACTGCCTTTGAAAAACGTAAATAGAACTGCGCGTGAGATAAATATATAAGGATTAAATAATCATATAAGAATTAGAGGAAATGGGAGATGGAAAACACTTTTTATTCTCATCATTCTTAAAGTTCTTTTTCCTTTTTTCTTCTCTTGTTTTTCTTTTCTTTTTTCTAATGAGAATGATGAGAATTGTAGCTCTCAAAAGAGCTGAAGCTGCAAAGGCAAAGACAACGGTTATGTCTAATAATGCTGTTTCACTAATAGAGATTTTAATTCAGATTCAATACAATACAATAAGATTCAATACAGTACAATAAGAAAGATAAACAAGAATGAGAAACGGATATTCGAGCAGATTCTAAACGAAAACAGCAATCTGAGCATTATTAGACGAATAAAAATCAACACTTGTAAAATTTATATCAGATTCTAAGAACATTATTCATAGTTTTCTAAATTATGTGCAACTTTTTATTGAAAACATAATTAAAAATTTGTATTTATAAACCTTGGCTTGCCTCAGCAACCTTGCTTGAATAGACATTCATATTTTATGAGAAAAGAATAGTAGAACTCATGTTACGTGAAATTAGGTTAACGAATAATCAAATCTCAAGCTATTTTATCATTTTTCAGATGAGAAACTATGAATGCTGATCTAATTTCGACTCGGGTATGTCCTTACTTCGAGTAAGGTCAGTTAAAATCAGAAAAATCCTGCATAATAATAATGACTCAAGGTACCTCAAATACCATATACGATGTACCGCTGTCCACGTCTCTCGGCGCGCTCCAAGTCCTCTCTCCATCCTGACTTCTCGATCCGACATCCTTCTTCTGGTTACTCCGTCGCAGCACCCCCGGATACTCCATCGTAGCACTGGCGACGACACTGATTCTAGCTCTAACACTCGCGCAAGTAAGATTCGGACAAAGAAACACGTATTAACCGACACTCGTACTCTGCGTCGCGGTATGCGCGTCGTTCGTCGGCCCGAGGCGCAATGTCCTTTCCGCAATCACGGAGTCATATACAAGGGTACGAAACCAAACAATCGGGAAGGCACGGTTACCCCCCACCAGTCGCTGACCTTGCCGATCAGTGTTGATGCCTGCGTCGTCCGTTAGCTGAAAATGAAAACAACTCGTGTTTTCAAAGTATGCCTGTGAGAGACTCGCTTCAAACTTTACAATACTTATATTTACGTTTGTTCCAAGAATTATATTACGTCGAATTCAAACTGTCTCTATTGACATGACATACACGAGATCTGCGATCGCATCATTGATCTTTCTTTGGACAAGAAAATCCTTAGAGGAACGCTCTTCGAGAATATCACATTTTATGTTTCAGGTGTCTTGCAGATTATCAAATCCGATGTAACAGATCAGGGAAAGTATGAATGCGTCGCCATGAATAACACCGTGGGCACGGAGTACTCCAAGTCATTCACGTTATACGTGAAACGTACGTAAAAACTTATGTACACATATATACAATAAAAAATAATTTGTATTTGATACTTCTAAGAATAACACAATACGTGTTGCGCTTGTACTTGGCGCCTTTTTTTTACCTTTTTATTTAAAAAGGTAAGTTTTATATAATATTAAATATACGTACGTTTCACGTATAACGTGAATGACTTGGAGTACTCCGTGCCCACGGTGTTATTCATGGCGACGCATTCATACTTTCCCTGATCTGTTACATCGGATTTGATAATCTGCAAGACACCTGAAACATAAAATGTGATATTGTCGAAGAGCGTTCCTCTAAGGATTTTCTTGTCCAAAGAAAGATCAATGATGCGATCGCAGATCTCGTGTATGTCATGTCAATAGAGACAGTTTGAATTCGACGTAATATAATTCTTGGAACAAACGTAAATATAAGTATTGTAAAGTTTGAAGCGAGTCTCTCACAGGCATACTTTGAAAACACGAGTTGTTTTCATTTTCAGCTAACGGACGACGCAGGCATCAACACTGATCGGCAAGGTCAGCGACTGGTGGGGGGTAACCGTGCCTTCCCGATTGTTTGGTTTCGTACCCTTGTATATGACTCCGTGATTGCGGAAAGGACATTGCGCCTCGGGCCGACGAACGACGCGCATACCGCGACGCAGAGTACGAGTGTCGGTTAATACGTGTTTCTTTGTCCGAATCTTACTTGCGCGAGTGTTAGAGCTAGAATCAGTGTCGTCGCCAGTGCTACGATGGAGTATCCGGGGGTGCTGCGACGGAGTAACCAGAAGAAGGATGTCGGATCGAGAAGTCAGGATGGAGAGAGGACTTGGAGCGCGCCGAGAGACGTGGACAGCGGTACATCGTATATGGTATTTGAGGTACCTTGAGTCATTATTATTATGCAGGATTTTTCTGATTTTAACTGACCTTACTCGAAGTAAGGACATACCCGAGTCGAAATTAGATCAGCATTCATAGTTTCTCATCTGAAAAATGATAAAATAGCTTGAGATTTGATTATTCGTTAACCTAATTTCACGTAACATGAGTTCTACTATTCTTTTCTCATAAAATATGAATGTCTATTCAAGCAAGGTTGCTGAGGCAAGCCAAGGTTTATAAATACAAATTTTTAATTATGTTTTCAATAAAAAGTTGCACATAATTTAGAAAACTATGAATAATGTTCTTAGAATCTGATATAAATTTTACAAGTGTTGATTTTTATTCGTCTAATAATGCTCAGATTGCTGTTTTCGTTTAGAATCTGCTCGAATATCCGTTTCTCATTCTTGTTTATCTTTCTTATTGTACTGTATTGAATCTTATTGTATTGTATTGAATCTGAATTAAAATCTCTATTAGTGAAACAGCATTATTAGACATAACCGTTGTCTTTGCCTTTGCAGCTTCAGCTCTTTTGAGAGCTACAATTCTCATCATTCTCATTAGAAAAAAGAAAAGAAAAACAAGAGAAGAAAAAAGGAAAAAGAACTTTAAGAATGATGAGAATAAAAAGTGTTTTCCATCTCCCATTTCCTCTAATTCTTATATGATTATTTAATCCTTATATATTTATCTCACGCGCAGTTCTATTTACGTTTTTCAAAGGCAGTTCTATTTACGTTTTTATCTTTGTTCTCTTTCTTGCGCTGTTAAGCGAATATATAATCAACATCAACAAAAGTTGTTCATTTAAATTAAGAATATAAGGATTAAGTACATATACATTATCGAGTCAAACGAGTATTAAATAACTGCGGAATACGTCGCTGTTGAAGACTCATCATAGGCGCGACTGCGAGAGTAGCCAGATGTAACGTTCAGGTAGGACAAAGCTTGTTCACTATTGCGCATCTAGATATTCTGCATTGATTTTTCAAATTGGATGCAATTTGCAGGATGAATGTAGAATTAATATTTCGACTCGGGAAAGACTTTTTTTATCAAATCCTAACTTGTAGAAGTAAGTACCTGAAAAATGAGAACGAATTGTCATTGCACTTGGACAATCTTCTGACACTGATTTCTCGTATTGATCGATATTCGATTTTCGGTACTGATTTACTCTTTCATTTCTCTACAAGAAAAAAAAAATTGATACGACTCGTTCATTTATCCGCGTTAATTTAACGAATAAATTAAATATTGATCGGTCTTCAATTTTCGGTACTGATTTATTCTCTCATTTCTTTATAAGACAAGGAAAATTCATACGAATCATTCGTTTATTCGAGTTAATTTGTTGAGTAAAATAGAGGGATAAATACCTGAAAAATGAGAACAAATTGTCATTGCACTTGGACAATTTTCTAACACTGATTTACGCTATTGATCGATATTCGATTTTCGGTACTAATTTACTCTTTCATTTCTCTATAAGAAAAAAAAATTCATACGAATTGTTCATTTATCCGCGTTAATTTGTTGAATAAATGAAATATTGATCGGTCTTCAATTATCGATAGTGATTGATTCTCTAATTTCTTTATAAGAGAATAAAAATTGATATGAATCGTTCTTTTATCCGACTTAATTTGTTGAGTAAATTAGTGGGGTAAGTACCTGAAACATGAGAACAAATTGTCATTGCACTTGGACAATTTTCTTGACATTGATTTATGGTATTGATCAGTCTTCGGTTTTCGGTATTGATTTATTTTCTCATTATTTTATAAGACAAAAAAAATTGATACGGATCGTTCGTTTATCCGAGTTAATTTGTTGAGTAAAATAGAGGGGTAAATACCTGAAAAATGAGAACAAATTGTCATTGCACTTGGACAATTTTCTAACACTGATTTACGCTATTGATCGATATTCGATTTTCGGTACAGATTTACTCTTTCATTTCTCTATAAGAAAAAAAAAATTCATACGAATCGTTCATTTATCCGCGTTAATTTGATGAATAAATTAAATATTGATCGGTCTTCTATTTTCGATACTGATTGATTCTCTAATTTCTTTATAAGAGAATAAAAATTGATACGAATCCTTCTTTTATCCGACTTAATTTGTTGAGTAAATTAGTGGGGTAAGTACCTGAAAAATGAGAACAAATAGTCATTGCACTTGGACAATTTTCTAACACTGATTTACGCTATTGATCGATATTCGATTTTCGGTACTGATTTACTCTTTCATTTCTCTATAAGAAAAAAAAAATTCATACGAATCGTTCATTTATCCGCGTTAATTTGATGAATGAATTAAATATTGATCGGTCTTCAGTTTTCGGTACTGACTGATTCTCTAATTTCTTTATAAGAGAATAAAAATTGATACGAATCGTTCTTTTATCCGACATATTTTGTTGTGTAAATTAGTGGGGTAAGTACCTGCAAGATGAAAACAACTTGTCATTGCACTTGGACAATTTTCTTGACATTGATTTATGATATTGATCAGTCTTCGGTTTTCGGCACTGATTTATTTTCTCATTTTTTTATAAGACAAAAAAAATTGATACGGATCGTTCGTTTATCCGAGTTTGTTGAATAAGATTAGAGGGGTAAGTACCTGAAAAATGAGAACAAATTGTCATTGCACTTGGACAATTTTCTAACACTGATTTACGCTATTGATCGATATTCGATTTTCGGTACTGGTTTACTCTTTCATTTCTCTATAAGAAAAAAAAATTCATACGAATAGTTCATTCATCCGCGTTAATTTGATGAATAAATTAAATGTTGATCGATCTTCAATTTTCGGTACTGATTGATTCTCTAATTTCTTTATAAGGGAATAAAAATTGATACGAATCGTTCTTTTATCCGACTTAATTTGTTGTAAATTAGTGGGGTAAGTACCTGCAAGATGAAAACAACTTGTCATTGCACTTGGACAATTTTCTGACACTGATTTACGCTATTGATCGATATTCGATTTTCGGTACAGATTTACTCTTTCATTTCTCTATAAGAAAACAGAAAATTAATACGAATCGTCCATTAATCCGCGTTAATTTGATGAATAAATTAAGTATTGATCGGCCTTCGATTTTCGGTACTGATTGATTCTCTCATTTCTTTATAAGGGAAGAAAAATTGGTACGAATCGTATGTTTAACCGAGTTAATTTGTTGGGTAAATTACAGCGATAACTACCTGAAAAATGAGAACATATTGTCATTGGACATATTGTCATTTTCTGACACTGATTTATGGTATTAATCGGTATTCGATTTTCGGTACAGATTTACTCTTTCATTTCTCTATAAGAAAAAAAAAATTCATACGAATCGTTCATTTATCCGCGTTAATTTGATGAATAAATTAAATATTGATCGGTCTTCAATTTTCAGTATTGATTGATTCTCTAATTTCTTTATAACAGAACAAAAATTGATACGATCCGTTCTTTTATCCGACTTAATTTGTTGAGTAAATTAGTGGGGTAAGTACCTGCAAGATTAAAACAACTTGTCATTGCACTTGGACAATTATCTTGACATTGATTTATGGTATTGATCTGTCTTCGGTTTTCGGTACTGATTTATTCTCTCATTTCTTTATGAGACAAGGAAAATTGATACGAATCATTCGTTTATTCGAGGTAATTTGTTGAATAAGATTAGAGGGGTAAGTACCTGAAAAGTGAGAACAAATTGTCATTGCACTTGGACAATTTTTTGACACTGATTTATGGTATTGATCGATATTCGATTTTCGGTACTGATTTACTCTTTCATTTCTCTATAAGAAAAAAAAAATTCATACGAATCGTTCATTCATCCGTGTTAATTTGATGAATAAATTAAATGTTGATCGATCTTCAATTCTCGGTACTGACTGATTCTCTAATTTCTTTATAAGGGAATAAAAATTGATACGAATCGTTCTTTTATCCGACTTAATTTGTTGAGTAAATTAGTGGGGTAAGTACCTGAAAAATGAGAACAAATTGTCATTGCACTTGGACAATTTTCTAACACTGATTTACGCTATTGATCGATATTCGATTTTCGGTACTGGTTTACTCTTTCATTTCTCTATAAGAAAAAAAAATTCATACGAATAGTTCATTCATCCGCGTTAATTTGATGAATAAATTAAATGTTGATCGATCTTCAATTTTCGGTACTGATTGATTCTCTAATTTCTTTATAAGGGAATAAAAATTGATACGAATCGTTCTTTTATCCGACTTAATTTGTTGTAAATTAGTGGGGTAAGTACCTGCAAGATGAAAACAACTTGTCATTGCACTTGGACAATTTTCTGACACTGATTTACGCTATTGATCGATATTCGATTTTCGGTACAGATTTACTCTTTCATTTCTCTATAAGAAAACAGAAAATTAATACGAATCGTCCATTAATCCGCGTTAATTTGATGAATAAATTAAGTATTGATCGGCCTTCGATTTTCGGTACTGATTGATTCTCTCATTTCTTTATAAGGGAAGAAAAATTGGTACGAATCGTATGTTTAACCGAGTTAATTTGTTGGGTAAATTACAGCGATAACTACCTGAAAAATGAGAACATATTGTCATTGGACATATTGTCATTTTCTGACACTGATTTATGGTATTAATCGGTATTCGATTTTCGATACTGATTTACTCTTTCATTGCTCTATAAGAAAAGGAAAAATTGAAACGAATCGTTCATTTGTCCGCGTTAATTTTTTTTTTATTATATATAAGTGGTCCATGGGACGATTAAATATTCGAATACATGTTGCCGTATCAAAGTCTCCTCTATAATAAACGATTTGACACGTCTGGAGACGCATGATGTATCGTTGCCCGCATCCCATTCCCTTCGTCCTGCTTCCCTGTATAAAATGTCGAATTGAAACGTATTAAAAAGTATTGACATTTTGAATATGTCTGAATTCTGAATCTTTTTGGTCCGAAGAAAAGGATTGAAAAGTATTAGTTCCCATTAAATTTTACTGCGCTAAATGCGAGACGGTCTCTTTCGTCCGGGTGCCTCACCAGAGAAATTTCTCTGGTACGCTAAATCCTGTAAGGCCATCAGTCTTTGTAGTATATCTCGTCGGTGCATAAGGTTTATATTACCTGTACATACATATTTTGAAACATTTTCTTTGGATATTATATCAAACGGATTTTGCGTGTCACGTAATATCCTTCGGACTACACGGACATTATTATTTTGATCATTTTGATTTCTTTGGTATTCATTGAATTATCCAGAACGCGCAACTGCCATGTTGAACGACTCAATTGTCGTGTGAAATGTTTCGATTTTCACAAATTCATATAAAATTTTTCACTGATTCACAGAAGTCTTTCACTTCTTATTAGTTCACGCTAGGGAAAAGATTCATGATCGCTGCCCCGATCAGCTTCAAAGCTTTTCGAATCATCTATATCGGCGCGCTTTTACTCCTCAGATTTCTGTCATTAATAACTTGATAATTATTGCGAATCTCGCAAAATGATATAGGACTTTTATGTTTGCCTTGACCCAATCTACCCTCACACTTCGGGTTGGCAGCTAATTACCGGACGCTTCGTATGATCTTCATGATATTAATCATACACAATGTCAATTCTTTTTTTTTTTTGCACATGTTAACATGTTAATTCATGTTATAAACGCGTAACAATGTGCAAGACCGTGCTTGTCAAGTACGCTTTATGGTTGTAGCACGAACGTAAACCGCCTAAAAATGGATGTAGCACGGACTGCCACCACATACAGGTTTTACCGCCGAAACCTGAAAGTGGATGTGGCATTGTAGTTCCCCTTTAAAAATGGATGCAGATGGCGCCATTTTTCCCAGTGCGGAAAGTCGGTATCGTCGAAAACACCGTGTTGGCCGCTCTCACATTCCTCTCTGCTTGTACCTAATGGTACAAGCTGGTGGTCTCTCAAAGTCAAAGGTTGCTACCCTTTAAGACCTGCTGTCCATGTATGCCTCCATCGTTGCCCCTCCTTATCCGCGGCCTCTCTAGTTTTGCTACCCTGGGTCAAAGCCGCGGGGCAGTATCAGCACCGCGCACAGTCTGCTACCTTACGCCGTCATTTGGAAATAACTCTGCAATGTTAGAATAACAGAGCATACTTAAAATCGCAAAATTTCAATTTATAGTTTCTTCCAAATGCTTGAGTGTTGCATCGTCTCCGGTTAACAGTAACTTTTGCTAGACCTATACTACATTTCTGCCAAAACTCATCAAAATCAGTGACCCCAAGTTTGGCAGCAGCCCTTGTCAGATTATAGCCCAGAAAGAATAAAGCCAGCGGCACACGATGCTTGTTTTCGTGCTGGATTGCTTGCTGGATGAAAATACTGCGTTCTGATTGGTGCATTTCCATCCATCTTCGGAATTGTACCAATCAGAACGCAGTATTTTCATCCAGTAAGCAATCCAGTCCGAAAACAAGCACCGTGTGCCGCTGGTTTTAGTCTCGCTCGCATTGCTGAGCGAGAACGAGAGCAAGAAAGAGGGAAAGATATTCTCGCTCGCGTTGCTGAGCGAACACGAGAGAAAAAGGGAATGATATCTCTCTGTCGCTCGGCGCACCGACGATTGCCGAGCGCGTGGTCCACACGAATAGATTGAGCCGGCTATGGGTGCGTGCGTGGTGGGGGAAATCAGAAAAGAGTCGTGGACATTGGCATCGTACAGTTCATGTGCACGGTTGTGCAGAAGGCACCTCACACTGGGCACGGCTAAAAGCGGCCAGTGACCTCTCTCTTTCTTCTCTCTGATTCATGTATCATATGAATTTATAAATTCATATAATATATAAGTATAATTCTTTCAGTAAAAAATAAAATATATAGCATACGTTAGCTTTCTGTTATATATACACACAAGACGATTGGCTTCTGCTCACTCCTGTCACTAAAGGCTCGTCTGCAATAGCTGTAAGAGTAAAGCTGTAAGGCTGTAACGTAAGCTGTCAGCGAATGAAAATATTTCATTTCGTAACTTGCAACCTTACAGCCTTAAGCCAGCGGCACACGGTGCTTGTTTCGTGCTGGATTGCTTGCTGGATGAAAATACTGCGTTTTGATTGGTACATTTCCGAAGATGGATGTAAATGCACCAATCCGAACGCAGTATTTTCATCCAGCAAGCAATCCAGCACGAAAACAAGCATCGTGTGCCGTTGGTTTTACAGCTATTGTAGACGAGCCTTAAAGTGTCGTCTACAATGGCAGTAAACAGTAAGGCCTGGTCTACAATACGTGTCGTAAGTTGTAAGCCGTAAGAATTGGCGAATCACAGTCGATTATTACAAAAATAATCGGCTATAATTGGTCAATTCTTACGGCTTACAACTTACGACACGTATTGTAGAATGACCTTAAAACGTGGTCTACAATGGCAGTAAGCAGTAAGAAGTAAGCGTAAGTGGTAAGAAATAAACCAATCACAGTCGATTATGAAAAAAATAATCAACTGTAGTTGGTCCATTTCTTAAGGCCCATCTACAATGGCTGCAAGAATAAGGTTCTAAGCGTAAGCAGTAAGAAATGGACCAACCATAATCGATTATTCTTATAATAATCTATTGTGGTTGGTCTATTTCTTACTGCTTACGCTTAGAACCTTATTCTTGCAGCCATTGTAAATGGGCCTTTACTGTTTACGCTTAAGCCCGTTGCACAATACCAGGCAGCAGGCAATAAGAATAAAAATAGGCCAATCATAATAGATTATTCTTGTAATAGTCGATTGTGATTGGTCTATTTTTATTCTTATTGCCTGTTGCCTGGCATTGTGCAAGGGGCCTTACTTCTTACTGGTTACGACCATTGTAGACCACGCTTATGAAGGCCCATCTACAATGGCTGCAAGAATAAGGTTCTAAGCGTAAGCAGTAAGAAATAGATCAACCACAATCGATTATTATAAGAATAATCGATTAGACCTGATCTACAATACGTGTCGTAAGTTGTAAGCCGTAAGAATTGGCGAATCACAGTCGATTATTACAAAAATAATCAGCTATAATTGGTCAGTTCTTACGGCTTATAGCTTACAACACCTATTGTAGACCAGGCCTTATGGTTGGTCCATTTCTTAAGGTCATTCTATAATACGTGTCGTAAGTTGTAAGCGGTAAGAATTGACCAATTATAGCCGATTATTTTTGTAATAATCGACTGTGATTCGCCAATTCTTACGGCTTACAACTTACGATACGTATTGTAGAATGACCTTTACTGCTTACGCTTACAACCTTATTCTTGCAGCCATTGTAGATAGGTCTTTAGACAGCAAGGGAGTAGGATTAGGAGCAGCCATGAATTATAATAGTTATAGATGGGAGTGTGTACTGCTCTCTCCAGATCTAGATCTCACTCGCTCCACTCTCGTTATCGTAAGCACCCAAAGATTTTCACACAATATCGCATACGGTATTTTTTCAAAAATTTAAGTCAAGAGGACTTGATCGATTAGATTAACTTAATGCATACTAAAGCGCTAAAGTATACATGTAATAAAACATTTTGTTTTAAGCTAATATATCAAAACTATAACATGTCGCGTAGCTGTATATTCTTGTCTTCTCATATTCTTATATTCTTATCTTCTTCATGTTAAACACTCGATTGGTCCATTTGCCGATATATCGCTTGATACAGTTACGAAGTTCGTTCGAAAGAAGCTTTTAATCCCTACCCGAACTTATCTTGTCGCGTAAGCAAAGGAACGTTCTCCGAAATCAAGATCTCACTAGTGTAGTTGTGCGTGTGCCCGTAGCTGTGTGCGTCGGCTATTCTCATAGCTACGGGGTGCCTTGAACCTCGTTTGTATTTCAATGAAGCGGATCTGTGCACCGAGATGATTTTTTTATACGAATCTTCGCGCAACGACAATTATTACTTCGAACGTCCGTCATGCAGGTTTATTATGTAAAACGACTTGTCTGGTCAATGATTTACGTCGATTTTATTTAAACATGTCTGTATAAAACATTACTCTAAGTTGTGATTAATTGATGTCTTAAATTTCATATTTCCGTATGTAATCGTTAATCCCTGATTAATTGGCGCACTTATTTAGTTGCCTAATAATCGCTTAATATTTATAAAATTGTAACATAAGAGCTTAATTGCTCGTACATCCATATTGGATACGAAGGAATTGTACATAATATACCGATTTTAATCGAATTTCACGTGCTCCTGGGAGCCTGTTTCTCTTTAATTAATGCTTCCGGCACGCAATAACATGTTTCTTGTTTGCGTGACCGTGGGACTTGTTTTCTTAGCGTCGAAGTATCGTAACAATGTGCTTCGTAGCGTTAAGCATCTGTGTAAAAATATCGCGAGCCGAGATAATCATAGGAATAATAATAATGATGATACTGTAATTGCTAAATATGATAACAACAATAATTATAAAGATACCAATAACAATGAAAATTGTAAAAATGATAACGGTAATTATGCTAATATCAATAACGACAAAGAAAAAGAATTTAAAATTACACTAGACAAGATTATTCTGGCGGACTCTCTAGAGAAGTGCGATTACGCCGTCCAACGTATTCGCTGGTAAGTGTAAGCGAAAATTATTCAAATACAAGTACAATTCCAAAAAGTAACTATTTTGTAATATTATTTCTAATTATTAGAGCAGATTTATCTGTACTCTCGTAACTTTCTATTATATGATGAATATATGGCTGTTCCTGGAAGCATTATTGTTTACATTTCTTCTAAGAAGGAATCTATTGAATACCTTAGAGATTCTCTTCTTGTGTATAGTAAACATGTGTAGAATGTGTCCTTGGAATTCTCTAGAATTTCTAAATCTATCTACTTATGTTTCTGATAGAACTTACCCAGACAGCATTAATGTCCAAAACTGGGATATAAGACATCTTTCAGACGTCTTTAAGATGTCTAGACATAAGATGTCTTTAAGATGTCTTATGTCCCAGTTTTGGATATTGTGCTGTCTGGGTAGATATTTATTACATAAAAGAATTTTTCTCTTTTCTTCTTCCTTTCTTTCTCTCAATTCATTATCTCCTCATAATCCATAAAATATTTTTCCTCTATGTTACAAAAAATGAATTTTGTTAATATTAAATAAAAATGATTGATCAAATTTCTATATCTTTCAGTTTTCAGCTTTATTTCTCATTGTTGCTTATGTCAAAAAAATCATATTTATATAATATCTCTAAAAGATATCTTAACATAATAATTTAATTACTTAATAAGTATTTAATATTTATAAAATTGTTATATAAGAAGACTGTCTTTTGCATTAATAAGATGTAAATCAAAAGCAAAGTATTCATACATAACATAATATATAAATAAAATATAAATAGAAAACAAAGTACTTATATACATAATGCTGGTTTTGATTAATTTTTAATTTAATTTAATTTAATTTTTCTTTCTAGTGATCTGTCTGAAGGCGTATTGGGTTTTGATTGTGAATGGGTCAATGAAGGACCTGTTTCTCTATTACAATTAGCTACTTTCAATGGAGTATGTGCTTTGTTTCGCATTGGAAAGATCGGATATATTCCAGATAAACTCAAAGTATGGCTTCGAGTTTCCAAAATAAATGCAATTATTATTCAGGCACTATAATAAGATCAATTTTATCAATTAACAAATTTTTTCCTTTTTCTCAGGAATTATTGTCGAATAAGCGTATTCTTAAAGTTGGAGTTGCTTCATTTGAAGATGGACAAAAGATATTAAAGGATCATGGGTGTCAAGTTAGCGGAACCCTCGATATAAGAACTTTGGCTGAAAGCATCCAATTGCCAAGTTTAAAGAGCTTAGCGGCAATGAGTTTAGAATATCTTGGTCTTGAAATGGACAAAATAATAGAACTGAGGTGTGGCGACTGGGAGGCTAGCACCCTGACTGACGAACAAGTGACTTATGCTGCTTGTGACGCAATTGCATCCATTTTCATTTACCAAAAAGTAAAGCAAATGCAATCCAAGATAATTTTCTTTTCATTCATATGTACATATATAATAATTGCTAATCTTTTCCTGCAGATAATGCAGAAAATGCGGAAAGCTAAACAGAAGCTTACATTATGGCGGAAATTTACTATTTACTTATCTAATAAATTCAGCAGTGATGTAAACACACGAATTCATGGTGTACCTGCTGGAATAGTTGATACGAGGTACGAACATTTATGAGTCGTAGTTAGTACATTTGAATTTTTATATGGAATTTCACATATTTTGAATATAATATATAATAGAGTCCCCCGTATCGGGGTGATACGTTCCAAAATCTACTACAGATTCTCACAGCCACAGATAAACAGCAACATCTATATATAAATCATATTTTATCTAGATATATACCTAAAATAAATTTTAATTGATAAATTGGGGCACGCAATAAAACATTTCAACATTAAATAATAGTAAAATATATGCTGTATTATATACTTGTATTATTAAATTTATGAATTATTCATTTCTGGAATTTTCCATTTAATATTTTCGGGTCACGATAAATTACAAACAACTGAAATCACGGAAATCAAATCTACAAATATGGCGGTTTTATTATATATACATGTATATGGTGCAAGAAATATATAGGGTGTCCCAAAAGTAACGGACCACCCTAATAACTCTTCAGTATTGAAGTTTCAAGGAAAATGATCTGAATAAAAGTTATAGGGATTTAAGTGAGCTACCCTGACTTTGACTTGATAATGACCTTGACTTTCACCTTGACCTCTATTTTCAAGGTTATTTGAAGGTCAACTTGCATTTTTTAATGGGAACCCTTATTTTTTATTAAACTTCTTTTTCTACTAGTTAATTTGAACAACTTTTGTTTAAAACATTTTTCTATTCGTCTAATATTTTTTTTTAAATATTTGAGGAAAACTTGATAACTTTTTCAATATTTAACTTACGATATCTCGCTAACTATTTGTCGGAAGAAAAAGTGGTACTACTTTCTTGCTTTATTTAGTCTCAAGAATATATTGTTACAATAGCGCCCTGATTTTTGTTAATTTTATGATTTTGAAATTCAAAAACCAGTAAGTTAACAAAAGTCAGGGCGCTATTGTAACAATATATTCTTGAGACTAAATAAAGCAAGAAAGTCTAGTATTACTTTTTCTTCCGACAAATAGCGAGATAACGTATGTTAAATATTGAAAAAGTTCTCAAGATTTCCTCAAATATCTCAAAAAATATTAGACAAATAAAAAAATGTTTTAGACAAAAGTTGTTCAAATTAATTAGTAGAAAAAAACAGTGTAATAAAAAATAAGAGTTCCCATTTAAAAAACGCAAGTTGACCTTCAAATGACTTTGAAAATAAAGGTCAAAGTCAAGGTCATCATAAGGTAGCTCACTTAAACCCCTACAACTTTTGTTCAGATCATTTTCCTTGAAACTTCAATACTGAAGAGTTATTAGGGTGGTCCGTTACTTTTGGGACACCCTATATTTATATATAAGCTTGTGTCTGTTTAAGGTTCAAGGCTCATCGATCAAGTATAAACAGTATCAATAATGCTAATAATAATTTGAGTATGACTAAAATATTAGATAGAAGCACTAGTGCCGAACGCAAAAATACAATACCTACAAGGAATAAGCCATTATATCATAATTGTTATTTACAAGCACCTGATGGAGAGATATTGTGTACATGCGATCGTAAAAAAGCAGAATGGTACATCGGAAAAGGATTGGGAGAACTTGTTCAGACAGATCCTTACACAGTGAAATTGAACTTTGAGCCTTCTGGTCGTGCATTAGGCGAAGTCGGGCAATATTACACTCAAGTAAAAGTCAATCAATGTGTAGTCTGTGGATGCACTGAAAAGTTTATCAGAAAAAACGTCGTACCACGAGAATATCGCAAATATTTCCCACGTAAGCGTTTTTTCCCTTTATCTATTCATTCTTTATTTTTATTAAGAAAAAGTATCAAGAACTGATATTTTAAACTATTAAAAGTATCGAGATATTGTGTAATATATAAAAGTTAAAATTGTTGGATCTTTTTCAGTGGTGATGAAAGCACATCAATCTCACGATGTGCTGCTATTATGTCCATCCTGCCATGAAATTAGCAATAATAATGATCTACAGCTCAGAAGAAAGTTGGCAGAGATGTGCGACGCACCTTTAATCGGGCCACTAACACACATGCGAGATAAATATATGAGCAATTTTCGAAAGCTTCAGTCGGCCGTTAAGGTATTGAAACAAGGGTTATCGATACCTCAGCGACGACGTGAGGAGCTTGAGATTTATATAATGGAGCATACAGGGCAGAAGGAGATCAGTCCGACTATGCTCGATGCCCTGCATGAAAGATTAAAAACCGTATCGATTCAACAAGCGATTTCTAATCAATTCAAATACCAACCGCATGGCTTAAAGGTATTCGCTTTATATAAAAGTCACATATTATGAATAACTTAAATGTAAAATTGTTATATTATTTATTTGACTCACTTCGATAGGTGGTACAGTATTTCCAAAGACAAGAAGGCGGACTAGTTGAGCTAGAACGTATGTGGAGAGAGCATTTTCTTACCACTATGAAACCAAAATACTTACCAAATTTATGGTCTGTACGTCACAATCAAGAACGATTGATCATGCGCCAAGCGCAAAATCGTATTGAACCACAAGATGCAAAGATTGCTGGACTAATGAAGTAGCAGTGTAGTTTAAAAATTATACCTGTAAGGACTCGTATAAGAGCGAGAACTTCAAAGAAGACTATTATACTAATCAATATATGTTTGAATATATATATATATAGATATGAACTTTCTTTTTATATATTTTTCTCTCTTATGCTCATTTTTGCTAATCTATTCCCAAGCAATGTGATGCAAGTTTCAAATTCATAAATCACTTTTTTAATCCAAACTAAGTTTGTCATAGAACTTATATATCACTTCTCAGCAATTTGGACTAACTTATATTTAAGATATTTTATATCTTGTTTTACTCAAACTATATTTTTAAATCTCTTCCAACCCTTTTGTAGTTTTAAAATAGTGAAACTATTTATTAATTACAGCAAAGAATACTCCAACTATTGTAATAACAAATTTTTTTCAAATAAATATTTAATTCTTGCATCAGAAAACATTTCTAGAACTAATAATTAGTTTGACATGTTCAAGATCATGTTAACATAAATTTATACATTTAATAAAAAACTCTGTTAACTGTATTAACAAACTTCTAATTTATGTCAGAATGTTTGTTACTTTTTATTAATTATGCTATATGCATTATGTACAGATCTCTAAAAAAAATTAAGTAAATTTAAACTAGAAGACAAGTCTTATAGCTGCTTGGAAACTTCCTGACTATTCGCCGACGACGACGATGATGTTGAAGATATTCCCTGATTTTTCATCTCCTCGTCAATACGCTCTTTAGCACGTACTACCTTGGACTGCAAGTAGAATGAACCGCCTTTCGACCTGTCATTAGCTTCCATGAGGTATTTGTAGTTCTGCTCGATCAGCTCTGTCTGGTCAGTACGTTCTGCATTAAGAATACGAAGTGCTTCTTCCAGAGAAATGCCAGTCCTAGTGTTTGCGGCGACATGCTTCGCACCTCTTGTGCCACCACCGGCTCTTCGCGCCGCTTCTTGACTCGCTGCAATCTCCTGACGCAGAGCACGTGCGAATGCCTTGCCCACGACCTGCGTACCGGATATAATGATTTGTATAAGATATTTTGCCATAATCTCTACTAATTCGTCCACTTGCGTGAACGCAAGGCGGTCAAAATGACTAGCCGACTGTCACGTCCGAAATTTCTGTCTGTACGAAATTGTACGCTATTCCAAGCATTAAAGCCCGGTCCAGAATAAGTTACAAATACCCAGTTGCGAGTTGCGAAGGATGGCAACTACTAGTTACAAAGTACTATTTTCGGTTGTAACCAGTGTTGCCAGCAAAACCGTGTTCGATTGTGCCAAAAAGTGTGCCACATTAGTGCGTTTTGTGCCATTCGAGCTAAATTAATATATTTTGAAGATTTTATAAGAACTGAGGAATCTATAAGTAGTTTTTATTGTCTAATCTTATATTTGTATTTTAAATTTGCATAAAAACTAACACTTCTTGTACTATCTTTAGAGGTTCGGAAACTTTACTCTGAGGGCCGTATTCATAGTCCGGTCTTATATTTAAGATCGTCTTAAGTTTATCTTCAGATGCTGTATAAATCATTTCATTGGCTACAGAATATCTAAACGTGAACTCAAGACACTTGTAAATATAAGATCCGACTATGAATACGGCCCTGAATGTAGAGTAATTGAATTAATCAATCATGATAAAAAGATATTTGCTCTTTTTATTATTATTGGTTAATCCGATGCTAGTTACTTTATCCGTAATGTGCAAGTTCCGAACGCACTCCAGATAATGTAAGTGCCACTTTATTGGTTATATTAAATCTACATACTCTTGCTTGTAGAATGCGATACGTTTGTCATAGAAGCCAAAGATTTAAAACTTTCACTTAAAAATGAAATTGTATCACTTTTTTTTTTGTGCCACAAGAAATGCATAATGTACCACCAAATCACTAAATTGTGCCTGTGTGCCACTAACCTTTAATTGTGCCACATGTAGTACGAATATGCCATAACTGGTAACGCTGGTTGTAACAGACAGTTGCCGGTTGCCGTTGCCAAGAAGTTAAAAGTTGGGCAATTCTCTTTTAGCAACCAGTCTTATGACCGAAAATAAAGCCAACCGCTTAACACTTTGTAAAGCCAGCGGCACACGGTGCTTGTTTTCGTGCTGGATTGCTTGCTGGATGAAAATATTGCGTTGTGATTGGTACATTTCCGAAGATGGATGGAAATGCACCAATCAGAACGCAGTATTTTCATCCAGCAAGCAATCCAGCACGAAAACAACGAAAGCACCGTGTGCCGCTGGCTTAACTAGTAGTTACCATTCTTCGCAACTCACAATTGGGTGCTTACAACCTATTCTGGACTGGCCATTACGGTGACAGGACGTTTAAAGCCCATCTACAATAGCCGCAAGAATAAGATTGTAAGCAATAAAGCCCGGCCCAGAATAAAGCCAGCGGCACACGGTGCTCGTTTTCGTGCTGGATTGCTTGCTGGATGAAAATACTGCGTTCTGATTAGTGCATTTCCATTCATCTTCGGAAATGTACCAATCAGAACGCAGTATTTTCATTTAGCAAGCAATCCAGCACGAAAACAAGCACCGTGTGCCGCTGGCTTTAGTTGCAAACACTCAGTTGCAGAGTTGCGAAAGATGGCAACTACTAGTTACAACCCAGATAGCACATGGATGTCCATCGGACGTCCGTTATATGTCCATTTTTTTTACAAAAGACGTCCATAGGACGTACGTTTGTCACAACTTCGGATATAGGACGTTCGAGGGACATATATTGGACGTTCCACAGGTCCGATGTTCAATAAGGATATCCTTGTTACATCCAATTTATGTCCACGGACATAAATCGGACATGCGGACATAAATTGGACGTGAAACGTACACTCGCGGACATAAAGGTTTGTGTCCGTTTGTTTGCAACTTTCGGAACGCATCTCGAGAAGAATGAGAGTCACTGCTCTGCCTGCGAGCACGCCTGCGCAGTGATTCACAACGAAAAGCGAGAAATGAAATATACACGGTGGGACATATTATAATAATATAGACTCAAATGAAATGAATACTCCAGCATTAAATGGAAATGAGGGAACACAGAACAGACAAGAATCATCCGATGTAAGTCTTATACTCCGGGGGACATCTGAAAAAGGTAGAGATAAATAAACATGTTTATTTTTTTAAAACAATACGAACTTAATTAAGAGAATTAAGCTGCATTACGATAGTTACGATTCTGTTATACATTTATATATGATTTATTGTTTCAGCAACAGCCATCTTCTATAGCAGAAGCAATGATATTAGATACAGAAGTAGCTGTTATAGCGAATTTTGAATTTTTGGGACATACAGACATGGACATGGAAGAGGAAAAAGATGGAGAGGATGAAATTTATGATGCAAATACAGATACCAAACTAAATAAAGTAACGTTTACTACCATCTTACATTTTAATGATATTGTTCACGCTATTTGTTAACAATTTTCTCATTTTTCAGGCATCTCTTTGTTTCTGCTCTTCTTTTCATATCTTCATTATATTTTCCTTTGTTCTTCTCAAAAACATATTTTGCCATGTGCGCATGTGATTACAAAATGTAAGAATATTTCCATGTATCAATATATCTTCTCATATAGACATAATAGAATGGATACAAATTATGAAGCTCTTTCTCTCTCGAGAGGGTTTTTTTCCTTATATTTTTATGTAATATGAAAAGAAAGATCGTTGATGACCGTGTAGATCAGAGCAGATATCAGAATATTAAAATACATGTTGAACCTCGAAGTAGCCAGGGTAGGCGGATTGCCGTCAATACCTTCGCTAGCTTTGTGCACATTCTCTCAGTACTCCTTCTCCATCTCCTTGTTCTTGGAAAAGAGAGTAACGTTGGACAGCGGTGGCTGAACGAAGTACGAACGTTGAGAGCTCACGTTGCTTGGACACATCTTTAGAGAAACGAAAGACCGGCTTAATGGATTTTGCTATCATTTGTGCAACATTTCTGCCAGCGATTCGCTTACCTAATCAACTGGACATTGGATCGCTTTCGCAGTTTATGAAAGCATGCGCCGAATGTATCCGTCACTATCGGTGGAAACGGGTAATGAGGTATCGACGACGAAGGCTCGTGAGTAGAATTTAACGTCCAACTAGAAGTATAATAGCCACTGACCCTGTGTCCTAAAAGATCGCCTTGGGCCATGCCGTTTATTAGGAATAACTGCAACAGGATTGTATAATAATGCAAATGAAACACGTTCTGTGGCAAGTAATTCACTCTGCAGTTGAAGCTGTACCAAATATATATACAATTTTCGGTACCTGCTGTTGTATACTACTTCGCTTGTTGTTGCTCTTGATGCCGGAATCCTTCCTGCTACATATGGAAGAAGCGTGACTATCGGTTCTTGACCAGTTAATAAAGGAGTAGAAGGTACAGGATTCGGATTCATTTCGACGCTATTGGTAAGAGGAATCTGCGGACGAAGTCAATCGTGACTGTCGAGAAACTACAAAATATGCCAAGTAGGGAAATCGCTCATTGAGCGGTTTTCTCCGCTAAACGCAATGATTGTTGACATACTTATGTCATACCACGTATATTTCATTTCTCGCCTTTCGTTGTGAGTTACTGCGCAGGCGTGCTCCGTAGGCGGAGCAGCAGCTCTCATCTTTCTCGAGTCGGAATACGTCCCGAAAGTCATTAAAAAAAAGTGACCTTTATGTCCGCGACCGTACACAATTCTAGTGAAAATTACTATCTACGTCTCGAAAGAAAAATGCATCGTATCCAATCGTATCCTATTTTTCTGTACTAGTTATAATTTATATATCAAATTCCTTTATTAAATTTTAGCTGTATTATCCAAAAATGTGCTAAAATAGTCAAATTTGAAATTTTTTGAGTTATCTAAATGCATGATATTAAAAATATTTTGTATTTTCGGTTATCAAAATTTTTTCATATTGCATTTTTGATACTTTTGCATAGTCTGCTTTTGCAGAGTCTGGTGCCAGACGCAAGGAGCACAACTATATTAATAATATTTATAAATGAATAAAAATGTTTACATTTTATTTTTAGAACTTTGCAGAGAGTATTGGTTGTTTTTTGTAGCTGCACTATTGAACTGGTACACTAAGTTAAAGTGAGACAAATATAGGTTTTCTCTAGCTTATTGCACCAGTTCAGCAATGCAGCTACAAAGAACGGACCGTATAAGTTTGTTGTTATCATATATTCACTTACAATATGTTTTCTGGATTTAAGCTTTCAACAGCCTTAAGAATTTCAGGCTGCGTTCCGAAATTCACTGCCAGTATTGAAATTCTATAGGCCTGTTCGTTTTATCTGTACTACTGAACTGGTGCAATAAGTTGAAGAGAGAAAACCTACGTTTATCTCACTTTAACTTAATGCACCAGTTCAGCAGTGCAGACAAAACGAACAGGCTTTATAATATATTTATTTATAACGTGACGTGAACTATAGATTTTTAGTACTGGCAGTGAATTGCGGAACGCAACCTTTGTTTGAGATACATCCGAGATACGAGAACTCGGTGCGACAACTATATCCAAGAAATCTAACCGAGATCTAGCATGGACACAAGGCTTTAGCGTGTTCGTTTCTTCGATGAGAACGAGCCAAGGTCTACGCATTCGGTAAGGTCGTGACGCGATCGGAGCGATGCGTAGGTTCGTACGGTTGTTCTTGCTCGTCGTTTATTCGCGTAGCTTTAGAGCAACGCGAGCAACGTGATCGGTGGTTCGTCAACGTGATGACGTCAGATCTTGAAGCATAGGCTGAGAACGCGTTTGAAGGCGACTAGGGCGTGAAAGCGTGCGTTCCTTCATCTCGGCTGAAAGTATGTGCAAATAGCAGCGCGTGTATTCGCTTGATCTGCGAGATAATTATGTTCGGTGCTGCTTTGACGTGATCGACAGTGAATAGTGTACCATGTTTCGCTGCATTCCGATTTTTAAGGGATGTAATAGGCAGGTGGAATACGTTGACAAGCGTCACTGCTCTCTGCCGTGCGTCCCCGACGATATTTTACGATACTCTCGGAGTCTGGAGGAGCTTCTGCTGGACGCGAATCATATCCGTGATTTGCCAAAAGTAAGCGGAATATTGTTTTTATTTATAATAGTGACTTTTTATTCCTTGCTGCATTCCTTACTTTTGTGCTCTTTCTGTCTCTGCTTCTCTTTCTTTCTCTCTTTATCTCTCTCTTTCTTGCTCTCTCACTCTCTCGCTCTTTTTCTCTCCCTTCCTCTCTTTCATTCCATCTATTAATCTATCATCTTTCTACTTATTATTTATTTACCTATCAATCTATCATTTCTACCTATTTATTTATCTATCAGTCTATCATTTATCAATCTGTCATCTCTCTATCTGTCTATTTATCCATCCATTCATCCATTTACCCATTCATCAATTTATCCAGTCATTCATTCAACTGTCCATCTATTCATCCATCCATCTGTTTGTCTGTTCATCCATCTATCCATCCATCCATCCATTCATTCATCCATCCATCCATCCATCCATCCATCCATCCATCCATCCATCCATCCATCCATCCATCCATCCATCCATTCATTCATCCATCCATCCATCCATCCATCCATCCATCCATCCATCCAACTATTCATCCATCCATCCATCCATCCATCCATCCATTCATCCATCTATCTATTCATCTATCCATCTATCCCTATCTCTCTTCCTTTCTCTTTCATTCTTATATACTATTGTATCTAGAATATAATCATATCATGATTATATATATGAGGCATACATATGAATATAACTTGAACAAAATTTATCTCTTTTTAATACACACTTCATTTATGAAGCATATATCTGTACACATGTATATACATATGTACCTATATATAACATATACACGTGTGTGTATATATGTGTATATCATTTTAGTTTTGTTAACAATACATACATACAATAAATACAATACTTAACAATATATATTATGAATCTCCTATGAGTCTTTGTCAGTAGCACGTTCTTATTTTTGTTTCAGAATTTCTTTAGACTTCAGAGATTACGAAAGCTTGGCCTCAGTGACAATGAGATAAATCGTTTGCCACCAGACATTCAGAACTTTGAGAATCTTGTGGAATTGGACGTATCCAGGAATGGTAAGAAATAAACCTATATTGTTTTCAGTTTCGTGCAATTAAGTATTCTCATTCTATCATACACATTCTACCATATACCTTCTACCATATACCTTCTACCATATACCTTCTACCATATACCTTCTACCATATACCTTCTACCATATACTTTCTACCATATACCTTCTACCATATACCTTCTACCATATATCTTCTACCATATACCTTCTACCGTTTTGCTTACAACTTGCCTTGATGACCATGCAGATTGATACATAAACGTTGCTTAGGAATTCGAGCAATTAATCGTAATTAATCCTACCGGGACGGACTTGCAAACGTTCTCATGCCCCGCTACTGTTCTCATCGTTCATTATCGTGTTACGTTTTTCTGTTCGATGTTTCATTATTTATTCTAATACGCATCGTGAGCGCATTGACGATCTGCTGAAGCGACGCTCACGTAGTAGAGCGCGTGTAAAAAGATCGCCTCTGATAACTAAAGAAGAAAGTCAAATTGAAAACGCATAATCGTCGCTGCGTAGTCGGATTGACTTGGTTATTATCATAAAAGGACGCGAATTTATTCTTCAGAGAGAAATCTCGCGTCATTTAAAATTCGACACGGCGACTGCTGGCGAGCGTCGATGAGATCTCGCATAACGGTGCATCTTCTTTTGCTTCCTGCTAGTTGCTTCCACCATAGCGCGTCATCGTGTTGCGGCTGCCGCGCCGCGCCGAGCCGAGACGGAGCGAGCCGAGCTGTTCCGAGCCGCCCCGCCTGTCACTGGCGTCGATCATAAATATTTCCACGGCGTATCGTTTTTTCTTTTACCATCCTACCTGTTGCAATGCGCTTTATTTGTTGGGAAGAGTTCGAGAGCGAGCGACTCTTGGAATTGGAAACTTCCCAGCGCTCATTGTATCTGAAACTTGGCGAGTGAAAGTTTTTGGGCCACGCCGAGCATACAGAAATGTCAATTTATGCATACATATTGTAGGTGTGATAGAAGTGCGAATATTCACGAGTTGCGATAATAGAGGGATAGAGAAGGGTCAGATCTGATCATTGTATTTGAAATTGTAGTTCTTAATCGCGGTGGATACTTTTCTTTTTTTCAGGGAACGTGATTAACTGCATTCTCGAAATTTACTTCGGTCGATCGTGTCTTTTTGTTTTGCAGCTGTTTGCATGTAACAGTCTGTGACTGTACAAAGTTAAAAGAGGATTTAGAATGTCTACACGGTATGTTCACATACAGCGAATACGTTACGGATGAACCACGACGGATTCTAAATAAAGATTTTCATATTAGATTAGTTCCGTCGATGATTGGTTGGCCGAGAAAACCAGCTTATTGACAGCGACACGGTCGATCATGCAGTCGTTACGTGTCGTTACGTTATTGCGAGTATGCTCGATGTAACACCGAGCGGCGGTGTTTTCATTTTCCATTGCAAGAGATAAAAACGTAACGAAACGTGAGAGTAACGTGATGTTACGCGATGAGTACGCCATTCACTCTTGCTTTAATATTGCTATCACAATATCGCTGCACATAATCTTTCTTCACAAACCGTACGATTTATACGTATACGAGATCCTTGGGATTCGAAGCTGCGATTTATACTGTCGAGCCTCCGTTTCTTATCAATTCTATTGATGTCTTTTATTACAACGAAAATAATTAACCAAATTGGATATATTAAATTATCGTTATGCATGATTGTAATACAGGGTCATTTCTAAATGTACATTAATGCTTCAGGAGATGAGTGTAGAGTTAGAAAAGTAAAGAAGAGAATATCATACAGACTTTTCCGAGTTGTAGCAAATTAAAGGAAATGTAACTGTCGTCCGCTCGCTATGGGTTTACAATGGCAAATACCCAATGGATTTTTAAATTATTTAGAGACACTTGCGTATTTTCTAACGACTGCAAGATTTAATATTAAGATGTGCATTGCAATGCATTATGCATACCTTAGCATTATAACTTGTGTAATTTTTAATTTTATATATGATATATAAGATTAAAAATCGTAAAAAATTTCCATAAATTATATTGATATTAATAACCGGGAATATGTCTCGAAGTGTTGAATAAATTATATCTTAACCATTCAAGTACGCAATTCAATCAATGTTGTTTATCAATTTGAGATCCTCATAAGACTACATCGTTTTTTGGGAATTATTCAATTGCTTGAGACCCTAAACGAGCTTTGAATTTTTCATATTTATTTGAGTGAAAGTTTTGTAAGCCTATTTACGTGATTAATTCCAAACCGACGCCGATCTCATACAAAAATCATGAGATAGATGTTATAATCACAATGCACTACAACAATGCACCAAAAAGTTATTCTCTAGGATCTTTAGAGGCAACCTCCTTATTAAAAGTTAATATAATAATAAATAAATATCAAAGCACGCGTTCGCATACACACATAATAAGGGTGTTCAAAAAAAGAAATTTTAAGAGGAATTTCTTAATCTAAATTTTTTTAACGCTTTTTTTAACTTTTTTTATTATTCACAAAGTGGAGGAAAAAAGTCCTAATAAACATGGATTGAAAAATCCTATCGATCTTCGGAAATTTCAAAATCATCAAATTAACAAAAACCAGGGCGCTATTATAACAATATATTCTTGAAGCTAAATAGAATAAAAAAGTCTAGTACTACTTTTTCTTTCAACAAATAGTTAACGGGATATCATAAGTTAAATATTGAAAAAAGTTATCAGGTTTTCCGTAAATATCTCAAAAAATATTAAGCAAATAAAAAAATGTTTCAGACGAAAGTTAAGTTAAAATTAATTGGTAAAAAAGGTATGATGTAATAAAAAATTGGAGTTTCCATTTAAGAAAAGTAATGATCGGTGAATATCTCAACAGTGGCGCCATCTGTAAACAAAATTATATAGTTGTTATATGTCCTCTTTGAAATTATACAACTTTTGTCTGAAATCTGTTTCTTAGTATCTTTCGTATTTTTTGAGATTTTTGTCTGGCTCATTTAAAATGGGACACCCTATATGACATGTTGTATAGTCGCAGATGAGCACTCAGAATGTTTCTTGTAATACTTCAAAGTTGTCATAACTCCGAAAATCGATACATCATCGCGGTGCTGAATTCCTCTCACAACATGCACTTGCTTGGTAATCCAATGTGGTCGTATCGCTCGTTGGCGTCACGTCACGCGGATCATAACACGCTATCGGTACGCAGGTATTTACGATCAATTATGCGTTCGGATATGTTACGTATTTGGGTCTCGTTTACAAAACAATATCTGTACACTGACTCATCGCGGAATTCGCTCTCGCCATAAAAACGAGAATAATAGCGATGCGATACACAACAGAGAACAAAGAGAACGCAGCAAATCGCTCGTTCCCGGACACTTGAAAAAATAGGCGGGTTACTCGCACGATCACGATAGATTTCAGATTGATAAGAAATTGTCATTCGATTGAGATAGTCGTACGTGTGTGTGTGTATGTGTATGTGTGTGTGTGTGTGTGTGTGTGTGTGTGTGTGTGTGTGTGTGTGTGTGTGTGTGTGTGTGTATGTGTACAGAAACTTGTCGCATGCTTGAGTTATACTCGTCTTCTAATCCACCTCCGTATCTCTCTCTTCTCACCTCTCGTCGCTCTTTTTGTTTCATCACAATTTGTTTACCTTTATTTAGAGTTCTCTCGCGGAAATTACGTCATTTTTGCTCGAACTAATCAGGCGTAATTTCCCATTGAAAAGTTCAAGGTTGTTCGCATTTGACATTCGCAGTGGACATTCCGAGTAAGCTGTTTTGCAAGCTGTTTTTCAAGGAACGTCGTGAACACGTATTTCTCGCGATATTGTTTAGCAAATGAAGTCATTCGTTAAATTGTCAAGTTGTCTGAACTGAGTTGATAAAGTACAACTTGTAAATATGTTTTAAAATTACGGATTTTATTGTTATTCTTTAATAATTTAAATAGAAAACGGCAAGATCTGTCTCTTTTTTCCTTCTTTTCTTCTTGTTGTTTTCTTTTAAGCCGATTCTCTCAACTTACGCCGTGCAAGTACGCGACAAAGCAGTGATTTCCCGCCATCTCCTTTCTAAGGTAAATTATAAAGGCCGAGGGTGAATGTTTCGTGCTATTTATAATGTTTATTGCGGTTGCATCAAAAGGGGTTACCGTCGTCTAGTGGATGATGCTGCGATGGCTTCTGAAAATTGATGGTATTCGGATGGAAAAAGGATGTTATATGCACCTGCAGTTGTTTGTGAACCGCCGGATCTTCATTCACCCGTATATTCTTTGCTATGCAATCGACCCTTTACTCCTTCTCTCTGTCTCTCCGACCCTCACGGCTAAATGTTCCACAAAAGTTCACCGCAAACCCACATACGGCGCAATTTCTTTTTCACTTTGTCCGTCTGGATCTGTTCCAAAACGTTAAAAAGAATTTAAGAGTTGAAATATCGGAGATACTTTATTAAGTGTTCCTTTTTATGACCAACTATCTGAATAGTGTTTATTTTGGCAAGTTAGTTTTATCTAAAGGTATCATTATACAGCAAATTTCTCATGATCATTCTTTGTTTCAAGTTGTTCCATTAAAATTAGCAGAATTTTTCGTAATTTTGATTTCTTGTAATTTAATTTCGCTTTTTAGTCTTCAACGAAATGAAATATTCTCGATTCCGAACTCTTGGTCTCTAACTAAAATATTATTTTATAATAATTAATGCGGCGTGATAAAAAAAAATCAAAGGTCGAGGAAATCTGTCGTGGTGTACTTTTTCTGGCGGAATCACGGTTTGTTGTACATAATTTCCTCTTGTCACTGTCACGGTGCGTGTAACTCGTATATATGACGGAGCCTCTCTCTCTATTTGAACGTTCATAAAGCGAAACGCAACAGGTTGTATAGCCTCTGTTTTTTTTTTTAATAACAGAATATACAAAGTGTGATTGAAATATGAAGAACGTGGAGAAATTGTTCCCGAAACTCGGAAGCTACGTCGAAGCAGTTGAGGGCCAATGTTCTGTTCTTTGTAGCCATGTATTCCGTAAAAATTAATTCCGTAAATTTCGAACAGTCTTTCATCCAGGGTTGGGAAGTAACTCGTTACTTGTAACGAAGTTACAGTTATAGTTTTTTTTTCTGGTAACTATAACTTAACTTAGTTAAACTTTGTTTAATAACTAGTAATTAATTTAATAATTACTTTAATAGTTACTTTATATATTTTAAACTTCAGTTTCTGGCGGACCCAGCACGATAACGCGACGTGCGATGCTTGATATCCAATAAACATACAGTTATTCTAGCTGCATTTGAAAAACATGCTATTGCGTCATCTATCTTTATCGTTCGTTAGATGTAAAACAAGGATAAAATGACGCAATAGCGCTGATGATCTCTTCTCCAACCGCAACCTATTTCTTTCAAAAAAAAATTATACACCTATTGGACATTTCCGTCGTGCGTCGCCAATTCTTATTTGTTAACATAACTTGCGTAAAGTAATTTCAGTTATATAAAAAATTTAAGCAATGGATAAAATATCTCGATCTTCGGAGAAGGATTGTAAAATGCCATGGCCAACATATGCAGAAATATTTGAGTCGCAGCAAAAACTTGGAAACGAGAATAATTGGACATTTCCCTGCCCAGTTGTTATTAATAGTCTTAAAGAATAAATATAAATTGCTTATTTAAATTAATGAATCTAATTTGTAAAAATTATATACAATATGAGGAATATATAATAATCAACAATAAACTATTTTTATATAAAATTGAAGGAATTTACACAGTTATGAAATTTAAAATAATAGCACTATTATTGTAAAAAAGTAATTGAAAAGTAGACTCGTTATTTTCTAAATAACTATAACTGTAACATGTTATTTTTAAAGTCAATAACTTGTAATTGTAACTAGTTACTTTTTCAATGAAAAAACTGTAACTATAATTAGAGTTGGAAAAGTTACTTTTACAAAGTAACTTTTCCAACTCTGTTTTCATCCATGATGAATGATCAGAATATGTAACGCTTAGGTTTTTTTTCTTTTTTAATGTGTTTCGCTTAACCAGTATTGGAAGTGATATCGTTGATGCGTTTGCTAGACTATCGATCAATGCTTATCTTTACAGATATACCAGACATTCCTGAGAACATCAAAAACCTACGAGCGCTACAAGTGGCGGACTTCAGTAGCAATCCTATTCCAAGGTTACTTAATCATTTTTATCTCTTCTATTTTCAAGCAAAGTATTGGTTCGCGTTGTATACATTGCGATTTTTTTTTTCTTTTCGATACTGTCGATGAAATATTTTTATCACTCCGACGCAATTCAATGTGAGACAAACTTTAATCTTGTTGTTTCAGACTTCCAGCAGGATTTGTACAATTAAGAAACTTAACTGTGCTCGGACTTAATGATATGTCCCTTACGAACTTGCCACCTGATTTTGGAAGGTAAAAGGAAAATATATTTGAAAATACTTCTTCATTGTGCACACTATTTTACTTATATTATTTTATTTATATTATTTCATTTTGCACACTATTCTTATTTCATTGTTTTATATATGATTCCAAATGCATTTTTCTTCGATACTTAGCTTGGAAGCACTGCAGTCATTGGAATTAAGAGAGAATTTACTCAGATCCTTGCCTGAATCACTCTCTCAGCTCTTCAAACTCGAACGGCTGGATCTCGGTGATAATGAAATTGAGGAATTGGTAAGTGCAATCGTACTTTTACGATAAAAATTCTTTTCACCTCGAATTTTTATCATTGATAACATATTAATAATAATTCTTAGAGAAAAAGTAATATATAAAAGATGGTTTTATTTACAATATCTTTACGCTGTGATTATAGATATTATTTTTATGAACGTTAAACGCTTTATAAATTTTATATTGTTGTCTGCATTTTTAATTGCCTCTTCGGATGTATTTAACATTGTGTTATGGTTTTTACGTTAAGTAATGAAACTATAATCTTGGTTAAAATTGAAATTGAAAGAATGCTTTTTTTTTTATTATATTTCTTTTCTGCAGCCTGCACATGTAGGAAAGTTACCAGCGCTGCAAGAGTTGTGGCTCGATCACAATCAATTGCAACACTTGCCCCCTGAAATAGGCGAACTCAAGACGCTGGCATGCTTAGATGTTTCTGAAAATCGTTTGGAAGATCTCCCCAATGAAATTGGCGGACTCGAGTCATTGACAGATTTGCATTTATCGCAGAATGTTATCGAAAAATTACCTGATGGACTCGGCGAACTCAAGAAATTAACTATTCTTAAAGTAGACCAAAATAGACTTTCTACTTTAAACCCGAATATAGGAAGGTGAATGAATATGAAAATCCTTATCTTGTTGAAATTGGATACGAATTATTAGATAAATACTCATTTAAAATAAAAAATTTCCTGTACATTCACATATTTTATATACATCTTTTAGGTGCGAGAATTTACAAGAGCTGATTCTTACAGAGAATTTTCTCTTAGAGTTACCGGTGTCTATAGGCAAACTCCACAATTTAAATAATTTGAATGTTGATAGAAATAGTGTACAATCTCTACCAATAGAAATTGGTAAGATGTTTCAATGCGAACGACAATTGTCCATGCAATATTATATCTTAAAAATGTGCAAATCATCATCTATAAGGAAATAATTCAATGTAATTGTAATCTTAATATTTTTTCTATTTTCTAGGAAATTTAAAGAAACTAGGTGTACTATCTTTAAGAGACAATAAATTACAATATCTTCCAACCGAAGTGGGACAATGCAGTGCACTTCACGTTTTAGATGTATCTGGAAATAGGTATATAACTTTTATTGCGATTGTTTACTACGTTATTATAATTAATAAAGTAAAATTCTTTTAAGCGAAAGAGCAAGGTTTTAACATTTTGTGATCAAATATATTGTCTTATCTTTTATTTTAAATGAGTAATTTTACACAATTTTATTCTGCAGGTTACAGTATTTACCATATTCTTTAATCAACTTGAGTTTAAAGGCAGTATGGTTAAGTGAAAACCAGGCGCAACCGATGCTAACGTTCCAAACGGACGTAGATGAGGAAACAGGGCAAGAAGTACTAACCTGTTTTCTCCTGCCACAATTAGAATTCCATCCTGATGGTTAGTAGTGAACAAATTCATCGTATTTATTATATATTTATTTTTCGTGTATTTCGTATATTTCCTATATAATATATATCGTTTATTGTATATATATGTACAATTAATCGTATTTTAGTTTTATTACAATATAATTGTATATTAAAATGAAACAGAACAAATAGTTAACACATAACTCTGTTTATTTTGCCTTTCAGATTCAGGTAGAGTGGGAATATTGACTGGTATGAGAAATGTTCATGGTGAAACACGTGAGTTGAGCGATGACGAAGGTTGGCAAGAAAGAGAAGCATCAAGGACGCATTCAGTGAAATTTACTGATGAACCACCAGAAGCCGATAAAGAGGTATATTTATTTAATTCTTACTCTTATGAGTAATTTTATAATCTGTGACAGCTTTTTAATTCTTTCATTTCTTTTAGACACCATTCGTACGTCAGAATACGCCACATCCAAAAGAACTGAAAGCTAAGGCACATAAATTATTCAGCAAAGGAAGAAGTGAAAGTCGATCGGCATCCACAGATGAACAGGTAACTTTTCAACATTATCAAGATAACATTTTAATTGTTTTTACAACTTTATATAGCATACAGTATGTTAGTCTTTTACTATGTACTTATTAGTATGTTGCATTACTGTGCAAATTAATAAATATAAAACTTTTACAGGATGTTTCTCAAACATTTGGATTAGATAAAACCGAATCAGAGACACCGATTAATTCTGCAGACATGCCACAGGCTGCTTCTGAGCAAGAACAGCTTGTGGAATGTAGTACTATACAAAATGACCATAATGTAGCCATATCTGAATCAGATAACATGGGTGCTCAGTTTAATAAAGAAACAGAGAATTCTGTTCAGTGTGTAGAATTTAACGCAGTAAGTAATTTATAAAATAGTCTCTTCAGTATAATAGTTATAAGAGCAATTATTTTTTATTCGATATGTCGAGTTTTGATGTTCCATTTTAATAATTCAAATATTCATCGACTGAAGCATATCTACAAACGCTTATAATTCATACTGTTATATCCGATCTTATTAATGCAAGACAATCATTTCCGTAGAATGTGGAAACTGAAAATTCTGTCTCAGAATCAAAGGAAGAGGATGAAGAGGAATATGAAAGCGAAGATGTGCAGAAACATGTTGAGTTCAATATTATAGAAGACCCAAATTATGAAGATGGTTCTGATTCTAATAAGCCCAATAAATTACAACGTAGAGACACTCCGCATCATTTAAAAAATAAGCGCATTCAACCAATTGACAAAGAGAAAGTTGCAGCCATTATCGCACAGGTTGCTTTTAGATAAATAAAATATGAAATATAATTATAAAAAAATATGGTGAACATGCATAATCTTTTTGAAATATGAAAAAGACAGTATCCCGAAAATTGATTATTGAAACAATTTCCTAAAATATAATTTTTCTGTAATATTGAAAGCGTGCAATTGTACCTCAGAAAGTTATAATATCGAAATCCAAATACTTTATCGTTATAACTAAGGTTGCTTATATGATTTTTAATTTTATATATATATATATATATACTTAATTATTATATAACCTTAGTTTTAACGGTAAGACATGCATGATGCAATGTATATTGAGATAATGTGTGTATCGTATGAATATCTATACAACTTTGTATAAATGATACATGGAATATATCGATAATTGAATGAATTTTTTTCAAATATCAAATTACATCCACATGTTCACTATGTTAATAACTTATTAACACACTGGAAAGCACGATTAGAGTAATTAACTGTAAAGCATATTTAAATCATATTTATGTTGGTTATTAACATTTAGCTGGCATTGATATCAACATTTTGTATTTATAGGCATTGAAAAGGGTTGACGCTGAATCTTCTGCACCTGCATCTACAAAAATAGAATCTCCTGAAACATTTGATTCACATAGTCAAGGTGAATACGTGAATAAAGTTGAATAGTAATTATATAGTTGCGTTAAAGTTTAATTGTTTATATCTTTCCACAAATAGTTTGTATTTTCATATTAATTGATATTTGTTTATTTAATTTTTATCGTGATTATAGTATATGATTATTATCTTGTAATAACGATAAAAGTTTTTCTTCGGTAGTGAGGAATTTCTTATCATTAATTTTAAAGGCTATTTACGGCGCTTAAATTTATTATTTGGGGGAAGAGACATGATAAGAGTCTTACTCATCCACTATCTTATCTTTAATCCAGTTATCAGTGTAACTTTCGATAATATACGTTTAGTATGGAAGTTGTAACATCGTGATACAGTGCTCGTTTATATGTGATGTGTGATATTTTTGGCGTAGGCGAATCAAAACGAGAATATTGTTTGACATAATGCCTAAAAGATATAAATGTTATGTTAGAAACAAAACAAAGAAATGTCGGTACTGGAATGTTTAACACTAATATTATACATTCACCAACATTTGATTAAAATGTATTAACGTGCTTGCACAAAGTTGTTAATTAGAGATTTATTATTTTAGATGCAACATCTGACATTGAACCAACATTGGAGATACGTGAAGAACAATATGAAATTCATATAGAAAGAACAACAGGTGGTTTAGGCCTGTCAATTGCCGGTGGTAAAGGATCGACACCTTTTAAAGGTGAAGATGAGGGAATTTTTATTTCAAAAGTTACTGAAGGTAAATATTTATTTTTAAGTTATTAACTTAATGAAAAACGTATCGATGTGACAATTTCATATTGTATAATACTAACGCTTCTTATTATCTGTATTTTACTAGTTTATTTTTGTTATCTAGAATGCATTATTGTTTGTTGTATAAATGTTTCTGTTAATTTATCACACGTTCACGTACTAGTAATTTTTATATATATTTTTAGGTGGACCTGCAGATCTGGCTGGTTTAAGGATAGGAGATAAAGTAATATCTGTAAATGGAGTATCGGTAGTAAATGTAGATCATTACGATGCCGTAGAAGTGCTAAAAGCGTGTGGACGTGTCCTTGTATTAGTTATTATAAGGGAAATCACAAGGATAGTTCCACCATATGAGGAAGTATGTATAATTAATTTTTTTTTATACCTCTGTTGTTTTCTCTATTACTTCATGATGATATTACATTTAGACCAAAAGTCGTTATCCTTATTTTAAACGAACAAGATTGACTTTCGTTATTTTCAGACGACGAGAAAAGATTCCGTATGTTCTAGTTTGAGTACAAGTAGAGCACCAAGTGCAACATCATATGTTTCGTCCACAGCATTATCGCATACTTTGGAAAATGGTGATACGTCCACATCCCATGATACTCCGAAGGTAACACGTTCGTGTCTGATACTTTCAGTAATCTTTTTAACGAAATACGATATTGACTTGATTTTTTAATGTGCTGTATCTCACAGACTAGAAAGATTCCTGAACCTATAACAACTATAAAATCGAATAGTGACCCTTTGGTGCCGGTTCTTGTTCATACAACATTAATACGTGATCAAAATGGGCTCGGATTTAGTATTTCTGGTGGTGAAGGTACATCTAAAAATAATAGCGATGTAAGTATTCTTTTTCGTAATATGAACTTATTACTTCTTAATACTTTTTTTTATGTAATTATCGTTAATATATTTATATTTATGCATTCGATGAATTTTTAGGTAATAACCATTTCGAGAATAACAGATGGCGGAGTTGCCCAAAAAGATGGCAAGCTGTTGGTTGGAGATAAAGTGATATCTGTAAGTATATTCCCGCCGAATTTATTAAATTTATATTAGATGATAAAATTGAATTTTTATATTTACCGAAATCTACACTATTTATAATATCTATCGCATATGTTAAATAACCATAAATTGCAGATTAACGGAGTAGAGATGAAAGGAGCGAAACATGAGCAAGCGGTGGCTTTACTTACCGGCTTGGAAAGATTTGTTCGATTGGTAGTCGAACGAGAAATACCACTTTCTCAAGCGAATCCTTCTACTATCGTAACTCCTTCCGAAAAATCACCACGTGTTATAGGTGCGCCCAAACCATACACAGGACTGTATAATGCTAACAGTTACATGGCGAACAGACCTGGATACGGCGGATATCGTCGCTCCATTGACGCTGATAAAGCTCTATCGCCCAGTCCTACGTCTAAGACACCACCACCACCACCGCCACTACCAGCGACCTTTCCTGTGAAATCCGATGTCATCAATGACGCGCTTAAGATGAATGGCATAACTGAATCGGGCAACGCGTTGAAGAATGTTTCGCCAGTGTCCCCTAGTTCAACAATTAATCAAGCATATCCGCAACCTGCTCCGCGACATAGTGTTTTGCAGCCGACGTTCGCATCTACGAATAATGCCAGTTCTGCAGGAACAACTCCCAGCGTAAAGCCCTCGCAGAGACCAGCGTCTCCGCAGGAAGATATACAGGTACCGAAGCCAATCACCAACGAGGAATTTCAGGCTATGATCCCCGCTCATTTCCTCCGACCACCAACATCCTCGCCTTCACCAGACTCCCATCAAGGCCCAATTGTGACAGTGACGATAAAACAGCCCGATAATTTGCCTGGAGATGTTAGCTTTCCTCCAGCTCCTACCGCACTCGGTAAAGTTACTGAAATCATCACAAAGAGCACGCTCACCGAGACCGTCGTAACTCGAGTGACCGACAACCAGTTGATACAACCGCTTATTATTGAGGTATGTGCCTGGTAGTTAGACACATCAAATATATGTATTGCACATTTATCGACTTAATGCTCTTCTGTATCCTGTAATCCTATAATCCTGTAAGAAGCTTTACTTTCATTACGTTTCATCATTTTTCTCATTTTCATTAATTTTTACGCTGACTTAAGTTTGTATGACATACGCACTTGTTACATTAATTCATTTCTTAAGCTTTTTTGTTCTAAGAAAACAAGTTCATAAAACTTTCATTGTACTTCATTTTATTTTTTACATATGCGACTAAAAAATACACGGGTGCATATCTGGATATGCGAATAAGAAAATAGCTATTTTACACGTACTTACTACCCATATGCACTTTTATAAATAAGAGAAAAATAATAAAAGAATGTATATTAATCTCTCCTCATTTAAATTCATCAAATAATATTTTATTTAACTTTTCACTTCTAGCTTATTTCCATGCTATGATGATAATTCTAATTTTAAAGCAATCGCGCGTGCGTTTTCTGATTACAATTAAATTTACAAAAAAATATATGTATATTTCAAATTATAAAGATTATTTCTTAAGATCCATTGAAACGTATATGCTTTTATATTTTCGAATCTTTTTTAACATTTTATATTTGTTTAGTTCAAACGTATAAAATAACAAGAAATTATTTTACATCTTCATTGTTTTTGTATATCATCATCCTTTCCTGTTGTTTAAATCTAATCTTGTTTAATTCAAATATAACATTTTCTTGTATATAATTAGATACATAATTAAAAAACACTTAAGCAGATATTCGCGCAAAGTTATAATCTAAAATACGAGTACAAAGAAATCGTATGTTCTCAAAATAAAGATTATAAACTATTTAAAATATTATAAATTATTTAAATAACTTATTATAGTTATTCTGCATGTTTAAATATTTATATTATAATTATTATGTATACGTGAATATTTGTACTCGGCTGTATTTCTCTTGGGTTTTACATATTTTTCGTAAATTGACCTAAAAAATGTTCAATAAACTAATCTCAAAGTATATATATATACATATGTATATATATGGGATGTTCCGCGTCAACCGGATCACCGGCGCCCTCAAAAATTGACGCATCGGATTGGGACGTGTGAGAGCTTGAATTGTTTGTCTACTCGAATACTTTCAAAAGTAACATGGCCTTTCCGGAAATTCAAAGTGGTGGCTTGAAAATATAATTGATTGAAAATATATTACGGTTCTCGTGCGTCTTTCAGTATATTTAGTGCCATCTGGAAACCATCACATTGAATTTCCGGAAAGGCCATGTTGCTTCTGAAAGTATTCGAGTAGATAAACAATTCAAGCCCTCACATGTCCCAAACCGATGCGTCAATTTTTGAGGGCGCCGAGGATCCGGTTGACGCGGAACATCCCATATATATTAACAATGACTTTAATTAAAGTAAATATAACTGTCGAGATGGACTATTATAAACATGTTGCTTATCTTCTGGCATGGAAATAGGTAAGTAGTGTAGATTTGTTTGTTGTCCTATATTATTCCTAATAAAAAGAAATATGTAAAAAAGCTCGTCATAGTAGTAAAATTTACGTTGATATATGCGCTGTCTTGTGCTATTTTTACCTCTTAAGAAAATCCTTCTAAACTCTTATTATTCCATTAGTACTTTTAGCACCTTGTAAAATTGGAAACTTTATTTAAATGTATATTTAAATGTATAATCAAGTTATTGTATTTATTATCATTTATTATCATTATTGTATTCAGGATGTTGTCCTTGTAAAAGAAGGCTCTTTGGGCTTCAGTATCATAGGAGGGACAGATCATTCGTGTACTCCGTTCGGTGCAAAGGAACCTGGAATTTTTATATCTCATGTAAGTTTTATCATTTTTCTTTAATTTAAAATTCTATTCATTTATTTACATATATTTTTTATTCTAATATACTTACATACGTCTATGGTATATTTATTTTTATTATAAATATATTAGGTTGTTCCTGGTGGCATAGCGGCCAAGTCTGGTAAATTAAGAATGGGTGATAGGATACTGAAGGTAAATGGGACTGATGTGACAAAAGCTACTCATCAAGAAGCAGTAATGGAGCTTTTAAGACCAGGGGATCAAATTGTGCTTACTATTCAACATGATCCACTTCCAGAGTGTTATCAGGTGAATATTAATTTCATTGAGTGCTGGGTAATCTCATTGAGCATAGTAACTCTCTCAAACAGCTATTTAAGTTAGTAATATATATATATATATATATATATATATATATATATATATATATATATATAGAACTATAAGTTTACAATATATTAAATATAAAGATATATTACGAAGTTTTATACAAGTATGCATATTCTTTTCATCATTTGGAACTGATTTTATTTTCACACTATACAACGATCTGTGATTATACATTATACATACAAACACATATACACAGAGAGAGAATGTATGTTCGAGACTACCCGTTCGTCCCTTTTAAAATAAAGAGAAGTGGTTTTTTAGCAAAACTCCGAAAAATTTTCATAAGTACGCTGCTCTGCCCAATGGAGATATTTTAAACTTTTAGTATTGACCGGGAGTTGACTATACAGACCAAAAGTTGAGTTTTTTAAATGGAACGTAGCATTTTTTATTGCATATTCGGATTACATACAAGAAAAATAATAAATTTTTGTCACAGACAAATATCTCTGGTGATCTTGAAATGATATTGAATTTGTAGTGAAAAAATAAACTTTTACTGTGTTTCTGGGTGAGTTTATTCAGCTAAGTGTTCAAAGTACCACTCTGTGCGATGCAAGTATTTACTTTGCTTCAGAAGAAATTAGTTATTTGAAAAATTTTATCAGTATCTAAAGTTCAAATTATTTTATTTATTCTATAAATTATATTGTACTTTGTAGTCGGACGTAGTCGATATATCAAATTGTTTATCTTTCCTTACAAGTAATAATTAAGGACGGTGAGATCCGATGATTGAGGTGGATAATTTATTGGATTGTATTATTCACTTGTTGGGATTCGCACACGTTAGTTTTTTTCTTTTTCCCCCGGAATATTCAATTAAAGTGCTATGTTTTATTTTAAAAACTTAACTTCCGGTCTTCATACCTAATTTCCGGTCAGAAATTGAAAATAGTTCTATTGGGTGTACCCCATTTAGTCATGAAATTGTTGGGATTTTTACTAAAAACCATTTCCGATCATTTTAAAAGAGATGGATGAGTGATTTGAAATACTCTGTATGTAAATATGTGGATGTACATACACGCACACGCACGCACGCACGCACGCACGCACGCACACATGCACATGACGGGCATATACACGCACATGCGCACACAGAATGTCTTATAACTCAGTACGAGGAATTTGTGGAGATATAGAGCGAATCAAGACAGACATAAAAATCCCATACTGTTTCGCAATATTCATAATAACTATCAAGTTATTAATTATAGAAATTTGATGTATGAGCGTGTGCCGAAATGAATGATTGGAGGAACATTATAGCTACTCCAACAATAGAATGGTCCAGTCGATCAATTAAATGTTGCTAGCGCGCGGCAGGAGGAAGAATAACTTGCCGCTATTCGTATCTTATCTCGTCGCTGCTGTCTCATCGCATACCGACAACAGTTGCCAGATTAACCGGGCCGTGTTAGACTCAAACGATTCTTACAAGATCATCTCAGCGCGTGCTCATTCGTCAAATTTCTATAATTAATAACTAGATAACTATTGCAAATATTGCAAAATAATATGGGATTTTTATGTTTGCCTTAATTTGCTCTATGTTAATACGAATTCCTTGTACTGAGTTATGAGATACCCTGTATATATACATATATAAGGGTGATCCATATAAAATGACAATCTAAAAATTCTAAAAATATTTGTCATAATAAAAAGTTGTTCATGAGAAAGTTTCCTGTATTCGAGGGATTTTTCTATGTATAATAAAAATTCGCTCTGCTTCCCCTTTGAAAGGATGTAAAGTAACCGTAATTTCAAAGAGAATCTCCTATAAAATGTTATAATACATATTTGGATCCTACGAAAAAAAAATTTTATCTTTGAACATTTCTTTGAAAAATCTTTCTTTATATCAAACATTTAAACTTTATAATAGAGTATATATATTCAAACTAATGTGATAATATCATAAATTTATTAAGAGATTTTATAGTTTGTTTTTTTTTTGGTTGAGCGAGCTGTTGAGCATTCACATTTAAATATTTGTTAATTCTTTCTACAAAATTTTTTCTAACTCTAAACAATATTCCTGGGAGTCATGTTCTAGCGTAATCTTCATATATTCTTTGTTTTAAATCTTCTTTCCTCGTAAGTGATTGAAATGTGATTGATTGTCTCTTTAGTTTATATTTAACAAAATACAAAAGCAGAAAAGTAGAAAAAGTATGAAGTCTTTTATTGAATTGATGGTTTTATTACATTAATTTGAATGCACTGTCCTATAAAGTTTAGATATTTATAACTTTTAATACAGAAGCATTTTCCAAAGAAATGTTCCAGATAAAATTTGCTTGCTTTTTTTCCGTAGAAACCCGTAAGATCCAAATACGTAACATTGTAGAAGGATTCACTGAAATTACGAAATTATCTCCTACTTTTATTCAAGGGGGAACGAGAGAGAAGTTTTGTTAGAAAGACCTCTTGAATATATGAAACTCTTATGAACAACTTTTTGATACTTGTAATACAATTATTTTTCAAGTTTTTCGGTTATCACACTTCAGGGTTGACTATCTGTGTATAGCATTATTATTATTTCTTAACTTTTTACTCAGATTGCAATATACGGTTAGTAAAATGATTTTCTACAACTTTTAGATCACTATTGTGTTATAAATATATGCACACTTAAGAAACCGTTTCTTAGAAAAAGATTGCTATATAACTGTTTTATGCTTAGAACTCTAGGCACTCTACTTAACAAGTGAAATATTTTTTAAAAGCATTTCTTTCTTCATATTTCGTTAACATTTGTTTTCTTTAAAGGAATGCTTGTTAGTTGCAAATATAATGGCACTCGGTGCTTTTACGTGTGATTATTTCCTTACCTAATGCGGTTCTTTTTTATAATTTGCCCCACAAGCTGGTCGAAATAGAGTACATCCCTGTGACAGTAAGTACTCGATGCATCTGACCCGTAATTTTATGTTCTCATTTATGCTTGTTCCCACACCACGGCTGCGAACTTCACTATTAGATTACGAATGATTCGCTTTTGCTTATGCTGATATTTTGTCATTTTAATTTATTAGATTTCGTTTTCTAGAGCTTCTTGTGCTTTGTATCATGGCATTATACTTAGTATTAGTACTATATTAAATCAAGTAAAAGTGAGACGGTTTCATTCTCTATAAAAATTTAATTGGACTTTGTTTATTCTTGTAATCTTTTCAGTGGTGATGTCTAAAACATAATTTTATCTAACTCCCTTGATTTATAGCATTAAATTTTTCTCTTATCTCACCTGTAAATTTGAACATGGTTAAAAGTACATAAATAAATATCAGTTGTCCTTAAGTGTAAATAAACCATTTTATAATACAAAATATATATAGTTTTACAAGGAAAAGATCTTTACAAGGAAAAGATGCAAAGTAATATTTGTAATTTGTAATATTCTTTCTTTTTTTGATTTTATACAAAAGTTTAAGATATAAAGGATTAATAATCTTTTATCAAGAGAACTGATTTACTTTGTTTTAGGAATTGGTAATAATAAGGGAAATAGGCGAAAAACTTGGTATGCATATTAAAGGAGGGCTAAGGGGACAAAAGGGTAATCCACTCGATCATACCGACGAGGGCGTTTTTATATCGAAAATTAATTCCGGTGGTGCAGCTAAGAGAGACGGACGGTTAAAAGTAAGTGCATTTGTAATATTTGCATATTGTTTACTATCTTGTTTCGATATATTCATGTTTAAATATCAACATATTTTTTTAACAGGTTGGTATGAGACTGCTAGAGGTCAATGGCACATCGTTACTAGGTGCAACTCATCAAGAAGCTGTAAACATCCTTCGGTGCTCGGGAAATACGATTACTTTGGTTGTATGTAAAGGTTACGACAAAAGTGAGATTGAACCGATATTATCGTTATCCGACAGTAGAGATCTCAAAGAAACTAAAATACCCCACGAGTTGAAGGATTCGACTGCGGATGGCACCAAATCTCTGTCGCAAAGTGTATCTAGTTTAGACCGAGACGACGAGACGACTGCGACAATTAGGGAGCAAGAAGAAATGAATGCTGAACTTGAATCTTGGGAGAAAGAAGAAGAACGCGCATTAGTTGAACAAAGAGAAAAATCCACGCCCGAGAAAGTAATTCTCATTTGGTCTATATATGATATCTATAATTTATATTAAGAGGGAACCCAGTGTATCTCATCTAACAATAAGATAGTTTTACAAATTATTTTTGAGAAAACTATTGCTGATATCAGAATGAACTTTTTTTTTTAGATTTAAGAGGATCCTTAAACTACTAACTAAAAAAAAATATTTTTGTGTTTGAAGTTTGTTTATTATTTTTTGAACTGCGTGTAATGTCATGTATGTGTATACCCATTATTGACATGCAGTGTAGCACTTGTCACAGTCACTTGAAAGCTATACGACAAGATTCTTTTTAAAGTTAGATAATTAACACTGAGATTATACTTATTACAAAAGCAAAACACGAAAAATTAAAAATTCCAGCTTTTAGAAGAAAAATGAAATATTTTAGATAAAATAATCGACATTCAATTGTTGATAAAAATGTTAGAAATAAACAATACAATTTTCCTGACCTCGCTGCGGTCACTGATGACGAAGTAAGAAAAAAATACACATTCACCAGTCCTCCAAAATACTCAATATGTTGAAAAGATATATCCATAAAATGATACATTCAGTCAATCGAATAGATCTGTAAAATATTCTGAAAATATTGTTCTTTTCTTTCTTTGACAATCAATAAATTACTGCACATTTATTACGATATGCACAATTTAACTTTATATTATTTTTATTACTACATTTTTTCATGTAATTTTATCATATCAATTTTATGGTTATTGATTGTTAGATTTTTTCCTAATTTTGTTGCGTAAATTTTACGGTTATTGATTGGATTGTTAGAAAAAGAAGGTTTTAGGAATATTTTAAGAATGTGTTATTTTAGAAATTATGTAAACGTATTTATTTTGCAAGTTATTATTTTGCAAGTTTTAAGAATATATTTTCTCATTTTCGAAGTTATAAGATGACCGTGGAGAGGATTCAAGATTTCTAAAAAAATTTAATTGATTAAGATAATTACAAGATATTTATATATATATACATATATATAAACTTACATACGTCATATTAAGTTTTATAATTATATTTTGGCACAGGTATTAGACGTCGTACGAGCAGCGGAATCATTAGTAAGCAAATCAAATAGTCCTGTTGATATGATACCGCCAAAATCACCCGGAGGTACCAAAGATCTTAAAACCACTACCATTGTCATGAGTAAACATACATTAGCAGCTCAAAATCCTAATGTAAGTATTATACTGCATTGTTTTCTTTAAGTTACTCATATTTATATCAAAGAAAAACTGATTTGAGAATAGATATAGTTCATATAATGTACCGCAATTACCGTCTTTCGCTTTATTTATCGATTTGATCGATTTGTTTCTTCAAGAAATTTATTTCTACTGCTTTTATATCTATTTTTTTTGTAAATTCTTACATTTATACTTGATTACAATTAGAGAACTATTAATGTTTTGACATTGAAATGTCCTTATTTTTTTTACTTGGACCTTGGCGTACTTGATATTTGCGATTTTCTTATGTTGACGGTAGTTCCGGAACATTTCGTATATACGTATCATTGGAAATACAAATGACATCATAAGTAAAAAAGAAATTATTATTCTAATTTACATGTAAATTAAAAATACATATAATTTCTTTTGTTATAATACTGCATGTATCATAATTTTAACTTCAATAATTTATTAATTGTTAGTATATGGATAATGCACTCTTTCCTTATCATTGGCATTGTTTTCTTTTCATTTGCTTTGTATGGCTTTTGACACAAAAAATATATAACTTATACTTTTTCATCTAATACATATATACGTACATACATATATACATACATACATACATACATACATATACAAGGTGTCTTATTTAACTTGAGACATCGAAATAACTCAAAACAAAAAAGAAAAACAAAAGTCGCTGAAACACGTGTCGAACGAATTCCGAAGACAAATAAAATGGCATGATTCCTTTTTCATTTGGTAGACGTCCTTAAAGTGATTTTAAGGTCAACTTTGTTATTTCAAATTAAAACCTATATTTTTTTATGACGGAAGCATATTCTACGTAAAGAAACAATTAACTTTTATCTGAAAAATTCTTTTTTTGATCATTACTTTCGGACACATCGTACGAAGTAATTCCGATTTTTATTCGAAACGAATAAAATAAACGTATCACAATAAATGCTCAAAATGATGGCTTTCCATTTCCAAACACTTATTAATGCAATTAATAGATCTATGCACTGATAATAAAGCCTCTGGACGTATATCGCGACAGGCATTTCGGATTCGCTGTTTTATGTTTTTTGGTGTGATTAGTCGATCGTGATAAACTTTTTCTTTAAGATGGCCCCATAAATAAAAATCTAACGGTGTTAAATCAGATGACCTCGCCGGCCAGTTAACTAGACCTCCCCGATCTATCCAGCGATCAGGATATTTCTGACTCATTATTTGGCGTGCATAACGCGAATAGTGAGCTGGGCATCTGTCCTGCTGAAACCACATATTTTTTCTATCTGCTAGGCTTACTTCGAGTAGTACGGGTAATTCTACATCCAAGAAGTTTCCATATTTCACTCCATTCAGCGTACCATTGATGGAAAAAGGACTTATTATTTTATTGCCAATGATTCCACACCAAACATTGACAGACCATGGACGATATTCTACTTCGCGAAGCCATCTCGGATTTTGATCTGACCAATAATGCATATTATGCCGATTAACTTCTCCATTATTGGTAAAAGTAGATTCATCAGAAAATAAGACCAAAAGAAAAAAGTTGCTGTCAATTTTTCATCAAGTTGATGAAGAGCTCATTCACAAAATATCACTCGATTTCGAAATCATCTCCGTGAAGCTCTTGATGTAACGGCATGGGAGGAATTTGCGGCACTTCAAAATTCGGTGTATATTCATTCGAGATATTCCAAAGGCACGAGACATTGATCGAATGCTGACATTCGGATTTTGAACAACTGCAGCTAATACTGCAGCTTCATTATTTTCATTTCTAGCTGTCTTTCGCCGGTTCCTTTTTTTTTGGTTGAACATTACCATCTTCAGAAAATTGTTATACTACTCGATAAAATGAACAATGCGATGGGCACCTTTCAGGAAACCGCAAAGTATACAAGTTGAACGTGTCATTAATATTTCGTCCTGCTTCACCGTAAATGAAAATCATTTCAACTTTATCTGCAGTGGTAAGGTATTCCATATTTAATTCGAAGTTTACTGCATCACTGTAATCTATCGACTAAATATTCAAGAGAACTGTAGCAACAAATTCGCACTGTTAATATCGCGTGTTCTTCTGTTTACAAAAAAAAGTCAAATCATCTCAGCAGCGCGATCGCGCTTCTTTATGTTTAATATAAACACGAGATACGGAACACTTGTAAACATGAGATTTTCATATGATCGCGATTTTCTGATGAATCTACTTTTACCAATAGTGGAGAAGTTAATCGGCATAATATGCATTCTTAATCAGATCAAAATGTTTGGAAATGGAAAACCGTCATTTTGAGCATTTATTGTGATACGTTTATTTTATTCGTTTCGAATAAAAATCGGAATTACTTCGTACGATGTCTCCGAAAGTAATGATCAAATAAAGAAATTTTTTAGATAAAAGTTAATTGCTTTTTTACGTAGAATATGTTTCCGTCATAAAAAATATAAGTTTTCATTTGATATAACAAAGTTGATCTTAAAATCACTTTAAGGACGTCCACCAAATGAAAAAGAAATCATGCCATTTTACTCATCTTCGGAATTCGTCTGGCACGTGTTTTAGCGATTTTTGTTTTTGAGTTATTTTGATATCGAGTTATTTCTCAAGTTAAATGGAACACCCTGTATATACATATACAGGGTGTCCTATTTTAAAAAAACGCATGTCGATAATTCTTCAACGAAACGATTTTCAGTAAAAATGTTTCGGACAAGTTGTATGATTTCAAGGAGGACATAAAACAACTATACTATTTTGTTTACAAATGGCACCACTTTCGAGATATTCACTGATCATTACTTTTCTTAAATAAGAACCCCAATTTTTTTTTACACTGTCTTTCTTTACCAATTTAAACAACTTTTGTCTGAAACATTTTTTTCTTTGCTTAATATTTTTTTAGATATTTAAGGAAAACTTGATAACTTGTTCAATATTTAACTTACGATATCTCGCTATTTGTCGGAAGAAAAAATGGTACTACACTTTTTTGCTTTATTTTGTCTCAAGAATATATTGTTACAATAGCGCCCTGACTTTTATTACTGACTTTTGGAAATTTCAAAATCATCAAATTAACAAAAATTAGAGTGGAAAAAAACGATGTAATAAAAAATTGGGGTTTCCATTTAAGATTTTTATGTTAATCACACATATATATGTATGTATGTATGTATATATATGTCGTCGATTTATAGAAAAAAATATACGGATATATTATATTTCATTTATTTTTGTCATTAGATGAAAATTTTTTAATATTGGGGGAAACTTCAATTATTGTATAGAATTTAGGAAACGCTTTACATGGAATATTAGAAATTTTCAGCTAGATACAACCAGACTTATTTACTCATTTTTCCATTTTAGGATATTTCAATTTTTTAAGTCTATGTTATATATATATATATATATATACATATATATTTATATTTATATATATATATTTTTTTTTTCATTTTAGGATATTTCAATTTTTTGAGTCTTTGTTATATATATGTAGGACACACACATATATATATATATATATATATATATATATATATATATGCGTCCTACATATATATAACAAAGACTCAAAAAATTGAAATATCCTAAAATGAAAAAAAAATATATATATATAAATATATATATACATGTAGCCGTACGTGCATAAGCGCATTTGTAGAGTTTTTCATAGAAATTATAGAAACAAAGAGTGAAAGATAGAAAAAGAAAGAAATAGAGACAGAGAAAGAAGAAGGGCGGAAGTTTTTCGATATTTTAATTTATTTTATATGTGTAATACGCCAATTATACTTTTCCTAAATTGAACATATAAATTATTTCCTCCCGTCGTTAGAGAACATTTTTATCACTGCCGGAAATTTTGGCACTATCACACTACCAGGAGTATTTTAAATCTTCAAGTAAAAGAGCATTGTCTCAAATAAAAGACGATTCTATGTAAAAAAATCGATATGAAAATATATCTCAAATAAGAGAGAACTCTGAATTGTTCTTGCGTAGAGTTTGATTAAAATCGGCTCGGCATTATTCTTTCAAGTCTGAATGTTCAAATGAACTTATTTGCATTTTTGCATTTACTTTTCTTACGCAATAGAAACTCTATATTGGACTTCATTGAATTATTCGTAAATAACTCTGTCATCGTGTAAATAAAATCTATTAAATTATTTCACTATAGGTACCCTTAAGTGGTGCATGAAATATACAGTTGTCGATGTCTTTAGCGTCGCATGCTCTCTTGAGCACCGAAAAGAGAGATGTTTCACATGTTTACAGACAGTGGAAGATGATAGTGCTACTTTGGATGCCCTCTAACAGGAGTGAGTCGTTCATCTTTCTACTCATTTTCTCTGTGTCTGCGTCCATGCCTCTGATTCCGCGGGGCTGTGCCATAATAAAATATTCTAAGAGTTACTACTCGGATATAACTCGGCATTAACTCAGATATAAATCACTGTTTATTGCGTTTTTATATGTCCACACAAGTGTTGTACGGCATAGTTATTGTTACTCCATTTATTACTGATACTGCCACTACGACATTAAGTATTAACTGAAGTTACGCTAATACGCTGGGCTGAAGTTCACACTTAGTTGTTTGCTTTGATAAAAACGGAGTTTCACATTACACGATCCTAAGTGATATATCTTACCCGACTAGAAATTTATCGTATATACAATATATATACGCATATAAAGCTTGTTTTTTTTTTTGTTTATATAGATGTAGGATAATGAAGGAAAATATTTCTGTGATAGTTAGAGGAGTTGTAGCGCAAAACTTTCCATATTCCTAATGGAATCTTTTTAATAATATTTGTACTTTAATTCTTAGGATTTATTTGCGCTATATTCATGCGTCATACATGATATATAGTTGCTACATCTTGTTAATCTTGTTTAACTCGTTTGTGCGTGATTTTTCACAGTTGCACAATGAGTAACCTTAAGAATAGGTGATTTGTAATACATGAATTGGTAATTTTTTGATGTAATAAGAGTATATGTATGCAAGTTTTTAAGCGTCCTCATCCTTTTTCGTTATTATAATCTTAAATGGACAATTTGATTATTCAAATAAGAGTTTCAATTATATATTTATATATAGCATTACATATCTCTTATACGTCTACGTATGTTTTCTAATCATATGTAACAAAGTAATTATAAAGATGAGATTACGGTATAATTTAAGGATCACTGTCAATTTGGCAACAGATGCTTAATCAATGTCTAGTTAAAGCACACAGGTATTGTTCTGTATTACATTCGGCTAAATGGTTTAAAAGAGCATATAATATTTTCTACATAAAATCATTTATTGATAATAACATATTTATAAAAAAGGGGAAAAAGTATTCTATGACCACACACGTGATAATTTTCACGATACGTCTATAAAAGGAAATTGCTAATAATTGTTTTATACCTTGCTGTTAAGATGTGGGCAAATATTAAATTTATTCTAAGAAGGCATTGTAATATAATGCATATAATAGCAGAATTAGAATATATAATTCCAAGAGAGATTAATTATATATATGTGTATAAAGAATATACACGCACATAAGTACACACATACACACACACAAGTACACACACACACGCGCACACACACACACACACACACACATACACACACACATATATATATATATATATACACAAGCGCATGCGTGCATGTGTTTGTGAGTATGTACATGTGTGTGTACATATATACAGGGTGGGGGGTTATAAGTTTACAACCCGAAGTGTGAAGATAGATTGGGTTAAGACAAACATAAAAGTCCCATACCGTTTTGCATAATTATTGCGAGATTCGCAATAATTATCGAGTAATTAATGACAGAAATCTGAGGAGTGGGAGCACGCCGGCATAGATGATTGGAGAAGCGTTGCAGCTGCTTAGGCCGTAGCATGGCCCAGTCGATCCAACAACTGTTGCCAGTACGCAGCGAGGGGAAAGACAATGCGCCGCTATTCGTTGTTTTATCTCGCCAGACTTACGTCTCGCCGCACGCCGCCAATAGTTGCTGGGTCGAGTGGGCCGCGCTGTGGCCTGAGTAGCTGCAACGCTTCTCCAATCATCTATGTCGACGCGCTCCCATTCCTCAGATTTCTGTCATTAATAACTTGATAATTATTGCGAATCTCGCAAAACGGTATGGGACTTTCATGTTTGTCTTAACCTAATTTACCTTCAGGTATCATACTTCAGGTTGTAAACTTATAACCCCTCACCCTGTATATATATACAGGGTGTCCGGAATGTGATCATTAATATTTTGTGTACTGGTAGAACTCGTTAAAACAATGAAAAAAGTCCTGTGCCATTTTACAATTTTTTCAATATTTATTCCGTAATTAAAATTAATTAAAATGTGTAAACAAATGAGCGCACGAGAAAGCGACAGGACGGGCTCTGTGTATAAGAAGATGGCTTACCTCGCGCGGCGAAAGCGACCGTAAGCGACAAGAGGCGTGCGCGCGCGACGAGGAGCGAGCGAGCGCGAACGACGAGCGAGCGAGCGCAAGCGACAAGAGGCGGCCGCCCAGCGCTCTCTACGCGCTCATTGGCTCACATGTTTCAATTAATAACTCGATAACTATTGCCAATTTGACATTACGGTACATGACTTTTCTTCTCGACCACACCCAATCTACCAGTACACAAAATATTAATGATCACATTCCGGACACCCTGTATACAGGGTGTCTCAGAACTTTGGGACACCGTAGGATATAGAGTTAAGTGAGAGGAACAAAAAAGTCCTCTGCCATAATGTGAAAATCGTAATAGTTTTTTAATTATAACAGCGCAAAGTTAGGCGTTTTCCACGCCCAACGCGGCCTATAGACGCTCCGCGGCAAGCTGTGTGCGTAGGGGCTGAGCGATAATGCGTCTCGCACTGACTGTCGCGATGGCGTCTTAGCGCTTTGACGCCGCGCGACGGTCAGCACGAGCTGCGTTATCGCTCAGCCCCTTCGCACACAGCTTGCCGCGGAGCGTCTATAGGCCGCGTTGGGCGTGGAAAACGCCTAACTTTGCGCTGTTATAATTAAAAAACTATTACGATTTTCACATTATGGCACAGGACTTTTTTATTCCTCTCACTTAGCTCTATATCCCTACGGAGTCCGTGTCCCAAAGTTCTGAGACACCCTGTATATATGTACATAGTTGTGTGTGTATATATACACATATATGTATGTACATATATTAGGTGCGCAACTAAGTTTCCGGGGTTTTTTGATCAATGAAAAATGGAAAATTTCAAGAGAAATACAAAAAAATGGTTTATTCAAAGTATCGTCTCTCGCTAGCTACACATTTTTGCCATCTCTCTGGCAATACATGAATACCGCGACGATAAAACGACGCGTCTTTGGACCGAAATCATTGGTTGGACATTCATCCAACCAATTTTGCACTTCTTCGAAATTGGCCAAGTGTTGCCCAGCCAAGCCATGCGCCATCGACCGGAACAAGTGATAAGCGGAAGGGGCCAGGTCTGGCGAATATGGCGGGTGCGATAGCAGATCTCATTTCAGCGTTTTGATGATGTCCTGGACGATGGAAGTGCGCTGGCACGGAGCGTTGTCCTGCTGTAATATCACTTGTTCGTGTCTCGTGTCCCATTCTGGCCGTTTTTCGAGTAATGCATGGTTCAAATTGATCAGTTGTTGTCGGTAGCGATGCCCATTGACAGTTTCGCCCGGCTTCTTTTCAGCAGCTCATAGTACACGATTCCTCTCTGGTCCCATCAAACGCAGAGCATTGTCTTCTTTCCGAAGCGATTTGGCTGTGCCGTCGATGTTAATGCTTCGCCAGGTGAAAGCCACGACTTTTTGCGTTTGGGATTCTCGAAATATATCCACTTCTCATCGCCAGTAACAATTCGATGCAGGAAACTCTTGCTTTCATGCCGCAAGAGAAAAATTTCGGAAGTGGCTTTTCGATTTCCCATCTGTCTCTCAGTCAACTCATGCGGCACCCATTTTCCCTCCTTTTGAATTTTTCCCATGGCAAATGGTAAACGTTTGGAAATACCTTGGCGAGTCATGTTTAATGCCGCTCCGCAAGTTGATCTTGTGTTCGCGTATCATCTTCATCTAATAACGCTTGCAGATCAGCGTCCTCAATTGTTTTTGGTCTTCTTCCGGAGCGCTTCTTGTCCTCAGTGTCGAAATCGCCACTTCTGAAGCATTTAAACCAATCTTCACAGGTAGTTTTCGATGGTGCCTGTTCGCCGTAGGCCTCCTCAAGCAAACGACGTGCTTCAGCTGCACCTTTTTTCAAGTTAAAGCAGAAAAGCAAAGCTTCCCGCAAATGCTGTTTATTTGGCACAAAACTCGACATCTTCGTTGTTAGAAAAAATATATTTGCGTTGCGATATGTGTTGGTATTACGACTGGTTAATGTTAGCAGATGTCCAAGTTATAAAAAAAAACACAACTTCAGACATGTATGTCAACTACATGTGTCGTTAGCGCCATCCATGTGTGAAACCTGGAAACTTAGTTGCGCACCTAGTATACAACATATTTCCTAGTTGAATTATCGTCTATATACCATTGTTAATTTTAAAAAAGCGCACAATAATTCTCACGATAATTGCTCTTATTGCACAATCTCATTAATCATTAACTTATTATTACACACACACACACACACACACACACACACACACACACACACACACACACACACACACACACACACACACACACACATATGTATTATGTTTTATATATATGTTTTATATATATGTTTTATATATATATATGTATATGTATAATGTTAAATGATGTCACGATATTATAAACACTATTTCTTTTTCTGTCACGGTTTTTTTTGTACATTGGAGTTAATTTTTTCTTGGCTTAATTTTAAATCCTATTTTTTATTTTTTACTTTATTTTAGTTTTTTCCATATTTCACTTTCTTTGTATATTTTACTTTTAATGTGAAATATTTTGGTCATAATCAAAGAATACCGAAAAACGTTAAAACTTGATTTACATAAAGTTCTTCACATTTGGCTCCTATTATCTGTTCACTTAAAAAATTACAATGTCTTCATTTTCTTTCGATTTTATATTTCAGAAAACTTTCTTACTATCCTATTTTAAATGCAAACTCTGACGGAAAAAACTGTAACATCTTAATTTGTTAAGAATTGTAATGTTGTTGTGAATACATTTGAAATATGGGCCTTTGACTGAGTTAGACTTTTTAATAGTCTTGATAGTTAGTACATTTAGTACTACTATAATTAATTCATATCATCATTCATATTTAAATCCACACACACACAGACATATACATGCGTGCACGCACGCATGTGTGTCTGCGCGCATGTGTGTGTGTATGTGTTCTATAAGCATTATATGTTCACATAATTCTAATGGACCAGATGTTTATATATAACTACAAACTATCAGATAAGAGCTAATATTTACCTAATTATCTCAAAGATGTTAATGTTGAAGTTCTAGTTGATTGGCATAGGAATGAAATTTGGACATTTTTAAGATGATCTGCCTATGCACATAATTTTTCTGAAAGTGGTTAATAGTTATCCCTGTTGTGAAATATATTAAAATGAGAATACTTTTTCATAATTGTACTTAGATAGGAAGAATATAATTGGAGGGCATTATTTTATTGTAATGTAATACTTGGAATTATCAATTTACTGTTGTTGTTTCATATAGTATCTTGCGGTAGAGGAGACTGTTACACCGTGGAAAAATTTTCATCGAATCTTTATTTTTCCTTTGTATTTATCTTTTTTTCAATCCGATAACTAAACTTTGGCATCTTTGAATATATCTATATGCATATTTGTAATATTTTCTCCGTTGTTCTTTAATGTTACCTTGAGTTTACTATTTGTACTATTGAACTATCGTTAATTTTAGCTAGATGCGTTATAAATATTGAAGATTGTTTCAGAAGACTGGTGCTCGTACACCTATATCTGTATATATTCACACTTAAAACTTGAATTCAAAAAATACAAAGCAATAAGAACAGTTAAAACTTAAATTCTTGTGTTTGACAAATAAAACATTTTTGTGAAAAGATGTAAGATTCCAAGTAAGATGAGATACATACAATCATATTGAATATTATTTTCTACAGATTACATGAATGCGTATTATTTAATTCAGTGAGTATAGTCGCAAAACAAAACGAGTAAAAAATCACCGAATACGTCTGGCATACACGACAGTCTCCACTACATCAATACGTACGATGAATAGGGTACAAATATAGGATAGCCTTATAAAATGAAAGAATGTTTAACATGTCGACCATATGTTTGTAACTTAAATTATGCGCGAAGTTGCATGATTTATTGCAATAATAGTACAATTGAAAGAGATACTATTAAACATATATATATATATATATATATATATATATATATATGATCATGGTGAGAACAAATGATCGGACAAATAAGTTTGAAATTCTTGTTTAAATTCTATATAGATTTTGTATGACACGCGCGTGCGCGCGCACATACACACACATATATGTAGCATACGAAATAAATCTGTTTTAAAGTATGAGATCATATATATTTAACTTCTAGGCAGACCAACATTAGTGATTCAACTACTGATGAATTGATTACTGTCGAATGTATTTGACAATATGCTAAATCTTCATTGTGAACTATTTATTATTTATTATAATTTATTGTATAGTTATTTTATAGTTATCATACCCATTATGTTGACTGTTGATATAATTTTTTGAAATCCACTCAAAAGAAGTCCGTCAAATATGTACATTGGTGATGAAACAATCAATATTTCTTCATGATTTATATTAATGAAATGATTTTGTGTGTTGTCACAGTTGCTTCGTACGTATCGAATTGTATCATAAGGAACAACTTTGATATTTATTTCGCTCTATATCGCATTCTGTTTAATTAATATAATTTGACTAATACAATTTTCCATCTTATTTATCTAGTCAAGAACAAATCAGACAGCTGGAACGTCAAGAGACTTTTCTTCGTCAAAATCATCCACGCTGCCCACTCCTGCTAAGGCAGCGAGTTTCGAACGTTCCACTTCTATGCAAACCTTACCTTCTCCGACGAAGAAAAAGTCTTTGTCGAAACGTAGTATTACGTTTGCCGATCTGCCGCCAACTTTAAAAGAGAGCTCGAACAATGCTTATCCGTCTCATGTCGAATCCGCATCGCCTACAAACGAGCGACAAATTCGACCGTTGCAGGATACACTTACTTCTCCCCCTTCACAAATTATGTTCTGCGAAAAACCTGCACATGCACGTTTCCGACTTCCCCCAACGCCTTTAACTGCTCCTGAATGCAGTGGAAATATTGACACTAAGGCTTCCTTTAGCAAACGACAGATAGCACGCTCTGTTGATGGCAAGTTTCAGGTTGAGGTGGGTTTCAAAAAAGCATGTTTAATTACTAACATATTATTCATATACACATATATATACAGGATGAGGAAAAAATACCGGGACCCCGAAATATATCGAAAAATATAATTTTTTATGAAAAAATGTTTCAGACAAAAGTTGTAGGTTTTCAAGTAACGCATTACATAGTAATATCAGTATGACCTTGAATAGCGTTGTCAAAGTCACATGAAGGTCATCTTAAATTTCTTAAATGGAACCCCCTATTTTTCATTACATATTCTTGTAGCCTATCTCGAGGGCTTTCCAAAACACTATAACTGAATGTTTTTTCGTAAGTATTTTACGAGTTACAAGATTTAAAAGTTACAGTACCGCCGACATTAGCATTATCCAAGGTGTACTGCGTGGAGGTTGCACATCTGTGCGATTTCGACTTTCTCTTAAAATACAAAGTGAAAAGAATATTAAATATTTCGATTTTCGAATTCGAGCAACAGTTAAGAAACAGTATTAGTATTAGTAACAGTATTAGTCGTCACTTGTATTCAGTCATTATTCTTCAGTATTGTCTTCAGAAAAACTTTGAATTGATTTAAGTATTAATTTATTCGGTTTGACTAATTCTTCCGCTTGTCAATATGCTACGTCTTTCAGCGAGAACGCATATCTCTTCTAATGATAAGAGGATAGGATGATCGATTAAGATCACATAATGATGTAAAGCAGCTTTTTAATGAAACATTTCGTGGAACCATATATTTTTCATTACGTATTCTTGTAGCTTATCTCGAGGGCTTTCCAAAATATTATAACTTAATTGTTTTTCGTTAAATATTTTGCGAGTTACAGGATAAGTTTTTGTAGCATTTCTTCAGATCTTTTCAAAGCTTACCCGCTTTAAGTAAGTCATTTCAAAGTTATCGAGCTTTTTATAGTAAGATGCCTAGCTCACGAAGGCGAGATTGTCAATTGTCCAGCCAACTAAAGCAAGATTGTCCACCCAACTACGGCAAGACTGGAAAGATTTATAGTTCAATTGTTCAGTTGTTCAAAATGTCCACCATCAACAGTTTGACAAAAGCTACCCTATCGTAAAAAGATGAAATGGCATTTTGAATGTAATCAATAGGAATAATAGCAGCTTCATCAAGAATCCGATTTCGTAAATCAGCCAGATTTTGTGGATTCGTTTTATAAACTCTGTTTTTTAAATAGCCCCACAGAAAGTAATCAAGAGGTGACAAATCTGGCAATCAAGGAGGCCATTCTATATGTCCTTTTCTGCCTATCCATCGCTGAGGAAATACTGTATTCAGATAATTACGGTCGTCCCTCCTATAATGTGGCGCAGCACCATCTTGCTGAAATCATGTATTCTCGAAGTCGTCATCCGTGATTGCTTGTATCGCTGGAACTATTTCATTTCTTTGTATTGTATCAATATATTCTCATATTTTATCGCTGTTAGATTGCCTTCAATAAAGAATGGACCTATGAGAACATTATTCAAAATGCCTGTCCAAACATTCAATTTTTGTGGATACTGCGTATGTGCTTCTTGAATCCAGTTAGGATTTATATCTGACCAGAATTTACAATTGTGTCGATTAACATAGCCATTTAACTGAAATGTTGCTTCATCTGAAAAAACTTAGGATCTTTATCTATTCTTTCCATCATCAACTCACAAAATTCAAAGTGCCTATCAAAATCATCATCACTTAGCTCTTGCACGAGGTGGACTTTATAAGAATAAAATTTATTAAGTTTTAATATTTTAAACACAGATTTTTTATCTAAATCATTTTGCTGTCCTACTTTGCAGGTCCTATTTTGCAGGTAGAATCATGCGGATTTTCGATGGAGGATTATAAAACATCTAATGATTTTTCTGGATTTGTTGTTGATACAGGTCTACCTGATATTGCACGATTTTTCATATTACCAGTTTCTTCAAAACGCTTTATTGTTCTCTCAACAGTAGATTTTGAAATGGCAGTATCTTGATCACGAAATGTTTCATTAAAAAGCTGCTTTACATCATTATACGACCTTAATCGATCACCCCATCCTCTCATCATCAGAAGAGATATGCGTCCTCGCTCTGAAAGACGTAGCATATTGACAAGCGGAAGAATTAGTCAAACCGAATAAATTAATACTTAAATCAATTCAAAGTTTTTCTGAAGACAATACTGAAGAATAATGACTGAATACAAGTGACGACTAATACTGTTACTAATACTAATACTGTTTCTTAACTGTTGCTCGAATTCGAAAATCGAAATATTTAATATTCCTTTCACTTTGTATTTTAAGAGAAAGTCGAAATCGCACAGATGTGCAACCTCCACGCAGTACACCTTGGATAATGCTAATGTCGGCGGTACTGTAACTTTTAAATCTTGTAACTCGTAAAATACTTACGAAAAAACATTCAGTTATAGTGTTTTGGAAAGCCCTCGAGATAGGCTACAAGAATATGTAATGAAAAGTAGGGGGTTCCATTTAAAAAATTTAACATGACCACATAACCTTGACAATGTTATTCAAGGTCATACATATTGCTATGTAATGCGTTACTTAAAATTCTACAACTTTTGTCTGAAACGTTTTTTCATAAAAATTATATTTTTCGATATATTCCGGGGTTCCGGTATTTTTTTTCTCATGTTGTACATATATACAGGGTCCCCCATTTTAATGTCCCACCCCAAATAACTCTTCAATGCTGAAGAGTTATTTGGGGTAGGACATTAAAATGAGACACCCTGTATATAGTGTCTGCCAAAAGTTCCGAAACGGCTAATTATTTCAAAAAATAATGATTGTTTAAAACAATATTTGAAACAAAAGTTGTAGGCCTTAAAAAAAACTATCAGATATTGATAATTGTTTGACATTGGAATGACCTTGAGAAACGTTATCAAGGTCGACAAAAATCTTAAATGGAAACTCCAATTTTTTATTACACCGTCTTTTTCCACCAATTAATTTGAACTTTTGCCTGAAACATTTTTTTATTTACCTAATATTTTTTGAGATATTTAAGGATAACTTGGTAACTTTTTTAATATTTAACTTACGAACTTACTCGCTAACTGTTTGTCGGGATAGAAAATGGTACTAGACTTTTCTATTCTATTTGGTCTCAAGAATATATTGTTACAATAGCGCCCTGACTTTTGTTAATTTGATTTTGAAATTTCGAAAGATCAATAAATTAACAAAAAAATAGAGCATTATTGTACCGATATATTCTTGAGATCAAATAGAATAGAAAAGTTTAGTACCATTTTTTATCCCGATAAATAATTAGCGAGATATTGTAAGTTAAATATTGAAAAAGTTATCAAGTTATCCTTAAATATATAAAAAAAATTAGTCAAATAAAAAAATGTTTCAGACAAAAGTTGTTTAAATTAATTGGTGGAAAAGACGGTGTAATAAAAAATTGGAGTTTCCATTTAAGATTTTTATGTCGACCTTGATAACGTTTCTCAAGATCATTCCAAGGTCAAACAATTATCAATATCTGGTAGCTTTTTTTAAGGCCTACAACTTTTATTTCAAACATTGTTTTAAACAATCATTATTTTTTGAAATAATTAGCCGTTCCGGAACTTTTGGCAGACCCTGTATATTACATATCATATATATGTATTGAAATTATATTTGTGTACTTATATATACGTATATTTTACATGTACACAAGTATATAAATGTACTTCAGTGTAATATTAATTATTGATAATAATTTATATAAATATCACAAAAATATAGCAGTCTCCAACTTCATCCCCGACACCACCACTGACAAAAATGTCAGTCAGTGATAAGAAGAGATTATTCGAAAGTGCTATGGAAGAACACTTGAAACCGTCCCCTAAACCAGGTGAGAATACGCATTTTCTTTAATACGTGGAAGATTATTTGGATTAATATTAAAATAAATTTTAAATGCGTATGAATAAAAAGTTTGAATAAAATAGAATGAAATGTTTGTAAATGAAAACGATTCATTTTTTAAAATATTTTTAACAATTTATGATTCGCTTATTGTTTTGATCTTATTGTATTATCGTGATATAAAATGTTATTATTAGTCGATTTTTTATCTTGTATGTATACATGTTACATTATTGTTACAGATAAAATATTCAGTTTTTTAAGTCAAGATGAGGTAGAGAAAATGAAACAAGAGGAAGGTAAGAGATTACTTGAACATGTATATAATTATCGTATTATTTCATCCTACTTGTAGACTTCCATTTATAGACATCCATTTTATAGATTTCTTTTAATACATTAAAACCAGCTAGCTAACGAAACTACTTGTTTAATTCAACTATTACATTTAGTTCAACTCTTCCTCGTTTTTTCTGCAATATGTTATAGGATCCGCAATATAATATAAAGTAGAATCGTGATGATAATTGTTAAAGAATATTTTACAAATATTAAATACCATTAATCATCAACTTTTATTTTATCAGAAAAAAAGATTGCAACTTTGACGCGAGACGAACTCAAATCATGGGCACAACTTGACGAAAATGAAGGTCTCGAAGATTTGGACCCAATGGATGACAATGGCCGACCTAAGTAAGCTTTATTCTTCACATTAAAATTATTTCTATTTCGATAATTATGCAAGATGCATCAAGACATGCAGTTTATGTATGCATCAAGTAGTAATATTTATCGTTTAATATAAATTATATCAGGAAGAGAGAGAGAGAGGGGAAGGGGAGAGGAAGAAAGAGAGAAAAAATATCATATGATTATATTAAATATTTAATATACATGAGTAATAAATATAAGAGTTAGCTCTTGCGTAACGAATTAGATATTATAGCGGGCGGTTTCTTTATAAATTTATAAATTTGTTATTTTATTTTTTTTATTGGCTGTGCGTGCGTGTGTGGATGTATCTGTGGTTTGACATCGATCTTACAGTTTACATAGGGTAACTTTTGCAGTATTCGAATAAGCTTTCTTATGTATATAATACGTTTAGCACTGTATATAATTTTGTTTGACATTAGAGTACATTAATTTCTATATGTGCGTGTATGTATGTATGGGTATACGGTGAGTGTGCGTATGCGTATGTGCGTGATGTCTGTTATATACTAAATGGATCATTTGTCTCACTACGACTACGATATTCAAGTACGTTGGTGAAGTTTTCGTTTCCGTCTTCTATTCTTCTCTTCTTTCCCAGGCTAGTTGGTGAAATTCGAAACGCATTGCAAAATTTTTTCTTAAATTTGACGTAGTGTGCGTGTACAACTATATGTTGCATAACGTCATTAATCGATACATGAGAGATCTTGACGCACCCGAGTATTCATTCACCAGGGAAAAGCTCACCACCTCTCGAGAGCTTACCAACGTCTGATGTTTATTATTTAATTGTGTTTTGCATGCATCCTGACATTACTACGTTTCTTGTATCTTTATTTGCTACCGACAACAAGATGCAAATTTACACCAGCTTGCACATGCTCTTACGCTGTATATTCACGCCTGTGTATATTAGGTTTTGATTTATATGGTGAACCTTTTGTGCCGGATTGTTGTCATACGAAACGAGTGGAAAAGCATTATCAAACGATATAGATGAAACTTATGGCAGACTCGAGATAAAATTAAATACTAATAAATAAGTATTTCCTGAAACATTTTTTCTCAAGCTCTCATTCTTTTGAGGCTGAATAATGTTTAAATTAGATGTTTCAATGTCAAATATCTTATATCCAAATATTGATATTGCTTGCTTCAACATTAGAAACACGAAAGATTCCACTGCGTTTTGATAGCGGCGTTTTTACACAAACTGTCTCATCGGTATTTGAGGAGAAAAAAATGAACTTATATTCATTCACTACAAATTGCCACGAACGATCTGAACAATCCGAATAAGAGAAAGGGAATCGATTTTATGTTGCTTTTGTGTACATTGTTCGAATAAACTTTACGTCTATATAGCATACGCATAATCATTCGCCAGTATGCATGCTCGTTACCTTCCAGTAGCCGACTGAGCTCGCGAACTTCGATCCCTCTTATCCAGAATGTTCCCAGCAGTGTGAGGACGGCGAAAGCGGAACGTCGTTTAAAAGAACGATTAATACAAGAGGTATTGTTTTAACTTTAATTTATTATATCTTAATTAAAACCAATATTCGAGTCAGTAACACTGGGTCATTAAATTTTTTATCTTAATCACAACGATCTAAATCGAACTTATTTAAAATTGATCTTCGGTTTCTCATCAACCTAAGGGCCTTATCTCGGATGAAGACGAAGAACACTTTTTGAGCCCAGCGGAGCAGCGAGCACTTAGAGCGGAAAAACGTGCCGCTTGGCGTCAAGCGCGTCTTAAGTCTCTCGAGCAGGTAAAATTGGAAGCCGATCCGACATGTTAAAAAAGTGTCAAAAAACTAATATAATCATAATTAATTGTATGCGTTCGTATTTCTTTCGATAATATCTTGATATTCTTTTTGTGCTTATAGGATGCACTCCAGGCACAGATGGTGATCAAAAAGATGAGCGAAATAATGGACACTAATAAGCAGGAAGATACTCGTGATTCGGCTGAAGCGATCAATACGGCGGCTGATCCTGTTCACGAACAAGAGAAACCGATTGAAGTAAGCGTTTAGAATATATTTCGAGAGAATATGTGAATTTTCGTGATCCATGTAATATATAACGAGAATTTCTCTAGAGAGAAAGATATTATACAATTAACCCGCAAGCTTGATTGTATCGGAGTTGTGTGTTTAACCTAATTGTTTTACTAATTGCTGTCCTGCTCGCCTAAAGCTCTAACACGTTAAGCGTTGCATAAAAAAAAACAAGCGAGAAAGAGCAAATATTATGTTATTACAACGGTTCCATTTGTCTGTCTTGCTATCATAGTTTGCTACGTTACGGCCGTCTAGCGCGGATTTTCCTAAGCTCGCTGTACGCAGTAAAGTGGGTCCCCCTAAAGAGATACGCGAATCCGAGAAAGTAGTGGACGAGAAGGTCACTCGGCGTACCGAGGAATACCTAGACGAGGTGACGGGCGAACGTCGTGTACGAACCGTTGAATACGTCGAAAAGCTCATTGAGCGTCAGGTATTATTATTCCTAAAACTTGCATCAGCGTTAAAGCACATAAATACACGTTTAGCAGAGGAGTGAAGAAAGAGAAGAGTAGAGAGAGAGAGAGAGAGAGAGAGAGAGAGAGAGAGAGAGAGAGAGAGAGAAAGCGAGAAAGCATGATCACAAACTGATCACTGTTGCAATAATTTTCTATTTTTGTGCACCAAACCTTCCTGATTTGTACCCTTTTTCCCTTTTTTGTACTTATGATACAGATAGTTATCCTGTAGATATCACTCTATAAATGATTAGTTCAGGACATCTTACGCGCGTATATACAGTACAAGATCGGAGTCCATTAGGGAGGTTTTCTCGTACATTTATGCTTACAAGCATTCATATAGTCTGTGTATCATTTATTCAATCGTTACTGTGTTTATTGTTTCAAGACTCCGTCGCTTACTACGACGATACGTTATGCACCACCTTGAATTATGAATGTCACTTCTACTGATCTCACTAACAACTTCCTTCTGAGCTATGGGGTAATTTGGTTTTCATATATTTGTATATGTATCTTGAAGCTTGTAATTATGCATCTCTATGTAACATGTGCACAACTGACTTTATCTATGTCGGTTCCATTGGATGTACTTTTTGTTGCATGTAATGAAAGATACGTAGCAGAATCAATTAAAAGTAGATTGAAAATCATAGAACAAAAAATAATTTTTTTCTGTGTTAAGATTGGAAATTTGTGAAGTTTCGTTCCGAAAGCGATAGTAAGAGTTGCGTCGCTGATGCAATATATCTTAATATACGCAATTGACACTAACATCACTAAAATCGAATATGATATTTCGCCAACACACGCATTGTAGTCTTTATTTTTTTATTTACGCTATACTTATAAACATCGCAAAGTTTTTAGATCGTCGCTTGTGCAATATATCTTACATTTACATCAAGATATGTAAATTTCGCGAAACAATGTTAGTTGCACCGTTGTAATGCTAGAATCTAATGCGCGCACGAGGATTGATTTACGTCGACGATTACAATGTGTATATTTTTATAATCAGGTAGAGACTTTGAGAGAGAAAATTATATCCTTGGAACTGAGCAATGCAGAGGACGACATGGAAAGTATAACTGGCACCGGTGTGAGCGATGCCGAAAGCGAAAGTGAAGATATCGCGGGGAATAACGCGGCTATGAGTGGTGTGGAAGACAAGACAGATTCTCCTAATACGGCTGATGCAAGTGAAACGGCGTCTTCTAAGACAAATGCAAATATCACGGTCGCATCCACAAAAAGAAAGAAACGGAAGCGATCGAAAAAAGGTCGTCATTGACGGCAGATGTGCATTTTAATGAGTAGGTGTAAAGCATTGATGTTAAATATACTTGGTAAAAATCGGCGGAGCTTTTCTACTACTTCGATATTTAGCAATCGCACGAATTTATCGTGTACTATTTTACTTTTAGATATGCATACATATATACACATATAAGAATAAAATCATGCATTTATATAAATTTATATACACACATGTGTATACTTGAGAATGAGAGAATTGAATATTTCGAATATATCAGTGCATGTTATCGTGACATAAATGACTACGTGCACGTTTTCTTTCTTTCTTTTTTATATAATATATACAAGCAGCATTTCTGGGTATGTAGACTCTACACAAACATATTATATATTCAATATAAAAATAAGAGATATTTGCAGTAAAATATCCTTTATTTTTCGGATACATTTAACGTTTTAGAACTATATGTAACTACCATTTGTATTACACCCTGTATACATATGTGTATGTATCAAACGCAACTCTATGAATTCGATGTGTGTTATAAGAATTGGTACAATTACGCATTTTAATGTTCAATTTTTGATGTTTAATATCGTGCTACTACATTTTTTGTATATCATTGTCAATTACGTTTTTAGATCGTGCCTCATGCCAATACACTTGGGACTTTGCTAACTTGAAATTCACAGATATTTTAAAGAATAAAACAAACTTAAAAGAAAGATAAATCAGAGAGTAGTAAAGAGATAATTAATATTCCAATAAGAAATGGCATGATAGAACTGAGGCGGATCTTTGAGAGAACCGCTCATTCTTGATTCCAATATCCTTTATTTTTGAACAAGTAATGGCAAATATATACATGTCCGAAGACATATATATTTATGTCATATTTTGCCGTATTATTTCCACATAGTAGTTAGGTACCTACACGCGATAGAAATATTAATGAGGGAAAAGATGTTAAAGTTAATATACCAACAAAGAATCGTTAAATATGATTACATTCTTTTTTATACGCATGGTGAGGATCATGTACTTCCGTTTTTCTGTCTAATTGAGAGTATATTTATAATAATTTTGTTAAAAAAATATATATTTTTAAGATATGATAAGATTATAAGATTATACAGTTACAACGTCACATAACATAAGGGTCTCATAATTATGTTTTGTATATGCATTGTAGCATTTTATAACGTCCATTTTCTTGTACTACACTTATTTATATCCATTGTGATGGAAAGAAGTATTTTAAAACTGTTGTTTCTATAATTTGACAATATCTTATACACTATACTTTAACAATATCTTGTAAATTATGTTATAAATAATTATAACGGTGGAGATGTTTAAATTCTAGATTTTAAGTAATTGATTAAGTGATTGATGGCCCATTATATTATTTATATATTGTTTTATTTATTTGCTTTTTTAAACATACGTTTTATATGGGGATAATCTGATATACGCATTACGTTTCATTTCAGTAAAAGCAAATCCATATAAGAATAAAAACAATGTTAAACTTTGGTTTACTTTTAATATATATTATTAACATCCAGGAGCCATTATAAAATCAAGTAGATATAAACTATTATAATTTGATGGTTTCGATGTTTAATCAGAAAATATTACATCTGTCAATGTAATATATTTAACAACGTGACTGAATATGTGTGTGTGTCTACAAATTATAAAACACACATGTACATCATATATATCATTTTATACAGGGTGTCTAAAAAATACCGGACCCCCCGGATAACTTTGCAAGATCAAATTTTCATTAAAATCTTTAAATACAAAAGTTGTAGGAAATCGAATAACGGACTTAATAGTGACCTTGAATTTGACCTTTAAGGTCATTTGGAGGTCAACTGACTTTTGGAAATTTCAAAATCATTGAATTAACAAGAATCATGGTACTATTGTAACAATATATTCTTGAAACTAAATAAAGCAAGAAAGTCTAGTACCACTTTTTCTTCCGACAAATAGTTAGCGAGATATCGTAAGTTAAATATTGAAAAAGGTACCAAGTTTTCCTCAAATATCTCAAAAAATATTAGGTAAATAAAAAAATGTGTTAGACAAAAGTTGTTCAAATTAATTGGTGGAAAAAAAGTGTAATAAAAAATAGGGGTTCCCATTTAAATTTTCAAGTTGACCTCCAAATGACCTTAAAGGTCATGGCCAAAGTCAAATTCAAGGTCACTATTAAGTCCGTTACTCGATTTCCTACAACTTTTGTACTTAAAGATTATTTTGTATTTAAAGATTTTCGTGAAAATTTGATCTTGCAAAGTTATCCGGGGGGTCCGGTATTTTTGAAGCACCCTGTATATATCCATATATAGTCTGCTATATATAATTTATATATATATATATAGCAAAATATATATAGATATATATGAAATTCTGAAGAATTTAAGACATCACACAGCTTACGCGTAATAGACGTCGTCATTCATAATATATATTCATATAATATTAATATTAATATTCTTTGCCTTAGGAATTTGAGTATTATTTTATACTAAGTATCTATATATACATTATCTCTTAATCCAGAAAAAAGATATGCTGTTAAAATGTATTTATTCGATAAATAATATGAATAGACAACAATTTTCCAATGTATGTAAATAAGCGAAACTGCGACTTAAAGTGCGATTAAGAATGCGGGACCAATAAGTGAAATTAAGCGAATCCGTTAACTTCGCTGTATCTAGAACAAAGGCATTTAAAAGAAAGGATGGTAGTTGAATATTGGTATATTAAAATTGTTCACTGATCGCTGTAATAATGTGCTAATATATCGCGCGGAGTAAGTGTAAGTGTGCAAAGAGAAAATGATTCAACGGAATATCGTTACTTGAAGTCTAACTCTGTTAAACGGTATTTTGTTGAGTTGATCTATTAAATCTAAGTACACCGGTAAGTCTTATCCGGCATGCAAGCTGAGTCCAAGCCGGATTAATATCACAATATGAATACATTGTCAGATCAATAATAATAATAATGTTCAGTTATTGATGTACGAAGAATGGAAGTGCCAATATTAATACTGTCTCACGTAAAAACTATCTCGTACTGTATTTCGTTGAATATCTCTATTACCATACAAAATGATTAACATATATTTCATCTTTTTGCTTTATTTCCTTTCTCAACTCTGTCCTCGCAGCGTAATGCGTTAACAATAAAAATGTACTATGAAAAGCATTTAAAAAGTGCCGAATATTAAATCGTAAACTATATTGTTTTCGAATATAGCTGTATGGTGCAGATTATAACTCTTACCCATAAAATATTTTAAAGTTCAGATATATGTAGCTATTTTCAAACATTAAACATATCTTAATTTTGCAATCTCTATAAGCACTGCAAAATATTATCAAATATACTATTAAATTTATTTTAAGACCATGAAAGAATTTTTTTATTTTTATATCTCAGTTTTAATCATCGAACAAATTAGTCTCATAAAATATAAACTTTAACTTCGATTTTTTTTATTTTTATATATGGGAATCGCCCCAATTAATTTTTTATTCGAGACAGTAAGAAAAATAATGAATATAGAATATAATTGTTTGTTTTTTCTATAGATATCATAGTTAAGCATTACAATTAATGAAAAGAAAAAATATTGTAACAATTTGTGACATTTTATATTAATTTTCTACAAATCCATTGCTGAAGTTATAAATCTAATCAATAAGAAATAGTGATATATTTCACATGAGATATTTTGCCAAATTTAATATTGAAAAGAATAATAAGGTGATTATGCGTGATAAGATAAAAACAATTCATCTGTTTGCAACTATCGCTGCAATAAATCTTTATGAACTTATTTGTAAAGTGTGTATTTATTGAATTTTTACATAGCTTTTTCAATCTTACTTGAATGGTTATATCCTATGTTAAATTGCGGTTAACTATCAGTAATCTACATAGAAATGCGATACGTATACCTATAGAAAAATATTGTAATTCGCCGTGCAAATTCTTTTGAATTATATTGATCTTTCCATTCTATTTCCAGTCTCCTATTTTTTTTGTGCTATGATACCTTCCAATTGAGTCTGAAAATTATAATTTTCAACTGATTGTAGATCTCTATTAGAACTGGGCAACGATACACGATGTGAGTAATATAACTTTATATATGATAAGAACGTAAAAGGAGAATATTCTATATCAAAAACTAAATCACTTTGAACATTTTTTACCTTAAGCTGCAAGTTCGTTTTCTTAAGAAACTGCACCTCTTCCATATGCTTTTTTTCTTCCGCTTCCCTCAATTCAGCTGATCTTCTGTCAGCTTGATCGAATTTGAGCCTCAACTCTGCCACCACCTTCTCCAATTCGATTTTCTGCAATTGTAACTCTTCCGCCGTGTTGATCAGATCTTCCTTACCTTGCTCGGCCTATAATAACAAGTGTTTCACATTAACTGCAATGAATATACATATATCTTACAGATTTAATTTGCTGAAAGTTTATCAAATTTCTACTTGCATGCTTGTAAAGATCTACGTACTTGCAATGCCTTACGCATTCCGAAAGCAATACTACTTTCATACAATGTCTGATATGCAGCCAGTGTCATTTTAATTTCGTCTCTTACTCGTAATAAGAGTAATCCACGTTCGGCGCAGTTTATAGTAACTTGTCGTATTAACTCATCTGAGCAATAAGCAATGATGTGAGACTTATAAAGCATTCACCCGCAAACACATTTTTCGTTTAAAATCATGAATAATCTTAATCTTTTACCAAAACATTGTGTATAGAGTTGCCTGCGAACAGGACAAATGCCAGTTTCTCTAGCTTGTCTTTGTTGCAATCGCATATCAAGCTGCTCTTGCAAGTTTATCACATCCAGCCTTGTTGCGGGAGTACTTGAAATCTAAATAACATTACATATTTATCGTTATATAATTAAAAAATAATATACTGTACATATGTGATAATTAAAGATACAATTAAGATTCTAATTTTATATTATTATAAAATTTATCCTTTTTGTGAATAAAATATGCTCTTAAAGAGAGTTTGGCCATCTATTTCTGGAACACTACATATGCAATAATTAAATATACGATTAAGAAGACTTAAGAGCATACTTTACTCACTATAAGGATAAAAATATCCAGAAAAATATGGATCCAAAACCGCTTCTTTTTTAAGTTATCATCACTTTTTATTTACAACAAACCTTGATAAGAATATTTCATTAAAGAAATTGTTGGAAATGATTTCCTTCTGCACCAATGCATGTCTCGTATCAATGTCTCATGGATTGTTGAAGATGTTCAAAAATTCCCAGAGTATTTCAAATTTTGCCACACAAAGCGATAATACGATTTCGGAATATTACGGTAGCAACAGGAATTTCTTAAACGAGTCTTAAGATGTCTCCATAAGGAGTTTATATCGGGAGATCGTGCAAACCAAGCAATGGGGCCTTCTCTGCCAATTCATCTATTTGTGTAATTATTATTCAGAAATGTGCTAGAAATATGCTCAATAAAAAGTATTTATAACTTGGAAAGGAAGCGTTTCTGGAGCCATATTTACATGACATTTTTTCATCCTTACAGTAAGCAGAATATGCTCTTAAAATTTGGTCACTTATTTCTGAAATATACTATATAATAAACTAACGAATCCTTTGATCAACTTCATAGGATATAATTGTATCTTGGAAGAAATAATGTTTATTTCTTCAGTTTTCTCTCAATTTCAAAAATTACAAATTTAATTATTTAATTAATAAAGTATTAACTAATTGTATTGATAATATATACATATACACACACACACATATATATATATATTATATATTATATATTATATTATATATTATATATATATATATATATATACATAAAATTATTTGAACTTACACTTTGAGACCATATCTGACCGTCTTCCTTCCATTCTTTCGGTGGCAAAATTCTGTTTAAAATCTCGATAGTTTCTTGTCGTATATCAGCTGGAATCGTTTTTTGCACTTTACAAACAGTTGTACTAACTTTGGTCAGAGTTGGCTCTTTACGTATCTTTCATAAAAAAGTCAATATTGTATCAATATTATTTATACACGTTTTCATACATATTCTTATAATAATTTACTTGCTGAGAAACAATAATTTATGGAGATATATGAAAATAATTACTTGATCACACAAATCACTATACCTTTTCAGGATAGGTCGTGATTAAAACCGGAGTATCGTATTTTACCAGCGTATCTATAGTCGGAATTGTACGTTCTTTTATCGCGGTCGCCATTTATTTGTTTTATTTATAAATTTTATATGAAATATATTAAAGAACAATATTATAGAGCAATATGTAACTGTTTAGAAGGACCTGATGCGTATACAGACTCGTAACTGGAGAAACATCACCATGGAAACATGATTCGCGTTTCGCACGATTGTTCCGGATAATTATTCAAAGTGCAACATATGATGATTAAAGGAAATGTCGTTTTAAATAATTACATTAAGAAGTACAACAGATAACAAGTACAACAGAATGACATAGTTTCTCCTACATGTAGAGACAAATAATGTAATAAGGATGGTATACACCAAGGTTTGTGAATAATATTTAATCTCTATTAGAGTCCATGGCTTAAGATTATACTCATATATTCATATGTTACAATTTTACGTTTCGTACTGCTGTTTCTATATATGAGGAATTTGACAAATCGTATAAGAAATTTCATATTTTTTATCCATACATTTGCGTATATTAAATAAAATTCATTATGATTCGTGACATTTTACAATCTTATTAATATGTACATTAATAAATGTAGAAATTTATGTATATTGCAGTAAGAGATATAATCGTTTATTGTAACTCTACATATAGTTAATTACATATAATTAATTAGTACATAATTAATTAATCTGCCGCTACATAAGTGTACTCAGCTGCGAAAGAAAGTGTTCGGTTAATTCATTTGTACTAAAATCATCATCGTCATTACTTTCCTCAAAAATGTCCTGGACCGTGCCCATTATAGTTTCTGTATTATCTATCACGATTTCTCTGCTAATTGATTCCACATTCTCGGAGTCTACTTCTATGTTGTTTATCGTACACTGCTTATCGAATATGTCATTCGTGCTGCCTCTTAAGGGGACGATCCGTAAAATCTCGTTGATGCTTTCATTGGAGTCCGAGAGATTGTCGTTAGCAATTCGCACGGCTGACAAAGTCGGGAGTGGAAGTCTGGAGCTTAATAGCTTGTCATATCCAGTCGTACCGCATGTTTTCTTAATTTCCAATGCTACATTCATTGGCAAAACTTTACCAGAATAGCTCTCCTTGACGACGTTCACTAGTATCTCGTTCAATCTAGTGATCTTATCGTCCATGAGTTTCTTCCTCTTCAGAAAGGTTTGCATGTTCAGCATCTTCCTTCGGTACGTGTTGGTATTTTTCTCCGCTCGTTCAAGGTATTTCGAGGCTTTCTCCAGCTTCCAATTGAGTTCTTTTATCCGATTGTCTCTTTGTTTCACCTGACTTTCTAATTTTTTTACTCGTTCATTTCCTACAGCCATAGACTTCACTAGTTTCTTGTTTGATTCCTCAAGATAACTTAGCCTACTTGACAAATCATCAGTTAACTTTTGTTTCAGATCCACGTTCTCTTTCATTCTTTTCGTCGAAGATGATAAGTTATTCGTTAATGCATTTAATTCATTCATCAAACTTTGTATCTTCTTCTGAAATACTGAATTCTTATTTTGTAATCCTTGCCCTACACGCTTGCAAAAAATAAGTTGATTACTCAGCTGTTCAACGGCATTGGCTTGCATTTTCGACTTTTGTTGCAATTTCTCATATTTATGTTTTAAAGAACAATCGTCCGCTGGTAGTCGTATAATATTTTTAACAACTGGTATTAAACGACTGTTATTTGTATTTAAATTATGTGACTTCTCATCAACATGTGCTGTTACTGTGCTCAAACACAGACTATTTTCTGAAGTTGAAGGTAACTTTCGATCGTTATATTTCGTCGTAATATTTTTGGCACATGCTGAAAGAGAATCGTCGTCTTGAGATTCGTCTTCGTCGTCTACGTCTGCTGGACAATCGTCTATTGTTATAACGGATGTAATAAATCCGTCACCTTCCTTGGGTGTATGGTCATCATTATATCTTTGGGTATTGGTATCTCCTACACTCTTCGACAAGTTATACATAATATCAGATACATCATCAGGGTGGCCTGTTACTTTGACTGTAAATTTCGGCGTAGCCGGTGAAGCATCAATAGTATTTTTATTCTGTATCCTCTGCTTTTTTCTTTTTTCATTTCCTCCTTCCGCATCGTCGTCGAAGATTCCATCACTGTCGCTTATGGAATTCGTGTCCTGAGAAGATGCATTACAAATGGACTTCTCTATGGATTTCATGATTTCATTTCGAGTTATACGTTTACGTTTCATGGCGGCCATTATGTTCGGTGTGACGTTTATATTTTGTTCGATCTCTTTATCATTGCTAACACAGTCGATATCTATCTCATGTGAATCTAATTTTTCAATGTCATCAACTACATCGTTATTATGTGATGCACATCCGTGTACCTCTGCATTTTCTTCTCTATTTTCAGTACTAAAGATTACTTCAATATCTTCCGTATCATTAGTAAGTATGTGTCTGATGTCACTTTTTGAAAATAATTTATAATTTTTGCTTTTATGGATTGGAATTCTGTTTGATGTTTGTTGTAAAACTTTTTTCTCATCATCTGAGATCGAATATGGCTTCTCTGTGCTATTAGAATTATTTTCTTCAAAAGGACCATCGCAAATTTGTTTTAATTTTTCTTCTATTTCGTCGTAATTATAAGGCCGAACTGAGATTTCTTCAGCTTCATCTTTTACCTGTGATTTACTAAGATCCTCATTAAGGTTGTCAGCTAAGTTTGAGATGGAATCACTAACAGGCTTCTCATTTTCTCCATCAACAACTTGCTTTTCAGTATTACATATGTTGACAATGTTTATTGTCTCTATATTATCGTCTGAAATTAAAATAATTTCTTTCTGAAAATCATTATGTTGTACAGGAGATATTTGTTTACTTTCTATCTCTTTTGAAAAATTATTCATTTTCTGATGTGCAAACAACTGTATAGATGGGTCATCAATATTCTGAGAATCAGAATACTTTTCTTCCAAGTAGTCAGTGGATGAATGTTCTCTATTATTTTCTACATACATCATACTGTTTTCAATCTTACAGTTGTTTTCATTATTAGCATTTGTTGTGTTTAAACGTTTTTTGAAAGACTTTCTAGTTGAAGTTTCTATAAAAATAGAAGGTATTGCATTTTTTTTTAATTTAATTCTACCGTTATCCATTATACACCATTTGTCAGATTCAAAGTGTATGTCACAAAGGAAGGAGTTATTTGATGGCTCCCAATTAGCTCTAGCAACACGTTCCTGCCAAATTTTTCTTAATTTTGGGTCACGTGGAAAACATTTCATTCTATAACCCTTTTCACTGCGATTGTTGCAACCAACAGCTGCACAACCAGGCATATTTGGTCAATCCGCGGAGATAAACAATCTGTAAATTTAGAATATTGGTTATAAAATACAGAAAATAAATTGGTAGCTTTATTTTAATAAATGATACCAAGCGAATATATTAAACAAATCCATTTTATATACTCCAAACAATATATGTGGGATCTGTCCTCTTTGTTTCTTTGTACTTTGTTTCCTTGCTGCTTTTTCCTTCATGTATTGAAATAAATTTATTTTATTGTAAATATAAAAATGTAAGAAAATGTAACTTACATATAATTAAATTTACACATAATAATGAGCATTTTATAATTAAAAAAATACCTGAAAACTAACCTGATTAATAGTTACATGTGCTAGTAATGTTTACAATATCACTTTTGTAATTATATCAGTGTCAATAAGTCTTTTTCAAAAAATCGATGTAACATTTTCACTTGTTGAAGATGAAAGCTTTAAATTTTTATTATGACTGTAATAGTTGAAAAACAATATTAACTATCTATTACATTATATATAACGATTTTTGTTATTAAATTGGAAAAAGTTTTTTAAATATATCAACATATATATACATATAAATATATAAATGCTATATTATTAACATGCAATACATATACTGTTAAAATACTTGCTTTGCAGTATATTTCAGATTATTTTATGTATGCTTCCAAGATGCAAATTTCCAAGATGTATATGCGGCGTTCTGACCAAACATACGTACACTCAATAATACAATCAGTTAACTGAATAGAGAATAAATTCTAGTATTCCTTCCTTCCTTCAATAGATGGCTCTGGGTCTGTGGAAGTAAGCCCCTACGCCATTCTCCTCATAAATTCTAGTGTCTGATCGGTATATATTCCTTTACTTCGAGTCCACAACTTTAAGGCTGCTTTCACAACGTAAAATGCGTACGTGTAACTTGCGACAACCAATAATTCATCTCAGCTATGATTTGGATATAACAGCTGAGACAATTGATTGGTTGACGCGGTTTACGTATACGCTTTTTACGCCGCATGGGGAGGCAGCCTGAGTCTGTTCATTTCGAAAGAACTTATAAAGATATGGGCTGTGTTTCAAAATTCACTGCCAGTACTGAAAATACATAGTTTGTGCCACGTACATTATAGGTTTTCAGTGCTGGCAGTGAATATTGGAACATAGCCATGATCACATTTATCTGTAGTTTATGTCATGTATGCCATAAAAAATGCTCGCATATGCGTGAAATGGAACGCACTCCAAAACGAGAGCCCAACAAAAGTAAATGGTGGGGATTAACCAATCAGAACAATTCTTTTCCGCTGTTTCATAGATGGGATTCGCCCTTTGACTATGGCTGCGTTCCAATATTCACTGGCCATTTTCCAGCAATGACTACGTTTACACGGCAAGGTTAATCCGGATTAGTAACAACCGTAGTTAGTGAATTCTTTAATTCGATTGGTATATTCTTTTAGATCTAAAAATATACTCTAATCGGATTCGAGACTGCACTAACTACGGTAGTTACTAAGTCGAAGTTAGAAGCCGTGTAAATGTAGTCTATTATGTGTTATGCAAAAACCTGTGCTCTTGTCCATAACTTTTGTACGGTCGCGGATATAAAGGTTGTCACTTTTTTTTTATGACTTTTGGGACGCATCCCGACTCGAAAAAGATGAGAGCTGCTGCTCCGCCTGCGGAGCACGTGTGCAGTAACTCACAACGAAAGGCGAGAAATGAAATATATGTGGTATGACATAAATATGTCAACAATCATTGCGTTCAGCGGAGAAAACTGCTCAGTGAGCGATTAATGACTAAAAAAATACGATTTCACTTAAAATTTAATATTCATACCTGTTCAATACCTGTTGCAAAAGACGCATTCTTATTTGAATGACTTGCACTATGTATCTATCCCTCCGCTGCTGATTTTTCAAAATGTAAGAATTGGATGCGTTCATGACACTCAACAGTTGAGAAACTGTTGAATAATTCGTTAACGTTATTGATCTGAATGTAAGGATCTAATAATAAGGACCAATAGTCACTAATCGCTCACTGAGCGGTTTTCTCCGCTGAACGCAATGCCTGCGTTCAGTAGAACAAAATTATCAGTGAGCGCTTAGCGATTATTGTATGTGATTGGAGCATTCTTTTAGATTCTTCATAGACCCAGAAGTATTTACCAATCAGGAGCGAGAATCACTAAGCGCTCACTGATCACTTTGTTCTGCTGAACGCAGCCAATGGTTGCGTTCAGAAAACAAAGCGCTCACTGAGCGCTTAGTAACTATTGGTCCTTACTATTAGGTCCTTATATTCAGACCAATAACGTTAACGAATTATTCAACCGTTGTGTAACCGTTGTGTTTTTTAAACGCAGCCAATGATCTGAAAGCGGCCAACACGGCGTTTTCGGCGACACCGATTTTTCGCACTGGAAATAGACGCCATCTGCATCCATTTTGAGAGGAGAACTACGATGCTACATCCACTTTTAGGTCTTGGTGGTAAAATCTGCATGTGGTGGAAGTTCGTGCTACATCCATTTTTAGGCGGTTTATGTCCGTGCTGCAACCATAGTTACTATCTCTCTACGCCAGACAATAGGCCTGTTCGTTTTGTCTGCACTACTGAACTGGTGCAATAAGTTGAAATGAGAAAATCTACGTTTGTTTCACTTTAACTTAATGCACTAATTCAACAGTGCAGACAAAACGAACAGGCCTTATGCCCGAAGGTCTAAAAAGAGCGGGCGGGGGGAGGAGGAGCAGGAAAAATAAAAGTACATATTAAATATTAAATCCTCTACATACATGTTGCCGTATCAAAGTCTCCTGTATAATAAACGATTTGATACGTCTGGAGACGCATGATGTATCGTTGCCCGCGTCCTGTTCCCTTCGTCCTGCTTCTCAATTCAGCATCCCGTCCGCTCCGGACATTCGCTCGTGGCACTGACAATGGCCGTCGGTGAACATTCAATCCGTTCGGAGGAGCACATGTTAATTAACGCGACGAGACTCCGATTATAAATATCCCGCGAGTCGACGAAATATTTGAACTTTTAAAAAAGCATCAAAGAAAATCATGTTGATGTTGTTATGGGTGAAATCTCACCCTAGTATATATTCTTTTATTTTTGAAATAAAAAAAGTCAAACGAATGCAATTAAATATTATTTATTATCGTTGAATATTAGATGAAAAGTAGAAGAGTTATTGTCCGTAGCGGATAATCTAACATCTAATAAAACCGAGACGCGAAATTCGCATGAGATGAAATTCCACTCTTTAACGTTACCATGACCTTTAATTATTCTCCGAAAACGGCGTTATAACAACTTTGACATTCTGTACAATTAGTTGCTAACATATTTTCTAATTGTACACATTCCTCTTTAATTAACATAAAGCTAACAAATATCCGATGCTTCGACAGAATAATTTTCTTTATTTTCAGTAATCAATAAGTAGTAAATCAATGTCGCGTACAGTTGAAAGGCCTCCTCGAATTCCCCTCGTTGTCCCGGAACCTTCGAGAAAAGAAAAGATGCTCAAGGGCAAGTCTCTCTTGCTTCAACCGCTGCCGAGGCCCGCAATGTTTATATCGCACCGATTGTGTTGATCGGCTCGCGAGCGACGACACTTTTTGCCCTTCGTTTGACGTTTGACGAATTTTCCGGGAATAAGAAGTCGGAATTTCGCGCTCGGCATTCACGATCCGTTATCAACCGACTAGTAATCATAGACACTTTATGAATCTGCAATTACTCTCGTATATATAATAATAATAAATTATAATTATAATATTATGTAATTATAATAAAATGTACTTGTAAATTCTCTCTCTATATATATACGGTGTAATGTTTTATTTAAGTTTATATAGTATTATAATAAATGATAAACCTTCACTATAGAATATACATATCGAATGTGCATATATTCTACATATTTTGATATTTTTTTATTCAAAGATGTTATTCTTATTATAATTAACGAAATGTCAATGATATCTAATTTAACTTTAAAAAACTATATCGAACTAAAACTTGATTAATACATACATGACAGCATTTTTATTATAATAAAATGTTCTTGTAAATTCTCTTTATACATATACGGTATAATGTTTTATTTAAGTTTATGTAGTATTATAATAAATAAATTATAAACCTTCATTATAGAATACATTATAATAAAAATGCTGTCATATATGTATTAAACAAGTTTTTAATTAGATATAGTTTTTGGTGCAGCCGCGCCAAGATTTTTTGTATCAAATATTTTTTATTGCATTGTTATAATAATTAATTTGTTAAAATAACAAGTAAAATAACCGTATAACTCAGTGTTCTAATAAATAATGATAAATTTTACTTGTAAAAATTTATGTTATGGACATTTCTTGTAGCTAGGTTTTCTCAAATATTTTGAATAACATAACCTTTAAAAAGATAATTTTTTTAAATATTAGACACTATTAACAAACGTGTTAAATTTTTATAACACGATATAATTTTTACTTTTAAAAGTTTATGTACATATATTATAAAAACTTATGTTATGTACATAATATATATTTTAAAAAAGAAAATAATTTGAATTTGAGATTTCTAAAAATATTAAGTTAAGTATACAATAATCATATATATATGTTAGGTTTCTCAGTTGGCGCTACAGTTCTAATATATCACTTCCTTTGTACAGTAGAAAAGTGTTGCAGAGTTTTATTATAGTTATAAGTTATACTTGTAAAAACTTATGTACACATATACACAATAAAAAAAATAATTTGAGTTTGATACTTCTAAAAATAACACAATACGTGTTGCACTTGTACTTGGCGCCTTTTTTTTACCTTTTTGTTTAAAAAGGTAAGTTTTATATAATATTAAATATACGTTTCACGTATAACGTGAATGACTTGAAGTACTCCGTGCCCACGGTGTTATTCATGGCGACGCATTCATACTTTCCCTGATCTGTTACATCGGATTTGATAATCTGCAAGACACCTGAAACATAAAATGTGATATTCTCGAAGAGCGTTCCTCTAAGGATTTTCTTGTCCAAAGAAAGATCAATGATGCGATCGCAAATCTCGTGTATGTCATGTTAATAGAGACAGTTTGAATTCGACGTAATATAATTCTTGGAACAAACGTAAATATAAGTATTGTAAAGTTTGAAGCGAGTCTCTCACAGGCATACTTTGAAAACACGAGTTGTTTTCATTTTCAGCTAACGGACGACGCAGGCATCAACACTGATCGGCAAGGTCAGCGACTGGTGGGGGGTAACCGTGCCTTCCCGATTGTTTGGTTTCGTACCCTTGTATATGACTCCGTGATTGCGGAAAGGACATTGCGCCTCGGGCCGACGAACGACGCGCATACCGCGACGCAGAGTACGAGTGTCGGTTAATACGTGTTTCTTTGTCCGAATCTTACTTGCGCGAGTGTTAGAGCTAGAATCAGTGTCGTCGCCAGTGCTACGATGGAGTATCCGGGGGTGCTGCGACGGAGTAACCAGAAGAAGGATGTCGGATCGAGAAGTCAGGATGGAGAGAGGACTTGGAGCGCGCCGAGAGACGTGGACAGCGGTACATCGTATATGGTATTTGAGGTACCTTGAGTCATTATTATTATGCAGGATTTTTCTGATTTTAACTGACCTTACTCGAAGTAAGGACATACCCGAGTCGAAATTAGATCAGCATTCATAGTTTCTCATCTGAAAAATGATAAAATAGCTTGAGATTTGATTATTCGTTAACCTAATTTCACGTAACATGAGTTCTACTATTCTTTTCTCATAAAATATGAATGTCTATTCAAGCAAGGTTGCTGAGGCAAGCCAAGGTTTATAAATACAAATTTTTAATTATGTTTTCAATAAAAAGTTGCACATAATTTAGAAAACTATGAATAATGTTCTTAGAATCTGATATAAATTTTACAAGTGTTGATTTTTATTCGTCTAATAATGCTCAGATTGCTGTTTTCGTTTAGAATCTGCTAGAATATCCGTTTCTCATTCTTGTTTATCTTTCTTATTGTACTGTATTGAATCTTATTGTATTGTATTGAATCTGAATTAAAATCTCTATTAGTGAAACAGCATTATTAGACATAACCGTTGTCTTTGCCTTTGCAGCTTCAGCTCTTTTGAGAGCTACAATTCTCATCATTCTCATTAGAAAAAAGAAAAGAAAAACAAGAGAAGAAAAAAGGAAAAAAGAACTTTAAGAATGATGAGAATAAATAGTGTTTTTCATCTCCCATTTCCTCTAATTCTTATATGATTATTTAATCCTTATATATTTATCTCACGCGCAGTTCTATTTACGTTTTTCAAAGGCAGTTCTATTTACATTTTTATCTTTGTTCTCTTTCTTGCGCTGTTAAGCGAATATATAATCAACATCAACAAAAGTTGTTCATTTAAATTAAGAATATAAGGATTAAGTACATATACATTATCGAGACAAATGAGTATTAAATAACTGCGGAATACGTCGCTGTTGAAGACTCATCATGGGCGAGACTGCGAGAGTAGCCAGATGTAACGTTCAGGTAGGACAAAGCTTGTTCACTATTGCGCATCTAGATATTCTGTATTGATTTTTCAAATTGGATGCAATTTGCAGGATGAATGTAGAATTAATATTTCGACTCGGGAAAGACTTTTTTTATCAAATCCTAACTTGTAGAAATAAGTACCTGAAAAATGAGAACGAATTGTCATTGCACTTGGACAATCTTCTGACACTGATTTCTGGTATTGATCGATATTCGATTTTCGGTACTGATTTACTCTTTCATTTCTCTACAAGAAAAAAAAATTGATACGACTCGTTCATTTATCCGCGTTAATTTAATGAATAAATTAAATATTGATCGGTCTTCAATTTCCGGTACTGATTTATTCTCTCATTTCTTTATAAGACAAGAAAAATTGATACGAATCATTCGTTTATTCGAGTTAATTTGTTGAGTAAAATAGAGGGATAAATACCTGAAAAATGAGAACAAATTGTCATTGCACTTGGACAATTTTCTAACACTGATTTACGCTATTGATCGATATTCGATTTTCGGTACTGATTTACTCTTTCATTTCTCTATAAGAAAAAAAAAGTCATACGAATCGTTCATTTATCCGCGTTAATTTGATGAATAAATTAAATATTGATCGGTCTTCAATTTTCAGTATTGATTGATTCTCTAATTTCTTTATAACAGAACAAAAATTGATACGATTCGTTCTTTTATCCGACTTAATTTGTTGAGTAAATTAGTGGGGTAAGTACCTGCAAGATGAAAACAACTTGTCATTGCACTTGGACAATTATCTTGACATTGATTTATGGTATTCATCAGTCTTCGGTTTTCGGTACTGATTTATTTTCTCATTATTTTATAAGACAAAAAAAATTGATACGGATCGTTCGTTTATCCGAGTTAATTTGTTGAGTAAAATAGAAGGGTAAATACCTGAAAAATGAGAACAAATTGTCATTGCACTTGGACAATTTTCTAACACTGATTTACGCTATTGATCGATATTCGATTTTCGGTACAGATTTACTCTTTCATTTCTCTATAAGAAAAAAGAAATTCATACGAATCGTTCATTTATCCGCGTTAATTTGATGAATAAATTAAATATTGATCGGTCTTCAATTTTCAGTACTGATTGATTCTCTAATTTCTTTATAACAGAACAAAAATTGATACGATTCGTTCTTTTATCCGACTTAATTTGTTGAGTAAATTAGTGGGGTAAGTACCTGCAAGATGAAAACAACTTGTCATTGTACTTGGACAATTATCTTGACATTGATTTATGGTATTGATCAGTCTTCGGTTTTCGATACTGATTTATTTTCTCATTATTTTATAAGACAAAAAAAATTGATACGGATCATTCGTTTATCCGAGTTAATTTGTTGAATAAGATTAGAGGGATAAGTACCTGAAAAGTGAGAACAAATTGTCATTGCACTTGGACAATTTTTTGACACTGATTTATGGTATTGATCGATATTCGATTTTCGGTACTGATTTACTCTTTCATTTCTCTACAAGAAAAAAAAATTGATACGACTCGTTCATTTATCCGCGTTAATTTAATGAATAAATTAAATATTGATCGGTCTTCAATTTCCGGTACTGATTTATTCTCTCATTTCTTTATAAGACAAGAAAAATTGATACGAATCATTCGTTTATTCGAGTTAATTTGTTGAGTAAAATAGAGGGATAAATACCTGAAAAATGAGAACAAATTGTCATTGCACTTGGACAATTTTCTAACACTGATTTACGCTATTGATCGATATTCGATTTTCGGTACTGATTTACTCTTTCATTTCTCTACAAGAAAAAAAAATTGATACGACTCGTTCATTTATCCGCGTTAATTTAATGAATAAATTAAATATTGATCGGTCTTCAATTTCCGGTACTGATTTATTCTCTCATTTCTTTATAAGACAAGAAAAATTGATAAGAATCATTCGTTTATTCGAGTTAATTTGTTGAGTAAAATAGAGGGATAAATACCTGAAAAATGAGAACAAATTGTCATTGCACTTGGACAATTTTCTAACACTGATTTACGCTATTGATCGATATTCGATTTTCGGTACTGATTTACTCTTTCATTTCTCTATAAGAAAAAAAAATTCATACGAATCGTTCATTTATCCGCGTTAATTTGATGAATAAATTAAATGTTGATCGGTCTTCAATTTTTGGTACTGATTTATTCTCTCATTTCTTTATAAGATAAGAAAAATTGATACGAATCATTCGTTTATTCGAGTTAATTTGTTGAGTAAAATAGAAGGATAAATATCTGAAAAATGAGAACAAATAGTCATTGCACTTGGACAATTTTCTAACACTGATTTACGCTATTGATCGATATTCGATTTTCGGTACTGATTTACTCTTTCATTTCTCTATAAGAAAAAAAAAATTCATACGAATCGTTCATTTATCCGCGTTAATTTGATGAATGAATTAAATATTGATCGGTCTTCAGTTTTCGGTACTGACTGATTCTCTAATTTCTTTATAAGAGAATAAAAATTGATACGAATCGTTCTTTTATCCGACTTAATTTGTTGAGTAAATTAGTGGGGTAAGTACCTGCAAGATGAAAACAACTTGTCATTGCACTTGGACAATTTTCTTGACATTGATTTATGATATTGATCAGTCTTCGGTTTTCGGCACTGATTTATTTTCTCATTTTTTTATAAGACAAAAAAAATTGATACGGATCGTTCGTTTATCCGAGTTAATTTGTTGAATAAGATTAGAGGGGTAAGTACCTGAAAAATGAGAACAAATTGTCATTGCACTTGGACAATTTTCTAACACTGATTTACGCTATTGATCGATATTCGATTTTCGGTACTGGTTTACTCTTTCATTTCTCTATAAGAAAAAAAAATTCATACGAATAGTTCATTCATCCGCGTTAATTTGATGAATAAATTAAATGTTGATCGATCTTCAATTTTCGGTACTGATTGATTCTCTAATTTCTTTATAAGGGAATAAAAATTGATATGAATCGTTCTTTTATCCGACTTAATTTGTTGTAAATTAGTGGGGTAAGTACCTGCAAGATGAAAACAACTTGTCATTGCACTTGGACAATTTTCTGACACTGATTTACGCTATTGATCGATATTCGATTTTCGGTACTGATTTACTCTTTCATTTCTCTATAAGAAAACAGAAAATTAATACGAATCGTCCATTAATCCGCGTTAATTTGATGAATAAGTTAAGTATTGATCGGCCTTCGATTTTCGGTACTGATTGATTCTCTCATTTCTTTATAAGAGAAGAAAAATTGGTACGAATCGTACGTTTAACCGAGTTAATTTGTTGGGTAAATTACAGCGGTAACTACCTGAAAAATGAGAACATATTGTCATTGGACATATTGTCATTTTCTGACACTGATTTATTATATTAATCGGTATTCGATTTTCGATACTGATTTACTCTTTCATTGCTCTATAAGAAAAGGAAAAATTGATACGAATCGTTCATTTGTCCGCGTTAATTTTTTTTTTTATTATATATAAGTGGTCCATGGGACGATTAAATATTCGAATACATGTTGCCGTATCAAAGTCTCCTCTATAATAAACGATTTGACACGTCTGGAGACGCATGATGTATCGTTGCCCGCATCCCATTCCCTTCGTCCTGCTTCCCTGTATAAAATGTCGAATTGAAACGTATTACAAAGTATTGACATTTTGAATATGTCTGAATTCTGTATCTTTTTGGTCCGAAGAAGATGATTGAAAAGTATTAGTTCCCATTAAATTTTACTGCGCTAAATGCGAGACGGTCTCTTTCGCCCGGGTGCCTCACCAGAGAAATTTCTCTGGTACGCTAAATCCTGTAAGGCCATCAGTCTTTGTAGTATATCTCGTCGGTGCATAAAGTTTATATTACCTGTACATACATATTTTGAAACATTTTCTTTGGATATTATATCAAACGGATTTTGCGTGTCACGTAATATCCTTCGGACTACACGGACATTATTATTTTGATCATTTTGATTTCTTTGGTATTCATTGAATTATCCAGAACGCGCAACTGCCATGTCGAACGACTCAATTGTCGTGTGAAATGTTTCGATTTTCACAAATTCATATAAAATTTTTCATTTTTCACTGATTCACAGAAGTCTTTCACTTTTTATTAGTTCACGCTAGGGAAAAGATTCATGATCGCTGCCCCGATCAGCTGCAACGCTTTTCGAATCACCTATATCGGCGCGCTTTTACTCCTCAGATTTCTGTCATTAATAACTCGATAATTATTGCGAATCTCGCAAAATGATATAGGATTTTTATGTTTGCCTTGAGCCAATCTACCCTCACACTTCGGGTTGGCAGCTAATTACCGGATACTTCGTATGATCTTCATGATATTAATCATACACAATGTCAATTCTTTTTTTTTTGCACATGTTAACATGTTAATTCATGTTATAAATGCGTAACAATGTGCAAGACGTGCTTGTCAAGTACGCTTTATGGTTGTAGCACGGACGTAAACCGCCTAAAAATGGATGTAGCACGGACTGCCACCACATACAGGTTTTACCGCCGAAACCTGAAAGTGGATGTGGCATTGTAGTTCCCCTTTAAAAATGGATGCAGATGGCGCCATTTTTCCCAGTGCGGAAAGTCGGTGTCGTCGAAAACACCGTGTTGGCCGCTCTCACATTCCTCTCTGCTTGTACCTAATGGTACAAGCTGGTGGTCTCTCAAAGTCAAAGACCTGCTGTCCATGTATGCCGGCCTCCACCGTTGCCCCTCCTTATCCGCGGCCTCTCTAGCTTTGCTACCCTGGGTCAAATCTGCGGGGCAGTACCAGCACCGCGCACAGTCTGCTACCTAAAGCTAAGACTCCATGCATGCGGTGAGCTGCGGCAAATGCTGCGATAACCAATCAGGAGGGAGGCGCAAGTCCGGTTGCGGCAAACTCCGGCATGCGTCTGTCTCCTGATTGGTCACCGCAGCCGTTTGCCGGAGCTCACCGCATGCATGGAGTCTTAGCTTTACGCCGTCATTTGGAAATAACTCTGCAAATGTTAAAGGCTCGTCTACATTAGCTGTAAGAGTAAGGCTGTAAGGTTGCAAGGCACGAAATGAAATATTTTCATTCGCTGACAGCTTACGTTACAGCCTTACAGCCTTACTCTTACAGCTATTGTAGACGAGCCTTTAGAATAACGGAGCATACTTAAAATCGCAAAATTTCAATTTATAATTTCTTCCAAATGCTTGAGTGTTGCATCGTCTCCGGTTAACAGTAACTTTTGCTAGACCTATACTACATTTCTGCCAAAACTCATCAAAATCAGTGACCCCAAGTTTGGCAGCAGCCCTTGTCAGATTATAGCCCAGAAAGAATAAAGCCAGCGGCATACGATGCTTGTTTTCGTGCTGGATTGCTTGCTGGATGAAAATACTGCGTTCTGATTGGTGCATTTCCATCCATCTTCGGAAATGTACGAAGCAGTTGCAACGCTTTGCAGCTGCTTAAAAATGGATGCAGATGGCGCCATTTTTCCCAGTGCGGAAAGTCGGTGTCGTTGAAAACACCGTGTTGGCCGGTCTCATGTTCCTCTCTGATCTTACCCGGAAATGGAATTGCAATACATGTAGCATATGTGACGTTCATTGGCTACTGCAATATTCCCTAACCAACTTCTGCGCGCTGCAAGTGTTGTCGCGTCCTGTGTGCATTTGGCCTATGCTTTATTCCAATTGTGTTCCCGCACATTGCGCATGTGGAATGTGCTGAACCATTTACTATACGATATATTGTTGTTAGTTGGTTGTCTGTATCGCTGATAAATTTAGTTTTTCCGCGTCAACTGCGGCGAAATTTAAGTTTTGTTTTTAGGTTATCCGAAACTAATACATGGTGTCGAGTTAATAATATAACATCATCCCTTATATTTTGTGCGCAAGGAACTACTTTAGTAAGATATGATGATAACCTGTTCAGCTAAGGGCTGTCCTTCTAGCCAAACTACAAAGATTGATGGCAGGCCGATTTCATTTTATGCTTTCCCAGAAGATGATTTGTAAGTAGTTTTCGTTTCCTAATGATCAATACTTCAATCATTATTCTTTTTGTCTGCACTAAATTTCAGTAGAAAAGATCAATGGCTTCATAATTGCAATCTGGCATCTGGTGTCATTGATAAGGAACCCATGTATCTTTGTGAGCTGCATTTTGAAAGAGTCAATTTTACTACATCCAGGGATTTGAAGTCGACTGCTGTCCCTACTTTGTTTGGTAGAATAGAAGGTATGTAAACTTAGTTATAATCTTGTATTCTTTTATGAAAATATTTTTTGACAAATATTTCAGTATTTTGTGGAATATTTACAAATATTAATGATATTTATACATTCATAAAAGTAATAATTATACGTATTTATTTTTTCATATGACAAAATCAAAATAATTTAATAAAATTTTCCTATTAAAATAGGAAAATTGGATATAGATTGAATAGGAAAAAGAATATATATATATAGTTTTTTATAACATAAAAATATTCATAAGATATATTCGAAGAGGTGTTGTTGATAAAACCTTATAAAGTATAATAAATATAATATATATATATGTATTTTTATAGAACCTCCTAGAAAACATAAAGCTGAAAATACACTACAAACAATGCTGGTAAAAGTACCACCCTCAAAGCAGAAAAAATTAGATGAGCAGTCACATACTATAGCAGTGTCATCTGAAAATTTATTCACACAACATATGGATAATGTAAATCTACTTTTTAAGTACTTGAGGCAACTTATGAGCATGTATTTATAATAAATTACAATATATACATATATATATAGTTAAAATTTTTCTATATTTTTTCTTATTGCAGATTGAAGATTCAGCTACTGGAAATAAGATGGATGTATTGATTAATAATGTGACAGCTATGAATGGTTCCACTATATCAACTGCTACAGATGGAAATTGTGAGAAAAATAAGGAAATATATCGTTTGACAATACAAATTGATAAGATACGAGGTAGACCGGGTCCACGATGTAAAAAACTAGTGCCTTTATTGATGTTTAATAATAACATGAAAGATTTAACAATAAGCGAATATGGAATCCGAGAGAAAATACAGTCATTGCAGAATGTTGTGAAGAAAACCTGTGTGAGAGGTAGCTGCAAAATAAGAAAATGTATATACAATTCGAAACCAGCGTTTCAATGTGAGCTGTGCAACAGATATTATGTCACAAGGAAAGATGTCTATGATAACAAGGAGGACTCTGTATACCACACAACTTCTTCCAGCTCGCAGTTATTAAATGTTCACGCCAAGAAGTATCTTATTTGTGACATATGTCACACAGAAAGTAACACTCAGTTGATATATGATAAGCATGTGAGGTATCATGTTAGTACTGATCCCTCATATCCATATAAATGCCACCTATGTACAAAGGTATTTGAACTGAAAGAGGATGTTAAACATCATTGTTTAAATGAGCATCCTAAGTTAAGGACCTTGAACACCTTACATCAACTCATTTCACCTGTGAAAATATCTGCTCATCAAAGCGATTACCAGTGTACGAGTTGTAATGTCACTTTTAGTAATGAGCAAACTTATAGGTAAGCTACTTTCATATTTGAATTGTTGCAAATTGTCACCATGTGCAAAGCATAAAGTGATTATTAATATTAATTTGCTGTAAAAGCATTTTAATTTTGAGACATGTTTTTATAAGAATCGATAACTTTTTAAATATTACTTTATTGTAATAATAAAAATATTATCTCGTAGGAATCATGTAAACTCTCATAAAAAGAAAGAGAGCTTGAGAGCTAATATTAATGAGACCAACAACATATTTCCGATGCCAAATCCTTTAACAGGTAGTCAAATAGGCATTCTACAGCCAGTAAAGTTTAGCTGCAATGTATGCTCCAAAGAATTTGATAATGTTGGTGAAGTTGATATACATACGAGAACTCACTTGGAGGACGTTAAAGAGGGCCTTAAATGCAATATTTGCAAAAAATATTGTAAGAACAACACAATATACACCGAGCATTTGAAACAACATCTTTCACGTGCATATCCCTGTTCAATTTGTTCGAAGGCCTTTATTAATAGAACTACACTGAAAATACATCAAAAGACGCATGGTGAAGTGTAAGTTGCAATACTGTGTTTATATTTTGACACTGTCACACTTAACGTGCAAATATTTTTCAAAGCACTCATACAAAACTAATTACGCAGTTAAGTTTTATTCATACATATATAGCTGGCACAGTCAATATTTTAATCAAACATTTCCTGCATAAATATACTGATTACATACATGATGTATATTTAAAAAATGACATACTATCTACACGTACTATCTACTTCGTATATGATTGCATCGAAACGGCAAAAAATCGTAGAATATTTTCTAAGTAAAGTTGTGTTTGATTGTGTATGCTTTATATAATTTATCCTTTTGGCATCTTCCTTATGCAGTTGTAACGATAGAAATTCGTTTTTTTTTTAAGAGATGCATCAACGCAAATGAATTTTTGTAAATATCCAATCTATGCATCATACGATTGTTACATTTCCTTACAGTTTCTTATAATCGACATATGTTATTATAAACATCTTATAATATCGTGTTTTGTAAATCATTATGTATGCATTGTTTTATAAGATTTATAAGTGAAGGAAACTTTTTTAAACGTCATTAACTATCAATATACTTATGTACCACAATAGTTCTCATCCAATTATATGTTATAAGAATCGTCAATAAGTGAAACATATACGAATAAATGTAAAATATTTTTTGTGATCTTTAATTTTAATTTTTTACAAAAACAACAAAGCTTTATTTTTTTCGTTTGGTCTCAAACAAAGCTTTTTACCTCAGGATTGCAACTTGTCAAAGAATTTAGTACAGATAGATTTAAGGTATTAATTTAAGGTATTAATCGATGTTTTATGCAATATATTTTTTGTAACTATGACGTCTTTTGCCTGTTATATAGCACTTTTATGATACAGTAAAATTCATCATCATGCGTTGTCGATATTTGAAAGTAATTTTAAATCGTATAACAGATTATTAAAATAATTTGGTAAAATATTGGAAAAAATAATTATTTAAAATAAACAGACTTACGTGTTGGAAAATCGTTTGTTTTGGGTTAAACGGAGTCACTGGAATAAATTGAAATTGAAATAAAGGTAATTATGCATATTAAGGAACACTTTGCCGATAACCTTGAATTTCATATATGTTATCAAGGACATGTTCCTGAGTAACTTTCAAAAGTTTCAGTCGGTGGTCATTATTTATTAAAAAGTTTTATTTATTAACAAAAAATTTTGGTAAATATCAAGAAGTATTACTGTATTAAAAATCGCAATTTTTTACCACAATTAATAGAATTAACTATAAGAAAGCATGTAAGGTTTTAAAGGAAAGGGGAGTGGTAAGTTTTTTATAGGACAAAAATCCGAAAATATAAGTTCTACGTCGACCAATATTTTTACCGCACAATTAAATATAATAGTCTATCTCATAAGTATAATAGTCTATCTCATTGACAAGAAGATGGCAAGACATGTCAAATCGATAATTGAATGAGTCATATTTCACTCGAATGGGGGAGTTGAGTACATAAAAATTCTAAAAGGATTTGCGTGCATGGGCTTTTGTTTACGAGAAATTTGCAATTAAAAAACAGCTACATGTTAAATGTAGTAACTTGGAATCAATAAGCGTGAAGCGCGATAGCTAAGGTGCGCGTTAGTATTTTGTCATCTACGTCCGAGGAGTGTTCGGGCCAGAGCACAAACTTCTATATAATGCATAATACACAACGCGTAAGAGAATCAACCAATCAAAGTTCTTCATTTCCCTCCTCAGGACAGAAATGAAGAACTTTGATTTGTTGATTCTCTTATGCGTTATGCAGAAGTCTGTGCTCTAGCCCTTCAAGTTTTCGCATAATAAAATATATTATATAAAAAAAATAACAAGAATAAACGTTTATTTAAACGTTTATTTTTTTATTCTTATTTTTTATATAATAAAACAGATATTGTATATGTGTGCATTATATTTTTGTCCTATAAAAAATAATAAAAATATAGAAATATAAAATATAGTAATACATAATATTATAAAAAAAAGTTGGCACTGCGAGGACTCGAACATACCTTGGACGATAAAATACTAGCGCGCGCCTTAGCTTTCGCAGCTATCGCGCTTCACGCGGTATTGCGATTCCAAGTTACTACATTTAATATGTAGCTGTTTTTTTAATCGCAAATTTCTCGCAAACAAAGGCTCATGCACGCAAACTCTTTTAGAGTTTTTATGTACTCAACCGCCTTATTCGAATGAAGTATGACCCGTTTAATTATCGATTTTACGTATTTTGCCATCTCCTTGTGAGTTTGCAAATTTCTATATAATTTTTATGTGATAAAACATTAAATCTATGTAACGACGTTAAATCTATGTAAAAAGTTAACCTGTATCTACTTAATGATATTAATAATCTTCATGATACCTTGCGTAGAGGCCTCGCTAATCTTTTCAGTATATACTTTTCAATATATACTTTTTTTGGTATATTGTAGACTCATCAATTTAGTAAGACGAAGATTTAGTAAATATATTTATCCTTTGGACCTCCATCACTCATTTATAAAATTATTTGAATTTATATATTTTATATAGAGACTAATAGATTTATAAGAATATTTATATAAATTCAAGTATTTTTACAACCGACTGATGGAGATCCAAAAGGCGAAGCCTTCAATAGGAGATAGGGGCAGCGAAACACCTCCCGTTAGTATGTATGTAATCATTTATTGATTCTCTATTATGGAGTTACAATTTCTTATATTTTATTCGCTCGTTCCTATTTTGCCTACGCACACACACATACACATCTATTCCTCTTTCCTTTCTTACTTTATTCCTCCTGCTCATCTTCTCCTATATTCTAACTTACTAGGTGCGCAACTAAATTTCCGGGTTTCACACATGGATGGCGCTAACGACACATGTAGTCGACATACATGTCTGAAGTTGTGTTTTCTTTTATAGCTTGGACATCTGTTAAGAATAATCAGTCGTAATACCAACACATATCGCAACGCAAAAATATTTTTTCTAACAACGAAAATGTCGAGTTTTGTGCCAGATAAACAGTATTTGCGGGAAGCTTTGCTTTTCTGCTTTAACTTGAAAAAAGGTGCAGCTGAAGCACGTCGTTTGCTTGAGGAGGCCTACGGCGAACAGGCACCATCGAAAACTACTTGTGAAGATTGGTTTAAACGCTTCAGAAGTGGTGATTTTGACACTGAGGACAAGGAACGCTCCAAAAGACTAAAAACAATTGAGGACGCCGATCTACAAGCGTTATTGGATGAAGATACGCAAACACAAGATCAACTTGCGGAGGCATTAAACATGACTCGCTAAGGTATTTCCAAACGTTTACATACCATGGGAAAAATTCAAAAGGAAGGAAAATGGGTACCGCATGAGTTGACTGAGAGACAGATGGGAAATCGAAAAGCCACTTCCGAAATTTTTCTCTTGCGGCATGAAAGCAAGAGTTTCCTGCATCGAATTGTTACTGGCGATGAGAAGTGGATATATTTCGATAATCCCAAACGCAAAAAATCGTGGCTTTCACCTGACGAAGCATCAACATCGACGGCACGGCTAAATCGCTTCGGAAAGAAGACAATGCTCTGCGTTTGGTGGGACCAGAAAGGAATCGTGTACTATGAGCTGCTGAAAAGAAGCCAGGCGAAACTGTTAATGGGCATCGCTACCGACAACAACTGATCAATTTGAACCATGCATTGCTCGAAAAATGGCCAGAATGGGACACGAGACACGAACGAGTGATATTGCAGCACGACAACGCTCCGTGCCATCGCACTTCCATCGTCCAGGACACCATCAAAACGCTGAAATGGGATCTGCTACCGCACCCGCCGTAATCGCCAGACCTGGCCCCTTCCGATTACCACTTGTTTCGGTCGATGGCGCATGGCTTGGCTGGGCAACACTTGGCCAATTTCGAAAAAGTGCAAAATTGGTTGGATGAATGGTTTCGGTTTAAAGACGCGTCATTTTATCGTCGTGGTATTCATATATTGCCAGAGAGATGGCAAAAATTGTAGCTAGCGAGGGACGATACTTTGAATAAACCATTTTTTGTATTTCTCTTGAAATTTTCCATTTTTCATTGATCAAAAAAACCCGGAAACTTAGTTGCACACCTAGTAAGTTGAATTAAGTCAGGTCAGGTTATATTAGGATGGATCAAATTATTTTTTGGAAATGAAGAGGGCAAGAGGAAAAATTCTGCTTCTTTTTCGTCAACATATACATATTTTGCATGCATAAACAAATAAATACAGAGATGAGACTGTCATTTATGGAAATTCTTTTGTTAGTAATTTTTTAATAAACATTGGCCGCCGACTAAAATTTTTTGCAAGTCAGGGAAATGTCCTTGACAGCATATATGAAGTTCAAGGTCATCGAAGTGTTCATTAATACTTAGCTACTGAAACAAATTATGAAATCAATCTTCTACCATGTGAAGTGATAGAGAACGAGTGAGGAAAACGTTCCGTGATCAATTTCCGCGGATAAACGTTATGGTCATGAGTGAAAGAACAGGTGATGATAATAGATTTCTTTTGAAATGTCACGATCCAATCTCTCTCTCTCTCTCTCTCTCTCTCTCTCTCTCTCTCTCTCTCTCTCTCTCTCTCTCTCTCTCTCTCTCTCTCTCTTGCCTTCTCTTTTCCTTCTTCCTTTTCTCCTTTCTTCTCTTTTTCTCTTTCTTTCTATCCTATGAAACCGCGCAAAATGCGATCCTGATTTTCTACAAGAAGAAGAATGTCTAGAAGTCACTGACATGGATGGCGTGGATACCTGGGAGAAGAGAAACCGCCCCCGTTGTTCAAAAAAGTGCCGACGGCAGGCGACGGCGGGCGACCCACAGTGGAACAATCGCGCCGATATTCACGAATCACCTTGTCAACGGGGACCACTTCAAACGTAGCCGGCCTCAATGTGTTTATTTGGCCAATGTCAAATTTACTTGTGGAGAAAAGGAGGGAACGAGAATCGAGATACGCCACTATAGAAACGAGCGCGCAGCACTTCACTGCCGTCCTGTTTTATTTCTTCTCTTTGTGGTATCCGTGACACAAATCCGATCGTTTTGTATCGCGGTAGCGGATCGTCGCGTCGACTAAAGGCGTAGCTCGTGTAACCCTGTTGTAAGCTTTTGACGCACGCTTGTTTGAGCTTCAAAGTCGAGCCTAGGCTCGATTCATGAGCTGGCTGCCACCGGCTGCTACGACCGATGAGTGATGTGCTTACGAGATGAGAATCAAAAAGACCGGACGAACAAGAGAATTGCGATCTTCTCTTTATTTTTTAACGTAAACAATCTGATGAATAAAACTTGGAGATCTATTAGCTCTTACAAAAAAGACATTCAAATATTGAGCGTTTACACTCGATTATTCGAATTTACTCTCAAATATGAGTATATGCACTCAAATTTGGGTATATATATTTAAATTTGAGAGTAAATTCAAATAATCGAATGTAAATGTTCAATATTTGAGTTTTTTTTATAAGGGAGATCTTAATGCAGAGCGCGTAGATGAAGATATTTAACGATATTTTGTTACGCTCAGAGAGAGTGACGATAATTTTTAGTTAAAGATATCGTTGGAAAATCTTAAAAGAGAATTCCTCTACGGAGGGAGCTTGTTAAATTGATAAACAGCACATAAGATGCGACTAAATCTTATATTAATTACGATTAAATAAGAATAAAATAATGTTCAATATCGACGAGTCGATGATCATTCGAATATGCTTGTATAATTTGAAAGACTAATTTTTTTTATTTTTATACGAAAGTTCTCAATTAAATTTTTTTAATATTTGTCTTTAGATTTATATTATCTAGTTTATCATTGCGATTTAAAAACTTTTCTCGATGCAACGGCAGTATTAAATACTACGAACAAGCAAAAAATTATTAATATAATTTTGCAGTTTATTACAATGATGTTCAATAATTGTATTAATTTTTGTCGGGAATAAATTGATTCACGGAGAATCTTGCTGTCAGTTATATTTATTTCGATTATAGAATTCTAAGTCGAAGTTTCTAGTCACTGAATATTTCGTGACAAAATAACAGTAAACATTTAAATCCTTCAAGAAAAATTTATCACGACAAAAACTTGCATATTTCCTAAGTACTTTTTGCATTACATTGCTAAAGACAATATTTGTAATTTTGTAGGTCTGTTTAACACAGCTGCAATTCCAACTCGAACGCTATAACATAAATAATTTGATAAATGCGAACTTGAAGATCTATTGGACCTCAACGCATTATAGAGTGCGTGAAGATATTTAGCAACGCTCTGTTACATTTAAAGAAAGTTCAACGGTAGTCGGTGACAGGTATCGTTGAAAAAGCCTGAAGGAGGATCCCACAAATTCGCCACGGACTGCTAAATGCTAGACGACGCGCATATTGCACGAGTTACTTGGGGAATCGTAGGATTAAGAATGGCAGAGGGTCGTTGTGTGACGAATCCGATAATTTTCCGTGAACGTAGGTCCTGGGAGTAGGTCTTGAATGAAAATGATCCGTGGAAAATATCTCAATTGGTTTCCATTTAGCACCTCTTAATACAGTCTTGCGCAGGTATCGTCTATGATTCGTGTATCAGTTATATTGCGATTATGTTGCTGTTGTAAGAATCGGATGTTGGAAAAAGTACGCGTTTGTTCTTCATGTTTTGAACCCATGATCTTATCCGATCCGATAACTGAAGTTGTAGGAACAGTTACATATCAGAGTTGGGAAATAACTCGTTACTTGTAACGAAGTTACAGTTATTTTTTTTTTCGGTAACTATAACTTAACTTCGTTCCGTTTTTTCTATCTATAACTGTAACATAACTTAGTTACATTTCTTTGATAACTAGTAACTAATGTAGTAATTACTTTAACAGTTACTTTATATACTTCAAACTTAAGTTTCTGGCAGATCAGCACGATAACGTAAGTGCGATGTTTGACATTCAATAAGCAGTTATTCTAGCATACATTTGGAAAACGCGCTATTGCGCGTCATCTATCTTTATCGTTCATTAAATGTAAAACAATGATAAAATGACGCAATAACGCTGATAGTCTCCTCTTCGAATGCAACCTGTATTTCTTTCAAAAAATTGTGCGCCTATTGGACATTTCCGTCGCGCGTCGTCAGTCTTTATTTGTTTACATAACCTGCACTCAGCGTGAAGTGCGTTTCGTGGTTTCAGTTATATAAAAAATTCAAGCAATGGATAAAATATTTCAATCTTCGGAGAAAGATTGTAAAATGCCATAGCCAGCATATGCAGAAATATTCGAGTCACAGCAAAAATTTGGAAACAGGAACAAATGGGCATTTTTCCCCAAAATTTGCACTGGCAAAAAAATTATTTATGCGAGTAGAACTTCAACTGCAAATTTAAAGAAACATATGAGTGCAAGTCTCTATTTATAAAATATGAATATATTTTTTAGTGAAAAAATTTAATTTTTGATGTTAAGATTATTTTTTAAATTTAATATTTTTAGTATTTATTATCCTCATCAAATTCATTCACTTATAATTGTTATTAATAGTTTTAAAAAATAAATATGAATTGCTTATTTAAATTAATAAATCTAATTTGTAAAAATTATATACAATATGAGGAATATATGTATATAATAATTAACAAACTACTTTTACATAACATTGAAGGCACAAAATTTTACACAATTATGAAATTTAAAATAATAGCACCATTATGAAATTTAAAATAATAGCACCATTATGAAATTTAAAATAATAGCACCATTATGAAATTTAAAATAATAGCATAATTATTATAAAAAAGTAACTGAAAAGTAACGACTCGTTACTTTTTAAATAACTATAATTATAACATGTTATTTTTGAAGATCAGTAACTTGTAACTATAACTAGTTATTTTTTTAGTGATAAAAACTGTAACTAGATACTTTTACAAAATAACTTTCCCAACTCTATTATGCATTGCGTTATAAACATAATTAAACTAATGTTTTATTACAAAAGTAAAAGATTAGTTTATTGATTATTATTTGATATTTCATTATTTAATTATTACTTGATTATTATACAATTTAATTTGTAATTACAGTTTGTGCGGCAAAAATGTAGGGAACTCTGAAACTTGATTCTTATTTTACCTGACATTTTTGTTAATGTACAATACTTTAATAAATCTTGTAAAAAAAATACAAGCGTTTCACTAGTATTATGAATAATATCAGAAGTTTCGAATGTCTATCGGAATGTAATCAGAGATATAATTGAGACATCTGCGAAAAATTCCGAAAAGAGATATCCTATAGCTAAATTTTTCGTGCGACAAAAGGGTTGCTCGACTATGAAGCCGACGAATGTACTAATTCACAGTCATGTCAGAATGTCCGACATTCGTCGTCGGGAAGTATATTTTCGTTTTAGCTCAGATATTTTCTATTTATTCGCCGGTTGGAAAATATTCGTTAGTCCTGGCGATGCAATAGAAGCAACTGTGTTGGCGCCGATGCATTATTTTGTAGAAATGAATGAGAAGGTCTCTCTCACAATTATAGAGATATTGGTCGCATTTATAATAATAGTGTCGCAAATATAATCAACATTAATATTAAACTTCTATGTAAATATATATTAATATTCGCCTTATTAAAATAAAATAATGTGAAATTAAATTAAATTAAATTAATGATTGTCAATGGGGGAAAAATAAGATCTAAATGTAAAGAATGACCATCGGAGAGTAGTTGAAACTAAATAGTTATTACTTTGTAATAAATAAACGTAATGGAATAAATGAGACACAGTGTTCTAGAAATCTGTTCTGTCATTTTTTCTGTATTACAAAAAACTGAATCATAAAATAGTATCGATATTATTTATATCCGGCTTCTTCAGAGCTGAATCGCGTTAAAGTGTTTTATATTCCACTCTCTCAAATTCTCGCGTCACGATTGAACATCTTGCGTCTTATGCATCAACTTGCAAAATATGAGAGGTATAATAATACGAGAGCAGCTTTCGGGGAAATAAAGAAGATATTATGATCTCATCAATGCTCACGTGGACACATATATGCTTTTCCACGGGTATAAGTCCGTGAAGAATATCCGTGATTTTCTCGTCCTCGAGAACATCACAGGGAAAAACTGAGGGCGATCAGAGGAAGAGAAGAAGCTCGTTCGAGAGAGAGAGAAAACAGAACGCAGAGTAAGTGAAAGAGAGAGGGGCCTCTCTTTTAATACCAAGCACGGGCCATCTGGTAGGACGATCTTTTATTATGGTATCTATTCCTCCTAAGGCTTTTGATCCACAGAAGATTCACTCGCGTGGAAGTTGGATCTTTGATTAATGGGCGACGAGATAAACCGTATCGATCTTCAACGATCGATATCGACGGCAACGGTATTGGATTTGCTGATTGTCTCATGCTAGATAACTTTTACATTCGGTTTCTATATTGTAATTTGACATTGACATTTGCATCAATCTCCATTCAAGTTAATTTATGTTGCAGGTTATGTGCCAAATTGTATTAAAACATTTTGTGCATTCGTAATCTATATTAATGTATATATATAATGTTTAAATTAATTGGTAAAAACAGACGGTGTAATAAAAACTTGGGGCTTCTATTTAAGGAAAGTAATGATCAGTGCATACCTCGAAAGTGGTGCCATTTATAAACAAAATAATATAGTTCTTTTATGTTCCCCTTGAAATCATATAACTTTTGTCTGAAATATTTTTGCTGAAAATGCTTCGTTGAAGAATTATCGAGATGCGTTTTTTAAAATGGGATACCCTGTATATATACATATATATGTGTAAGAAGCTGTCAATATTAATCGACAAGCAAGCACTTAGCGTGCGAAAGTTTCAAAATCTATTATCATATTCTAAATAATATTAAAATAAAATTTTAAAAGCGTGTATATACAGGGTGGGGGGTTATAAGTTTACAACCCGAAATGTGAAGGTAGACTGGGTTAAGATAAACATAAAAGTCCCATACCGTTTTGCGAGATTCGCAATAATTATCGAGTTATTAATGATAGAAATCTGAGGAATGGGAGCGCGCCGACATAGATGATTGGAGAAGCGTTGCAGCTACTCAGGCCACAGCGCGGCCCACTCGACCTAGCAACTGTTGGCGGCGTGCGGCGAGACGTAAGTCCGGCGAGATAAAACAACGAATAGCAGCGCATTATCTTTCCCCTCGCCGCGTACCGGCAACAGTTGCTGGATCAACTGGGCCGCGCTGCGGCCTAAGCAGCTGCAACACTTCTCCAATCATCTATGCCAGCGCGCTCCCACTCCTCAGATTTCTGTCATTAATAACTCGATAATTATTGCGAATCTCGCAAAACGGTATGGGACTTTTATGTTTGTCTTAACCCAATCTACCTTCACACTTCGGGTTGTAAACTTATAACCCCCCACCCTGTATATATGTAAGATATATCTCTGTTAAAATAGACGTCATCGTAATTTTGACGATAAGTTTGAAAGTAGAAAAACTTACATAGCACGTAATGTTACAGCAATATCATAATAACATTATCCCCCTCTTGCAATATTACGACGTAATATAATAGAAATATTATTGCATTATTGCAGTGATATCACAGTAATATTAAAATGTTCGTCGAAAAGTATCACAATATAACGGTGATATACTACAGTAATATTGTGATAATATATCACGGTAATATTGTAGTGATATCACAATAATATTACTGTAATACTGTGAAGTTATAGAATACTCTTATGGAAAAAAACACTCAAATATTGAGTGTTTATATACGATTGTTCAAATTTACTCTCAAATATGTGTATATACACTCAATACTTTCTCCATAAGAGTTAATTTTATATTGGTTAGTTTAATATTTGAAATGTTATCATTGAAATATTATCTTTGTTTTACAAGAAATACACCGTACGAATCACAATATCTTGGAATAGTTATAGCAGAACAAATATCTATAAAGTCATGGCTTTGTTAAAATATTAGTGCAAAAGCTTATAAAATTTCATACCACGATAAATTTATTATCTTGCCAATACTGCATACAATTGTACCTACTCGAAAACTATATGCATAACAAATTTACTTTGATCACATTTTATTCCGTGAAAGTTAATTATATGTGTATATACCTAGGTATGATTTTGTGATGTTACGAATATATATTTCATTAATAATACTCAAACGTATATTACAGTGTAGAGTGTTTATATATGTACATATATATTTGAATAATATTAATGAAAAATATATTTATCTTATTACAAAACAATATATTATCTTTGAAATATTTTATTCATACTCGAATGTGATGTATAACGTTTAAAGTAGCAAGCGACATTAAATGACGTCTCAAAGATGTTTCTAACGTCCATAAGACATAATAAAAACGTTATTTGATATCATTTTACTACGTAGAATAAGATATATTGCGATACAATATTACTGTAATATTTTAATGTTATATATAAATATAATATATCAGTATTATTACTATAATATTTCAACTTTATATATAAACATAATATATCAGTAATATTTTCATAATATTGTATTATAATATGTAATATTACTGATATATTGCACTTTAACTATGATATTTTTGTAATATTACGTGCTATGTGGGAATTTAATATTTGAAAATCCAGTTCGATGCGAAAAAGACGTGATGCTCTGTTACGTTCTCTTTCACGAAACATTTAAGATTTGTCTTGCAAGAAACACGACGAAAAGCAGCGTTTCTCTGACATACGGCATAAGCGGCATGTCGCGTGACGTCCACGGCATAAGCGTCGTGTCACGTTGTGGCGCGATTGTTCGGTAGCTGCTGCATGGATAAGTTGACTGGGTGACTTTCCGCGAGTGGTGTACTCTTCGTGTGTTGCTTTCACAGGGTGAAATCCACGGGAAAGCCCAGGGTGAGCCCCATAATAGCCCTCGACGAGGTCCCACCCTCCTTGCAAACAGAAAAGCCTCGAAGTGTGCACGACCGCAGAGTTGCCGCCCCTTGGGCATGGCGGGGCGAAATTTGATTATGCCCCTTCCACGTGAATGAACCCAGCCGAGATTCATCGGCGTGGCTAACCGCCAATGATTTATGCCACTTTTTTCTCCTTACCGCAGCGACAAGTTGTCTTTGTCGTCGTTGGTCGCCGTATGCACGCGCGCACGCGTATGTGAATTTGTCATTTTTACTAATCATACAGATTAAATAAACAGAGATTAGTTAGAATTGAACATTTTATGCATTTCAAAATATAAATTGAATAAAAAATTGCTTCATTATTCCACTAAGTGCGTTCAAGTTTTTATTGACTATCCTCTTTTTCATTGTAAGAACTAATATTTTTATTATAAATAAAAAGAAATAGGATTTCTAGATGTTTAATTAGAATTAAATTACAGAGAGCTGATGCAGGTGATAGTGTGTAAAGTATTATGTAATAATAAGAATAACAAAAAACATTACAAACGCACATGTACATATGTATCTGCATCCATGTGCCCGCGTCTATAAAAGAATTAAATTGTAAAAAAAAATTAATTTGTAAAAATTTAGTTTGTTACGAAAGATAGTAGAATGTTTAAAAAAATAGTGGAGAGAGAGAGAGAGAGAGAGAGAAAGAGAGAGAGAGAGAGAGAGAGAGAGAGAGAGAGAGAGAGAGAGAGAGGGGAGGGAAAGAAATAATGGACATTTAAATATATAATTTGACTGTCTCAACAATATTATTATATTTTACAGAAAAAAATATTTAGCTAGGATTTTTCCTTCGTATTTTGTACAAAGAAATAATTTTTAAAATATAATTTTTAAGAATAATTTTTAAGATATAGAAATTCATAAAAAACTAATTTGCGGAAAAAACTGTAAATTTTGCTGTTCATAGTTATATTATTTTGCATGAAAAATAATGTTCAGCAGAAATTGTTACTGCAAATATTGTATAGAAAAACATAATCTGCTATACAAAACTACATTAATAAAAGTTAAAACAAGAAATAATTTTCGAAATATAACAAATGGATGTTTTTACAAAAGAAATGAAAAAGATTACGCCATTTGTTATCCAGAAAACATAGGGTGTTCCATTTTAATGTCCCACCCTAAATAACTCTTCAGTATTGAAGTTTCAAGGAAAATGACCTGAATAAGAAAAAGTTGTAGAGATTTAAGTGAGCTACCTTATGATGACCTTGATTTTGATTTTGACCTCTATTTTCAAGGTCATTTGAAGGTCAACTTGCGTTTTTAAATAGGAATCCTTATTTTTTATTACACTTTTTTTCTACTAGTTAATTTGAACAACTTTTGTCTAAAACATTTTTTTATTTGTCTAATATCCTTTGAGATATTTGAGGAAAACTTGGTAACTTTTTCAATATTTAACTTACGATATCTCGCTAACTATTTGTCGGAAGAGAAAGTGGTACTAGACTTTCTTGCTTTATTTAATCTCAAGAATATATTGTTACAATAGCGCTCTGACTCTCGTTAACTTACTGATTTTTGAAAATTTCAAAATCATAAAATCATACAATTACTTAAATAAGATAATGAATAAATACCTTAATCAAAATATTTTCCTTCGTTTTTTACAACTTTTTCCCATCTTTCTAGTAGGAGATGGATTCCGATAAAAATGATGATAAAAAGATTTTTCTTTGGAATTGATCCAATTTTCAACAAATTTCCACTTTTTCAAAGTTATGAAAGTATGTATTCTCTAGAGCATGTTGCATCGATCGGAATAAGTGATAATCAGATGGAGTAATATTTGGAGAATATACGGGATACAATAAGATTTCCCATTCTAGCTCTAATAGCGTTTATTTCACTGATAATGCAACATGAGGTTGAGTAGATGTTGTGAAGAAAGATCATTTTGTGTCGTTTACTCGCAATTCGTGATTGCTTTTGGTTCAGTGCTCGCTTCGATTTGTATAGTTGTTCTCGATAACGATCAGCGGTGACAATTTCATTCGGATTTAACAGTTCATAGTACACAACACCTTCTTGATCCCATCAAATTTTTTGCAGTAATACTTTAAACCGTGAATATTGCGTTTTAAAATAGATCTTGCTAGTTAACCTAGATCAATCTATGACTTTTTTCGTTTGGAATTATCAAAATAGATTCATTTTCCATCTCCAGTAACAATTTGATATTCGATCAAACTGTTCATTTTTTGTTTGGCGATCGGCGAAATGCAAATGTTCAACCGGTTCGGAATGGCATTTTCTGATAATTGATGTGGAACCCATTTTTCTTCTTTATAAATCTTTCCCATATCATGTAAGTATTTAGAAATTGTTGTTCGATCAACATTTAATACTCTGGCAAGTTCTAAAATAGATTGTGCTGGATTTTCATCCAATAATGCTTGCAATTTGCATTTTTAAGCTTTTTTCGTTGTCCCGAACGATTCTTGTCGTTAACATTGAAATCACCACTTTTGAATCGTATAAACCAATATTCACATGTCTCAATTGATGAAGTAACATTATCATAAGTTTCTATTAGAATTCTATGACCTCCAGTCCGTTTTCTTCTGATTAAAAAACAATAGCAACGTATGTTGAAAATGCTTTTTAGGAAGCTGCATTTTCAAGATAGTATTAACACGACTTTTATTGCATCTATTGTTAGTAAATGATTAAATATCATAGATTAATATTAAAGCATTAAGAAACAATAGCTATGACTGAAATGTCTTCGACAAAACTGACATTAGTGCCATCTTTTGCAAAAATCCTCAAAACTAAATCACACTTATAATATATATTTTATATATAAAAATCCCAACATTTTTTCAGTCGTAGCTCGGAAACTATTCATTACCCCATTGGGCCTATTGATACTTTTGATTTACACATCAAGAATTATCATATAGCAAATCTATAAAGAATTTAGCCGAAAGCAGTTTTCCATAAGGATTCTGTAGGGTCTTTTATCTGCGCTTTTTTATTTCGCACGTTTTTATTTCATGTAATATGTTATATTATATCATTAAGATTAATTCGTTTTCATTTTGTGAAAATATGTACAAGCAGTTATGAAGCATAACATAAGAGAAGAGAAACAATACAACCTTACGATACCTAACTACTCGCAATACGTTGCCCTTGTAGTGCGATATCATCATGGCATTTTCCAGAAATTTAATCGCGATCACCTTCTTGTATTATATTGGGTGTAAGTACCCAAACAGCATCCAATGGATGTACGTTTCACGTCCAATTTATGTCCATATGTCCGATTTACATCCGTGGACATAAATTGGACGTAACAAGGATGTCCTTATTTGGACATTGGATCTGTAGGACGTCCGATGTATGTTCATCGGACGTTCATGTCCGAAATTGTGACAAACGTACGTCCTATGGACGTCTTTTGTAAAAAAAAATGGACATATAACGGACGTCCAGTGGACGTCCGTGTGCTATCTGGGTATGACTTTATGGATTTTTTGATAAAATAACATATTGATTTGAAACATAATAAATTATTTTTATTTTATTCAAAATATGCTCCATCGGAAGCTACAATCTTTGCCCATCTTTCAGGCAATAAACGGATTCCACGCTGGTAGAAGTCTGGTAGTTTTGAAATAATCCAATTATGAAAATTTTTAATTTCTTTACAAGAACTTTACAAGAACCGCTCTCCAGAAAGAATCGACGTCATAGATCGGAACAAATAGTAATCTGAGGAAGCAATGTCTGGTGAATATGCCGGGTGAGGTAGAATCTCTCAGTTCACTCCTAGATAATTCTTGACAGATCCATGAATATGTGGTCTGGCATTGTCATGCTGTAAAATTATCTTGTCATATCTACTCTCCCATTCCGGCCGTTTTTCCTTCAGAGCCCGGTTCAAACGTATTAATTGTAGTCGGTAGCGTTCACCAGTGATAGTTTCAAACGGTTGCAATAGCTCATAATACACCACACCCTTCATATCCCACCAGATACCTAATAGCCAGATAGCATAACCTTGCTGTCGTAAATGTTTCCCTTTGGCGTTGATGGACCAGGTTCATTGAGCTTAATCCATGCTGGTTTGCGTTTAGGATTGTCATAGTAAATTCATTTACTATCGCCACTAATAATTCGATGTAAAAAACCCTTTCTTTTTTGACGTTGCAGCAACAATTCACACGTGGTTTTTCTTTTGATGTCTCTTTCAGTTCGTGTAGCACCCAATTTCCTTGCTTTTGGACCATTCTCATGGCATTCAGGCGTAAGGAAATGCATTGTTGGGTAACATTTAATGCTGCTGTCAATTCTTTTTCCGTTTGACACGCATCTTCGTTCAGTTATACTTCCAATTGTGCGTCTTCAAATTTTTTCAGCGGCTTTCCATGCGATTTATCACCCAAATCAAACTCATGTTTTCCAAATCGTTGAAACCACTTTTCACACATGCTTACCGATGGAGCATGTTCTTTGTAAGCGTCCATAAGTAAACGATGGCTTTCAGTTGCACTTTTCTTTAAAACACAATAATGCAGTAACACTTCCCGCAAATGACATTTATTCGGTACAAAAGTAGACATTTTCAATACGATAAATATAACTGTTTATATTTCAGTTAAATAGCACCTACGTTTGACAGCTGCGTACAGACTTTTCCAATACAAATATACCAACCTCAACATAATGCCACCAGTATGAGATACGCCATTTATTGAAAATCCGTAAAATCATACTTGTACACTCAATATATAGATGAATCTAGTATTCAATGCTTTTCATTTTTTGTTCTTATAAAAACTTAAAAATTTGCAAACATGACCAGGGGAGGGTAGGTATTAAAAATTTGCATTTCTTTTTAATTTGAACAGACCGTTTCAAAGAATATAAAATACTTTATAATTTTTGTATGAAATATTTTTTCACATACCTCGTAGTTTAGGAAATATTTGCAAAAAATGAAAAAGATTGTTTTTTTAGGGGTTGTTTTTATCTCTAAACGTTGAAATACGCTGCTAAGAGAAATATGGGTCTATTATTTTTTAATGTTCTACAACATATCTAAAGTCCATTAAAGTTATTGAAGAACAGTTCTGATAGTTTCTTTATGAATCTATTTCCAGAACTTTCGCGATTTACTTATGGTCAAATGGTAAATTTGCGTTCAACTATATTGTGTTAATATTCACGGCAGATTTCGTGGTTCGTATGTTGTTATTTTAAGTATGCGCTTAACGTGAGACACTATCATGTCTCTTTCTTTCTTTCTTTCTCTCGATTTCAATTTAATTATTACAAACTATTGTAATCGTAATGTCGCGGTTAAATTCGTTTACGATTATATAATTTCTTATACACTGATAATCGCGTAGCTCTTATACTTATCTTTCTTTTTAACTTTATTTAGATTGATACTTTTTATACTTTCCTCTTGCATCTTTTGCAAATCTTTTTTCGATTGTTTCTTTCTTACATTAAATATTATTTGTATTATTGATATTGTTTACACATTTTTATCAGTAGTTCGTTTAAAAGTATTTCGATCGAATCTATTCGAAAACGTTAAATTGAATAATAAAAAGAAGATAAGCGCGGGACATATTGCAACGATCAAATATTAAATGTAGTATCTGGGACACTAAGCCGCATTTTTTTTAAATGATTTAGATTTTTATGTCATGCGATTTTGTGTTGTCGATCGTAGGCACAATACTTTTTTTTGATGCAACGTAATGCAACTGCAATAAACTGAGAAAAAACACGTTTCTAATAAATTTGATAGAATTAAGCCGAAGTCTGTGATATTCGTAGCTGTCTAATCCATCATCAGTCATTGATAGATACACAATGAAACGCCAAGGAACGATAGTACAAAGCGCAAAACGACGTATCTACAGTTGGCTCATGTTTCCTCTTTTTCCCACTTTAAAATCTCTCGAAATAGACTAATTTCTAGCGATTGTACACTGTACGTTTAGCTATCGTAAAAAAAGCATTGATTTGATGAATTTTTTAATCTTAATATATTGTGTACGACCCACGAGATATCACGTGTTTAGCGAGTTGCATATGCAGAACGAATCACGAGATTCCGTTTGCTCTTTTTTATAAAATTCTATGAATTAAATTAAATTTAAATTTACTATAATTTAGCTGATTGTTTATTGCTATAATAACGAAATGTTATAACAATTTACTACAAAAATATGTTGAAGAGGAAATAAATATCGAAATGCAGGAAAAGAATATTTCTACCCTTAATTTAATTTAATTTTTATTTAATTTAAATTTTATTTAATTTATTTCATCACATTTCTTTTTTTTGTTAAATGCTCTCTCTCTCTCTCTTTTCCCTCTCTCTCTCTCTCTCTCTCTCTCTATCTCTCTCTCTCTCTCTCTCTCTCTCTCTCTCTCTCTCTCTCTCTCTCTCTCTCTCTCTCTCTCTATGAAAGAAAAATGCTACGATAATTCATAACTTCTGTCTAGTGAATAAATGAGATATATCTTTACAGCGTCGAATAAAGAATCAAATTTTTAGTTCAATTACTGAATTCAATAAAACAAAAAATGAAAATTATTAATAGTCGCAGATAAATAAAGACCAGCGAGAATTCACCAGGGAAACGGTATTTGGCGTTCGTATAGATCGTATAGATCGATTTGCGACGAAAATTTGCGAATACGTTATTTGTCGAACTGTTAGTTATGCACATATTCTCGTATATGTCTCGCTTATTTCTGAAAACACAACCTGATGACTCCAACGCACGAATGCCAATAGTTATGACTTCTTATTGTGATTTCCAGCATTTTAAGTAAGACAGATCGCGGGACTCGCCGCAAGAGAAAACGGAGGTAACCGCGAAAATTGATCGATCGATCGATTCATCCATCTTCAAACTGACGTAAATTTCGTGTATTCGACGTGTGTGCAAAAGAAGAGGAGTTCCTTGCGCCGCTCGTAGGATTGCACAAGGTTCCGAAGGATGCCTTTTCGCCGATACCACGAAGATTGTAAAACGGAGAACGCGCAGAGGTTCGAGCGACGGGTGAAAGGTTGGCGGCGATGATGTCGTGACGAATGCGACAAAGGACAGAACCCGGTATCAATAGCCCGACCGGTTTTGTAGGAACATCGTTTTGACAGAAGGGTGTCGTCACACTCTGTGAGAGCGAGATAGTCGACGGTAGTGCGACGAGAGAAGGGTGGGTGGTGAACCTACGAACGCAACGTTTCGCTTCTAGAGTGTGGCACGACTTTCTCACTCTTTCACTCTCTCACTCTTCTCACTCTTTCATTCTCTCTCTCTCTCTCTCTCTCTCTCTCTCTCTCTCTCTCTCTCACATTCCTTTTCCTGTCCTTTTCCTTCTTCAAATGTTACAATAAATCAACGATGTGCTTTTGCGGAGCCGTTCACCCCCGGAGAGACCTTCGCTGCCGTATACAGGCGGTATATTCCACATACGATGCGACACCCTGGACACGATCATTCAGAATCGTTCTGTTCATCCTGGTCGTCATTGTGTCTAAAGTGGCCTCTCTGCTGATTTTCGAACGCATCAGTTCCTGTAAATAATTTATTCTTTCTGTCAATATAGCTAACCGTGACCGGGCTATGCCTATGCCTGTCTGAGTAATCAGTGAAATTAAGTGACGTACGCGAATAATGATTGCAATTAATATAAAAATTGATAAATCAATATAATATTTTTTTCGACACAAATAACATTTTAAATATTAATTATCACATATAGGTATTTACCTACTTCCAAAGATACGTAATTTTTTGTTTTATTGTATTTATTATTTCGCGTAAAAATGGTATTTCTAATTTGATTTCATAAAATTGTACTAAGTTAATCGTTAAATGGAAGATGCCATTTTCTATAGTTCTTTTGTTTTATAGACAGAGAATTAACGTTTTTGGTAGGAAAAAAATAGTATTTACAATGGGTATTAAAAGTTTTTTTAGCAAGTATTTTTTGTAATTTTCGTTCACTTTTATAAACTGACACTTTTATAAACTGACACTTTTATAAACTGACATTTTGTGGAAGATCCATTTATGGTCATTCGGTATTATTTTCTTTCTATTTAAAAGAATAAGTCGCTTCAAGGATTAAAGTTTTCATACAAATAAAGTCATTATCTAAATTATTTGTTTGTGACGTAAATATTGTGATTTAACTACGAAATATTTTTCTTCGCAAGTCTCTAAACAAATTTCTAGGTAGCCTGGTGTTTGTTAATCTTCATGAAGTTTTAAAATAGTGATTTTATAATTTCACTAAAAAACTAATGTGTCTATCTGGAGTATCTACCGAAGAAACCATGTTTGAAAGAACGGGGTGGACTCGATAAGCCATGCAATCCCTCAGTATCGTTCTCTCTGCCGCTCCGTCCTCGCGGACTTTCCATGCCGATCGTCTGTTCGTGCCCCATCCTCTCTGCTTGCACTCGTGCTCTCTCGTGACAAAAGGGGCGAAAGTCCCGTGGCCGCAGCGACCGATTAATTCACTACAAAGGGGGATGCGTATCGCGCATCGAGCCCTCGACAGGCCCCTCTAAACCCACCTTCAGTCCTACTACCAAGAGTCCTCTCGCTCTCGTCCCTTCTTCACCCATTGCTCACGGCTGGAGAACGATCCAATCCCATTTGGAGGGTGGGACTATTTTCTATATAAAGCTCGGAGTCAGCTTAGAAACGTCAGTTTTGGATAAGTCATCAAGCGTTATATATTAGTTGTAATATTTGAAAATAGAAAAGGCGCGCGCGCGCGCGAGAGAGAGAGAGAGAGAAAAAGAGAGAGAGAGAATGAGATTGAGTGTGTGTATGTGTGGATCAAAGAAAGATTTTGTTTATTTAGCGAAAGAGTGTCAATAGGCAAGCTTCATGTGATATAATCGAAATTTCCAACAGCACGGTTTAACTTCTAACTGAGGATGCCTCAGGACTTGTTTCGGCCATGGCTTGCTTCGGATACCATCAATGAGACGTCCAAAATGTTTACCGTCGATAAAATATTGTACGACGGACCTAAACAGGACGATGAGAGCGTAAGATCTCTGCCCAAGTCAACAACTTTGACAAATAGTGTCTCTGCTGCTTTAACAGTATCCGAGGACGAAGGTTCTACGTCATCAAGTGCATTAGAACGTACGTCTTTCGTAAATCCAGACATTGCGACACTGGGATCGTCGTCGTTTGCAAATCCAGATGTTACCAGACCGCCACTCGTAAGTCCGAACACTACGGAACTATCATCGAATCTGGGTGCCGAGGAATTATCATCGGCAATAAATTCTATGGTGCCTGAATTCCTTCATACTTTTCCTAATTTATATCCGGTGGTTCATCTGGGTGTTCATAATGGAGTTTATTGCGGAGCCCAAACAGGGTCCATCTACTCGAGCATACTTGCTTCTGGATTGTACAATCGATCCGTCGAAGAGGCAGTACAGATGGTTCATCGACAGGATGTCGCCGTTAAACAAATGAAGAAGATGCGTCCCAAAAAGTTTCGGTGTCAACATTGCAATATGGCGTTTAGCAACAACGGTCAACTCATAGGCCACGTTCGCATACATACAGGTTTGTGTATGTGTGTGTGTGTTAAATAGAGATGTGTGAATTAAGAATTTTTATGTCGCATCGAATCGAATCGAATGAAATCGAATCGAAATAATCTCATTAATCTAATCTCATTAAAAACTTTAACATGACTATTAAACATGCAAATAATGATGAAAGATTTTAATATGAAAGGGAATATTGATATTGTAATATCATCTTAAAGTAAAATATAAATTAAGTAAAATAAGAATTAAAATAATTTATAATTAAGTTATTAATTATAGGTTAAGTTAATTATAAGTTAAGGGTTCAAACATATAGGCCCAGATGGCCCGTGTTTTAGCTGATACACGCAAATGCTAGTGTATTTGATTCGTATTCGGATTTTCACGATCCGAAATTTTCGAATTATTCGGATTCGAATCATAGAGATTCGGATTCGAATCGAATCGGATTATATTAGATTTGATTCGATTCGAATTCGGATAGTTCGCACATCTCTAGTGTTAAGTAAATTTTTTATTGTAATTTATTATTGACTAGATAGGGATATACATAGGGATATACATTGATTATAGAGATGTGCGAACTATTCAAATTCGAATCCGAATTCCTATGATTCGAATCCGAATAATTCGAATAGGAATCAAATACATTATCGTTTGCGTACATCAGCTACAGAACGAGCGATCTGGGCGATATGTTTGAACCTTTAACTTATAATTAACTTTTATTAACTTAACTTATAATTAATAACTTAATTATAAATTATTTTAATTATTTAAATATATATTTTACTTTAAGATGATATTACAATATTAATATTTCCTTTCATATTAAAATCTTTCATCATTATTTGCTTGTTAAATTTTTTATTCTTGATTTTATCTAATTTTTTCTAATTTTATTTTTTTATTCGATTCGATTTCATTCGATTCGATTCGAATTCGAGTGAAATTTCATAGATTCGATTCGATTCGAATTCGAATTTAAAAAATGAGATTCAATTCGATTCTATTCGACATAAAAATTCTTGATTCGCACATCTCTAATTAACACTAGATAGGGATAATACATACACATATACACAAATACACACACGTACATTTAAATTAAATATGATATAATTATGTATAAATATATAAATAAATTATAATATATGAAATGTTCTCAAAAAAATGGTACCAAATTTTAGGAGTATGTAGTACGTGAAAGTAAATGAAAAAGTTTTAATAAACAATATTCCAATAACCAATAACAAAATAATTTATTTCCGAATAAAACATTTTCTGCTCAAATAAATGTAAAATAAATTTAGTTTACAGCAGGTGTTCAATGTACTCTCCACTCATTTCAATATATATGTAAGTCGGCATGCTTTCTTATTGAAGATCGAATACATTCCACTATTTCAGGTTTATTTTATACTCCTTGACAATTATTTATTTCGCGTTTCTTGACAAGTTTACAATCTTCTGTGTCAGTTCATCCAACGTCTTAAATGATGTGGTATATATCATGCTCTTCAAATGTTACTATAAATGAAAGTCCAAGAAATTTAAAAAGATGAACGAAGCTGCTACGCAACTAGACCACAATGTTCTACCTATTTCTCTTGAAAACAATGGTTGAATGTTATCTAACAATCATTAGAAAATAAACAAAGGCACCTTCATGTATGAAATACATTTATCGTCTACATAGTAGACGAGTATCTTCCAAAAGTTCAAATAAGTTATTTTGGAAAAGATATATTTTCCCCTTGTTAATATATTAGGCAAAATGTAAATTCCGATCAGCTGTGTAACAATCGATATGTAACGATAATAGATGGCTATGCTTAGTGTTTGTGGATGAACTGATGAGAAAATTGGAAACTCTTAACAAATATATGTATCAAACGTTGATAATATTCATTATTTGTCGACTTTAGAAGCTCGACCTTAGAAGTGAAAGATAAATAGTCGCATGTAAATACGTTATATAGTAGAGAAATTGCTATAATATATTTTTTTGTTTGTTATAATAGAAAATGCTTTATAACTCGGAAATGATTCTTGAAGTACTGTTTATTAGGATCTTTTTGTTTATTTTCACGAATACATATTTTTAAAATTTGGTACTATGTTTTTTGGTCATTTAGTATAAATGGTGGAATATAATTTGTAAATTATTATTTCTATCTCTTTCTCTCTCTCTCTGTCTCTCTCTCTCTCTCTCTCTCTCTCTCTCTCTCTCTCTCTCTCTCTCTCTCTCTCTCTCTCTGTCTTTTAATTTAATCGAGCTGAAGTAAATATAAGTATATATATTATTTTTTACTACTATTTTGTATGTTAAAATAATCTTAAGAAAAATTGTTTTCGTGAAAACGTTTCAATTTTGATTGGATTTTTCTTCAGTCCAGATGTAGTAAAAACAAATTAATCTTTTATCATAATTTAATTATAATTTAAATTTTTAATTATTATATTATATATAATGTTTCAGGATTTCTCGGCGCTATTTTGTTAATAGCTTTTATAAATAAAAAAAGAAAAATATTAACATTTCGATATAGATTATTTTTAGGCTTCATTAAAAAGTTAAAACAGAACTATAAAATACGAGCGAAATAAAATGCGGATTTATTTTTATTTTGATAAGAACAAATTGAAATTAATGTAATGTAAATTAATCTTAATGTAATCTGATATTAACATTCTAGTTCAAGCATTTCCATTACAGAAGTTGTAGATAAAGTGAATATCTATGTACTGTCCATCGGAAAACAATTCTAGCATTTAGATACAAAATTCTACAGTTTAGTTAAAGATATTGATAGAAAAAAATTACATTTATCACCTTCGAGGGCTTTTATCCCTATTTTATATTATACTAACGGTATACCAACGGTCTTCTTCTTCTTCTTCTTTCTTATTTCTACTTATACCGATGAAGTTTAGCTGGAAAGTTCTCTGATATACCTCACCACATATATACTTCAAGATGAGACAAAATTAAATATATCTCGAAAACATATGATGCATTCTTTTTTCTAAAATATATAAAAATTCCATTAAGTCTACGCTATAAATACGTAGCTATAGTATCAATCTACATTGTTCCAGGTGAGAGGCCGTTCAAGTGTGACTTTGAGTCCTGCGAGAAATCATTCACGAGGAACGAGGAACTCACAAGACATAAGCGAATTCATACCGGTGTGCGTCCGCATTGCTGCTTACTTTGTAGTAAGCGATTTGGTCGCAAGGATCATTTGAAGAAACATACAAGGACTCATGAACCTCGCGATCCATACCGCATCCCGACGGCAGCGCTAGGCGTACTCGCCATCAGCCAGTTACAGCAAACCGGCGAACTTTCGCCGTATGTGTATCATGTTTAATGCAGAGTATTTTGATAAAAGAAAGAAAAAAAAACTAGTCGCCAAGACTATTAAATCTCAAATTTTCATAAGAGCACGATAATCGAAAACACAAAGTGGCCGATCGGAAGTGATACGCGTGGAATACTGTTAATCATCGAACGGAGAAGAGTTAGGAGTGAATATATAGATGAATGTGAACATATTGCACAATTAATTTTTGTTACGCGCGTGGCAAAGAAGAATCTCTCGTTTTGATTTATACATTAAGACTGAAAAAAGATGACAATGAGTTTACGCATAGTATGATTCGTTTCTCTCTAGTCATGTTTATAAAATTTCAGTGAGAAAATTTATTCTGCATAATTTGCTGTCAATATTATACTATATTATATGCTTTTATGTGTGGATCGTGTATGTGATGGTGTTGCGCTACATAATGTATCATTTATTATATTTTACAGAATGTGACGCACCACGGTTGCCTTGATGACTTTAGATACCAAAATATTTTTGATACTATCACTTATATTTAGATGAAATTTCGTTACGTAACGATTCTGAACAACGTTGCAAAACGAGGCGAAAATCGATATTTAATCGACGAAGTATCGCAATATTTTTTAACAGACGTTTCCATCTTTGTACTTTACATAGTGGTATCAATCATCTTTCTGTATTGTGAGGATATAAATTAGAGTAATATAATGTATTATAATGTACATACTATGTATTATATTATGTAAAATTTAATACGATGCAAATATTCAAAGGATGTATGCGTCGTTAGTTGGAAAGTTCGGTTGGATTTTGTAGTCAAATTTAATCTTATTTTATTCAATAGAAGCCAATTATTTATCAACTAAGCGATTATCATTGTTATTTGTGATTTGTCAACAACGGTTTAACCAACATTTATATCTATCTATCATAGGGGATGACCAATTTAAAGTTGAAAACAGAAAGTCAAACTGAACTTTCTTAGTATGACATGATACATACACACGATATATATATTTTATTACATTTGACACAGAAATTTATCTGTCGTTAAAATAATAAATGTTTACAAATCAATATCGTTTGGTTCGGTCTTCGTGTCGTGTTTATCTTTTTTATTTTGACGATAATTGTTTTTCAAATTTGCATCTTTCCATCACATACATACAATTGCAACGCTTTATCATATATTTGTTTACGTGCTGATTAGTTTTATATTGCAATTGTAGATTTAAAACGTTCGGGAGCGTAAGTTGATAATTTCATAAACGACACATTCAGCGCAGGCCAAGATACTGAGTAAGAATTTATCGAAGTTACTTTTTGTTAATATTGAAACATACTCACTTGACTATTGCATTGATTTTTTAGTAAATCTATGCGCCGCAAATGGCGCGTATTAAAATAAAGCACACGTTTATGGACGCTGCCATCAAGGCCACCACCATTTTCGCGGTGATTGAATTCAGGATGGCTCCACCAGCCAACTGCAACCCCTCGAGTAATAGAGATTCCCCTTGCTCGTTTATACGATGCGCTTTGAAGGGTGTGGGGTGGAGAATGCTGGTGGGCTGCGCCCTTTCGGCAACGGACGGTTACCATACGCAGCTCTGTGTGTGTGCCCTCTTCCGTTTTTTTTCCATTACAATGAGTATATACGGGATGTTTCGCGGTTACGTTCGAGTTCGCAATCCTTGCAGAAGGGTGAGAGGGGGCTAAAAAAATTTTAGCCGCAATTACTTTTTTCGGTAATCTACTTCGAGCCAGTCACGGGCTAGCTTTAAAGCTCCCTCCCCCCTCTCCCCTCAGTCGCAGTTGTACTGAATTAAGAAATCGCGTACATTGAAATTGCTTAATTTTTCAATTTGATAGTACAGATTGGTGAAATATATCAAGAACTTTCAGTATTTTTTTTTTTATTTTTTCGCAGTAGTCATATAATTCAATCTATATTAATTTCACATTTTTAAGAAATGGATCTCATAACAATTTATCGAGATTTGCAACTTATTGATTTATTCTAAAATGAAAGAATCGAATATTTTATTAGTCTAATGATGGCAAATGTGCGGAAAAAATCTAATCTATTTCAATGTTACAATGCAAAAGAGAGAAGATCATTCGTTTTCGACGTCACGATTTAATATGACAACAGCGAGGAAGAGGAATTCTCAGCTTTCATTCGAGACGTAACACGGATACAAACGCGTGATGGACAAGATTGAATAATCTGAGAAGCTATCGCGGTAGCTTGGCATTAAGTGCGACGGATTCTCACACTAGAAAAGTTTCAGTAGCAGGCGGGTAGCGGAAACCCCGCTGGGGCATTCGTCGAAGCTTCGTTGACACCCCCCTACCGTTCTGTAGATATATGACCACGAGCTATACCGCGAGTTCTTTCCTAAAGTTTCCTTTGCCGTTCTCTCTCCTCGTCTATCACTCTGAGCTCTGTGCGACGGGTCTTTCTCGTGAGGGTGCAAAATTTTATTCCGTTTCAAACGTCCCTATCTCTCTGTTTGTCTGTCTGCTTGTCTCCTTTTCTCAATATTTAATTGTTTTTTTACGGATGAAGATACTTTCCATCAGTTTCAGTCGAGATTTTTGCAATTGAGAGAGAAAAGTTTCACACGTATGTTAACAATTTTATCTTTATTCTGAACTATTTTGTTCATAAACCGTTGTCGAAATACGAAATAATCGGTCAACAATATTTATTTAGCAAACTATGAATTGTTTCACGATTAGTGTCAACGTCATTAATACTATGATATATAAAGAAAGATTTTTTCATAGTTATTATATAATAATTAAAATATAATGAGTGACAACCATGCGTGATAGTAAACTAGTTTCAATAAATTATAGATATTTCAAATGCGTTCTCAACGAAGCTTGTTTGTATTACCAAAGACTATCCTTACAGAAATTTATTATTGATTGTAATAAATTGGCCAATAATAATAAATAATTTTATTACTCGTACAAATAATTTTATTATATAATAAGTAATTTTTATTACTTGTATGAATAATAAAATTACTTGTACGAATAATAAAATTACTTATTATCACCAATTTATTATAGCTATAATAGTGATAAATTTCTGTTAGGATGTTCGATGTTTTATATTGATATAATAAACATCTATCATCGTTCCTTCATTCGATATTTCAAGCAGGTATCGGTTCGGTGCTCACGGCAGCCGCTTCGTGCGCAGATATTTCTTTGCTGCTCTTATTTTCGTCTTCACAATTTCTCTCCTTCCTTCTCTTTTCTTCCATTCGCGATCCCTATTGAATTGTTCGCTGTCAAGCGGACCTATTGCAGGCGATATTATTGGGGGGTGACTTTGCTTCTATAACCGGGACTAAACGATTCCCTGAACGCACACGGATTACACTGGCCCACCTTAATCTCGGATTACAACAGTGGCTTCTCATCATTAGATCGAATTTTGACATAAAAGGAAACGCCGACAAAACTGCTCTTTTGAAGAGAACCACTTGTACTCGCCTGCAAGATAAATAAATCATTTTGTCTGAAATTTTCCTTCTCGAATTTTGACTTTCCTGTTATCGCTCATGCGAATCGACTAGTAAGCTATTATCGCAGACCAAACTGTTACTATGTTAACACGTGCGTTCCATTATTGTAAAATAAATAAAGCAAAATGAAACATTTACAGGATTAAAAAATAAACAAACGCTTCTCAGCGTGTGGTTAAGCAAAGAAAGTGGCAAAGATCTCAGATGCATTGTTTGTGAAAAATTTTGATTTGCTCTTATAATCATTGGATGATTCAGGTATCGTATATTTACGAAATTACGTTTCACACAGTTACGTTTTGTATGATGGCCAATTTCGGCTATTGTAAATAACATCTATATCGTCATCCGTAACTTTCTAAACGGTCTAGGCCCTAATGGCTACCGGCTTCGAGTTGCCGAGTTCTCACTGTCAACAAATACAAATTCTTTCGCCTTTGCCGTTCATTCATCTTTGCTCCTCGCGCTTCTCGTTTACGCACGTCCATCCAAACATTACCTGCGCTACCGTGCGGCACACAGCATCGTGCATAGCTATACGTCCCTCGCGTAGCAGTACGCCGCGGGTGGGCCTGTATATTCGGATGTTTGTCCGCGTCATTGTTGCACGTCTAACACTCGTCCGATATACCGTTTCTCTAACGTGCGATTTAAAAAGTGTTTAGAGTCACCCTAATAGGTCGCCCGCCACCTTCCCTCCTGTCCTGATGTGAGTCCTGTGCTCTTTCTTGTCTCTTTCTTCTCTTTTTTCTCTTTGAAGCATCTCTCTCGGCAACTCAGGTGTGTTAGGACGAGTATGTTCTCGCGTTTACCGAGATGCCGCGAGCACACCCGTGGCGCCGCTGACTCTCTCGTGTATGGATCGCCTAAATTCGCAGTTCTCTTTCTCAGACGTGACAACGTTGCGCTGCGTCGCACCGCATGATAAATATTCGTGGGGATATTTATCCATATGTTACGAACATCTAAAAAGTGCGCCGTTGTTCCTGCTCAGGATTTCAGGACGAGCTGGGATGAGGCTTACTCTGCGAGAGCGAATAGTTTGTAGACGAGAAGGAAAATGCGACTAGTGTAACGGTAAAATCGGAGAAGTTTCCGAAGCATAGGTCGTGAACATTAAATCGATCGATAAACATTTGAGAATGGTATATCATATGTATGGCGATACATATATCACATCGCTTTGAGAAAATCATCGCAAATGTAAGACCACGAAGGTTATCGACATTATAAAAAAAAATGATATTTGGATTAGCAATATTGTACCGTTGTAACAATCGCGATTACTTGTACTTATGATTTTCAATTAACAGACTGCACCACAACTTTGTCTCTCTCTCTCTCTCTCTCTCTCTCTCGCTCTCTTTCTCTCTTCCTCCTCTCTCTCTCTCTCTCTCTCTCTCTCTCTCTCTCTCTCTCTTGCTCTCTTTCTCTCTTCCTCCTCCTCTCTCTCTCTCTCTCTCTCTCTCTCTCTCTCTCTCTCTCTCTCTTTTTCCCTCTCTCTTGTGTTTTATTACAACAAATTGATATATTTATGTAACTGCTCATATTTTTATTTTATTGTAAAATGTCTCAAATTATTTAACATAAGAGAAATATATGTAGTAACATGTTTCTACTCGTCTTACATTTTATTACAGTTTTTAAATTGTTTATGAATCATTTGAGTTGCATGGTTATTCCTTAATCATATATACTGGTGCACCAGGAATATTTCCACCTGGGCCATAATTGCAAACCAAATAGTATTTCTCATAGCTATCGTTTGGCTGTTTGTAGAATATTTGTCCACAACCGATTTTCCGCGTATTACCATATACCATTTGAGTGTAATCACCCACTTTAGTGATATTTTTCCTGTAAATCAATTATTTTATCATAAAATGTTACAAAAACGCTTTGATTTTTTATATTATATCTTGTAATATATCTTTTTATTATATATATACAGGGTGTTCTAAAAAGATATGTCAAAAATTTAAGGGGATATTCCTCATACTTGAAGGATGAAAAAATGTTATATGGACGTAGCTGCGGAAATGCTTATTTCAGGAGTTATGTTGAAAATACTGTTAGCTGTATTACTTACACAAGGAAAAATTTAGGATTAATTATTGTAGACGACAATCGTTTAATTAAGCTTATTCACATTTGGTTTTGTGACCTTGAGTTAGTTACAATAAATGTTGAAAATGTTCGCCATTCGCCTGAATACAAGCAGTGACACGTCGACGCATTGATTCACGGACACGTTCAAAAATGCCTGGCGTACAGCGGATTATCTCGCAACCTGCAATGATACGGCCACGAAGATCTTGAATATCACGCACTGTTGTAGCATGTACGATTGCCTTTAAATGTCCTCACAAATAAAAGTTTATCGGATTGAGATCCGGGGAACGTGGAAGCCACAAAGCAGGTCCACCTCTTCCTATTCATCGATCATCGTAAGTTTGATTGAGAAAATCACGACTAATACGGCTGAAATGAGGAGGAACTTCATCATGCATAAAGTACATAACATTAAAAGTCAATATTATTCTGATTGGTATTTATAAATAAGGCACAGTTTACCAGAGATCGGTATTTTTGAACGTGTCCGTGAATCAATGCGTCGACGTGTCACTGCTTGTATTCAGGCGAATAGCGAACATTTTCAATATTTATTGTAACTAACTCAAAGTCACATTAAAACCAAATGTAAATAAGCCTAATTAAACGATTGTCGTTTACAATAATTAATCCTAAATAAGCATTTCCGCACCTATGTCCATATAACATTTTTTCATCCTTCAGGTGTGAGGAATATCTCCTTAAATTTTTGACATATCTTTTTAGAACACCCTGGGATACAGTGTATCCCATTTTAAAAAACGCACCTCGATAATTCTTCAACGAAGCATTTTCGATAAAAATGTTTCGGACAAAAGTTATTTGATTTGAAGGGGGACATAAAAGAACTATACTGTTTTGTTTACAAATGACACTACTTTTGAGATATTCACAGATCATTACTTTTCTTAAATGGAAACTCCAACTTTTTATTACACCGTCTTTTTCTACCAATTAATTTAAACAACTTTTGTCTGAAACATTTTTTATTTGCCTAATATTTTTTTAGATATTTAAGGAAAATTTGATAACTTTTTCAATATTTAATTCATGATATCTCGCTATTTGTCGGAAGAAAAACTGGTATTAGATTTTTTTACTCTACTTAGTCTCAATAATATATTGTTACAATCAAGGTTAGGAAGTAACTCGTTACTTGTAACGAAGTTACAGTTACAGTTACTTTTTTTGGTAACTATAACTTAACTTCGTTCCATTTTTCCATCTGTAACTGTAACTTAACTTGGTTACATTTATTTGGTAACTTATCGACCTTTGGAAATTTCAAAATTATTAAATTAACAAAAGTTAAGGTACTATTATAGTAATATATTCTTGATAGTAAATAAAATAAAAAAGTCTAATACTATTTTTTCTTTCGACAAATAGTTAGTGAGATATCGTAAGTTAAATGTTGAAAAAGTTACCAAGTTTTCCTTAAATATCTCAAAAAATATTAAGCAAATAGAAAAATGTTTCAGACAAAAGTTGTTCAAATTAATTGGTAGAAAAAGATGATATATTAAAAAAGTGGGTTTCCCTTTAAGAACATTGATTATCAGAAAATATCTCGAAAGTGGCGCCATCTATAAACAAAATGCTATTGCTATCTTATGTCTTCTTTCGAGCCACACAACTATTGTCTGAAACATTTTTTGATTTAACGCAGTGAGATTCTGAGATATTTGAGTGGATCCTTTACAATGGGATACCCTATATATGAGTCATTACCAGTGAACTTGTTAAAAAATAATTGCGCAGTTGGTCATTTTTTGTGCGATCGCATCATCCCATTGCATCTTGTGTACCAGTTCGTCAATCTTCTTACTAATAATTCATAATCTTACGTGATTATTTAAAAAAGAGAAGACTTTTCAACTCATTTCAAGCCATTTTATCCACGGGTATGTAATATTAATCTAGCTAATTATTTATATTATACTATGCTTGCATATTTGTAAGTACGTGTGTACAACATATGCGCAACTGTAAAATTTAATATTTGAAGTACTTACGGCAGATGAGAAACAGATGATTTGTTGAAATAATTTACTCCATCTTCCCACTGTTGAACCAATACTTTTACTGTTGAATAGTTGTTACCTGTACTTCCCGTTAGGGCTATGTTCTGACCAACGTATTCCTCTGCTACAATATTTATTATTTTTAAATAAAGCATAATTTGTGGTACTAGGGTAGTCCCAGAAGTACCTGACCTGACGTATAGATGGCGGTTGTTTGAAAAGAATGAGTATGGTAGAAAGTACCAACCTTATAAAGCTTAAGTTTGAAGTTTGACGACGCTACGTTGTTTAGTATTTGTTTGGCAGCCATCAATAGTGAACGCTCTCAGTGAATTTGTAAACATGGAAAAAATTGGTCATCGTTATGTGACACAATACTTTCATTTGAAAGGCCTCAGTCCAACCAATATCAAAGCGGAGCTAGATTCTACTCTGGAGGAGTCTGCTCCTTCGTTTACAACAGTAAAATATTGGGTGACAGAGTTTAAACGAGGCCGTACGAGCTGCCAAGACGAACATCGCGGTGGTCGACCAAATGAGGTGACCACGCCAGAAATGGTGAAGAAAATCCACAAAATGGTATTGGATGACCGTCGACTGAAAGTGCGCGAGTTAGCAGACATGGTAGACATTTCAAAAAGTGCTGTACATTGCATATTGACCGAAAATTTGGACATGAGAAAGCTGTGCGCAAGATGGGTGCCGCGATTGGAACAAAAACAGCGTCATGAGGATGTTTCAATTGAGTGTTTGGCGAAGTTTCGCAGCAATAAAGCTGAGTTTTTGCGTCAATTCATAATCATGGATGAAACATGGGTGCGTCACTTCATACCTGAGACGAAGGAACAGTCAAAACAATGGACTGAAAGGGGAGAATCGGCTCCAAAGAAGGCGAAGACAGTTCCATCTGCAGGCAAGGTCATGGCGTCAGTTTATTGAAATGCGCGTGGGATAATTTTCATTGATTATTTTCAAAAAGGAAAAACAATCAACGGCGAGTATTATGCGAACTTATTGCAGCGTTTGAGTGATGAAATCAAGAAAAAACGGCTGCATTTGGCGAAAAAGAAAGTTTTGTTTCATCAAGACGATGCACCAGTTCACACATCCGTTATCGCGATGGCCAAAATCAATGAATTAAAGTTCGAATTGCTTCCTCACGCACCCTATTCGCCACATTTAGCCCCCTCGTATTATTTTCTGTTTCCAAACTTGAGAAAATGGCTCGGTGATAAAAGATTTGCCAACAATGAAGAGGTAGAGTCTGCGGTTGATGACTATTTTGAGGAGCTCGATGATTCCCAGTATAAACAGGGTATCGAAGCTATTGAACATCGCTGGGAAAAGTGTATTGAGCTAAAAGGAGACTATGTAGAGAAATAAAGATATTTTTTCCCAAATTTTTTGTGTTTTCTTTGTTAGGTCGGGTACTTCTGAAACTACCCTCGTACCTATCATTCCGTAACCGTTTTATAACTCTATAGGGACCTCTATATGTCGGAGCTAATTTTCCTGGGCTGCTTTCAAAATTTCTTAACATAACTAAATCGTGAATTTCATACTGCTGGGCTCGCTTTCGCTTTTTATTAACGTAATTTTCATTATATTCTTGAACTTTCCTAATCCGATCACTTGCGATCGTATTTTCTCTAAATCTCTTGGTTCCGTTTCGTGGTCGTTTTCCATATATTCTTTAAATGTGTCCACCATATACCCGCGTTGTCGAACGCCAAATAATAATCGCTTAGGTATCTCACCTGTAGATCGATTTGACGTATTATTTATGGCAAATTCATCCTTACTTAAAGATTTGTGCCAATCTTTCCCATTGTATAATTTTCCTAATCTGGGTCCTAATATTTAATTTACGTGTTCTACTTGCCCGTTCGCTTGAGGGGACCCGGTGGCTACTTTTATATGAATAATATTCATCTCATTCATAAAATCCGCAAATTCGTTCGAAATAAAACACGTAGCCCGGTCTGAGACTAATGTCTTTGGTCGACTATAAACTTGGAAGTAATCGCGTAGGCACCTAATTGATTCACGTAACGTCGAAGATTTTACCGCATAAAATCGGACATACTTAATAAACGCATCTACGCTTAATAATATATATCTTTTCGAAGCATGAGAACGATCAACTGAACCATAGTGGTCAACGTGTATAGTCATAAACGGTTTTGCAAATTCAAGATGGCCGATTCAAAATAGCGGCCGATATTTAAGAATAATAAAAAAATAAAATTGGATCTCGTTTAAGGAGTTTTTGTAATCGTTTCTGAAATCGAATCCGACGTTGGATTTTACAAATTCAAGATGACCGATCCAAAATGGTGCCCGATATTGAGGAATGACCAACAATCGGAGTGTGACCTCGTACGTAACGTAAAATCTCACTCTTCACATTATGAGGGGGGGTAAAAGTATGTGTTTCCAGCCTAAAAAAATTAATTGACCTTGATATGACTGACACATAACCTTAAGTACAAGGTCAAAGTTGGAAACGTCATATCCGAACATGAAATTTTTCAATCTTGACATTTTTAGGTCAAAAGTATGGATTTTCAGTCCTAAAAAATCCAGTTTGATCTTAATAATAATCTTAACTCATGACCTTGAGAATAAGGATAAGGTCACAGCTGAATGTCCCTCGTTGACCTCTATATTCTTATTCTTATGCGTAACATTGCTCCCTAGCAGGTGCATTTTCGAAGATATTCGCGTTTTCAGCCTAAAACAAGCTTAGACCTTTATGTGACTTTCAGAGGTCAAATTTGGCAGTGTTCAAGGTCATATCCGAACGTAAAATTTTCCGCTCTTTTCATTTCTGGGGTCAAAAATATAGGGTCCCGTTTAAAAAATTGATCTGACCTTGAAATGACCTTCAAGGTTATTGTCAAGGTCAAACCCAAGATCACCGTCAGATAGCCAGGAAAAGATCATAAAATCCCAGTACTTCGCATTTTTTCTAGGACTCATATTTTTCGAGTTATTCTGCTCTTCCCGGATTTTTATAACACCCTGTATATATTGTAATAATATTATATTTGACCGATTACATTTTTAGAAAAATGCATTTGAAACTTCGTATTATATATAATACGAAACTTCGTATTTTATATAATACGTAACTTCGTATTATATACCAGGTCTGTAAATATGAAACCGGAATTTGCCCATAAACGGCCGTAGCTGTCAGTGTAGTTACCGTCAAACCGTGTCATTGGCGCCATTTCCATTTGTTGACATCTGACAAAGATTTTCAACTTACAACAATACAAGTTTCATACAACAGCATAGTTTGTAATAGCGTTGAATATGTCGAATTTTGTGCGTGGAAGCTACGATTTGTGGACAGCATTGATTTTCTGTTACCATTTGAAGAAAACTGCTGCAGAATCGCATCGAATGCTTGTCGAAGCTTACGGTGAGCATGCTCTTGGTAAATCACAGTGCTTTGAGTGGTTTAAAAAAATTCAAACGTGGCGATTTGGACGTGAGAAACGAAGAACGTGGAAGACCACCGAAAAAGTTTGAAGACAGCGAATTGCAAGCATTGTTGGATGAGGACGACGCTCAAACGCAACAACAACTCGCGGATCAATTAAATGTGACACGAGAAGCCGTCTCCATACGTTTGAAAGCCATGGGAAAGATCCAGAAGATAGGAAAATGGGTTCCACATGAACTGAATGAAAGACAGCAGGAAAACCGAAAAAACCACTTGCGAAATGCTGCTCGCCAGGTACAAAAGAAAGTCATTCCTCCATCGAATTGTGACTGGCGATGAAAAGTGGATATATTTTAAGAATCCTAAGCGTAAAGATCATAGGTAACTCCAGGCGAACCATCGACATCGACTGCAAGGCCAAATCGCTATGGACGGAAGACAATGCTCTGTGTTTGGTGGGATCAGAAGGGTGTGATTTATTATGAGCTGCTAAAACCTGGCGAAACCGTTCATACTGAACGCTACCGACAACAAATGATCGATTTGAATCAAGCTTTGCGTGAAAAACGACCAGAATATCAAAAAAGGCAACACAAAGTGATTTTGCTTCATGATAATGCACTATCACACACAGCAAAACTGGTCAAGGAAACGACTGAGGCGTTTAGTTGGGAAATACTTTTCGCATGCGGCTTACTCACCAGACTTGGCTCCGTCCAATTACTACTTATTTGCATCGATAAGACACGCACTTATTGAGCAGCGCTTCACTTCTTACGAAAATGTACGAAAATGGCTCGATGACTGGTTTGCCTCAAAAGAGCAACAGTTTTTTTGGCGTGGCATTCACAAATTGTCAGACAGGTGGGAAAAATGTATAGCTAGCGATGGGCAATACTTCGAATAAAATATTTTTATCATTTTCATACAATAAACGTGTATTTTCTATACAAAAATTCCGGTTTCATATTTACATACCTGGTATAATACGAAATTTCAAATGCATTTTTCTAAAAATGTAATCGGTCAAATATAATATTATCATATATGGATGAATTTGTCTTTTTAAGCTCTTTAATTTTTATCTTTACAAAAACTTTGAAATTGGCAAAAATTATAATGGAGGAGGGAGGGGTAAATTAAAAAATTTGATATTTTTCGAAAATCTAAAATATACCATTACATAGAGCATAAAATACCATTAAACTTTCATCAAATCATTTTTTCATACATCTCATAGTTTAGAACATATTCCCAAAGATGAAAAAAATCCGTTATTTTCGAGGAGTGTTTTCAACCCCTAAACGTCGAGATATGCAAATAAAGAAAAGTATGATCTGATTATTTTTTGCTGTTCTACAACATATCCAAAGCCCATCCAAATCGGTGAGGGACAGTTCCAACGATTTACTTGTTAGTAATCATAGGTAGAAAAATCGACGCTTTTAAAATTAAGAATATTTTTCGGTTTTAGTTTTATAAATTTAATGAATAAATATCTTACCATACTATTACTTTATTAGAAGACGTGACAGATGAACACCTTTAACATCAAAATAATAATATGGTAAGATATTTTTTATTAAACTTATTAAAAGCGAAAGATATTTCTAACTTTAAAATAGTTGATTTTTTCATATACATTTATTAAGCAAATTTTATTTAGTATAATGGTTATTATCTACTCTATAAAATTTGAACCTTTTTTTTAAATACCTTGTATATATGTTCAACTATAAATATATATCAGGTGTAGTAAAAAGAAATCCATTATTTTTCCAATAGATGGCTTTAGTTATCTGTATTTCGCGTTGTATAAGTCCGATCGGGTTCCACTAGATGGCGTTAGAAAGATGAGATTTCGTACTAAAAAAACTTTTGTGACAGTTTTGTGATTAGTTGACTCAGTTTTGTTTGAGCGCGCGTCAAAGATGGACACTGGCAAAGAGAAAATGCGCTATATTTTACAGTTTTTCTTCGATAAAGGCGAAAACGCAAGCCAGGCGGCTGAAAATGTGAATAGTGTTTATGGTCCTGATACTGTAACAGCCAATCACGCGCAATTTTGGTTTCGTCGATTCCGTTCCGGTAATTTCGATGTCAAAGATGCACCACGCACTGGAAGGCCAATTGTCGAAAATATCGATAAAATCATGGACATTGTCGAATCCGACCGTCATGTAAGCACTGTTTCGATTGCCCAAGAGCTAAAGATTGCACAAAAAACCGTTTGGAACCATTTGAATAAGGCTGGATACAAAAAGAAGCTCGATGTATGGGTGCCACACGAGTTAACGAAAAAAAACCTCATGGACCGAATTTCCATCTGCGAATCGCTGCTGAATCGCAACAAAATCGACCTATTTCTGAAGCGGTTGGTCACTGGTGATGAAAAGTGGATCACTTACGACAACGTCAAGCGAAAACGGTCGTGGTCGAATCGCGGTGAGCCGGCGGAAACGGTGGCCAGCCGGGATTGACGGCCAGGAAGGTTTTGCTGTGTGTTTGGTGGGATTGGCAGGGAATTATCTACTATGAGCTGCTCCCCTACGGCAAAACTCTTAACTCGGAACTGTACTGTCAACAACTGGACCGTCTGAAGGAAGCAATCGCCTAGAAGCGGCCAGCCTTTGGCCAATAGGAGAGGAATTGTGTTCCATCAAGACAACGCCAGGCCGCACACATCGATAGTGACTCGCAAGAAGCTCCGGGAGCTTGGTTGGGAGGTTCTTATGCATCCACCTTATAGTCCGGACCTGGCACCAAGTGATTACCATCTGTTCCTGTCCATGGCGAACAATTTTGCTGGTGAAAAATTCGCTTCAAGAGAGGCTTGTGAAAATCGACTGTCTCAATTTTTTGCCAATAGGGACGAGGGCTTCTATGAGAGAGGCATAATGAAATTATCTTCAAAATGGCAACAAGTTATCGAACAAAACAGCGCATATTTGACCTAAATCGGATCATTCTAACTATGGTAATTAAAGCCTTCAATTTCATGCAAAAATAATGGATTTCTTTTTACTACACCTGATATGATAAGTATCACCCTGAAAATTGTTCATTTCATACAGAGGAGTCTGTGATGTAAGAATTATTTAATATTACTATAACTATATTTGCATAGAATAATAAAATACTATTTGTCTCCACCAATTCTTCGCATTTCAGTTTTCTATCCTAGAATTGACCTACATATTAAATACTACATAATCATAACACAGTTCTTACTTATCACGAATATCACGATATATGCTGTGAACATTTCTTGCTAATTGATAAAAAAAAAGAATGGTGAGAACCGAACTTGGGTCCTACAGCGTACTAGCCGCAACCGCAGTCGCTGCGCCATGTCCGCTGACTCGAAAATTGCTGCTACATACCGAGTATTCTACGGCGAGTAGAATTTCAAAATTTTTTTCTCCGAAACCAAAGCCCATTGAGGAAAACTCTTTGACCCTCATGCACAGGGGAAATCCCTCTACAATATTCGTCAGCCATCAAAATCCTTTATTAACAGGTCTGAAGGTCCCCTTGTAAGAGGGTTATCAAAAGCTCGTGGTTTTAATCCAAATGCAGTCTGTGAAAGCGGACTGTCACTCAAAATTCTCCGATTTTCAGGAGTAGAGGGCTCATATCAGGTGTAGTAAAAAGAAATCCATTATTTTTGCATGAAATTGAAGGCTTTAATTACCATAGTTAGAATGATCCGATTTAGGTCAAATATGCGCAGTTTTGTTCGATAACTTGTTGCCATTTTGAAGGTAATTTCATTATGCCTCTCTCATAGAAGCCCTCGTCCCTATTGGCAAAAAATTGAGACAGTCGATTTTCACAAGCCTCTCTTGAAGCGAATATTTCACCAGCAAAATTGTTCGCCATGGACAGGAACAGATGGTAATCACTTGGTGCCAGGTCCGGACAATAAGGTAGATGCATAAGAACCTTCCAACCAAGCTCCCGGAGCTTTTGGCGAGTCACTATCGATGTGTGTGGCCTGGCGTTGTCCTGATGGAACACAATTCCTCTCCTATTGGCCAAAGCTGGCCGCTTCTGGGCGATTGCTTCCTTCAGACGGTCCAATTGTTGACAGTACAGTTCCGAGTTAAGAGTTTTGCCGTAGGGGAGCAGCTCATAGTAGATAATTCCCTGCCAATCCCACCAAACACACAGCAAAACCTTCCTGGCCGTCAATCCTGGCTTGGCCACCGTTTCCGCCGGCTCATCGCGATTCGACCACGACCGTTTTCGCTTGACGTTGTCGTAAGTGATCCACTTTTCATCACCAGTGACCAACCGCTTCAGAAATGGGTCGATTTTGTTGCGATTCAGCAGCGATTCGCAGATGGAAATTCGGTCCATGAGGTTTTTTTGCGTTAACTCGTGTGGCACCTATATATCGAGCTTCTTTTTGTATCCAGCCTTATTCAAATGGTTCCAAACGGTTTTTTGTACAATCTTTAGCTCTTGGGCAATCGAAACAGTGCTTACATGACGGTCGGACTCGACAATGTCCATGATTTTATCGATATTTTCGACAATTGGCCTTCCAGTGCGTGGTGCATCTTTGACATCGAAATTACCGGAACGGAATCGACGAAACCAAAATTGCGCGTGATTGGCTGTTACAGTATCAGGACCATAAACACTATTCACATTTTCAGCCGCTTGGCTTGCGTTTTCGCCTTTATCAAAGAAAAACTGTAAAGTATAGCGTATTTTCTCTTTGTTAGTGTCCATCTTTGACGCGCGCTCAAACAAAACTGAGTCAAGTAATCACAAAACTGTCAGAAAAGTTTTTAGAATGAAATCTCATCTTTCTAATGCCATCTAGTGGAACCCGATCGGACTTATACAACGCGAGATACAGATAACTAAAGCCATCTATTGGAAAAATAATGGATTTCTTTTTACTACACTTAATATATAGGAATGAGGGTAGATGGGGGGGGAGCACTTGGAGACTCAGAGGATACAGTAGATACGTAAGGTGTCGATGTGTATTGCGGCTCGATTGTTTTAGAAGGTTTAGGCGTTGCTTTTATGGCCTGTTGATTTGCCTTTTCAATCTCGGATTTATCTGAATTGGTCGCGTATTCATGCCCTTTTTCAACTATCGCTCAATTCATCCCGGACGAGCTCCCAATTTTATATGTTACTTCCTGGAGGAAGAACGCAACTTGACGCTTGCTTTCGCAAGCTCCGACGTACTCGCAAGTCTGCGGTGCAGATCAAAGATCGGAATGACCTCTTTATCTGGCGCGGACGTACGTTGTCCTTTATTTGGGTGAAGAGACTGAATTCTTTTAGCTGGGATAGGACCGTGAGCGACAGTTGAGAGAACGATCTTGTAATACAAGTACTAAAGAGGCGACCTCAAAATCCTCGCGGTTTGCACAATTTTCCGTGGAGGTTATCTCTGACTGTGATTGAGAAGATTGAGCCACTGAAATCGGATTTAACAATTAAGGAGGGATGCCAAAGGGGATAGGAGAAGAAAGAAAAAGGATGGAAAAGAAAAGAGAGAGAAGAAAAGATAAAAATTAAAAGGAAAGGGGTCACTCAGGCAAAAGAAAGTATAAATAACTTACTGCTGGTTCTATGATGTTAGTCGACAATGAAAAGTGTAATTGCTGCGTCTGTGAGGTGGACCCAAGTTTTGCGCCAAGAACAGGAAACTGATTTCAGCAGGATCTCTCGCAATGCCTCAAGAACGCACGAGATCGTTGCACAGAAGAATTAATAACTGAAGAACTCCGATCTGCCTAAGTCACTAGTAGGCTTGGTTATTAAGAGACCCTGAAGGGGTGTTGGAAAGAAGACTCTGTCCTGGCTGCGGGTCGGTCGTGAGGAGAAGTAGAAGTGGCATAGCTTTTTCATTTTACTAAAAACGTCACCTCGGTCGAGAGGGTGGGGTTTTGGAAGTTGCGTCAGGCTCCAAAGTTTATGTCCAAATATGGGTATAAGATTTTGTTGCAAAACTTTTCGGAAGTGGGATTTTAGGGAGGCCTGAGATAAATATGGTAAAAGTTCGGGTATGTATGGCAGTAAAAGACTTCAATGTTCCGCTAGGATTAGTCACAGATTGCGCGCAATAAAAATTTATGAATAATGTGGGAAACGCATGAGTTTCCGAAGATCAAAGGTTAGTAATATCATATAACAGCATGAAAGATTGTCTGGTCGGTCCATCTTCAAAGAAAATTGTTGCTCCGAACAGGAAGTTATTCAAGGTTATTTGGTGAGGAGATATATGGCTAAAATAACTCGGCGGATCTTTCTGACGGAAATAGGGAAACTCTGGTGATTAAAGCAGAGAGAAAAAAAAGGAGGAATGTGTGTGTGATGTTACTGTTCTCGGAGGGTCGCGGAACATGAACATTTGGTCGTATAATATAAAATGCAATCCGCCCTACTTGACAACGAATTCAGAGTACGCGGAGTCTGCAGGACGTAACGCATGCTTGTTCGATGTTTAAAGGATGGAGTCTGGATCAGCGTCGCAGTTACATTCGGAAGCACAAGCGCTGCTTTAATTGCATGAGTCCCGGACACTCGGTCTTGCAGTGCCAAAGTAAATACACGTGTCGAGTATGTCAAGGTCGACATCATTCATTGTTGCACGCCGTTCTGGATTCTCGTTCAGACGCGATTTCCCGCGGGCCATGCGCTGCCGCCGAGTCGCATGCGCGTCCTGATGCCAATGAGGAGGCCGTCGCAAAGGAGGTATCGGCGTTGTGCGTCACCTCCAGGCCGACGGCTCGTCCTCGCGTCCTACTTGCCACTGTATGGGTTACGGTTCGCGCCCCTTCAGGACGAGCGGTTCGCGTTCGAGCACTGTTGGACCAGTGCTCGGAAATATCATTCGCGACCGAAAATCTGGTTCAGTTGCTGCAGGCCAAGCGAGTGCGACTACCCATTGAAATTTCAGGAGTTGGGTGCGTGCACGCGGGCTCTTCGCAGCGGGCGATTCGCGTCATAATCACGCTTCGCGATGCATATTCCCCCGAATTTCCGACAACCGCGATTGTCTTAAAGACTCTCACCGCGTATGTCCCTCCTCGGGTCGCCGTTGGCGCCGCTCTCGATCATCTTCAGGATCTGCTACGGGCCGACCCCGATCCCTGCAGCTCCGAGCCGATAGAGCCAACTATCGGCGCGGACGTATATCTTCTGCGCTCGGGCGTCCGCCAGAGGACGCATGGGGGCGCTCACCGCTCAGAGCACTGTTTTCAGGTGTGTGCTCTCGGGTCCGTTGAGCGGCTCCGTTGTTCCTTCGTCGTCTGGCGCGTCTGTCTCGTTCCGCGGTGCGAGGACCGGATCGCCATCCCTTCGTATAAACACGCTCCATTATATGGAATCTCTTTCGCTTGAAAGCGAACTCCGACGATTTTGGGAACTGGAAGAAGTTTTCACAAACCCAATCCTCAATTTGGAGGACGAAAAGTGCGAGGAGCATTTTCGAACTTCTCATTCCCGCGACGAAAGCGGTCGCTACATCGTACGGATTACCTTCCGAGAGGGACCTCCGATTCGCATTGGCGAATCGCGTGCTATAGCGGAGAACCTGCTGCACAGCCTCCACCGTCGTTTTCACGCTCACCCGGGCCACAAGGTTGAGTATGTGGAGTTCCTTCGCGATTATGAAGAACAGGGTCACATGCGGGAAGCGGGGAGAGATTATCAGTTAGGAGATCAGGTCGCCTTCATTCTTCACCATCCCGTCATTCACGCTTCCAGTGCGACGACTTGCCTTCGCGTGGTGTTCAACGCTTCGAGCGTTTTTTCAAACGACACATCATTGAATGACCATCAGCTTATTGGGCCGAAGCTTCAGACGGAAATGCCCGCATGCTGCGTTGGAGGCAGCATAAATTCGTCTTAGCCGCTGACATTAAGCAGATGTATAGGCAAATACCCATTGACAAACGAGACATCGACTATCAGCGCATCCTCTGGAGCGCCGATGCATCGGAACAACCGCGGGCTTATCAGCTACTTATCGTAATATATGGGACCGCATCCGCTTTGTTTCTTGCTCTTCGAGTTTTACAACAGTTGGTAACGGATGAAAGCACGCCATTTCCTCTCGCGTCCACTACCTTAAAGGACAATATCTACATCGACGACGTGTTGTTCGGCGCATCCGATGTTGCCACACTTCAAGAAGCCTGCCTTCAACTGGAACGATTGCTTCAGAAAGGTGGATTTCAGCTGCACAAGTGGACTGGTAATAACATTTCGATGATCGCTGCGAATCATTCAAACGCGGTGTTCATCGCTTCCAAATCTTTCGGACTTGATGATCGCGTCAACATTTTGGGAGTCGCATGGAATCCAGCTTTCGACGAGTTCATGTTACATTTGACCCTTCCTAGTTCGGTGCCTCGCACCAAGCGCTCTATCCTTTCGTTTATTTCGAGGCCGTTCGACCCATTGGGATAGGTCACGCCTGTCCCTATTTGCGCCAAAGTGCTCATTCAATCTTTATGGCGATTGAAGGTACCTCTTTGAAGTAGGCTGGACCAAATCGGCAGAATTGAAACGCACCTATTAAACTTTTTAGTACTTATTTTGTGCTAATTTGTCCCATAAGAGAAAACTTCGTATCTCGTGCCGTTTTGAAAAAAATCGTGGTGCTGCTACCTTCATATGAAGCCAGCAGGACCACAACAAAAAATAATTAAAAATTAAAAACAAGTACATAAATAGAAAGTACATAATTTGTGCTCATTTGTGCCATCAGAAAGAAGTTCATATTTGCATTCAGTTTCAGAAAAACAACACTTATTAAATTAAAACCCAAAAATCAATTTGAAACGTCAGTATCCGCTCTTATGAATAGACTCAAACCGCAACTCTTGCAACAGATACCGTTTATTTTGTGCTACTAAAATATGTAATTGCAGATTTTGTACCCGCGGCATTCCTACAAAAATCATCCAAGAACCAGCTCACTCTCAAGAGTAAAGTGCCATTTGTGATCAGCAGAATCCAGCCGCGAGTTTTGCAATAGATGTCGGATATTTTGTAACATTTAAGTTTGTATTTACAGATTGTGGTGAATAGGCTTATTTAAATTGTGTGGGGGTTTTTAAATAAAGACTTAATTTTGTTAAAAATAGCCAAAAAACTTTTAACTATGTCCAATAAGTTTTAGAAATAAAAATTTATTTTTCTTTCGCATGTATTAATAATGCCGGTATACTTTTCATATTTGATTTAATATGTTTTTCCTTGTTTTCCAGATCATTGTATTCAATCCGTTGTCCCATTCGTAGAGCAAGTGCCGTGTAGTGCCCTACTTGTGTTAATCTCGTCTTGTATCCTGTGTATGCAGCAATGCCGATCAATTTATATATTTGCATATTATATAGATTTATGCATTGTTGGACAATGTCATTCAGATTTATATCTGTGATTGTCTTTCCCGTGGAGAAAATTTCGAATAGTATAACAGAACCTGCAAGAAGAAAGCAAACTTAAAATGTATAAAAGCCAATATCATTGCAAAACATCATTATTTTAATAGCAAAACAAAAAATTTGTCTGTAAAAAGATATTTGTATAAAATCTTTGCATAAAGAATTATTTTCTACCTTTTTTGTTGCAATAAAGATGCAGCATTAAGTATTTCGTTCATAGTAATGTATACATATAACTTTTATGATTTTTATAAGTATTGTATAAGTGTTGTATGGTAATTCTTTAATTCAGTAACATTGAATAATAAGTTTTAAAATTGGAATTACATACCAGTTTCAGTGAGTGCTGTTTTTTCAAGTCCAGCACAATGCTTTGTGCAACAAAGGCGTTCTCCTTCCAAGACTACGCTCTTTTTGAGAATCTCATTGAAATTTTTTCCTTCAGCGATATCTGATTCTTCTATTTGGATCACTGTTAATGTCTTATATCATGGCGGGCGTCCAGAGTTACACTGGGATGTTTCTTTGAAACTTGGTGTTTCTTTAAATAAAATATTAGCTAAATAACCAATATTTGTCTCGCAATTGATATATTTACATGTGTCGTTTGTGTCAGACGTCGGGAAAATATTCAACAGTATTTCAGAGCGCAATTTGTACATATATTGGTTAATACCGCTATTTATGATGTGCAAAATTAACTTAAAAACAAATTAATCTCGGCTTTTTCCTCTATAGGTAACAAAATATGATCTATAAAATATGATGATAAGTCGTGTGCTGTCGTGAGTAATATTTGAGAAATGCTATCAAATGCACAGGTATTGGCGACAGTGTAGAAGTATGATTCTTGGTTTTTACGGATTTTAGTGTAAGGCTGCTACCATTTTTTAATATAGGTATTTTTGGCGCTTTCTTGCATACTAGAGCATCAATTATTTTATGAGGATTTTCTCCGAGATATAAGAGATCTCCGCGTTGGTTTTGGATGACTTACTTTGCTCCAGTCCACGCCAATTTTCTGTTTTCTGGCTTGCCAAAATACCTTTAATGCTTTTTACATTAATTTTGCACATTGTACATATGCGGGGTTGACCGCAACCCTCTTCAACATCTCCGAACGGCACAGAACATCATATTTTTTTGCAGAAATGACAAACATGTGCACCTGATGGTGTATCGTCATTTTTGTATGCTATACACTCGTTATTTACACTGAATGATAAATTAATTTCAGGATTACTTTCTTTTATCGGGGTGCGAATTAATATTTCTGTTGTGTCAACAGATGATACCGTTACATTTCTATCCTGTTCATAGCAATTTTTCATATTTCGTGCAAATAATCAACATGCTTCTGAACGAAAGCATCAATTCGCTATAATGGGCAGTTTTTAACAGTAAACTTTTTAATTTATTAAACTCGCTTTCGACCGATGCACTGGAAGCAGGTACGCGACCATGACCAAATTGATTTCGATAGACATTTGTCCACATCGGTAACAATCTAATATCTATGATTAAACGCTCGATTATGTCTGGCAGATAATGCGGATTGATTCTATCACCCAAATTAGTGTCAATTACAGATTTTACTTCGTGTGAAATGTCTTTGCCCTAAGTGCTTCATGAATTTTCAAACAGATTAATATAATTATCAATTTGATGTACTATATTCTCCTCCATTTCAAATACAGTGCTATCATTATTATCGGTTTCAAAATTTTTTAAATCGATGTTCCCTTTCATTAGATTTACTAATTTTTCGCGCTCTAAATCGCACTGCGTTGATATGTCGTTTTTTAAATTTCCATCGGTCTCCGATAATGCAACTGTAAATATAGATTTTATAATATTTCTAGCATTATTAATAGTTCGACAGAGTATCAATTGTCCAATCGCTTTTAAATAGCAGGTTTTTACTCTTTTATTAAAAGTTTTTGATATTTTACTATATCGTTTTATGAAATGTGCGACGTCTATTCTAATGTAGCACCTGGGCAAATTGGAGCTTCTGAACGCATCCGCATAATCTTCTACATTCAAATAACCGGTAAAAGCACGGGTGATCGCAATCAATAGCGCTCTCGATGAATCACAAACTACTTTCTTAGGGATTGGTGCGCCGGAACGTAACCACTTTGCTAATCAAAAATGAATTGAATTTACATTGTGACTTTCGCTAATCATTTGGCAAATCGAAAATTGCTCATTTTTGTATTTGATGACGCAGTGATATAAAAACATGTTTTAAAACGGATCCACTAACTTTACATAGTTTCTTTACTACACTACCGGTCACATCAATGAATATACACGCATTATTTTCTACGGAATATTTTCTATATATATTCAATTGATGATTTGTCCAATAGTGGACAAAAATTGGATCTAATCCAATGGTTTGAGTAATATTAGTCATTGATGTTGATTTTAAAATAACTAAAGCTTGAAGAGCATCCGTATGTACGTAATTTGATTTTGTAATTTCTTTCTTAGTTGCATGTAACACATCCGAGGTGTATAAATGAGAAGGGGTCGTATCTCCCTCTCTCATTAACGTGTGTGCCTTTTCGGCACAATACACATGAACCGATTTTTGTTGTAATTCTTTTCCGATCATTGCTCTCGTGGGATTTCGTAAATATCTCTTGCTGCAATTACCACTGTCTTGCATGTATGTGCAATCAAGCTTTAGGCAGTTGTTAGATGGATCGTTATCCTGTATAATGCACTTCAATGTACTGCCGCATGAACAAGAACCTGATGAAAAATATATTATCGAATATATATGTTTGTGTTACACACATCATCTTCTCTAGCAGACTAACAATCAAATTCACAAAATTCTCTCTGTGTCTCATAATATCTATCTACTTATAGTAATCTTACCATTAATAACTCCGGTTTTCGCATCTGCGGAGATGTAGTGGTTTTTAAACTGAAATCCACATTTTATGCGTGTGACTTCCCAGAACTTATTTGTTATCAGTTCCTGTCATTTCCCAGGTTGAAGAACTTTGCGTAATCTATAGTAGGTTTTCCCCTTGTTGTTGGCTCATCACTTGTATACTTTTTCAACGAGAAGATTTTTTAATTCTTCCTTTAAAACCGAGATTACAAAATGTTTTTCACTGCAACTATTTAGCGATTCACTTGCAGATTTTTCGTGCCACTCCGAATCATTACTCATTACACTTCCATACGTGATATCAGATTTGTTATTACATGAATCTTCGTTAAAAAGTTCATTTCTTACATTACACCGATTACACACTACAAACGTATATAAACAGTTTTCCGTCACATTATTTTCTAGCTCTCGTAATAACCCGCCAAATATAATGTGTCTTCGAAATTATTCTATTGTTATTATTAATATCTTTATATTTTAATATCACTTCCTTCATCTTCGCCGAATTAACTTTTGCAGGTCTACCGCGTACTGGTTTCATGTTGAACATGGTCTCTATACTCTGTCACGGAGTGAACTATCTCCTCTGAAGAACTGCGTGAGAATGAAGACTAGTTATTTGTAAGAAAATCGACGACCAATATTTTCGGTATCTATCAAACATTTTTGACTTGTTGCGTCACAGGGTAGCGGCCCCGTAATCTCTTTCATGTGTACCGACACCTCCACGGGACTCTCACCCTTTTAGCGTAGGAGTGCATAGCCGAGATTAATTTGTTTTTAAGTTAATTTTGCACATCATAAATAGCGGTATTAACCAATATATGTACAAATTGCGCTCTGAAATACTGTTGAATATTTTCCCGACGTCTGACACAAACGACACATGTAAATATATCAATTGCGAGACAAATATTGGTTATTTAGCTAATATTTTATTTAAAGAAACACCAAGTTTCAAAGAAACATCCCAGTGTAACTCTGGACGCCCGCCATGATATAAGACATTAACAGTGATCCAAATAGAAGAATCAGATATCGCTGAAGGAAAAAATTTCAATGAGATTCTCAAAAAGAGCGTAGTCTTGGAAGGAGAACGCCTTTGTTGCACAAAGCATTGTGCTGGACTTGAAAAAACAGCACTCACTGAAACTGGTATGTAATTCCAATTTTAAAACTTATTATTCAATGTTACTGAATTAAAGAATTACCATACAACACTTATACAATACTTATAAAAATCATAAAAGTTATATGTATACATTACTATGAACGAAATACTTAATGCTGCATCTTTATTGCAACAAAAAAGGTAGAAAATAATTCTTTATGCAAAGATTTTATACAAATATCTTTTTACAGACAAATTTTTTGTTTTGCTATTAAAATAATGATGTTTTGCAATGATATTGGCTTTTATACATTTTAAGTTTGCTTTCTTCTTGCAGGTTCTGTTATACTATTCGAAATTTTCTCCACGGGAAAGACAATCACAGATATAAATCTGAATGACATTGTCCAACAATGCATAAATCTATATAATATGCAAATATATAAATTGATCGGCATTGCTGCATACACAGGATACAAGACGAGATTAACACAAGTAGGGCACTACACGGCACTTGCTCTACGAATGGGACAACGGATTGAATACAATGATCTGGAAAACAAGGAAAAACATATTAAATCAAATATGAAAAGTATACCGGCATTATTAATACATGCGAAAGAAAAATAAATTTTTATTTCTAAAACTTATTGGACATAGTTAAAAGTTTTTTGGCTATTTTTAACAAAATTAAGTCTTTATTTAAAAACCCCCACACAATTTAAATAAGCCTATTCACCACAATCTGTAAATACAAACTTAAATGTTACAAAATATCCGACATCTATTGCAAAACTCGCGGCTGGATTCTGCTGATCACAAATGGCACTTTACTCTTGAGAGTGAGCTGGTTCTTGGATGATTTTTGTAGGAATGCCGCGGGTACAAAATCTGCAATTACATATTTTAGTAGCACAAAATAAACGGTATCTGTTGCAAGAGTTGCGGTTCGAGTCTATTCATAAGAGCGGATACTAACGTCTCAAATTGATTTTTGGCTTTTAATTTAATAAGCGTTGTTTTTCTGAAACTGGATGCAAATATGAACTTCTTTCTGATGGCACAAATGAGCACAAATTATGTACTTTCTATTTATGTACTTGTTTTTAATTTTTAATTATTTTTTGTTGTGGTCCTGCTGGCTTCATATGAAGGTAGCAGCACCACGATTTTTTTCAAAACGGCACGAGATACGAAGTTTTCTCTTATGGGATAAATTAGCACAAATTATGCTTTTCTATTTATGTACTTGTTTTTAATTTTTAATTATTTTTTGTTGATCTTGCTGGCTTCATATGAAGGTAGCAGAGCCACGATTTTTTTCAAAACGGCACGAGGTACAAAATTTTTATTAGTGGCACACATTAGCACAAAATAAGTACTAAAAAGTTTAATAAGTGTGTTTCAATTCTACCGATTTGGTCCTGCCTACTTCAAAGCGGTATTGAAGGTTGCATGGGGCGATTCGCTTCCGTACGACTCTTTTCGACATTGGGAGAAATTTTATCGATCCCTTCCACGTCTAAGCGGCCTTCGTATTCCTAGATGGACCGGGCAGCAAGCCGACGACGTTCTAATGGAATACCATGGCTTTTCCGACGCCTCGTCTGCTGTGTTCGCCGCGGTAGTCTACCTGCGAACTGTATCTCGTTCCGGCACCGTCAATGTGGCTTCACTGACGGCCAAATCGAGAGTTGACCCGGTAGCCACTTTGAGCATTCCTCGGCTCGAGCTTTGCGCCGCCCTGCTGCTCTCGCGATTACTGAATTTTGTTCAAGAAACTTTTGCGCTCACGGACCTTCCGTGTTTCTGTTGGACCGACTCGAAGGTTGTATTAGCATGGCTTAACAAGCAGCCTTCAACGTGGAAGACTTTCATCGCCAATCGAGTAGCGGAAATTCAAGCCTGGACTATTCTCGCTGCCTGGCGACACGTGTCGACGCATGCCAATCCGGTGGACTGCGCGTCGCACGGTGTATTCGGCGACGAACTCGGCGATCTGAGATTCTGGTGGGACGGTCCATCTTGGCTCAAGCAGTCAGAAGAAAGCTGGCTGCTCCCAGAATATTCAATCCCCGCGCGCGACGAGGATCTGGAGCAAGTGCGGGTCGCCTCGCATGTTTCAACTTTAGCGCCCAAATGGGATCTTGAGTCTCGTTTTTCGTCGTGGACGAAGCTTCTTCGCGTCACCGCCTACAAGATGCGTTTTCATCATAATTGTCTCGCTCGTGTATTCAAATCGAAATTACTAACTAGGGCATTCGTGACTGCCCCGGAAGTCCAACGAGCCCGTGTTTACTGGCTCTGTCGGATTCAACGGAAACTGTTTTCGGATGAAATATAGGCGCTATCTCGTTCCAAGCCGCTGTCGCCCAAATCATCACTACTGTCATTAAGGCCTTTCCTCGACTCCGACGGCTTGTTGCGAATAGACGGCCGGCTGGAGGAATCTAATCTTCCATTCAATCAAAAGCATCCAGTGATATTAGCTTCTGATCCGTTAGTCAAGTCGATCATTGTCGGTGTACACTAGCGAATGCTTCACGCTGGGCCGTCTCTTACTCTTGCCACTCTACGTCAAGAGCTTTGGATAATGAGAGCTCGGAGTTCTGTCCGCGCAGTTATTCAGAATTGTGTTCGCTGCACTCTGGAGAGAGCCGACACTCCTCAGCAGTTAATGGGAAGCCGTTCTTTCCCCCGCGTCACCATTTCGGCCCGATGCTTTGTCCACTGTGGCAGTGATTACGCTGGTCCAGTGCTCGTTCATGCATCGGCCGGCCGTGGAATTAAGACCATCAAGGCCTACATTGCTTTGTTTGTGTGTCTGGCCACCAAAGCCATCCATCTCGAATTGGTGAGCGGCTATTTAACCCAATCATTCCTTGACGCCTTATCCCGGTTTTGCGCCCACCGGGGATTGCCGCGTGACGTATATTCCGACAACAGCACGAATTTTGTCGGAGCGGATCGCAAGTTGTCCAACGCATATCGCACCGCATTGAAAATCCCACGTTACGAAATCGCTTCGCCTCTGACCAGGTTATGTGGCACTTCATGCCCCCTTCGGCCCCTCATTTCGGAGGATTATGGGAGGCCGGAGTTCGCTCCATGAAGTATCATTTGCGCCAAGTGGTCGCGGGACATACCCTCTCTTTGAGGAACTGTTCACCGTTTTATATAGAATCGAGGCGTGCCTCAATTCTCATCCGATTGCTCCCTTGAGCGATTCAGCCGACGATTTAACCGTATTGACGCCCGCGCACTTTCTTGTCGGGGGTGTGTTAACGATGTCCCCCGAGCCATCGACGCTCGACATAACGAGAATCGACTCGCGCGGTGGCAGGTAGTTCGGCGTATGACCGAACATTTTTGGCAGGCATGGCGGGCGGATTACCTGAGTTGCTTGCATCAACGGGGAAAGTGGTGACATATACGAGATTCACTCCGGATAGGACAAATAGTCTTATTGCGTAATCCTTGCTTACCGCCCTGCAAATGGGAGTTGGGTCGCGTTTCGTAGGTCCATTCTGGAACCGACGGGCTTGTCCGTGTAGCGACCGTTCGAACGGCAACGGCTATCTTCAAGCGACCGATTTAGCAAAGCTTTGCGTCGATCATGTCCGTCGATCATGAGAGATCTGCATCTACCGAGCCCACGGATTAGACGGCGTTTTAACCGCTTGCGAGGGAGCCGCTGACAGAATCCGAAGTATTGCTTAACTCCATTCTCTGAATGCGTGGACGCGTTTTATTCTAAAATCAATGCGCTAGTGCCTTCATTTTCCATAATACCAATAACTTGACTGACCACTGCGAACAGTTGCAGGCGCCACTTCAGGAGTATGGCACTTCATAATTTCTATATTTCATTAACAACGTGCCGAACCCGCTGGCTTATTTTGGTGTGATGTGCGGCTGCGGTTTATGTTAAAATTAGCATTCAAATTTTAATTGATTGCGAATAATCTCCTGACTGAGATGCCAGCGTTTCAAAACTAGTGTTTCGAGGCGGGCGGTATGTTCGCACAAGAGCGAATTATTTGCGGCTCGAGCGGATCGTGACAAGCACGTGAAACCAGCGCAACCAGGGCGAATCAATACAAACACCGATACGTCTTTCTTGTTGTTTGCTCCAATATGAAACACCCATGACCACCTTGAGTCGTGGAAAAAAAAGGCACACGTGCTCGAATTGTGCGCTTAGGGCACAGGCAGACGACGCTCATCGCTAGTTAGTCAATGGGCGATCGACACCGCTCTACACCAGCGGTGGCTCGTGTGGCTCACGTGATCGACGCCGCGCTCGCCGGTGCGTTGCTCTTACACGTTTTCGGTGACTTCTGCCGGCTCGTGGTGCCCTTTGAATTGTACCAGGCACGCGCGCTCGGAGTGGGCCACCAATCCGCTCGGCGTGGATTGTGACACGCGGGAGCAATTATCCGAAAAATCCGAATATCTGCGCAACGCAGATCGACAGGCGGATCGATCGCTCCCGTTGAGAATGTCCGTGTAAATCGATGACGGTCAGAGAAAAAGCAGCGAGTTGAGTTGACGGACACCGATTTTCGTTCCACCGGATACTCGTAGCACTGCGTTCATCGATTTGCGATCCCGCGGGCTGCTCGCTCTGGATGATTACGTCGTTCGGGCTGTCGTGAGTCGGTGCGGGAGTGAGATCGTCGTCTTGCGATCATTTCAAACTATATTCATCACGGTTTTGGTAACCGTCGTTCTCGTCGCCGATAACATTGTGAACTCTGTGAATAACTGTCATTATCGTCGGTGCTGCGGTTGTGCTGTTTTTGGGGAATATTTTCGTGTCTCACAGCTCAAATATAACTATTGAGAAGAGTACAATCTCCCGGTCTTTGATCATTCTTCCTTGTTCAAGGATCACGAACCGTCCTCACGTCCTTGTACTGGGCGGTATTAGCCCAACGCGATTTGCGCGTGACCTGTCGACGGCAGAGAGCGCTCGCTCGCCGACGAACAAAAGCGCGACGCGCGAGAACAAAGGTCATGTTTATTAACGCAAATATTCCACAGATTACATAAGAGGTGTGGCTATAAAATAACGAGATTCATGCTTCCACAGAAGATGTACGCATGCGTCAAACGCGAACGACCGACAGCTGTGTAGCGTGAAGCCTTCTCCTTGCGGCGCCTCCCGTGTCTGTAAACAAATTTGTGTGGCCGTGGCCTTCGTTTGTATAAGAGCTGTTATTTTGCTTTGCCGGAAAAATGATAAGTGTAAAAATAGAACAACGAATCGTCGTGAAATTCACATAAAACTTGGAAAAAGCGCTACTGAAACTTATGTTTTATTAAAAGAGGGGTATGGCAATGAATGTTTATCACGTGCGCGAGTTTTTGAGTGGTTTAAGCGTTTCCAAGATGGCCGAGAAGACGTTGAAAATGATTCACGCCCGAATCGCCCTTCCACGTCAAAAACGAATGAAAATATTGAAAAAGTCGATAATCTGATTCGATCTGACCGTCGGTTAACTATTCGTGCGATTGCTGAAACTGTAGGAATTGACAAAGAATGCGTAAAGCAAATTGTGCATAAAGAACAAGTCATGGGTTCTCCATCAAGACAACGCGCCGGCTCATTTTGCATTGTCTGTGAAGATGTTTCTAGCCAAATACAACATGCCAGTGTTAGACCATCCGCCTTATTGGCCAGACCTTGCACCATGCGACTTTTATCTCTTTCCCAAGGTCAAATCTGCATAAAAAGGAACAAGATTTCAGTCCGTTGAAGCTGTGAAAGAAAAAGCGGCACGCGTCATGAAGGAGTTCACAGAAGGCTTCCAGCACTGTTTCGAACAATGGAAAATTTGCATGGAGTGTTGTAGGGATAGAGGAGGGGTATATATTCATCGTGATAATAACTAAAAATGTATAAATTCGAAATAAAATGTTGTAACGGTTACGCCCGCGGGGTTCGGTGCGATCGGTCGCCCCACCGTCGCGCCCGGCTCGCCGCTTCCGCGACGCCTCGCTCGCCGCCGCGTCGGTGCGTTACTCGGGTGAAGGGCAGGAGGTGCAAGGTAGCTTCTTGGAAGAAAGATGCGTTCAGTGTTTCGGTATTAACAAGTTTGGGTGCGCCCCGCAAGGCGCCCCGTTTATTTAAAAAGATATTCGGTTCTATATATATATAAATGTATGTAGGCGGCTCGCTGGCTCGGTGTGGCGTCGGCGATGCCCGTTCCTCGGTGCTCGTGACTCCCCGCTTAGCCGCAAAGATGGTCCCCTATCCGCGGGGTCAGAGGGGATGTTCCGCGGCCTCGTGGCAGTCCGACGTCCTCGGCCACGAGTCCTGTTGAGGGCGCTTTACGCCAGCTGTTCTTTCGGATAAGCGAGAGGTGGTTTATTCCGGTAGCTTATCACGGACACAAAGTCGGACAAGCACCGATAATTCCGCGAACCGATGCTTAGAAATATTCTGTGTCGGTGGCTAACTGCTGCCGACACAGACGGACGTGCACTTATAAATCGCGGAACGGTGGCTAACTGCTGCCGTTCGTTCGGAAACAGATACTTATTCTATGTCGGCGCGGCGGCTAACTGCTGCCTAACGTCGACGGACGAACACTTAGAAATCGCGGAACGGTGGCTAACTGCTGCCGTTCGTTCGGAAACAGATACTTAGTCTAATTCGGCGCGGCGGCTAACTGCTGCCTAACGTCGACGGACGAACACTTAGAAATCGCGGAACGGTGGCTAACTGCTGCCGTTCGTTCGGAAACAGAAACTTAGTCTATGTCGGCGCGGCGGCTAACTGCTGCCTAACGTCGACGGACGAGTACGTATAAATCCGCGAACGGATACTTAGAAATATTCTGTGCCGGTGGCTAACTGCTGCCGACACAGACGGACGAATACGCTAAATTCGCGAACGGATACTTAGAAATCTTCCGTGTCGGTGGCTAACTGCTGCCGACACAGACGGACGATTACGGTAAATTCGCGAACGGATACTTAGAAACCTTCCGTGTCGGTGGCTAACTGCTGCCGACACAGACGGACGAATACGGTAAATTCGCGAACGGATACTTAGAAATCTTCCGTGTCGGTGGCTAACTGCTGCCGACACAGACGGATGAATACGGTATATTCGCGAAGCCGGTCGCTTGACGAGGCTCGGCTGCCGGGTCTTGTAAAAGTTCCCGGTGGTTCGGTACGGTGTGGAAGCTTTACTCACCGGCGGATGCCTTGCCTTCTCGTCGACTTCTCTTCACGATTCTCGCTGGAGCTCTCCTTGGTAGGATGATCTGACTGACTGACTGTCTCTCACGGTCTGCCTCGATCTCTCGTCGAGAGCGGGTTTTATACCCTAAATTCCTCTCGACGATCGGTGGCCGATAATCGGGGGATTAGTTCCCCCGATTTCCCGGAAAGTCGCGCATGCGATTTCCGCGAATTACCCCTTTCTGGGGGGACCGATCTTCCCCGACCGTTTCGGAGAATTCGGCCTTTCCCGGCGGTCTGGCGGGTTGCCGCGGCATAGGTGTTGCCGGGTGCTTAGCGAGGATTTCTCGCGATCGTGTGACGATCGGTGGTCGCCGTCACACGATGGTAACGGGGGTAAAACTCCTCGTTACACTACCCCCCCCTTTCTAACAGCGTAGGGCCTATTTTTGCCCTACGCGATGTGCACTGCGGAGGGTGCCGTCCCGGTGGAACCAGAGATTCCACCGAGCCCCCGCGGCATATAGCCGGTAACGGCGTTTGACGACCGCGGAGAAATATGGGATCTCTGCGGTCGTCCCGTCGGGCAACCTTATGCCTACCGGTGGCGGTGGAGCAGGCCCGAATGGTAGCGGTGGTAGCGGCTGTTCGGCTGGCGTAGTGGTCTCCCGTCTTATGACCACTCGCACTGGCGGGGTCGAGATCTCCCTTATTCTCGGCCCGATCTTTTCTGCGGTGGTCTCGCTGCTGCTCGTCGGTGTTGGTGACGGCGGTCGCTGGTCATCCGCCTCGCTCCTCTTCGGCACTAAGGCAGCTGGTGCCGGGCGGACCGGTCGAAGGCCTCGCTGGCGGAAGGGCCCGCGCCCCGGTAGTGGTGGCGGCGGCGCGGAGAGACTTGCCCACTTCTGCCGTATTTGGCTGTCCGCCCGCTGTATCCGGCCGCAGGTGTTCGCGGCCGGCTCGCGTCGGATTTTCTTAATTCCGGTCGACATTACGGTTGTTGCTTTGGCCTTTGGTGATGGCGGCCCTCCCAATTCCGGTAGCGGCTCTCCCTTGGCCGGTCCGGCTGTATGGCCGATCGTCTCCGACGGCGATGGTCGGAACGGTCGCGCCAACCTTTCCCATATTACACGGGCCTCGTCCTCGCTGGCGACTAATATCTCCCGCAACTCTTCCTCGTAGTTTCCCAGTTCCATTTCGGCGTTGGGACTATCTCGTTCATTACGCGACCGGTGCTTTTATAGCTTATCTCTCGGGAAATTTCGCGTAATCTCGGGCTTTTGATTTCTTGCTCCCGTTTACCGGCCGTTATACTTAATGTATACATTTTGATACATGATTTGCGTAATACCTACCGGTCTGCTGATCTTGATGCTATTGTCTTCGGTTATTGTTGACACGGTTCGTTTGTTGTTGTACCGGTTCGCAAATCTCTCACGTGTACGTGTCGGTACCACTTTCCGCGTGGATCTTTCAGATCTACTATTACTGGAGAAATAATTTTCTTTACAATCAACGGCCCCTTGTACTTCGGTGCTAGCTTCGCGTTAAACGCTTTAGCTTTATCGGATAGCGGGTGTTCTCGTTTCCAGACCGTGTCCCCCACTTCTGGTCGCCAAGCTCTTCGACGCAGATTATAATATGTTTCTTGTTTTTGAAACGCTTGTGCCAAATGCACTCCCACCAGTTCGTACGTTTCCTTCAGTATTTTCTCGACTTCCTGCGGATTCGCCCCCGCCCTGGTACTACTGCGGTCGGCGGGATGCGGTCGGTCGAGCTCGCGTCCGTGATTGAGAAACGCCGGGCTGAACTGTGTGGAGGCATGTTGAGCGGTATTATACGCAAAACGCAGGGCTGAGAGCTGTTCATCCCAATGACGGTGTTTTCTATCGACGAACTGAGCGATCATCGTTTTGATGGTCCGATTCGTGCGCTCAACGGGATTGCACTGGGGAGTGTAGCTTGGTGTCGTGCGGTGGTGGATCCCATGGTCTGTTAAGAATGTTTCAAATTCCTTTGCTGTAAATTGCGTCCCGTTATCGGTGGTGATCACGGCTGGACAGCCGTGTCGGTAAATCACCAGATCACTAATCCCGCTGATTACCGACGGTGTTGTGGCCTGACGCAGGGGCTTAGTTTCGAGCCACTTCGTGAAACGATCCTGCATAGTCAGCAGCCAGGTGAATCCTCGTCGTGATCGGGGCAGTGGCCCGATCAGGTCGATTGAGACATGCTCCCACGGCCGATGTGATGCGGTGGCGTGGAGGAGGCCGGCCGTCTTCCGTTGATTAGCCTTGTAGGCTAAGCATTTTTGGCAGTTCCGGACGTACCCAGCGGCGTCTCGAGCCATCCCCGGCCAATAGTACTGCTCGGCGAGTCGAGCAATCGTTTTAGCGATTCCTAGGTGGCCTGCGGCAGGACTGTCGTGGTAGCGTTTCAATACTTCCTTTCTATCGTTGGTCGGAACACACTTTTTCCACTGATTCTCTGCGGGTACTTCGCGGAAATCCAACGTGTGGAGGAAATGTCGGTGCAGGACGCCATCCCGAATGGTGTAGTCGGGGAAATCGTGGGGCCGAGCGGCGACTTGTTTTTTAAGCGGCTCGTACCACGAGCATCCGGTGGCTTCCCTGATTTCACAGACTGCGGGGTCGCGCGACAGCGCGTCTGCTACGCGATTTTGCGAGCCTTTCCGGTATGCGACATTGAAGGTGTACTGCTGTAGTTCAAACTTCCACCGCCCTAGCCGGCCGGTGGCGGTTTCCAGTTTCTGCAGCCACTTTAAAGATTGATGGTCGGTCACCACGGTGAAAGTGTATCCCTCCAAATACTCGCGTAATCGACGAATGCCCCACACAATAGCCAGGCATTCTAGCTCGGTAGCGCTATAGTTCTTTTCCGCCTGGTTGAGAGTCCGGCTAGCATAGGCGATTACGCGCTCGCCTTCCTCCAGGTTCTGAATTAGCACTGCTCCCAGGCCGTGCTGACTGGCGTCCGTCTGCAACGAGAATGGTTTCTGGAAATCGGGACATGCTAGCACTGGAGCCGTGGTAAGAGCCTTTTTCAGTCGTTCAAAGGCTTCTTCCTCCTTTGATCCCCATTTCCATTTCACTTTCTTCTTTGTCAACTCCGTCAGTGGTGCCGCAATCGCGGAAAAATTCTTGACGAACCTCCGGTACCAGGAGGCGAGGCCTAAAAATTGACGGACTTGCCTCACCGTTCTCGGAGCTGGCCAGGCTGTAATGGCGATTACCTTGGCCGGGTCGGTGTGTATGCCGTCGCGAGTGACCAAGTGTCCGAGGTAGCGCAGCTCGCTTCTACAGAAGTGGCACTTCTCCGTGTTGAGGCGTAATCGAGCTTCCCGCAACCGCCGGAATACCTCTCGTAAGTGTTCCATGTGTTCGTCCAGTGTAGTGCTTAACACAATAATGTCATCGAGATACACTAATACGTGCGGTTCCAGGTCAGCGCCCAACACGGTGTCCACCAACCTCTGGAAGGTTGCCGGCGCGGAGTGCAGGCCGAACGGGAGGACGGTAAACTGGCGGAGACCCCGGCCGGGCACGGTGAACGCAGTGATTGGCTTGCTGTCCTTGGTTAATGGAACTTGCCAATATCCGTTCTTCAAGTCTAACGAGGATAGGTAGCGCGCCCCGCGTAGTCGGTCCAACGTCGCACTTATCTGCGGTAGCGGATAGGCGTCTCGCTCGGTTACCTCGTTCACCTTCCGGAAGTCTATACAGAAGCGGTATCCGCCGTCCTTTTTCCGGACGAGGACGACGGGGGAGCTCCAGGCACTAGACGAGGGCTCAATCACTCCCTCTGCCTCCATCTTTGCGACCTCCTCATCAATGATGGCTTGCATAGCCGGGTTCCGCGGTCGGTAGCGCTGCTTGATGGGGCTCGTGCCGGGGCACACCCGAATCTGGTGGCGGATCGATGGGGTCGGCCCGGAGACTTTATCGAAGAGAGCCAGTTCGCGCGTCAGGAATTGGTTGAACCTGGCTTCCTCTTCGTCCGTCCTGGTCGTCAGGCCCCCCTCTATGACCCCCACGCGGGGTGGTTGTAATCGCCGGAATTTCCTTGGTGGCGGCGGCAGCGCAATCTGGAGCCGGGCCCAGAGGTCCACCCCGATGATGACTTCCGTGGTCAGGTTGGCCATCACGGTAAATTGGTGGCGGTACTGCTGCCGTCCCACCTCTACGTGGAGCCAAGTCCGACCGTATGTCGGGCTGCCGGTTCCATCTGCCAGCGTGATCCGGCCGGCTTCCCCTCGTGGGAGATCTTCGTCGCGTAGTGATCGAATATCGATTAAGGATGTTTCTGCTCCAGAGTCAATTAGTGCCCTTAATGGGCGTTGCTGGTACCGGATGGTCAGGTACGGTCTGGGCTGATATGTTATGCGGAGGGCCGGGTCGTGGTGGCGCCACTCCCGGCCGCGGACCCGTTTCCCGCCGTGGGATGACACTGGCGGGTTAATACGCCGTCCTTGCCGCAGCGTGAGCAGAATTTTACGGCTGGTTGTCGGCAAGCTCGGCGATGATGTCCCGGCTGTTTGCATTTCCAGCAACACGTTGCTCGGTCGTATAAAAGCGCGGCGACCGTAGGGCCGGTGGTTCGTATCGGTCGCCCCTGTTCCTCGCGCTGCTGGACGATATCCTCATACTGGCGGGCTAGTTGTCCCAAGTGGGCCACATCTCGGATCTCGTGTGCGCCTATGAACATTTTGTAGCCGGCATCTAGGTTGTCATAGAGCAGCGGTATGGCGTTGTCCAGGTAATCATCATCCCCGCTACGGCGCATCATCGTGAGCATGGCGGTCTCATACTCCCGGTATGCCTCCCCGGCGCGCTGGCGGCGCTCCAATATTTTCCGCCGCAGCTGTCCTCGGTATCTCGGCGGAAGGAAGTGATTCCGGAAAGCGGCGCAGAAGTCCTCCCAGGTTGTCCAGGCGGTCCGGTGGTTTCGGTACCAACGCAGCGGGTCTCCGCGCAGGAGTTCCGGAATGCACCACAACAGCTGGGCGGTCGTGACTCCATAACAGGTCCGGAGCTCGTCCACTCGCTCCAGGAAGTCCAGCGGGTCCTTTCCGGAGAATCGACAGTCCCATTTGTGGACGCACATCATGGCCTGCGCATCGGTGGGGATCCTTACGGGGGGATCTATCCCCATGACAGAGCCTCCTCGGGAGGACTCTTCATCCGCCAACACTGGGGCCGGGATAACCCGTCTCCGCGGCCCGGCCTCGAACATTGAGGGGTGGTCGTCCACGAACCTCCGCAGTCGGTGGCGCAGGTCGTCGATCGACCCCTCTATTTCGAGCCCATGTTCCCCGAGAATTCGGGCGATCTCGGGTTTGCGTAGCTCCTGTATCCACGCCTTCGACATTTTCTTCGCTGTGTTTCCTCAGTTTTTTTTTTCTTCCTTTCTCTTCACCCTAGTTGACCGATCCTGGCAGGATCGCCATGTAACGGTTACGCCCGCGGGGTTCGGTGCGATCGGTCGCCCCACCGTCGCGCCCGGCTCGCCGCTTCCGCGACGCCTCGCTCGCCGCCGCGTCGGTGCGTTACTCGGGTGAAGGGCAGGAGGTGCAAGGTAGCTTCTTGGAAGAAAGATGCGTTCAGTGTTTCGGTATTAACAAGTTTGGGTGCGCCCCGCAAGGCGCCCCGTTTATTTAAAAAGATATTCGGTTCTATATATATATAAATGTATGTAGGCGGCTCGCTGGCTCGGTGTGGCGTCGGCGATGCCCGTTCCTCGGTGCTCGTGACTCCCCGCTTAGCCGCAAAGATGGTCCCCTATCCGCGGGGTCAGAGGGGATGTTCCGCGGCCTCGTGGCAGTCCGACGTCCTCGGCCACGAGTCCTGTTGAGGGCGCTTTACGCCAGCTGTTCTTTCGGATAAGCGAGAGGTGGTTTATTCCGGTAGCTTATCACGGACACAAAGTCGGACAAGCACCGATAATTCCGCGAACCGATGCTTAGAAATATTCTGTGTCGGTGGCTAACTGCTGCCGACACAGACGGACGTGCACTTATAAATCGCGGAACGGTGGCTAACTGCTGCCGTTCGTTCGGAAACAGATACTTATTCTATGTCGGCGCGGCGGCTAACTGCTGCCTAACGTCGACGGACGAACACTTAGAAATCGCGGAACGGTGGCTAACTGCTGCCGTTCGTTCGGAAACAGATACTTAGTCTAATTCGGCGCGGCGGCTAACTGCTGCCTAACGTCGACGGACGAACACTTAGAAATCGCGGAACGGTGGCTAACTGCTGCCGTTCGTTCGGAAACAGAAACTTAGTCTATGTCGGCGCGGCGGCTAACTGCTGCCTAACGTCGACGGACGAGTACGTATAAATCCGCGAACGGATACTTAGAAATATTCTGTGCCGGTGGCTAACTGCTGCCGACACAGACGGACGAATACGCTAAATTCGCGAACGGATACTTAGAAATCTTCCGTGTCGGTGGCTAACTGCTGCCGACACAGACGGACGATTACGGTAAATTCGCGAACGGATACTTAGAAACCTTCCGTGTCGGTGGCTAACTGCTGCCGACACAGACGGACGAATACGGTAAATTCGCGAACGGATACTTAGAAATCTTCCGTGTCGGTGGCTAACTGCTGCCGACACAGACGGATGAATACGGTATATTCGCGAAGCCGGTCGCTTGACGAGGCTCGGCTGCCGGGTCTTGTAAAAGTTCCCGGTGGTTCGGTACGGTGTGGAAGCTTTACTCACCGGCGGATGCCTTGCCTTCTCGTCGACTTCTCTTCACGATTCTCGCTGGAGCTCTCCTTGGTAGGATGATCTGACTGACTGACTGTCTCTCACGGTCTGCCTCGATCTCTCGTCGAGAGCGGGTTTTATACCCTAAATTCCTCTCGACGATCGGTGGCCGATAATCGGGGGATTAGTTCCCCCGATTTCCCGGAAAGTCGCGCATGCGATTTCCGCGAATTACCCCTTTCTGGGGGGACCGATCTTCCCCGACCGTTTCGGAGAATTCGGCCTTTCCCGGCGGTCTGGCGGGTTGCCGCGGCATAGGTGTTGCCGGGTGCTTAGCGAGGATTTCTCGCGATCGTGTGACGATCGGTGGTCGCCGTCACACGATGGTAACGGGGGTAAAACTCCTCGTTACAATGTTTTGCAGCAATAGTCTCGTTATTTTATAGCCACACCTCGTATACTAAAAATATCGCATTGATGAAATCATGCGTTGCAAAACTGTACGTATGATGTTGGTCTTAACTGTAAACATGTTACATAAATATGCAGGGTGTTATAAAAGTCTCGGAAGAGCAGAATAACTCGAAAAATATGAGTCCTAGAAAAAATGCGAAGTACTGAGTTTTTATGATTTTTTCCTGGCTATCTGACGGTGACCTTGAATTTGACCTTGACAATGACCTTGAAGGTCATTTCGAGGTCAGGTCAATTTAAAAAATGGGACCTCATACCTTTGACCCCATAAATGAAAAGAGCGGACAATTTTAAGTTCAGATATGACCTTGAACACTGCCAAGTTTGACCTCCGAAGGTCACATAAAGGTCTAAGCTTGTTTTAGGCTGAAAACGCGAATATCTTCGAAAATGCACCTGCTAGGGAGCAATGTTACGCATAAGAATAAGAATGTAGTTAAGATTGTTATTAAAATAAAACTGGACTTTTTTTAGGACTGAAAATCCATACTTTTGACCTAAAAGTGTCAAGATTGAAAAATTTTAAGTTCGGATATGACGCTTTCAACCTTGACCTTATTCTTAACACTTAGCCGACCACGCGCGCCGCAGCGAACTGTATGGTTTCCACCACGCTCGAGCAACCCAAACTACGCTGTCCACCACGCAGGTTTCGCAAGTGACGCGGACTGATATGCGGTACTTAAAATCAAAATAGTTTGAAAATTATTTAAGTGTCAATTATATCTTGGGGTAACAATTTTATTTAACGATTTCACATATTGTTTATACAAAACATGAAATTAAAAATATATAACAATTATTTTTTGTAGTTGTTCAAAAAGTAATAGAGTTAGTAATAGAGTATATGTAATAGAGTTTGAAAATTATGAACATTAAAGATGACTGAAGATAAATAACCCAAACATGAAATAAAACAATAGTAATGCATTTTAATATTTTTTTACTGTGTGGTATCGTTCAAAACATGCCAGTTTATGCAGTGGTACATTACAATATTCACAAACATATCGCGTATATCCAGTTTTCTTATTAGCAGAGCATACTCTACATGCTCGGTGAGGATATGCTTTTTTTCCATTAGATACAATTGGTACTAATCTGTGTTTTTTAAAATCTTGAGAAAGCCTTTCTGGTGGGTCATACCTCGGTGCTCGTCTTGTTCTTTCTATCGCGTTCGAAGGTTCTGCCTCCTCGGTGGATGAATGTTGCATTTCGTGTGTTTCTATCAATGCTCTTGCAACTTGAAGCAAATATTTTTTATATGTTACTTTATTATTATTTAGTGTTTTTTTTACGAGAAATGAATTAAAAAGAGCAGCATTCAAAAAGTAAAGCACTGCTTTTTTTGTCCATTTCGTGGTTTTTCGAAGAATATTATAGTAAGACATATATTGGTCTGCACGATCAACCCCTTTCATATATTTGTTGTATTCCACAACAGATTTGGGTTTTGTTTTCGTTCCTGACCAATGTGACACGTTTACCATTTCTGCTGAGTGAATGGTTGAAATGGTTCTTACTAGTCGGTTTTTCTTTGCTTGCCACAGGTGTAAAAGAACTTGTCCCTTTCTCGCAAATTTCGTTTCATGTTCATTTAATCTAATGTTCTTTAAATTCTGCGGCAATCCTCTATTTGACCTTATTGTTCCACAAATTCTCGTAGAATTCTGTAGCAGTAATTCGGCTGTATTGACGCTATTATAATAATTATCCATGTAAATGTGATGATGGAATCCCATATAAGGACGTAGAATTGATAAAACTGTATCTTGTAATCTTCCTGCTGTGCCTGAATATACTTTGAAGTTGCAAATATATCCTGATGTTGCTTCGCAGAGCATCCTCACTAAAATTCCGTATTTTACAAGTTTTGCGGGATTATAGGTGCGAAAAGATAATCTGCCTCACCACGGTATTATGCCTTCATCCAGTGACAATTCTTGCTTTGGCGTATATACAGTTTGGAATTTGTTTTGTACATAATTTAAAACTTCTCTAATTTTGAATAATTTGTCGGTCTTGTCATACAATAGATCATTATTGCAAAAATGCCACATTCTCCATATTTGCATAAATCTATTGCGACTCATTATTTTTGGAAAAATTGGGGTTTCTATATATGAAAGAGTTGACCAATAGTCATATATATCATCTTTACGTATTTGTCCCATCAAGATAATTAAACCCAGAAATTTTTTCATTTCTGTCACTGTGACATCAACCCATCTCAGTGTTTTATATTCTTTATACCTGTTTACAACTTGAGAGTGATATCTATTTGTTTCTGTAACAAATAATTCAAATAAATCATTACCCAGAAACAACTGCACTATTTCCCATACGTTTTCTTGATCTTGAGGTAGCGTGTTCACGCTTGAAGTTCGACCATATGCTTCTAGCTGAAGTTCTATATCATTCTGTGACCAATCATCGTCATCATTGACAACACTGTCTTCATCCGTGTCAGAGGTGGAACTCACAGCATCATCTTCCGTTTCGCTCAGAAGTATTCGACGATTATTTTGACGTATGGGACGAACAATACTATCATTTTCGCTAGATTCATAATCGCTTATCTGCACATCGTTGCCTTCAGAACAGTCTGACAGCGCGTCCATGAACAACTCATCATTAAAATTTTCATTGTTATTTCTCCACATTTTTAACGGTATTTTTTTATACCCTACACTTTATTTTTTAAATTTATAACTTTAACACCATTAAATTGATGGATTTTATTATATACTGTGCTTTATACGGACAACAATATACATATAACAATTCGAGATCAAGCGAACAACTCCAACGTAACTATGTAGATAAATAAACAAAAACAAAAAAAAGCGTTGCTAAGGTCAATATGGGAGATCTCCCCGATCGGTTGGGCACCGATCTACATTGAAACGGAGAGATCTCCCCGATCGGTCGTGCAGCGACCTACATTGAAACGGGGAGATCTCCCCGATCGGTCGTGCAGCGACTTACATTGAAACGGGGAGATCTCCCCGATCGGTCGTGCAGCGACTTACATTGAAACGGGGAGATCTCCCCGATCGGTCGGCTAAGTGTTAAGGTTATGTGTCAGTCATATCAAGGTCAATTAATTTTTTTAGGCTGGAAACACATACTTTTACCCCCCATAATGTGAAGAGTGAGATTTTACGTTACGTACGAGGTCACACTCCGATTGTTGGTAATTCCTCAATATCGGGCGCCATTTTGGATCGGTCATCTTGAATTTGTAAAATCCAATGTCGGATTCGACTTCAGAAACGACTTCAAAAACTCCTAAAAAACGAGATCCAATTTTTGTTATTCTTAAATATCGGCCGCTATCTTGAATCGGCCATCTTGAATTTGTAAAATCTGACATCGGATTTGGTTTTAGCGAGCTTAAAAATCCCAGAATCGATATCCGAAAAATTTATTCGCTATCGATGAAGTGTATGCTTCAAAGTTTTTATTTGTCTCGATTCTATCAGTGTCAAACAGATAATAGATTGTTTTTGAGTTTTCATCGATTTAATAAGTTTTGATGTCATTCTAGTCCGTTTTGAATTATTATCATATTATTATTAACGATCAATGGTACATTACTTATTATTTTTATTTAAAGGTAAAGAAACCGAATTTTTTATACCAAATTTTTGCAAATTTTTTGTTTTCAATTCCAAATGGCTTCTCTTACAGAGCGTGAGAGACTCACTATTGATGATGAGAGGATGGGAGATAGACAAAGGTCATACAGTGAAGTGAGATAGCTGTTCAATGAAAACTTTCGTAATGAAGGCGAAGGTATTTCAATATCGACTGTATCTCGCACCATCAGACGATTTGTAGAAACTGGGAGTAATAAAGACCGCCAAAAATCTGGGAGGCCAAGGTCCCAAACGACAGAAGAGGGACAATTTGAAGTAGCTCAATCATTTGTTGAAACTCCCAGATTGTCAATTAGAGAAGCATCTCCACAGCTTCAAATGAGTGTATTGTCAATTTCCAAAAATCTAAAAACCATTAAGTTCCATCCCTACAAAATTCATCTCCACCATGAGTTGAATGAAAATGATTTTGACCGCAGGGTGCAATTTTCAGAAGTTATGATGCAAAGAATTGATCAGCAACCAAACTTTTTGCATAATATCGTTTTTTCAGACGAAGCGTCTTTTGAAATTACTGGTAAGGTAAACCGTCATAATTTTAGATATTGGGATAACGAAAATCCTCATTGGATATTTGAAGCGACATACGCAGCGACCTCAAAAATTGAATGTTTGGGCAGGTCTATATGATAATCAAGTGGTTGGGCCTTTTTTTATAAATGGGAATTTGAACTCAGAAACCTATCTGCAGCTTCTAACAGACTAAATTGTTCCATCAATACAGGAGATTGTTGGTGATAATTTTGATAATGTTTGGTTCCAGCAAGATGGGGCACCGCCACATTATAGATGCATTGTTCGGAACTATTTAAACGATACTTTCCCTAATCGATGGATAGGTAGAAGAGGAACAATTGAATGGCCACCGAGATCGCCCGACATTGCACCACTTGATTTCTTTCTTTGGGGCTACATAAAAAATAAAGTTTATTTCATTAAACCTCGTAACCTGGATGAGCTTCAACAACGGATCATAGACAAGTATGCTGCAATACCTCCAGAAATGATAAGGAGTGCGACTGACAATTTGTACGTCCGCTTAGCACTGTCAAACGGTCAATGGAGAACATTTTGAACATCTCTTGTAATCTCAGGCCGAGTTACAAGATGCTTTGCCTTCGGTGGCCGGGACTATCTGAACCTTGTCTTCAGTGGTCGGGTTTGAGACACCTTGCCTTCAGTGGTCGGGTTTGAGACACCTTGCCTTAAGTGGCCGGGTTTGAGACACCTTGCCTTCAGTGATCGGGTTTGAGACATCTTGCCTTCAGTGGTCGGGTTCCGAGACGTTTTACTTTCAATAGACTTCACGATCAGTGAAGTAACGTAAAACGCATAATTTTGAGAACAAGGTCAAGGTTGAAAACGTCATATCCGAACGTACAATTTTTCAATCTTGACACTTTTAGGTGAAAAGTATGGATTTTCAGTCCTAAAAAAGTCCGGTTCGGCCTTAATAATAATCTTAACACATGACCTTGAAAATAAGGGCAATGTCACGGTTGAATGTCCCTCGTTGACTTCTACATTCTTATTCTTATTCTTATGCGTAACATTGCTCCCTAGCAGGTGCATTTTCGAAGATATTCGCGTTTTCAGTCTAAAACAAACTTAGACCTTTATATGACCTTCAGAGGTCAAATTTGGCAGTGTTCAAGGTCATGTTCGAACGTAGAATTTGCTGCTCTTCATTTCTGGGATCAAAAATATGGGATCACATTTAAAAAAATTGGCCTGACCTCGAAATGACTTTCAAGGTTATTGTCAAGGTCAAATCCAAGATCACCGCCTGATAGCCAGGAAAAAATCATAACAACCCAGTACTTCACATTTTTCTAGGACTCATATTTTTCTGCTCTTCCAGGACTTATATGACGCCCTATACAGGGTGATTTAAAACAACCTTCCATTATTAAAAGTATAAAATCCTAATAAAATTCTAAAACAACTTTACCTCTTGCAAAATTTTGGCAAAAGCTTAGATTTTAAATTATTAACAAAAATAGTAGACCTATTGCGAGTCGGGTACGGGAGGTAGACAGGTGCGGCGCAACTCACCGTCAGACGTGGGCGCTAAAGCGGAGTACCCGCAGCAATCAGCTCACACTACACATGTTATACACTAGCTACGTTCCAATATTCATTGCCAGCATAAAAATCTGTATTTTGTATCTGTAACGTGGTGCGATGGATGTCTTGCTCGGTTGGGGTACAGCTCGGCGTATCTTTGAGCAGCAGCGGCGACCTGGCCGTGACAGGCTCCGAGTGTCAATAGCATGTCATAATATTCTTCGTTCGTGTATGCTGCCATATCGTCTTGACGTTAACGCTTCGAATAACCGCAGGATTATTGATTAACGCATCGATTGTTTCAACGCATTTATACGATCGTCGCGGGATGTCCATTGGTCCATCCCCCACCACGCACGACCGCCGCTTCGCATTGGTCGTGCAATGAATACGAGTGAATGGGTGAGAAAGAGACAGAAAGACTCGGAGAGACCGAGAACGTGCTTGCATGTGTGTGCGCGTACAATCCTGGCGGTTTTCCAAAATTTTTGCCAGTTATAACAATTACCTAGCGTCACAGAAAATACAGATTTTTATGCTGGCAATGAATATTGGAACGTAGCTAGTGTATAACATGTGTAGTGTGATCAGCTGATTGCTGCGGGTACTCCGCGTTAGCGCCCACGTCTGACGGTGAGTTGCGCCGCACCTGTCCACGTCCCGTACCCGACCCGCAATAGGTCTACTATTTTTGTTAATAATTTAAAATCTAAGCTTTTGCCAAAATTTTGCAAGAGGAAAAGTTGTTTTAGAATTTTATCAGGATTTTATATTTTTAATAATGGAAGGTTGTTTTGAATCACCCTGTATACAATGGCGTGCAAAAGTTTTGAGCCATAGTGTTTTTTTAAGATACATGACAATATATTGATTTGCTCTAAAAATTAATTATATAAAATAGTTGACAAAACATTCTTACAAATAATAATACAGTGTGACGTCGCGATTTTGGATCGCCCGTCACAAGAGGCGGAGGACCTTCGAGAAGGTCCGGGGAGTGTCGCGCTCGCCCGCAACTGTGAGGCGAGCGGCGTTATCATAATAAGATTTCCGGGGAGACGTCTCCTTTTGGGCTAGCGATCTCGTACCGTGAAGGCGAGATTGCTTTCTTTTAGTTTTTTTTGTGTAGTGCTCCCGCGTCCCGAAGCGTGTGTGCCCTTTCGCCGCGGGTGGCCTCCGACCAGCAGGAGCAGCGGAGGAAGAGGGTCAGACCGCCAGGGGAAGGAGTGGAGGAACTGCCGGGAAGACAGGGAGCCCCTCCTCAGGTGACGTCTTTGTTCCGTTACAAGTTTCCGTTGGCGAAGGATTTTTGCCGTTACCGTAATACCGCTGCCAATTTATATTCGTGTATTTTCGACAGCGAGGAAAACAAACAATGAGGCAGCACACGGGATCACGCGGAAAAGAGGAGAGGGGAAATAGGGAAAATATTGGAACTCATCCCGATAGCGCGTAATTCGACCAGGAAGAGGGAGAAAGAAGGAAAGGAAAAAACGAAGCGGAGATCTCGGCTGGGGCCAACGTCTGCGAGGCTAAAAAATGAGATAGACACTCCTTGCGAAGACGGGAAGCGAGAGCGAGCAAAAGAGTTCTTTGTGCCAAACGGACTATCGCTATCGAGACAAGTCCTCAGCTATCGGACTTTTGGATGACTAGCGTGGGGGTATCGCAGTTTCGCATACGGGATCGCCGATAGCGATCCTTCGGGAGATTCCGAGGTATCACACGGGTTGCTTCCCGTGTCGCGCCCGAGCAAGGGATCCAAATTGTGCCCGTGCGGCGGTCAGAGAGAGAGATTCAAGAACAGAGGGAGGACGAGAGGGGAAAGGAGGAGCGGCTGACGGAGCGAACCAGTGGAGGAGCGTGACACCGGCTGCGGAGGCTGCCGAAGGCGTTCGAATTTATAAGAGCACCATATTGCATCATCCCGTTGTCGTGTGAACCGCGTGCGCGGCGTGACCGTCCAGCGGCTATCGGATTTTGGTGAAAATTTGTGTGTAATATCGATAGCCGAAGCTGTCTGGCGGCCGCTCCGCGGAACGCGGGGAGCGAAAGTCTCTCTTTCAATAGCGGGTACCGAGATCGCGGAGTTAAGGACGAGAGGGGAGCCTTGTCGTTGTCGCCTCTCCGTCGGGAGTCACTATGTGAAGTCAGGAAGCGGTACGCGCGCCACCGATTGTTATCGAGGCGATTTTATTTTTGTATTCCCGTTGTCGAACGGACGAAAATACATTTCTTTTTTTACATCCGAAATTCGGTGGCCTCTTTTCATTGTTCTACTCCTACTATCCCTTTTCCTCCCGAAGCAGAACCTATTCCCCACTCCGACTCAAATTATAAGGAGCTGTCGGTCTCATGGGCGATCAAGTCGCCTCCCCGTCTCTAATAGTATAGTTGGTGTTGGTGGGTACGATTTACGTGCCTGGCGCCCAACTTTGGTCATTGCTGTGTTTTTAGTGAATTTTAGGGAGAAACGACGGAGGGCGACTGAGAGGTAGCCGCGTCTAATTGCCCGCTGCTTATGCGATAGGTGCGGTGGCAAATTTTGGCGCCCAACTTGGGGCCCCTTTCGATTACCGTTGGGATTCGAAATAGAATTTTGATAGTGCAATCGACCGTTATTGATCAGTCGACAGTTTTTTTGGTTTCCGTTGTTAGTCGGATCGATCAGAAAGGCTATAAAAGGAACGTGATTTCGATAGCGTTTTATTTTCGTACCGTTTTTGTGTCGGAGAGAGAGAAGACAACGACTGTGTTGTCATTCTCTTTGTTGGTGTGAGTGGTTGTTGTGTTGTCTTGTCTCGTCGGTGTGTCGTGGATCGGCACGGTTTGTTAGGCTCGAGCACGTGTGGTTGTCGTGGCCTTGGGGAGTCTCTGCACATATCGTTCGACAGAGACCTTTAAAGAGAATCTGTTATCGTCATATACCGGTGACGCGCCGCGAGTTCCTAAATGGCGGAAACGTTAGTTTGGACGCGTGGCTATACGAGCTAGAGCAGTTGCGCAAGCAGGCGCAGATTAGGGGGCTCGATGCCAAGGGCACCGTGCAGCAGCTTCGCGCATGGCTGCTATGGTATGAGCAGGAAGCCCGCGCTTCAGCGGAGGGCGGGGAAAGGCCCTCTCCCTCCCCGGCGTTGGACGCGATGCACTCCGTGGCGACGAAGTCGGAGGATCGCGGGGTACTCGAGCGGGACGAAGAACGACCATCGTCACTGCCGGACCCTTTGCTGCCGAGTAGGGCGCTACCGTTACCGGAGGTCCCCCGGTTGTACCTTTCGGGCGCGGTGAGACGGCGGGCTTCCCCCGGGGGAGCCGCCGCCGCGGGGATCGGAGTCTCGCACGCGGGGACGCGCAACGCTGCCGGCTAGCGAAGTATATAACGTGATGCGCCGGTGGAATCTGAGTTTTTCGGGACCGCGGGGCAGTGATGCGGAAGCCTTTTTAATACGTATCAAAGAAGGGCGAGAAGTAGTTCCGTTGGCAGACGGAGATATTTTCAAGTGCCTGCCTTTCTTTTTAACCGGGATCGCACTGGTATCGCGCAAAAAGGTCATAGTGGCTGTCGTGGAGCGAGTTTGAGGAGGCGTGGCGAGCCCGATTCGGCGATCGGGACTTTCAATTCGCGTTACGCAATGAAATAATGCGCCGCACGCAGGGAGAGTACGAATCTGTTGCCGATTATTTGACGGTTGTTGGCGCTGTTCGGACGACTTAATCCGCCGTGGTCGATTACCGAACAACTAAACTGCGCTCATAGGAACATGCTGCCGCGCCTGCAAATAGCAATTCACAGAGATGAATATCTCGATTTTGACTTTTTGGAGCTGTTAGCCACGCGCGTAGAGCGAAGTTATATCGCGGCCCGTCAGTATCATGCACCTCCCGCTCCGGAGCATTCGGTGTACCCCGATTTAGCGTACCGTTCGCCGGGAAAATCCTCAAAAGCGACGGGATTTTCGGCGGCCATAGGGATACCGGATCTATCACCGCGAGAGGAGCCGGCTGCTCGGGGGAAAGCGATGGGGCGTACCACCGCTCCCCCCCGCCTAAGAGTGTTCCGCCCGAGCGAGGACGGGAGTCAGACAAAAGCAAACTCTCGCAAGCTCCAAAGTCCGATCGGACGGGCGCTACCGGGACGGCGGGGCCGTCGGGAAGCGCGGCGGCCGCAAAATGCTGGAATTGCGACAGCTAGGGACATTTCGCGCGAGAGTATTGGAAGCCGCCGAAGATTCATTGCTACCGATGCGGCCATAAAGAATTTATTGTGCGTACCTGCCCCTCGTGCGCGGGATACGGGCAACGGAGGCCGTAGAGCGGGTCGCTACGGCTCCTCCCGCCCCGGAGACCCACGAACCGTGCGGGGAGCGCGGGGTCGCGTCGCACGGTGTGTACGACGGAGATCCCAGCGTACCGTTGCAGTATTTAAAGATAGTTGTCGACAAATTCTCGGTTCTCGGTGTAGTCGATACGGGCTCGAACCGGATGATATTGGGCCGAAAAGGCGAAGGAATAATACGGGCGTTGGGATTACCGGTAATAAGAGGCGAGAGCTCTCGACTTCGGCTGGCCGACGGAACGATCACCGAAATAAACAAACGTGTAGCTGTCGATGTCGAGCTCCGAGGAGCGAAGAGAAATTCGGAGGTTGTGCTGCTCCCGAGTCTCGCCGTACCCGCAATATTAGGGATAGATTTTTTGTGCTCATTTGGAATAACTATGGATTTTTTGGCACGAAACTGGGGTTTTACGACCGACTCGTCGTTGAGATTCCCTTTTGTTACGCATCGTGGGCCGGAGGAGGAGTGTAATGGGATAAAGGAATTATCGCGGAGGGGACGGGACGGATTGGACGCGTTTTTATCGAAAATTCTACCGACCGTTGTCGCGAGTCCAAGCGTTACGTCTCTTACCGAATATAAGATCGATATCGGAGAGACTACGCCTATACGACAACGATGTTACTTAGTGTCTCCGAAAGTCCAAAAGGCAATTCGCGACGAAGCTGATAGGTTGTTAGTTGCCGGAGTAATCGAACCGTCTTTTAGCGATTGGGCGAATCCCATCGTAATGGTTAAAAAACGGAATGGGAGTTATCGATTTTGCTTGGATTTCCGGAAAGTGAATATGGTAGCGAAGAAAGATGCCTATCCGCTGCCGAATATGACGGGCATTCTCGATAAATTGCGAGCCGCGCGTTACATCTCTACCATTGATTTGAGCTAGGCATATTATCAGATCCCACTTGCTGTCGATAGTCGTGAAATTACTGCTTATCGCTACCAGGCAAGGGCCATTATCATTTCACGCGTATGCCATATGGGTTAACGAGCGTGCCAGCTACCTTCCAATGGCTATTAGATAAATTGATTGGGCCCGAGATGGAACAGCACGTTTTCGCATATTTGGACGACATAGTGATCGTAACCGCCACGTTTAACGACCATCTCGACTGGCTGTCGCGTGTTCTCGAAAGGATTCGGGCCGCGGGACTGGCAATTAACCCGGAAAAATCTGAGTTCTGTCGCTCCGAGGTTCGGTATCTCGGTTTTTTGGTGAATAACGAGGATCGATGTCGAGAAAGTAATACCCATTCTCGAATACCCAGAGCCAAATAATATTAAACAATCAAGAAGGTTTTTGGGAATGGCGTCGTGGTATCGCCGATTTTTTTCTCAGTACGCTACCGTTAGCGAATCGCTAACGAGACTTCTGCGCAAAAATCAAAGGTGGAATTGGGGTGACGAACAGAAAGCCGCGTTTAAATTGATTCGAGAAAAGTTAGCGGATACCCCCGTGCTGTCGTGTCCGAATTTCGAGATTCCTTTTGTGTTGCAAACGGACGCGAGCACGGTGGGCTTGGGAGCCATGTTGACTCAAAATATCGAAGACATCGAGTGAGTAATAGCTTACGCGAGTAGAGTTCTCGAGGACGCGGAGCGTAAATATAGCACGACGGAACAGGAGTGTTTGGCTGCCGTTTGGGCGACCAAAAAATTTAGGCCGTACTTAGAAGGCTATCGGTTTACAGTCATTACCGATCATAGTAGCTTACGTTGGCTACATAATTTAAGTAATCCGATCGGTAGACTGGCTCGATGGGCTTTAGAGCTATTGGAATATGATTATGAGATCGTTTATAGAAAAGGTGCGCTGCATCATGTTCCCGATGTTTTGTCACGGATGTATGTTAACAAAGAGACTGAGATTCCGCTCGCGGCTACCGTGACTGATTTGTTACCGAAAACAAGCGAGGATCGTTGGTATCTCCGACGTTTTGAAGAAGTCGCGAAAGATCCGAAGCGATGTCCCACGTGGAGAAACCTCGATGAGAATTTATATTTTTTGAGACCGAGGAAAATTATATCAGAATTCGTCGAGGATTTGGACCGATGGAAATTGGTGTTACCGAGGGAATTGCATCGCGAGGCTCTCGAGGAAGCGCACGACTCCGCGCAGGCCGGGCATCTGGGGATAGAGAAAACGTATTCGCGTATCGTGGTGAACTATTATTGGCCAAGAATATTCCGAGATATCGCCGAATACGTAGGAAAATGCAATGTGTGTCAAAGAACTAAAGTGGAACAACGCGCACCTGCCGGCTATATGGGACAAAGAGCTGTCGATACCCCATGGTCTGTCATTGCTGCCGATATAATGGGCCCGTTGCCGCGGAGTCGAGCCGGTCACTCATATTTGTTAGTGATTCAGGACTTAATATCGAAATGGATAGAGTACCGAGCCCTGCGCTCCGCGAACGGGAAGCTCATTGAAGCAGCTCTAGACGACTTAGTGATTTCGTGATGGGGGACTCCACGCACACTTATTACCGACAATGGCACCGAATTCGTTAATAAGACTATCGCAGCTTTCGCCCGGAAGAATGGTATCGAACATTCCACGGTACCGCCATATCATCCTCAGGCCAATCCGGTAGAACGAGTGAATCGGATCTTAAAAACTATGATTGTAGCTTTCCTCGAGCAAGACCATAGGGATTGGGATGCGCGACTAAAGGATTTTCGGTTCGCTTATAATACCACGCATCAGTCCTCGATCGGAACGTCCCCGGCTTTTCTGAATCTCGGTCGCAAACTAGAGCCGGCGAAATCGCTTAGGCGCCGAGCCGAAAGGAAAATGGATGTCGAGCAAGGCGATCCGGCTCAATGGTCGGAAAGGATGAAAAATTTATTGCCGATTCACGAATGGGTGCGCGAAAATTTAGAGCAGGCCTATCTAAGACAGGCTCAGAATTACAGGCTCAGAATTATAATTTCAGACGGAGACCCCGCACTTTTCGAGTAGGAGAATTGGTGTTAAAAGGACAACGTGTGCTGTCGTCCGCCGCCCAGAATATCGCGGCGAAACTGATCCCGAAATTTTACAATCCCTTTAAGATATCGAGGATCCGGTCGCCCATAGTATATGAGTTGGAAAAATTAGACGGAAGTTCGGTGGGAAAGATCCATGTGCAGGATTTAAAACCGTACGTGACAGCCGAGCCTGACCACTAGCGTGACGATTTTGGTGAATATTAGTGTTGACGAATATTGATTTTGGTGACTGTTAATGTTGGCAAGTATCGATGTTGGTGAATGTAGTGTTATTAAATAGCAATGTGTGGGACTGTCCGTATGAGTGATGTTGGTGACCGTGACGAACGGAGCGTTTGGGGGAAACTCATAATCGACGCACCGTATTACCATTTAGGACCAAGGAAGCTATCGAATAAGACGCAAGACGAATAAGCCGCAGACCTTCAAGAAGTGGGAGGAGCTCCGACTGCGTCATCGGGAGCTTTTCCGGCAGATCCGCCGGGAACGTCCCGGATTTTGGGCGGAGGTCGCGGAGGTGTGGAGGACTCATCTAGACGAGACGCGGACCACCCGGGGAGCGGTGGTCCGGGAATTCCCGCCGATGCGCGGCATGGGGACGCAGACACCCCGGCCATCGGGACGCGAGGTCGGCATGCAGGCGACTGTGATCGCAAACTGAGAGAATCTTGGCGTAGTCGATCGGGCGACCCAGACGCCTAACGTTTGCCCCTCCCTGGCGGAGCTCGAGGACGTAGTCGAGCGGCGCGAGGCAGAAGGGGCCCGCCAGGGAGCGAGCCAGGCCGAGGAGCGAGCGAGAAGCGGCGACCGTCGTCGGGCGACACGACACGAGAGGGAGCGGGAGGTAGGAGAGAACGGGCGGGACTCCTCCGGGAACCGTTGATCGTCGGGAGGAAGCCTAAGCTCGGGTCCGGCCGTACGCCTGGCCGGCTGTTGGAATTGCTGGGAATTAGGCCACCGATATACACAGTGCCCCTAGCCGCGCACTACGGAGTTTTGCTTTCGCTGTGGGGCCATTAGCACCACAGTGAAATAATGTGACAGCTGTCGCGAGGAGTGGCGAAGCCAGGGACCTTATGTCCCCGGCCGCGGGCACATCAACCGCCCTAGCCTCTAGAGGAGGCGAGCGGGGTGGGACACCGCTTTAGCTCGGTGTTATTCTCGTAGGAAAGTGTAAAGGATTTTTTTGGGGTGGTTAGGAGTTTCCGATTTTTGTTTCTTTCCTCTCTTCTGGTTTTGGGTTATCGTCAGTTTCCGATTGGGAACATTCTCACGATCAATTTCTTTGTGGTTCTCAAAAAAATTTTTTTTTATTTTTCGTTTTTTTCCTTTTTTTTGTCATCTCTCTTTTCCGAGTTCTTCTTATATTGCGTTATTGCTGCCGGCGGGGATTCCGCAGGAACACCCGCTGTCGTTCCGGTCGGAGACGACTGCGGCCAATAAAAAGAGGTGCGATTAACCCTGAGCGTACGGAGTTTTTCTTTGGTGCTGTTTTCCCCCCCTTTCCCCTTGTTTCGCTTCTGACCGCCTGACTGGGGAGATAGGGAAATAATCTAGCGCGTTAGTGATTACCCCGAGGAAGGAGAGAAGCGTAGGGGAGTTACAGAGGTGTTCGGCAGCCCTCGTGACCCGATCTTCTCAGTCCTCCCCAAGAAGGAGGGAATTGTGACGTGGCGATTTTGGGTCGCCCGTCGCAAGAGTCGGAGGACCTCCGAAAGGGTCCGGGGAGTGTCGCGTTCGCTCGCAACTGCGAGGCGAGCGGCGTTATTATAATAAGATTTCCGGGGAGACGTCTCCTTTTGGGCTAGCGATCTCGTACCGTGAAGGCGAGATTGCTTTCTTTTAGTTTTTTTGTGTGGTGCTCCCGCGTCCCGAAGCGTGTGTGCCCTTTCGCCGCAGGTGGCCTCCGACCAGCAGGAGCAGCGGAGGAAGAGGATCGGACCGCCAGGGGAAGGAGTGGAAGAGCCGCCGGGAAGACAGGGAGCCCCCCTCAGGTGACGTCTTTGTTCCGTTACAAGTTTCCGTTGGCGAAGAATTTTTGCCGTTACCGTAATACCGCTGCCGATTTATATTCGTGTATTTTTGACAGCGAGGAAAACAAACAATGAGGCAGCACATACCAACAAGAAGCCGGGATCACGCGGAAGAGGAGAGGGGAAATAGGGAAAAATATTGGAACTCATCCCGACAGCGCGTGATTCGATCAGGAAGAGGGAGAAAGAAGGAAAGGAAAAAGCGGAGCGGAGATCTCGGCTGGGGCCAACGTCTGCGAGGCTCAAAAATGAGATAGACACTCCTTGCGAAGACGGGAAGCGAGAGCGAGCAAAAGAGTTCTTTGTGCCAAACGGACCATCGCTATCGAGACATAAGTCCTCAGCTATCGGACATTTGGGTGACTAGCGTGGGAGTATCGCAGCTTCGCATACGGGATCGCCGATAGCGATCCTTCGGGAGATTCTGAGGTATCACACGGGTTGCCTCCCGTGTCGCGCCCGAGCGAGGGATCCAAATTGTTCCCGTGCGGCGGTCAGAGAGAGAGAGAGAGAGAGAGAGAGAGAGAGAGAGAGATTCAAGAACAGAGGGAGGACGATGAGAGGAAAGGAGGAGCGGCTAACGGAGCGAACGAGCGGAGGAGCGGCTAACGGAGCGAACGAGCGGAGGAGCGTGACACCGGCTGCGGAGGCTGCCGAAGGCGTCCGAATTTGTAAGAGCACCATGTTGCATCATCCCGTTATCGTGTGAACCGCATGCGCGGCGTGACCGTCCAGCGGCTGTCGGATTTTGGCGAAAATTTGTGTGTAATATCGATAGCCGAAGCTGTCTGGCGGCCGCTCCGCGGAACGCGGGGAGCGAAAGTCTCTCTCTCAACCGAGATCGCGGAGTTAAGGACGAGAGCGCGAGCTGTTGTCGTTGTCGCCTCTCCGTCGGGAGTCACTATGTGAAGTCAGTAAGAGGTACGCGCGCCACCGATTGTTATCGAGGCGATTTTCTTTTTGTATTCCCATTGTCGAACGGAGGAAAATACATTTCTTTTTTTTACATCCGAAATTCAGTGGCCTCTTTTCATTGTTCTACTCTTACTATCCCTTTTCCTCCCGAAGCAGAACTCATTCCCCACTCCGACTCAAATTATAAGGAGCTGTCGGTCTCGTGGGCGATTAAGTCGCCTCCCCGTCTCTAATAGTATCGTTGGTGTTGGTGGGTACGATTCACGTGCCTGACGCCTAACTTTGGTCATTGCTGTGTTTTTAGTGAATTTTAGGGAGAAACGACGGAGGGCGACTGAGAGGTCGCCGCGACTAATTGCCCGCTGCCTACGCGATAGGTGCGGTCGCAACAGCTACAAAATTTTGAAATTACATAGTTTCTAATTATATAGTTATATAATATTTATGTGTTCAAAAGTATTAAGCCGTATTCTTGTTGTGACTTTATGAGCCCGGTTCACGTTTCTTATGAAACTCCTTCGTAAATATTTGCTTTAACTAAGTTTCAGTCTATTGTCTACCGCAATGCCGAAACATATAAACCTTCAGTTACGTAAAGCCATGATTATTCTTTCTCAACAAGGAAAGGTTTTTCGCGAAATTGCTAATTGATTATTAATTGATAAAAGTATGTAAATAGGATTATTGCTAAGTATAAGTTGACGAACTCTCTAGCTGATAAACCACGAAACGGTAGACTTTGCAAAACTACAAAGCGCGTCGATAAAACGATTATAAGAAAGTCGATATCAGATGTTAGAAAAACTGCCATAGATATTTCTCGAGAACTACAAGAAGAAAATCTTGCTGATATTAGTCGAAGTCTCAATATCTTGACGTCTAAAGGAAGTAGACCTTTTAGGACGTGCTGGTGTAAAAAACCCATTAATTAGTGTAAAAAATAAGAAAGCTCGATTAGGTTTTGCAAGGAAATTTGAACATTGGACTGAAGTTGATTAGCGAAAAGTACTTTTCTCTAACGAGTCAAGGTTTAAGTTATTCGGAAGTGACAGTAGAAAGTATATACGACGTCCAACAGTCACAAGATATAACTCAAGATACCAAATTCCTACTATAAAACATGATGGAGGTAACTTGGTGTTTCGGGGATCATTTTCTTATAATGGAGTTGGTCCATTGGTTGAGATCACGGGTACTATGGACGCTATAATGTATCGAGATATGAGGGTAGTTTGATAAGTCAGTGACTTTTTTAATAAAAGATATTTTTTTCGGCAAATAAGCGTTTTATTTCTCAACGTAGTCTCCTTTTAGCTCGATACATTTAGTCCACCGTTTTTCCAATTTTTTTATTCCTTCCAAATAATAGGTTTTCTCAAGGCCCTCAAAATAGGCGTTTGTTTCAGTAATGACCTCTTCATTCGACCCAAATCTCTTACCGCCCAGCCATTTCTTCAGGTTTGGAAACAGGAAATAGTCGCAGGGGGCTAAATCTGGTGAATATGCTGCATGGGGTAGCAGTTCGTAGCCCAATTTATGGATTTTTGCCATGGTGACTACACACGTGTGCACCCGTGCATTGTCCTGATGGAACAGCACTTTTTTCTTCGCCAAATGCGGTCGTTTTTGCTTCAAATCAATATCTAATCTGTCCAAAAGCTCTGAATAATATTCGCCGGTGATCGTTTTATCCTTTTCAAGGTAATCGATGTGAATGATACCGCGTGCATCCCAAAAAACTGTGGCCATAACCTTGTTGGCCCACCTTGGCCTTCTTTGGTGCACGTTCACCCGAAGAAACCCACTGTCTTGATTGTTCCTTGGTCTCTGGTGTGGTGTGATGGATCCATGTTTCGTCTACGGTAACGAAACGGCGCAAAAACTCGTTCGGATTGCGGCTGAACATCGCCAAACACTCCTTTGAAATGGTCACACGGTTGCGCTTATGCTCGAGTGTGAGTAATCGCGGCACCCATCGCGCGGATAGCTTTTTCATGTCCAAATATTCATGTAAAATGTGATGTACTCGCTCAGTTGAGATGCTTACAGCCTCAGCCACTTCACGCACTTTCATTCTCCGATCGTCCAATATCATTCCATGGATTTTATCGACGATTTCTGGTGTGACGACCTCTTTTGGGCGACCTGAACGTTCGACGTCACTTGTGCTGGTACGACCACAACGGAACTCAGTAAACCACTTCTTAACCATTGAAATTGATGGTGCAGAGTCCCCATAGTATTTATCAAGCTTTGCCTTGGTTTCGGTGATGGTTTTTTTACGCAAAAAATAATGCTTAATCAGCACACGAAATTCACTTTTTTCCATTTTCGTTAAAATTCACGAGGTTGTCTGCTTTCAATGGCTGTCAAATACTAACTAAATGGTGCAGCTTGCCTAAACTTGTACAATAGTCCATTAATAGATGGCAGTTGACGGGAGCAGTGCTGCATTTAAAGTTACTGCGCGGAAAATTCAAAAAGTTACTGACTTATCAAACTGCCCTCGTATATTGACACAGCATATGCTGCCATATTCAACTCGAAACATGCCACGTGGTTGGTTTTCCAACAAAATAACGATCCCAAACATTCATCAAAACTAATAAAAGGATTTTTCATCGTGAAAAAATGCGAGTTCTTGACTGGCCCTCGCAATCGCCGGATTTAAATTCTATTGAGCATTTGTGACAAGAATTCAAACTACGTACAGGAAATAAGAAACACTCCCATAAAGCTGAATTGTGGCAAGATTTGCAAACTCAATGGCAAAATTTATCTCAAGATCACATTTCTAATTTAATAGCATCAATGCCTCGCCGTTATGCTGCAGTGATTGCTTCTAAAGGCATGGCAAAAAAGTATTAAGTTTAAAAAAACATTGACATTTTCTGTTATTATTTTTCAATAATACATTTTTCTTATGCATAAGAAAACTTTTTAGCGCAATATTTTTGGACTGTTTGTAATAAGACATTGTGTAAAAATAAAGTATTTAGAATTATTAAGAATTTGTAAAGTTTATAATTATAGGATAAATAAATATATTTTGTTTATATATATGTATAAAGTTTTTAGTGCTTATTATGAAATGGATATATAATAATAATTGTGTGGCTCAAAAGTTTTGCACGCCACTGCATATATATATATATATATTGTTCACAATGCAACAATGCACAATGCAATGTATATTAGAAACTTGTAACAATATGTAATATATAGTTTTACTATATACATATTATAATCGTATTTGATAATAGTATAAGTAGTATATGGGAAGGTATGGTCTGTCAAAACATTCCCCCTCCACTCGAACCTCCGGCGCCATTAAATCACGCCTACCGACGCTGGCGGGTCGAATGAAGGGGGAATGTTTTGAAGGGCTATACCTTTCCACAGGCAAATATTGATTAATCTTTGACATAAGCAAATTATGGCCAGAACTAGTAAAATGGCGGACATTAATGGGGGAGTTGGCGATTCTGGCTCTTGACCGGTTTATTTAATTTACATTTTGCATTTGCGGAAAAACTCTGTAAGGCGTTGCTGCTGGATACGAACTTGGGACCCTCTGGGCTCTTGACTCACGCGTCTTACCACTACGCTACTGCTACACCCTGATGGAAACTAGTTATATTGCCTACATACGGAAAGTTTCGACGTCACAGGTTTTGGAAAAACTCTGTAGGACCTGCCGGATTCGAACATGGGACCTCTGGCTCTTGAATCACGCGTTTTACCACTATGTTACTGCTATACCCTGATGGAATCTAGTTATATTGCCTACATACGGAAAGTATCGACGTCACAAGTTTCGGAAAAACTCTGTGGTTCCCGCTCGGATTCGAACCGGGGTTCCGGGACCTCTGGTTCTTGAAATTAAACCGTCTTACCACTGTGCTCTACCAGAGCACAGTGGTTTCTACCAGAGATTAGCAACACTGTTGCTCTCTGGTACAAACTGGCTTTACAACGTACTCGTATAACAGAGTTAGGTGTATGTGTGTGTGTGTGTGTGTGTGTGTGTGTATGGTCATCTCCAGCATGTGTGTTCTCTGGAAAAATTCTGTAGGTCCTCCTCGGATTCGAACCTGGGTCCGTTGGTACTTGAGTCAAGCGTCTTATATACTATGCTAGTGCTATATTCTTGTAACGGCCGAACTCCGCGGTTCGGTCGCTGCTACGCGTTTCGCGCGGATAATGCTCGTCGGAGTCCGGATTCGAGGAGGAGTAAAGCAGCGAGACACTTTGTAACGAGGCGCAAATGCACCTCGTTACTACCGGCCCGACCGACCACCTGTCGGACCGAAGAACGGCGCTTTGCGCCACCATAAATTAGCGAAGACGATCGCGCCGCCGCTATCACGAGCCGCCGCTATCGCGCGCCGCGGCGACCACGCGCTGCCGCTAGCGCGCGCGGCCGCGATCACGCGCCGTCATCATGCCTCGCGCCGATAGGCGCGCCGCTCGATCGCCGCCGTATCAATCGTAGCGCGAACAACTATAAAACGGCGGCGATCGAGCTCCTAGACACCAGACCGATCCGTACCGCCGATTCGATCTAGACGCTTCATGCCGAAAGAGAGAATATCCGGACCGTTTCGCTCTGCCTTCCGCTTTCCGACTACCCGACCGGCGACTAAGAACACGGGATTGTGCGTCCGCAGTCTCGATCGAGCGTTCTCGATACTTGGCCGTCTCCCGTCTTCCTGGGCTCGTGTGTACGCGTGCTCAGTCGAGCGTACTCGACAGTATCTCGCCTTTACCCGCCGCCTCGAGTCAGGGGTTCGTCCGTCGGCGAACTCCGCTGAGCGTACTCAGCCTTCAGGCGATCCGTCTAGCGACCAGGAACCCGGGACGGTGTGTTCGCCGTCTCCGCTGAGTATCCGCAGCACTTGGTCGCTTTCCTCCACGAACGTAGGGAAAAGGGAAGGTGCGTACGCCTTCTCTGTCGAGAGTCCTCGGCCCCGACGGACGAAATCATCTCGCGTCTCCCGCGACTCGCGTGCGTGCGTTCGACCGAGAATCGAAATCTCCGGTCCGGCGACCATTTTTACGCGAGCAAATCCGAAGCGAGTATTGGGCGATAATTGTCCGAGACGCCCAGCGTCGCGAAGCGAGACCGATCACCGCGCCGTTACCGTCGTTCCGATCTACACGCGTCGCGTAATAGGCCCCGCCTTCCGCACGGCCTATCCGTTCGTACGAGCGCTCGCACCGCTCACCGCACCGCACCGTACCGTACCGACGCGCCTTACAAACGCAACCCGCGACATCGCCTTCGGGGCCGAACTCTTGTATCAAATTAAATATAGAATACAGCTAACGTACTTATATTACTCACGAACGTCTCGCTGCTTTCCTCCTCACCGAACCCGGACTCCGACGAGCCTTATCCGCGCGAAACGCGTAGCAGCGACCGAACCGCGGAGTTCGGCCGTTACATTTGGCGCCCGAACAGGGACCTTAGGAGGAGAAAAGCGGCAAGAGGGATTACGGGCCCGAGCGCGATGGCATGGGTGCATAAATTGTCCAAACAGGAGCTGACCGAGCAGTTGTCCCGTCACGACTTGCACACGGACGGGACATTCGAAGAATTGCGAAGGCGGCTCGGTCAGTTCGTGCGACGGCATCCGGAAGTGTTCAAAGAGGACAACGGGACGGCGACCCCCGCAGCAAAGGCCGAGGAAGGGACAGTGGAAGTTCGCGACGAGACACCCGAACTGTCCATAATCCCCGAGGGGTCCGGGCCCCCGATAGCCAAGGCGATGAACCAAATTAGAAAATGGGGTTGTTTCTTCGACGGACGGAGTCCTCACGAATTTTTAGAACGGGTCGAGGAACTCAGCGACGTCTATGGCTATACGGGGGAACACGTCCTTCGGGGGTTGCCGGAAATGCTGCGGGGCGAGGCCCTTGCGTGGTACCGTCTCAGCCGGCACACATGGGCAACGTGGGAGGATTTCCGAAGGGACTTCCGTGCGGAATACCTCCCGCGCAAAATGCTAGCGCAACTTCGCCGCGAAGCACGGGGCCGTGTACAACAAGATGGAGAATCCTTCCGGGCATTCTCCAATGACGTGTTAACGCTCATGCGGCGCGCGGGGGGATGGAGTCCCGAGGAGCAGCTCGAGTTGCTATATGAAAATATGCACCCAGAATACAAGAGGGGCATTCGCATCGACGACGTTACGAGCATCGGGGACCTCCGTGCGCGGGCCGCAGAGCATGAAGACATCGAGCGGCAGATACGCGACCGCCGGCGAGATCCTGCAGTGGACCGACCTCCTCGACCACCGCGCGTCGTGCCGACCACCGCCAGCACATACAGCAAGGACGAGTGCTGCTGGCGGTGCAAACAAAGGGGGCACACTCGGGTAGACTGTAAGCGCCCCCCGAAGAAATTCTGCTCGCAATGCGGAAAGGCGGCGTGTTGACCCGGGAGTGCCACCCGCGGCCGGGAAACGACCAACGGGCCGAGATCTGCCACCCAGAGTCTCGGCCCTGAGGAACCAACGTGTCCGATTCACACCGCGGCCCCATATAACCGTACGACTGAACGGACGTGACGTCAACGCGCTCCTCGACTCCGGGTCGGAGGCGTCGTTTATACGCCCCGACATTGCCCAGCAAGTAGGGGCCCCGATCCGGAAGTCGAGGCGAGCCGAAGCGATACGACTAGCTGACGGAACACTCGTACAGACGACCGGAACCATGACGACAGACGTACAAACGGAGGACAGAAACGTAAGACACGGCCTGCGAGTCCTGCCAAAGCTCGGCAGCCTCATGCTGATTGGAGTGGACTTGTGGGCCAAGCTACAGGTGACCCTGCCACCGCCACCGACGCACGCGACACGGACCGAACCGTCGATCTGTACGATCGAGGACGGACTGACGCCACGAACCCCGGACGAGACCACGCGACTGGAACGGTTTCTGAAACGGGAATTCCGCCTCTTCGACAAAGTGCAGGGACCGACGGACCGGGCGTACCACGACATTCGACTGACCGACCCACGCCCCATTAAGCAGCGGTATCGGCCCCGGAACCCCGCTATGCAGCGAGTAATCGACGAGGAGGTCGAGAAGATGCTGCAGGAGCGCATAATCGAGCCCTCTCACAGCGCGTGGAGCTCGCCGGTGGTGGTGGTGCGGAAAAAGGATGGGTCGCGAAGATTTTGTGTGGACTTCCGAAAACTGAATAGCGTCTCGGAACCTGATGCCTACCCGTTGCCGCAGGTCGCCGCTACCCTCGACAAACTCCGCGGGGCAAAATATCTGTCCACGCTGGACCTGCGGAGCGGGTATTGGCAGGTTCCCCTGTCGGCCGCGAGCCGCCCCTTGACTGCGTTTGCCGTGCCGGGACGAGGATTAATGCAGTTTCGAGTAATGCCCTTCGGTCTGCACTCCGCACCCGCCACGTTCCAACGGCTGCTGGATGGCATACTCGGCCCTGAGCTCGAGCCCCACGTACTCGTCTACCTAGACGATATCATTATCGTGAGCCGGACCTTCAAGGAAGATATCACGCGGCTCGGGGAGGTCTTCCGGCGGCTCCGGGAAGCACGACTGCGCCTCAATACGGAGAAGTGCCGTTTCTGTGTGGGCCGCCTGCGGTACCTGGGGCATATCGTGGACCGAGAGGGTATCCGCACCGACCCAGAAAAAGTGAGCGCGATATCGGAATGGCCAGCGCCCACGACCGTGCGAAAGGTGCGGCAGTTCCTCGGGCTCGCGTCGTGGTACAGGCGGTTCATCCCCGGTTTCTCCGCGCTAGCCGCCCCGCTCACGCGACTCACCCGGAAGGATGTGAAGTGGAGGTGGGGCGCGGACGAGGACGCCGCGATGACCGCACTGAAGAAGCGGCTGACCACGGCACCGGTACTCGCGTGCCCCGATTTTCGGGAGCCCTTCCAGCTGCAGACGGACGCAAGCACGGAGGGGCTGGGAGCCGTCCTCACGCAGCGGCTGGAGGGGGCCGAACGCGTGATCGCGTACGCGAGCCGAACATTGAATCGCGCCGAGAAAAATTACAGCGCGACCGAGTTGGAGTGCCTCGCCGTAATCTGGGGAATAAGGCGAATGCGCGACTACCTGGAGGGCTATCGCTTCACGGTGATCACAGATCACCAGGCCCTCCGGTGGCTGCGCAGCCTGGAGACACCCATCGGGCGACTGGCCCGCTGGGCCCTCGAACTACAACAGTACGAGTTCGAGGTGCAATACCGGCGAGGCGCTCTCAACACGGTCGCCGACGCGTTGTCTCGACGACCCGAGGTAAGCGCCATCGTCTCGGAAAACGGTTGTTCTTGCTCCCGCCGTATGAGGGCGCGGGTAGCCGCAGATCCCCGCCGCCTGGCCGGACTACGCCATCCAGCAAGGCCAGCTCCTCCGCCACATCCTGCACGAGCTGGATTTCCGCGAAACACCGGCGGAGGAGCAGTGGAAGGTATGCGTGCCTCGAGAGCAACGCGCCGAAATCCTTCGCCAGCTCCACGACGAACCCACCGCCGGCCACTTGGGGATAGCGAAGACGATCGCCCGCGCGGCCCGCCGGTATTATTGGCCCGGAATGTTCCGGGACGTAGCCCGACATGTCCGGGCCTGCGAGACCTGCCTCGCCTATAAGGCGACACAGGTCAAACCCGCGGGCCTTCTGCACGCCACCGCGGTCAAGGGCCCGTGGGAGCAGGCCACCATAGACCTGATGGGCCCTCTGCCGCGGTCGACCGGCGGCCACGCGTGGGTCATCGCTATGCAGGATCGCTTCTCCAAGTGGCTAGAGATGCGACCGCTCCGGAAAGCGACAACGGGGGCAGTGGAGCAGGCGATCACCGAGGGCATCATGCACCGACACGGCTGCCCCCAAACAATAGTATCCGATAACGGGAAGCAATTTCATTCCGAGCAATTCGCAAGATTCTGCGGGGCTCACGGCATCCGTCACCGCACCACCCCCATCTACGCCCCGCATTGTAATACGGTGGAGCGGACAAACCGCGTAATAAAGACCATGATCGCTCAGTTTGTGGGGAAAAACCACCGCAAGTGGGACACCCACCTCTCCGCGCTGCAGTTCGCATACAACTCGGCCGTCCAGGACTCAACGGGATACAGGCCGGCCTTCCTGCTCAGCGGGCGGGAGTTGAGTTCCTGGCCGGAGACCCGTACCGCCGCTCCACCGGAAAGTCGCCGCCGACAGCTCGAGGACGCTTACGAGGTCGTCCGTGTAAATTTGGCGCGAGCTTTTCAACGCCAGGAGCGCTACTATAATTTGCGACGGCGCTCCTGGCGGCCTACGATAGGGGAGACAGTATGGCGACGCGAGCATCCCCTATCGGATAAAGCGCGAGGCTTTAACGCCAAGCTGGCGCCAAAATACTCCGGGCCGTACGAAGTCCGGAAGATAATCTCCCCGGTAATCGTCGATCTCCGCGCTAGAAACGGCAAGTGGCTGCGAAATATACATATACAAGATTTGAAGTCAGGCAACAATAACGAAAAGCCACAGGACGCGGAGGTCGACAACCCGGAAGGGGAAACCGAAACAACGGCCCGGGGTATAAAACGACGGCCTCGAGCAGCGAAGCTCACACCTTCTCGAGCTGTCGCCCTGCGATAAGAGAGAAGTTTTTGGCAAGCGCAAACGCAAGCACAATAGCTTTCGAATGAGCGAGCCCCGAGGTATTGAGATCGAAGATCTCACCGTACTGTGGACGGATCTCGCCCTCTCCGACGACGAGGAGAGGGCCCCGGCCGCCCCGCCGCCGTCGACGTCGCCACCACCAGCGACGCCACCGCCGACGTCACCGCCAACGTCACCGCCGACGTCACTGCCGACGTCACCGCCGCTACCACCAGCGAGCACACCGCCGCCGTCGCCAAGGCCACCGAACCCCCAAGTTCCGGCAAGGGGGACCAGGATACAGCGGTCCGACACGACGCAGCGCCGTAAAGCGATATTGCTTACGGCTCCGTTGCCCCCACCACCCGGGCGCCGAGGACGCCAGCCCAAGACGCTGGCAGCAGCAGCGACAACAAGGGCTACCACCCGCCCCACCCGGCCGCCGACGACTCCGCCGCCGCAACGACCGCCGCCGCCGCAACGACCACCGCCGCAACGGCCACCGCCACCGCCACAACGGACGCCGCCGCCGCAACGAGCGGCAGGGACGCCTCTCCTCCCGACGACGCGACCACCCTCGGGTCCGACCCCCGTCCGACCGCCGAAAATACTCCGACCGGTCGGCCCGAGGCCACCGCCGCCGGTCCTCGTCGAGGTGGAGCCCGGGGTCCAAAAGCTCGTCCCCCACGCGGCCGTTCACGTTAGCCGTCGATACCGCCTCCGAACACCTGAGGGACGCTGGATGCTGCGCTTTCACGCGGACGGCCAACTCCGGTCCAGCCGCCGCCTACCGGACGACCCCTCTGCTGGGGGGGTGATGTAACGAGGCGCAAATGCACCTCGTTACTACCGGCCCGACCGACCACCTGTCGGGCCGAAGAACGGCGCTTTGCGTCACCATAAATTAGCGAAGACGATCGCGCCGCCGCTATCACGAGCCGCCGCTATCGCGCGCCGCGGCGATCACGCGCTGCCGCTAGCGCGCGCGGCCGCGATCACGCGCCGTCATCATGCCTCGCGCCGATAGGCGCGCCGCTCGATCGCCGCCGTATCAATCGTAGCGCGAACAACTATAAAACGGCGGCGATCGAGCTCCTAGACACCAGACCGATCCGTACCGCCGATTCGATCTAGACGCTTCATGCCGAAAGAGAGAATATCCGGACCGTTTCGCTCTGCCTTCCGCTTTCCGACTACCCGACCGGCGACTAAGAACACGGGATTGTGCGTCCGCAGTCTCGATCGAGCGTTCTCGATACTTGGCCGTCTCCCGTCTTCCTGGGCTCGTGTGTATGCGTGCTCAGTCGAGCGTACTCGACAGTATCTCGCCTTTACCCGCCGCCTCGAGTCAGGGGTTCGTCCGTCGGCGAACTCCGCTGAGCGTACTCAGCCTTCAGGCGATCCGTCTAGCGACCAGGAACCCGGGACGGTGTGTTCGCCGTCTCCGCTGAGTGTCCGCAGCACTTGGTCGCTTTCCTCCACGAACGTAGGGAAAAGGGAAGGTGCGTACGCCTTCTCTGTCGAGAGTCCTCGGCCCCGACGGACGAAATCATCTCGCGTCTCCCGCGACTCGCGTGCGTGCGTTCGACCGAGAATCGAAATCTCCGGTCCGGCGACCATTTTTACGCGAGCAAATCCGAAGCGAGTATTGGGCGATAATTGTCCGAGACGCCCAACGTCGCGAAGCGAGACCGATCACCGCGCCGTTACCGTCGTTCCGATCTACACGCGTCGCGTAATAGGCCCCGCCTTCCGCACGGCCTATCCGTTCGTACGAGCGCTCGCACCGCTCACCGCACCGCACCGTACCGTACCGACGCGCCTTACAAACGCAACCCGCGACATCGCCTTCGGGGCCGAACTCTTGTATCAAATTAAATATAGAATACAGCTAACGTACTTATATTACTCACGAACGTCTCGCTGCTTTCCTCCTCACCGAACCCGGACTCCGACGAGCCTTATCCGCGCGAAACGCGTAGCAGCGACCGAACCGCGGAGTTCGGCCGTTACAACTTGATAATGGCAATCGAAATAACTTAGCTTTATTTTATGCTTACTGAGATACAAGAGTTCGGCCCCGAAGGCGGTGTCGCGGGTTGCGTCTATAAGGCGCGTCGGTACGGTACGGTGCGTGCAGTGAGCGGTACAAGCGCTCGTACGGACGGATAGG